>NC_053151.1:8246513-8850059 GCF_016808335.1 Panicum virgatum | reverse complement strand
TAAGAGCTAATTCGGCAAGATCCTTTTCAGAAATACCAAGCTATAACATCGATTTTTATATCTCTAAATCTTCTATATATTCAGCAACAGACTCATCATGCTTTTGCTTAATCGATGTTAAATGATATAGCCTCAACTCATTTTCACCATTATAAAATGATCATGAAATTTACGCTCTAATTGAGATCATGTTTTGCACAGAATTAGGAGCTAATACCGAAAACCATGAAGAGCAGTACCAGATAATGACAAAGGGAAACAATCTAATTTTTAAATGATCAAGACTACCATAGATTCGCATCTGTGCATTAAACTGACTAATATGCTCCCATGTAGTTCTACTATCCTCCCCAGTAAATTTAATAAATTCTGGCACCCTAAAATTCTGAGGATAAGGAATAGAATCAAAACTCTCAGGATAAGGCTTTTGACAAACAAGAGTTTTGTCCTTATGCCGAAATTTTTTTAAACATAATAGCCAAATCTTTCTTATGCTTCTCAATGTATTTGATTAAAATAAGAGTCATTTGACTTTTGCATATTAACACTAGAATTATTCGGCATATGCGGTGCATGGTTCGGATGTGTATATGGTATTCGGTGCATATGACCATTATTTGGAACTACACTGTATGAATTATTCATTCTGCTAAAAATCAGCCGAAACAGGAGGTACACTAGTAATTGGTTCAGGAGAAGATGGATATGCAACTAAAGCCCTAGAACCGGTCCTTCATGACCGGTCTGACCAGTCGGCGTGACCGGTCCGACTCCATGCACTCGGTAGTATTATGGGCCTTTCTGACCATTATAAAAATTCATCGGCATGCCATAATAATGCACATATGCTGCTGATGATTCAGGAGGCATGGTATTATACTGAAAAGTATTATCAACATTAAAACCAGGAGCACTACCATCATCAGTCAAAGGTTGTTTTCCTAATGATTTATCAATCATGCCTTGAACAGTAGCAAGTATTTTTTCTTGACCACTAACCACCAATGGAGAAATTTGCTCCAAAGTAATAGGATATATTGCAGCACTTACACTAGCACTTGATTTGGCTTGCTCCTCTTCATCTGAAAAGATGACCACCTCCTTGTCCTTTAATGCATCACCCTTCCGATTCTTGGAAAAGTGAGATAAGAACCATCGATGCTTTTCTTCAATTTCTTTTTCCTTGCGCCGTTTGTTCTCTTCTTCACACTCCTTTATGAAAACTTCATAAGCTTGACGATCTTCGGGTGGCAACTCATCAACAGATGGTCTGCTGATGTTATCGGGATCGATCTCACTAGGATTCGACAGCTTCACCATGGTAGTAGATGGAGTAGATTAGATCGGTTTAAATAACCAAGATTTTCTTCCCCAGCGGAGTCGCCAAAATGTGTTGGCGCAAATTTAGGGCCAACACACGAACGCGCTATATCACGCAGTGAGCGATGGCACAAATCAGCGCCGATGCTCAGAGCGGTCAGACCGGATCAGGGTGACCGGTCAAACCGGTTCACTAGTGTAGAACGGCGAAGTCCGACGAACGCTCGCCCGGGAGAGACCCCATCAGGGCAGGCGCACGTAGGGTTGTTCTAGGATCGGCAGGCCACCTAGAACGCCTTCAAACGTCGCGGAGATGAAAGAAGAACATCAGAAAAGGGTTGGAAGGAGCTAGGATTTGGAGATAAAAGTAAAGGCAATAAACATAAAGAAAAATAATGTATTGATGTGTTTTTGATCGATTGGATGCGTCAATCGGCCGTGACCCTTTATATTTATAGGGTGGAGTGGACTTATCCCGCAAAAAATCTTGTTTACAGATCTAAATCTATAAAATCTCTAGTTGTACTCGGACTCTGTTTGGACTGGTCAGACCGGTCGGTCGTGCCATAGCAGCAACAACGCCCAGACCGATCAGACCGCTTGGTCAGACCGGTTAGTCTAGTCTGCTGCTAATTTTGATTGTCAACAGTTTGTTTCTATTTCTTAAATCTATAGACGAATCAAGTGCGAGCTGCCGGACTGCCGGTCGATGGTTGACAATGATTCTCCAACTAGCTGCCCGCATCCCGTGCAAATCGAAGACCCCGTGCTTGAAATTGCTAAGTTCCTCCGATTTTGCTCTCTGTCATCGAATCCCCACGGCCTAGATCCATTCCGCCGCAATCACTGCACCCCGTCCACAGATCAAGAAGCATAATGCACAGGAGAACGTGAATCAAATTTGTTTGCTTCTTTTATTTCACACGTAAGCATCTATTCAGTTTTCAGTGTTCACGTTGTGGATTGGGAAGTTCGTGATTTTCATTTTTGGGTTTGCAATTCTTATTCGAGCTGTTGATTTCATGAAATATGGGACCACCTCAGTTATGTTCAGATTACTGAAGGTGACATTGTACTGAATTCTATTCCATCCACTGATAACCTGCTAGTTCTACTCAGAACCTGGGCCCAAACTCTCATCCAGTGACCACTCAAGTGCTAATAGATGAACATCGAAATTGATACCAATTCCCAATCAGTTTCAAGAGGATTATAGTAAAATCAATCCTACATTTTACTGTGTTGATTTAATTTTTTTCTAAGCTTTTTACATGACAGATTAAGAGGAGAGCTCAAACGTGCTATCCTGATTGGATTCAGTCATATACTAGTAGCCAACAGCAGACCGAGCGTAGCTCGGTTGGTGCGACTCCCAGCTGGGGAGCGCACCCGCCCGGGTTCGAGCCCGGGCGCCTGCACGCTGGGGCGCGGCCCCTCTGTGGCGTGTTCCCAGGCCTCCTCTGGTGGCACCGGCTGGCCCCTTTGTGGCCTTGCCTAGTGAAAAAAAATATACTAGTAGCGAACAAAATTTTATCTTGTATTTCACCGAAATTATGTATCATTCACTGCCCATTCCAACATATGTACCTATCGTCCCCGTGGATGACACCTTACCTTCCTCAGCATAGGAACCGTTTCCGGGGAGTACAAGTGAAGTCGTGATTCGTGAAGCCCATTGATGCGTCGGCTGCAGCGCTGCAGGATGCGTCTGGCTGTTTCACCTCTTCAGCCCGGCCAGTGCCGTTATTGATAAACCAATCAGACTCGGTGCATGTTGTGGACATATCTTGAACCGCAACAGGAGCACCTATGTGTCGGTCAAAAAATTAGAGAAGTAATTTTCATTCCAATTGGGTCTGTTCCATCACCACATGCTGACAGTGTTGATTATTTTTGCTCAATATAGTAGTTATTTATTGGAGAAATATATGAGAAGTGGAATAGGTGTTTATTATTTAAATACACATATGCCTATCATATGCAGTACGCTCTTTTACATAGGTGTGTTACTAATTGGCTAACCAAATTAGGCATAGAGCTGTGGAGTATAATGATCATATTTATTGGTTCTTGTGAATGTGCTGCTAAATCTCTCTGATTGTGCTTGCAGAAAAGGGAAAAAAAAGAAGCAGAGGTATTTTCCAGGGGCATTCACCGTTCACCAATGAAATCAGTGTGTGGATATTCATCCTATGTGAAGACTGTCAAGTCATTATACAAATAATACTGTAAAAATTTAAAATTACTTCCTTGCTGACATTGTGGATATTACATTTTCTGTTGGAAAATTGCATCTTTGAACAATGATAATGCCAAACCATGATAAAGATAAATGCACTAAATTTCACTTACTTCATTAAATTTCAAAGTATGCTTCTCAGAATAATTCCAGCACTTACCCACACAAAAAAATCTCTAGTACTTAACAATAAAATGAAAATTACTTCTAGGGGTTGTGAGTACTTACAGTGGTTCTGAGTTCAAATATTTTCTTGTTCTCGGATTGATGGAAATTACTTGTTTAAGATTTGTAAAAATAGATCTAAAAATGCTAAGAGTTGAAGACAGCAAAAGAAACTGAATAAGGGCAGGCTGATTGAGCTAAAATTGTAGTGTTACTCAAAGTCTAAACTACGAAAAAAATTTGTAACTTGAATTCAGATTTCTACCTTGTTCAACCCTCATAGTTTAGAATACCTTTTCTTTTTTGCATTTGCATTTTCCCCCTTGTTTTTGACTGCCTTACGTGATGGAAAATATGTATGTGGAATGTAGAAAGGTGTACAATGATCAGTGTAGTTACTAAATAACTATTCATATACTAGATAAGCAAGCATGGGTTTGTTCTGATTACTTGCAGTGGCTTCACTAATTAGTACTTTCTCCTGCTTTGTTGTCTGAATTTAATACATGATTTAGGATGATTTAATTTCTCTGCTCTCAGTTTACGTCTCACTTGTGTGCAGTGTGAGGACACAAGGAGCTGATGGGCAAGCTGGTTTGTAACAGCTTACACCTTGAGCTCCAATAATGGTGTCTCCGTGAAGATCATGGAGACCATTGTTTGAGCCATGGTCGAGTCATTGATGTTCATCAGCTGGGGGCTGGGGAGGTGCGCCCCATGATCTTTTGTGGCATCTCCTCTATCCAATTGCTCGTGGACCTCGACAAGTTTGGCCATTGGAATCAGAGGTTACTACTCCTAAAGGATGCATTTGGACCTTCTTGGATTTTTGCAAGAATAATTTTCCATGATTATATCGTCTCACCACCAGTTTCTTAAATGCTAGTTTATTTTGATCTACTGTTCTTGATGCTCTATTTCGTATTTCCAACCGGATTGTTGAAGTGCATAATGGAGAATGGATAACATAAAGTAGAATTGATTCTTTTACTTACTGTAATTTCAACTGTAAGATATTCGTATGTGGAACTCCATGTATGCTGCCCCTGATTGAGTTCAGATTTTCCTAGATCTAAAAAAGACCAGGGCTAGGGATGGCGGGTTCTATTTTACAAAATAATAGGGACTGAAACAAAAGAAAAATGACTTTTCTGTAATTACTTTCGAACTAGCATGGACTGTAGGTTGATTTCCAGGAAACTGGGGGCTACATTGCAAAACATAGTAGGGTTGACCGTTATAGGGCTGCTGACTAAGGTTAGATTGGATGTTGGCCCTTAGAAAACGATCGGACGGCTCAGAGCGGATCGGGGGTTTGGGAGGCGGCGTTGTGTGCGACCGGCGGCGGCACACGGCGGCTCGCCGGAGAATCGCATAAACACGATCTCGGCCACGGTTTTGGGTGCGGGTTGGCCTGGAAGAGAGAGGGCGCAATGGGGAACGCATCTACAGAATCCGGAAGGTGAGCTAGAGGCCGAGCAGGGGGCTTCGACAGTGAGCACTTCCGCACAAGGGAGAGTGAAAGAGAGGGAAAAGAAGGTGGAGCAGCGTTTCTCACCCCGCGGCAGATCACTGGGGACGGGCGGATGTCGAGGGGAGGCGGCGAAGGAGCGGGTCAACGACAGCCCTAGCTCAAGCAGAGCTCCAATGGCAGCCCGCTAGGGTTTGTGGGGGCGGCGGCCGCAGTTTCGGCAGGGTTTGGGAATAGGACGACGCATTATATATATAGGGGAGAGGGGCCGGCATCGCCGTGCGGGTGAAGGCGTGGGGCGACGGGGCACGGCCGGACTCTGGTTCGAGTCTGAGCCAAACACATGGAGGGAGAAGGGCCCAACCGGTGGGGCCCGCATGGCATAGAGGGAGAGGAGTGAGGCGTCAGTCTGGGCCGGGAGAAGTGGGCCAGAAGGTCTAGTATGGCAGGGAAGAAAAAGGAAAGGGAGAGGGAAATTTGGGCCGGGATAAAAAGAGAGAAAGGGGAGAGTGGAAAAAGGAATTAGGTTTTGAAATAAAGATCAAGTAAATTCAATTCAAATTTAAATTCAAGAAATTCAAATTCAAATTGCAACTCAAACAAATAAACAATGCAATGCACCATGACACAAGACAAATAGAAAGATTTTTTAAATTTAGAAGACAACAAATTATTTTTTATACTAAATTCCCCGTGAAGAAAACAAATGTTGGAACTTTTTTAAAATTAATATAAAATCATTGTTTTTTTAGTTTTAGTTTTAGTCAGATCCTGGAATCCAACAATTTCAGAGTATGACACACATAAACCTAGCAAAGCATTTGGGGGTGTCAGTGATTTAATCTGTTTCTTATTCATTTTAAACATTCTGTCTTTCGTCTGATTCAGACATCTTGACCTTTCACATATGTTGAGGTTGGTGCAAAAGGTATCAATGCACGTGTAATTTTTGGTGATGGTTGGTGCATATAAATCATCCAACATCAAAATCCAGCAGTCTTGAGTTTATGGGTGGGCATTCGGGTAACCCAAAAATTTCGGGTCGGGTTTTTCAGATTTTGAAAATTATTACCCGAAATTTGTCCGAAAAAATGAAAACACGACATTTCGGGTACCCAAAAATTTGGGTTCGGGTTCGGGTAACCCCGAACTACCTGATTTCAATGAACTGATCCACCAGGACATGAGATCAGTGGCGGCTCTGCCAGGGCGCCCCGCGGCGGCAGCTCGGCCAGCGACGCGGTGACCGGCAGGGACGGGGGCGTTGGCGGCGCAGAGACCGGCGAGGGTGTTGGAGGCTCGGAGACCGGCAGGGGCGGGGGCGTTCGGCCGTCGGGGTTGGGGACGCAGAGACTGGCGATGGCGGGGGCAGCGGCACAGGCTGCACCCGCGGGGGCGGAGGAGTCAGGACTCGGGTGCCGGGGGACCAGGTCGCAAGGAGGCAGGCGCGTCGGGACTCGGGCGCTGGTGGGTGAGGTCGCGAACTCGCGAGGAGGCGGCGGCCAGCAACCTGCGTGGGTGCTAGGGTTAGTAGGATGGGAAGATAAGGTTGTTTGGTGGTTTGAAACCCGAATTACCCATAATAATTTCGGGTACCGGGGGTTGGAACCCGAATTACGGTTCGGGTTATTCGAGTTCGGGTTTTTTGGGTACGGGTTCAAGTTTTTCTGGTTCGGACTTTGGGTTTTCGGGTAATCTGCCCACCCATACTTGAGTTATAGGTCAGCATTGCATTTGCGCTGAGAGCAGTGGAGCCCCGGCGCCGCCGTCCCCGAGCGCCGGCGCCGCCTCCCCCGAGCCCCGGCGCCGCCGTCCCCGAGTGGAGCCGCCATCTGTGAGCCCCGGCACCGTCCCCAGTCCCGGCGCCGCCCCTGCGAGGATGGTAGTTGACTCTGCATCTTAGCCGGTTAATCTCCATTGGAACATTGTGCTAGCAGAAATTTGAGCTTTGCGAGTGCATACACGTGAAATGCCATCACATTGTGCTAGCAGAAATCTGCATGCAGAAATCATCAAGCGCTAGCAGATCACCTGAGCCTCTCAAGTTTTTCATTGCTGATTCCTTCTATTGTTCTGTATTTCCGTCCAACTTGCAGGTATGTGTCTGCTGGAACAAGCTGGCTGAATGGTGCTTTTAGCAAGGTCGCCAAGGCTGGTCATATTGCTGGCTCAAGAACCAGAGAGAAGTTCCAATTAGCGGTGACAAACCTAACAGCCAAAGTAAGTGGTAACTGATAATTAGGACTGTTGCTTACTAAGTCAGTATATACATTATAGTAAAGCATGCCGTATAGATTCAGATTATGGAAATATGTAATTTTGGTAGCTAAGCATCATTGTTTCACAGTCATGGCTAGTGTTGCATAATTCATTCAATCAGTTGACGTCCACTTTGTACATATGTAGTAGACCCAATCCTGATTTAGAGTTATTGCCAGGTGACCAGGTCACTGGCTCTTAATAAGCTAAATAAAATGTGACCTTGAAATGTCAATGTATAATATCTTATAGTACATGAAAACACTTCTCTTAGTCATATTCTTCTAGCTACAAAATCTAATTTATCACATTAGTATTCCTCACCATTATAGGGCATGAGTTATCATAGCAATATAATACCATTTTACTGATAGTCTGAACTTTAAGTGGCTCATATTGTTTCCTGAATATATTTCAGGAATGGTTGGTTACCTAACTTCTTTGGTTCTATGACTTCAGTTAATTCTTGAAATACCAAGGTAACTGAACTTATATTCAATTTTCCCTTTTTGCCTAGCTCAAGCTTTCAAAGCTGCAGGTAGAGAGCATAACGCTTAGGATCATTATTAATGCATGGTGAGCTTGGCAGTCCGGAAGATCGAATATTTCATTCTTTCTATAGGTAAATGGGATAAAGATAAATCTGGTTGCATGGTGAGCTTGGCAGTCCTACTTAAACCATCCTTCTTTCTTGCATATTCATATAGGTACTACATCACCAATAGGATAGTTGTAAGCCTACCAAGGATGCTACTTGCAAATCACTTAATAATGAACAAGGATAAATACAGTTGTAGTGGTTTCAGACCTTCACAGTGATAAACCATATCGAAGTAGCGAATAAAATGGATTTAGCTGTTGCTGCTGCTCTCTTGCAATTTTGCTTTGTAATTGCTCAACTGTTGAAAGATAAAATTTTCAAAGAGGAAGCTTTTTGTTAAACTTTATTTTAGTAGTTCATGTCATTTCTCTTTGCTGATTTAAGGTTATGAATTCACAAGTATAGTGTTCAAATTATATCTACGAAATGCTACCTTTGTGTCATCTATGATGTCATCTGAAATAGATACCCAAATGACTAATTACATGTCTGCACTATTGCACACATCAAAGCATTATGTGCCATGGCAGCCATAGGCCATAAGCTGTTCCTTTTTATGTTATTATGCCAGCAACTAGATACCTGAAAATTATTTTTACTTATCCTTTTGAGAAAACCAAGCTTCTTTACTTAGATGCAGGAATAATTGAGTGATTTTCACGATTCAAGTCTTGTCGTGGGAAACAAGCTGAGAACAATGCGGGGAATGATAGAGGGACCCCTGGTAATGTTGAGTACATCATATTTGTAATGCATAGATCATATCGTTCTTATCAAACATTGTAATATATTTTATGCATGGACTCTTTGTTTTAATTTCGATGTATATGAACTCTTTGTTTTAATCTTGATGTATGGACTCTTTCATTTAATCTCGATGTATGATCTGATATAGTTGAATTCTGCTACTGTAATTATATATTATATATGTTGTACAAATGATGCAATATTATTATATGAAAATATTTTTTTTGATAGGAAAAAGGTCTTCACCGCCGGTTCCAAACACAAACCGGCGGTGATGGGTGCACATCACCAACGGTTGGCGCATGCATCACCGCCGGTTTATGAATCGGCGGTGATGAACCCCTCCATCACGGCGGTGATGGCCCCGCTATCACCATCGACTTAAATCCAACGGTACCCAAAACTGTTGGTGATGCACTTTTAGAACCGGCGGTGATAGGGGTGGCTGTAGTAGTGCCATTAATAATTTGGTGGATGGCAGAGCAGTACGCCAACGATATCGTGTTGTTTCACATTTGCACTATTGGCAAGCTTTGTAGCTTTCATGCATCCTAGACCGCTCAAAGAGGGCAGGCGAGAGAGGAGATTTGATACTAAGTTTCCATGTGTCCAAGCCCTGGAAAAATCGCACATGGAGGTCGGGAAAGCACAATTGTTATTTTCCACGGGAGATGACCACTGTTACAAGTGGAAATAAGTTGCCCAAGTGATATCACCGCTTCCTGTTACCGGCGTGTAAATTTAATCTATACTATAAGAGTTGAAATAATTGAAACTCTTTTTTACCAAGATTAGGCCCATCGTACCTCTCACAGAGATCTCACTTTTCAGGCCAAAAGGTTGACGAAAAGGGGAACACACTGCTAATACTTTTTACATCAGAAACTTCATATACCTACCTCTTGTACCCATCTATTACATTCCTTTGGTACACACTTTACTTTTCTTTGCACATGCATTCATCCATAATTCACATCATTACTTATTTTCGAAGGATAATAATTGACACATTGTTTTATGATACGAAAAGACGTGTATTACTTCTGGAACAAAAATAAATGACAGCGTTGCTTGATGCAAGCAAAACTAAATATGTGCCTTATGTATGTAAACCAAATCAGGCTCGATCAGGCTGCAATCATGCAAGATACACTCGACGTTGTAAGCATCACTTCTTCCACGACCTCGTGATGCATGGATCGACAGCTAGCGGCGAGATGGCAAGAGGCGGTGGCATCAAGGCAAGTGCCAACATGTGGAATCTCCTCTCCAATCCCTAACACAGCGAGGTGGCAGCGGTCAAGAAGAGGCTTGACCACGGGATGCCCAAAGACAAGGGACCTGCTGCCGGAATAAGCGGCAGGCTATGGCCAGCAGCGAGCCGGAGCGCATCGGGGTTGGTGGCGATGCTGAAAGGCACGATCTCTAGGACAAGAAGCAGAACAAACCGTAGGCGGCGGCCAATGGCGAGGCGAGTACGGTCTTGAGTCGTGACAGCCAAGGAGCACCAGAACAAGGACCAAGAAAGGGCTGGTGTCAGCACCGGCGATGACGAGCACAAATGGGGAGGCCGAGAATGGAGACAACAACTACAACTTGGGCCAATCCGATAGCGATGAGGAAGACGAGGGCGGAGCTGCGGTGGCGGGTGGCAGCTATTGCCAGGAGCTGCTCGGCCGGCTGTTCCATGCAGCTGTTGTGATGGTTCTCATGGCCATCTTGTCAATGTCGTTGCGCCTGCGGGCACCGACGGCCCTCCAACTCGACCGCTGGTGCTGTCGGTGCATTTGATGGATTAAGAAGGATAATAATTGATATCATTATTTTACGGAAGGAAAAGAGAAAGATGTATATTACTTTTAGAAGGAAACTAAATGACATCATTGCTTGATGGATGGAAAATAAATAAATACGTGCATATGGCATGTACATCTCTACTAGTAAAACAAAAGCTTATGCAAGATGCTTGGTTAGCATGTATTGGATCACTAGGGTAAATTTCTTGTATGGACCTAAAAGATATGGCAGTCCCTTCTTTGGCCCTGAGAAGTTCAAACTCCCTATTGTGTGCTCCATTAGGGCGGTAGGCCACACTATCCTTCCTACGCGGCCACGATGCTCTTGGAGCCCACCTGGCAGGTGGAGTTCAGCCCCGTGCACCATGCCAAGCACCGGCCCAGCCGCGCCCCATGTCCCCGCGAGGTCAGTCCCACTTGGCTCGTGCGCACCCGCTTTGCACTAGTGCCCGGCCAACCGCCACACCTGCGTCCTCCACCAAGCGTCCGCGCGGGCAGCCGTGATGCTTAGCAGTCCCTCACTGATGAAGACATGACCTCCATGCCTACGACCATATTTAGAGGATGGAATTAACCCTACAACCTCTCCAGTCCCCTCCATGACTAATGCAAAGTGGTCTTGACTTGTTGAGAAGTGGTCAAATCCACACAATAGGGTAATTTCTCTTGCTGTTCTTTGAAATATGTACTTATGATGGAGACTAGCTAACGCATACATCTCATGCAGGGAGTCCCTTACCAGAACATGCAAATCGTAGTAGTCATGTGGCCTCAAGCAATAGGATCTCGCTCCTACGTTGCCTAGTTTCATGAATATGTAAGTGCCAACACTCTTGTAATGTAACCTTTTCATTTTTCTGCTTCCTTAATTAAATGAGTACATACATACACACTTGCACTTTGGTTGTGTCATATAGCAAGTTCCATTCACTACTAGAAAACAAGCATTAGGTTCACCCTAAAAGTACCAGTATAGAGATGAACCGGTACCTATGGTAGGATGGAATCTTTGAATGGGCCTTAGGCATCGGTTGGTATTATCAACCGATATCTAAGCCTCTCCATAGGTACCGGGTGGTAATTTTTATATTAGTACCGGGTGGTACCACCAACCGGTACCTATAGACGAGGCTTAGGTACCGGTTGGTGTTACCAACCGGTACCTTAGGAGCCTTTGGTACCGGTTGGTAACACAAACCGGTACCTTAGCCTCATCCATGAGTTACTTTAAAAAGAATATATCTCCTTCTCAATTAGAACAACTGTGTAGCTGAGATGGTAAAGGAGCAACGCACTAGGCTAGAGGTCACGAGTTCGAATCCCAACCAAAGAGAATATTTTTCGTGAATTTTGGAGGCTTAGGTACCAGTTATTTTACCCGGTACCAAAGGCTCGAGCCATTGGTACCACTTTCGGGGTACCGGTTAAAAAAACCGGTACCAAAG
Source organism: Panicum virgatum (assembly GCF_016808335.1). Taxonomy (NCBI): domain Eukaryota; kingdom Viridiplantae; phylum Streptophyta; class Magnoliopsida; order Poales; family Poaceae; genus Panicum; species Panicum virgatum. The sequence continues at coordinate 8,838,016 of NC_053151.1, read as the reverse complement.
GGCACATGCAACCGGTGCCATTAGACATTTTTCTAGTAGTGATTGTCAGTTTTCCTGTTTGATCATCATGATTTCGCTATTTGTGTGTCCACCATCACTACTAGGATTCGGGGCAATAGCAACGAGCCCCCCTTGCAACAGCACACCTGTGGATGCAATAGGGGTTACTTTTGCATCGAAACCTTAAAATGGTGGTAATATGTTGCCATAATGCTACGACTTTTTTGTGTTGCCATATGTAGGGATTTCGGTTGCAAACGATTGTGGTTACTGCAACCATTCTGCTATGTGTGTTGCAATTGGTTGGGTGTATTGCCACAGCATTTGGACATCGCGTTAGTGATTCTTGGCGTTGCAAAAGAGATGTGATATTGCAACCTCGTAACCTTGCGTTGCTTTAGTTGGCCACTCTCACAACCATTTTCTTGCGTTGCATTACTCTTGGGTGGGGTTGCAAGAGGGAGTTGGTTGTTGCATCCATGGATGCCACTGGATGCAACAACACGATAATAAGAATAATGACACCGAAGCTAGTGAAGTCAATGGGAAGGAACCCCAGGAGCCAGTTAGAGAATCTGATGAAAAAATCGATGTTGTGGAAGCCTTCAAAGTCTGCCATACCAGCCACAAGAAGGATACAAGTGATGCTGCTAGAGAAGAACTTGTAAGTTGCTCTTCTAGAATTTGGCTAATTTTGTTGAAATTTACAATTTCTATTTCTGTTTGTTGCCATGCTGAACAAGTTAGTAGCAGCAGCTAGACTTCATGATTTAGTAGCAGCTATCAGTTAATTCTGTAAGGCTTTTATTCTTATTTTCCCAACACTCTGTACATGCTGCATCATATAATTTTAACATGCATGGCTACCCCTGTCATATGGTGGTGTGTTATATTAACACTATCTAGTAGCAGCTATCCAATCTGCCTTTGTTTCCAGTATGTTTAATACACTACTTTCGTTTACTATAATCAATAAAGTAATAGTTAATATATGCATTTTGTAGATGTCAAAGGAAACTATCCATGCAGAAACTGCTGCTGATGGGCAGCAACCATTGAGTATGGCTCTATGCTATATCCGAACGTGAAGGATTAAGGACCGACAGGGCTGTCACCACCTACGTCCTACCTCTAGCAACCGTGCGATATAAGGCAAACGAAGGTAACCTTTAGCTTAGAAACCACGTCTATGCTACTGATTACTACTGTAGTCTAACTATGTCTATCGACCTGTAGCAAACTACAACACTCCATATAAATATGAAGCGATGAACCCATGAGTAAGAGAACTGATCTCACTCATACAAAAGTACTCTGCAAGACAGGAATCATAAATACCAACTTACTCATACCAGAGGAAGCCAGCATCCGTAGAGGTTCAAGATTAGAGAAGATAGCCGACAGGCCCAGCGCTTTCTCGAACTACTCCTCACCCTCCTACTCTAAGCGCTAGCCTAGGCAGGGTCTCGCCTTTGCATTGGAGCACTACATCTTCAAGTGAAGGTGTTGGAGAACATGGTGGTGTGTCTTGAATGAGTAGGGGGAGGCCCCCTTTTATAGCCCAAGGAGGAGTGGCCGCCAAGGAATCACATACGGAAGTTGAAGAGGTGGAGTAGGGGCTACTCTTCCCCGAGGTGCACTTGGATGGGAGGCCGTCTAACAGGTCGGACAACCCCACTTGGCAGCCTCCCTGGTAGATCCTTCATCAGGAAGTAGGTGTCAGACTGCATGAGAAAGATGGGCCTGTTTGGGCTCAGTAGGGGTTCGGCTACACCCTTGTTGACACTATTTGGGCCTATCTTTGGTCGGTATACTCCTTGTGGGCTTGTTATGGGACAATTGAGCCTCAGAGCATTTCCAAGAGCTCTTATATCTTTGGTGAGTTTTCTAAAAAAAGAAAAGGAAGACAAAAAATTCTCATCCAACAGAAACTCTATCTACCTCATCTTCTATCCTTGTTTTCTATCCAGGGGGTGACGCTAGGCATCTTTGCCTAGCGCTGAGTGCTAGCCATATCTTTTCAGATTTTGGAGAAACTGTTGGATTTCATCACTTTTTCACTAGCTATTTCGTTTTACATAATAGCTATATGTCTTGGTCTAAGTTTGCAAAATCTGTCAGGTACTTATATCAAAGGGAAAATCTATCTTGCCTCATAGTAACTAATAAGTAAAGTAACAACCATCTTGATGCAATGGGAAGCCCGCCCAATGGTGGATGACGAGGCAACATACACTACTATATAGAATTCATCATCACAAACGCCCATCACCGCCGGTTTCAAACCAACCAGCAGTGATAGTACATCACCACTGGTTACCTTTGGAACTCGCGTTGATAAGGGCACCCTTGATATTTTCATTCCCTATCTAACCATCCCTCCTCCCAAACCTCTCTTTTCTCTCCCACCATCGGTCACTTATCCTATTATCTCTCAATCCCTTTGCTCTGGTGCTCTGCTCCCATCGCCCCTCCCATGGGGCTCCTCACCCCGAGACCCCCTCGCCTACCTAGTGCCCCTTTCCTCCCCGCCGCCCCTCACCCCTCCTCCTCCGCGGCAGCGCGAGTGGTGGCTAGGAGAGTTGACGCGCGGGGTGCAGCGGCCTGCAGCACAGCGGGGTGCACCAGCCTGCGCAGCGGCCTGCAGCCTGCATCGAACATTGTGGTGGGTGCAGCCTGCAGCATGCCATGGCGACTTGCAGCACGGCGGGGTGCTGCGTGCTGCGTGCGATGGTTGGACGGCACGTGTGGCAGGCGGGAGCAGACGTATAGCGCTCATATTTTTTATAATTTTTTTGGAATGCGATGGGGGTAACACTGCCGGTTGTGAAACCGGTGGTGATGGTCTGTATGGCCTCTTTCATCACCGTTAAGTTAAATTCAGCGTCCCCAAAAGCGGCGGTGATGGCTATTTTGAACTGGTGGTGATGGGGTGCTAGAGCAGTGATAGGAGATCAAGATGGTAACCACCACTATGTCAAAAACTAAAAAGAAGACACCTTAATTTGAGACGGGATAAGAAAACACGTGACCAACGAGAATTAAAGGCGGGCCGTGTTACGGTGCGTAATTGATAGTGTTTAATGCCGGCCAAACACGTTAGATGATTTTCAACAAAAAAACATGTTTGGGAACTGCTCGCCAAGTTCTCACATGCAGCACGATTCTCCTCAATCCCCCACCACGACCGCTGCTTCTGGAGGCCGGCTTATCCTCTCTCGCACCACAACAAGCCAACCACCTAGTCCGCCAGCGTGGCATTGCTGGCCATGGTGATCCCGACATCAAATTCAGTGGGAGATCCCACACCATGGTGACCCCGCTAGCGGGTGGATCCGACGATCCATCCCATCGGTTAGTCTTCACGAGCACTCATCTCTCAATCTAGTGGTTGCTTCCAACCGAGACATCTTTGTTCCGGATCTGCATGTAGATTGTGGCGCTGCGGAGATTCTCCAGGCTAGGTGAGCTGGTAGCGTCATCGCAGCTTCCTCCACATGCCCTCCCTCATGATTGATGGCGCCTAGGATCGTAGTTGCGCAAGGATCCTCATCGGCTAGGATCTGCAGAGCTTCTCCAGGCTTGGTGAGCTAGTGGCGGAGCTGCTTCGTCGGAACGACGGAGCTCGGGACAACTGCGGTTCAAGCAAGAAGAGATTTGAGCCCCACATCTCGAATTCAACATCCTGACCATGTTGGATGCTGTGGCCTCAGCCTCGACTAAGCCATAGGACCCCAATCTGGTGAGCAACTACTTCTTGTTTCTCTCTATCTGCTGCTACAGTCGATTTGTCCCGGTTGGGAACCTGGAATAGTCCCAGTTTCCCAACCAGAACCGCCTGGGGTCTTTTGATCCCAGGTTTGGGAATCAGGACAACTGACCACCTTTGGTCCCATTGGTAACACCAATCAGGACCAAAGGGGCTGCCAAGCCTGGCGGGGCAAGCAACCTACCAAAAGCTCTTTTTTCTTCTTTTCCTATTTTTCTTTTGATTTATTTCTTTTTCATTTCAATTTCACTTTCCTATTGGAATTCAAGCGGACTATGAACTCCACAAATATATTTATAGTAGGTCAATTGAGTACCCTGGTTATGGAACAAGCATTCCATACCGAGCCATCCAACCAGCCTCCGATCACCCCCACCCGGACACTCCATGGCCCTACCCCGCGCGCCGGCTGGTTTCGTTCGCTTTTGGTAACTAGCATCCAATCAACCCGCTCCCCGCTCCGTTTCTTTTGCCCTGCGCCGGCGGTTTTTGTTTTTGAGTCATGACCCCATTTCCCCGATAATCCCCAACCCCCCTCCCCCAAAAAAAAGATTATATCAATTCATTCCGGCCATCGCGCTGTCGTCCATTTCGAGCTTCGCAAGATCACGCTCTGCTCCTGTTGTCATCGCCCACAATCATTTCCTACTAGCCTTCGACCGTCGGCCGGAGTCCTGCGACCCGATGCGTTGATCCGCCCCTCCGGTCACCATGGACCAAGATGGCAACACACCTGCCGCTGCCATTGCAATCTCCTACTAGTTCTGCGACCTGACGCCGCCTGTCGACCAAGACGCCCGTATCCCTATATTATCACACATGATTTGTTTGTGTTGGCACAAATTTAGGGCCAACACACGAACGTGCTAAATCACGCAGCGACCAACAGCACAAATCGGCGCTGATGCTCAGAGCGGTCAGACCGGTTCGCCGGTGTAGAATGGCGAAGTCCGACAAATGCTCGCCCGGAAGGGACCCAGCTAGGGTAGGCGCACGTAGGGTTATTCTAGGATCGGCAGGCCACCTTGAATGCCTTCAAATGTCACGGAGATGAAGGAAGAACATCAGAAAAGGGTTGGAAGGAACTAGAGTTTGGAGATAAAAGTAAAGGCAATAAATATAAAGAAAAGTAATGTATTGATGTGTTTTTGATCGATATGATGCCTCAATCGGCCGTGACCCTTTAAATTTATAGGGTGGGGTGGACTTATCCCGCAAGAAATCCTGTTTACAGATCTAAATCTATAAAAATTCCTAGTTGTACTCGAACTCTGTTTGGATCGGTCAGACCGGCCCGACCCACCAGTCAGACCAGTCGGTCGTGCCATACCAGCTACTGCCCAAACCGGTCAGACCGCTTGGTCAGACCTGTTGGTCTAGTCTGCTGCCTATTTTGGTTGTCAACATATGCCCCCCTATTCTTTGGTAAAGCTTGCGTGCCAAAGAACACTCTTTTGAACCAAAATTGTCTAAGGGCGATAATTATTAATACATCGGCCATTTTTTGTGCTAAGGGCGATAACATATTATCGGCCATAACTTGCTTTTCTTCAAGTTGATAACGAAACAACTTGCTTCGGTCTCCAAATTTTCTTCATGGCTACTGGTTTTATTGGCTCGACCTCCACTTGTTGTTCCATCGACTCTTGCTTGCGCAAACATTGCAGTCTTCATTTTTGGGTATGAGACATGCCTGAGGGACACCACCTCAGCCTTAAGTACTTTGAATCTTGCTTTGTATCCTTTCTACCCTCCTTGCTACAATCAAAATCCTTTTTGGCCAGATCGGTGCTAGCAACAATCGGTCTTTGTGGTGAAGCATGATTCGGATACATAGGAGAATATTGAATGTAATATGATTGCATATGCATCCTACTATAGTCCATAGGCGTATAAAAATAAGTGTGAAACCAGGGAATAAACGGCCCATAATAATTACTTTGATGTGAACAACAAACCGATTGCTCTTGAAGTTTTGATGATGAACTCACATCCTTGGCTTCACTTGATTGCTTCTCCTTCTTCTGAGTAGTTCCTTGCTTCTAATGTTTGGCCAAGAGTTCTTTAAAACTCGGCCTTGTCTTGCTTTTGGAGGAACCCCCAAACTCACTGGATGCACCGGTCCGACCGGCCTTGGTACCGGTCAAACTGGTCAGACCGCTGTTGGATCCGGTCAGACCGGTCGACTCACTGTCGGCCTTCTTCTTGTTTTACCCCCCGAGCGTTGGAAGTAGCTCGTAAAGTTTTGTTCTGCATCATCTTCTTCTCAGGTCTCTCTTCTCCAATGATCACATTTTTTCCTTTTGTTGATTCGGCTTGATTCAGCCGAATTAAAACTTTGGGATTTTTCAACTCAAGCACATGCGTAGGCATTGGAAAAGGATTTTGATCAATTTGCATTCCAGAAATAACCAACCGTCCTTCATTTATGGCTGATTGGATTTGTCTACGAAGAATATTGCAATCATTGGTAGCATGAGAAAAGGTATTATGCAACTTACAATAAGCACGCCGCTTCAACTCATCTACCGATGGAATAGTGTGAGAGAACTTAATCTTTCCAAGCATCGTTAATTCATCAGAGATTCTATCACACTTAGACACATTAAAAGTGTATTTAATTTCATCATGCCGATTTTTGGGAGTCGGCTTTAAAGAAGCACAAGTTCTAGGTTTATCGCTAAATGACCATACAAATTCAGTAGCATAAACCTCACTATTCTCATCGTATGAAGAATCACCATGTAACATATGCATACCAAGACGATCAGATTTAAATTTGGACTCTTTGCTTCAGTTTTCTTGAGCCAAAGCTTTTTGCAAAACTTGATTAATGGTTAAGAACTCATATCCTTCTAATTTTTCTTTAATATGAGACTTCAAACCATTAAGAGCTAATTCGGCAAGATCCTTTTCAGAAATAACCAAGCTATAACATCGATTTTTTATATCTCTAAATCTTCTAATATATTCAGCAACAGACTCATCATGCTTTTGCTTAATCGATGTTAAATGATATAGCCTCAACTCATTTTCACCATTATAAAAATGATCATGAAATTTACGCTCTAATTGAGATCATGTTTGCACAGAATTAGGAGCTAATACCGAAAACCATGAAAGAGCAGTACCAGATAATGACAAAGGGAACAATCTAATTTTTAAATGATCAAGACTACCATAGATTCGCATCTGTGCATTAAACTGACTAATATGCTCCCATGTAGTTCTACTATCCTCCCCAGTAAATTTAATAAATTCTGGCACCCTAAAATTCTGAGGATAAGGAATAGAATCAAAACTCTCAGGATAAGGCTTTTGACAAACAAGAGTTTTGTCCTTATGCCGAAATTTTTTTTAAACATAATAGCCAAATCTTTCTTATGCTTCTCAAGTATTTGATTAAAATAAGAGTCATTTGACTTTTGCATATTAACACTAGAATTATTCGGCATATGCGGTGCATGGTTCGGATGTGTATATGGTATTCGGTGCATATGACCATTATTTGGAACTACACTGTATGAATTATTCATTCTGCTAAAATCAGCCGAAACAGGAGGTACACTAGTAATTGGTTCAGGAGAAGATGGATATGCAACTAAAGCCCTAGAACCGGTCCTTCATGACCGGTCTGACCAGTCGGCGTGACCGGTCCGACTCCATGCACTCGGTAGTATTATGGGCCTTTCTGACCATTATAAAAATTCATCGGCATGCCATAATAATGCACATATGCTGCCGATGATTCAGGAGGCATGGTATTATACTGAAAAGTATTATCAACATTAAAACCAGGAGCACTACCATCATCAGTCAAAGGTTGTTTTCCTAATGATTTATCAATCATGCCTTTAACAGTAGCAAGTATTTTTTCTTGACCACTAACCACCAATGGAGAAATTTGCTCCAAAGTAATAGGATATATTGCAGCACTTACACTAGCACTTGATTTGGCTTGCTCCTCTTCATCTGAAAAGATGACCACCTCCTTGTCCTTTAAGACATCACCCTTCCAATTCTTAGAAAAGTGAGATAAGAACCATCGACGCTTTTCTTCAATTTCTTTTTCCTTGCGCCGTTTGTTCTCTTCTTCACACTCCTTTATAAAACTTCATAAGCTTGACGATCTTCGGGTGGCAACTCATCAACAGATGGTCTGCTGATGTTATCGGGATCGATCTCACTAGGATTCGACAGCTTCACCATGGTAGTAGATGGAGTAGACTAGATCGGTTTAAATAACCAAGATCTTTCTTCCCCAGCGGAGTCGCCAAAATGTGTTGGCGCAAATTTAGGGCCAACACACGAACGCGCTATATCACGCAGTGAGCGATGGCACAAATCAGCGCCGATGCTCAGAGCGGTCAGACCGGTCAGGGTGACCGATCAAACCGGTTCACTAGTGTAGAACGGCGAAGTCCGACGAACGCTCGCCCGGGAGAGACCCCAATCAGGGCAGGCGCACGTAGGGTTGTTCTAGGATCGGCAGGCCACCTAGAACGCCTTCAAACGTCGCGGAGATGAAAGAAGAACATCAGAAAAGGGTTGGAAGGAGCTAGGATTTGGAGATAAAAGTAAAGGCAATAAACATAAAGAAAAATAATGTATTGATGTGTTTTTGATCGATTGGATGCGTCAATCGGCCGTGACCCTTTATATTTATAGGGTGGAGTGGACTTATCCCGCAAAAAATCTTGTTTACAGATCTAAATCTATAAAAATCTCTAGTTGTACTCGGACTCTGTTTGGACTGGTCAGACCGGTCGGTCGTGCCATAGCAGCAACAACGCCCAGACCGATCAGACCGCTTGGTCAGACCGGTTAGTCTAGTCTACTGCTAATTTTGATTGTCAACAGTTTGTTTCTATTTCTTAAATCTATAGACGAATCAAGTGCGAGCTGCCGGACTGCCGGTCGATGGTTGACAATGATTCTCCAACTAGCTGCCCGCATCCCGTGCAAATCGAAGACCCCGTGCTTGAAATTGCTAAGTTCCTCCGATTTTGCTCTCTGTCATCGAATCCCCACGGCCTAGATCCATTCCGCCGCAATCACTGCACCCCGTCCACAGATCAAGAAGCATAATGCACAGGAGAACGTGAATCAAATTTGTTTGCTTCTTTTATTTCACACGTAAGCATCTATTCAGTTTTCAGTGTTCACGTTGTGGATTGGGAAGTTCGTGATTTTCATTTTTGGGTTTGCAATTCTTATTCGAGCTGTTGATTTCATGAAATATGGGACCACCTCAGTTATGTTCAGATTACTGAAGGTGACATTGTACTGAATTCTATTCCATCCACTGATAACCTGCTAGTTCTACTCAGAACCTGGGCCCAAACTCTCATCCAGTGACCACTCAAGTGCTAATAGATGAACATCGAAATTGATACCAATTCCCAATCAGTTTCAAGAGGATTATAGTAAAATCAATCCTACATTTTACTGTGTTGATTTAATTTTTTTCTAAGCTTTTTACATGACAGATTAAGAGGAGAGCTCAAACGTGCTATCCTGATTGGATTCAGTCATATACTAGTAGCCAACAGCAGACCGAGCGTAGCTCGGTTGGTGCGACTCCCAGCTGGGGAGCGCACCCGCCCGGGTTCGAGCCCGGGCGCCTGCACGCTGGGGCGCGGCCCCTCTGTGGCGTGTTCCCAGGCCGCCTCTGGTGGCACCGGCTGGCCCCTTTGTGGCCTTGCCTAGTGAAAAAAATATACTAGTAGCGAACAAAATTTTATCTTGTATTTCACCGAAATTATGTATCATTCACTGCCCATTCCAACATATGTACCTATCGTCCCCGTGGATGACACCTTACCTTCCTCAGCATAGGAACCGTTTCCGGGGAGTACAAGTGAAGTCGTGATTCGTGAAGCCCATTGATGCGTCGGCTGCAGCGCTGCAGGATGCGTCTGGCTGTTTCACCTCTTCAGCCCGGCCAGTGCCGTTATTGATAAACCAATCAGACTCGGTGCATGTTGTGGACATATCTTGAACCGCAACAGGAGCACCTATGTGTCGGTCAAAAAATTAGAGAAGTAATTTTCATTCCAATTGGGTCTGTTCCATCACCACATGCTGACAGTGTTGATTATTTTTGCTCAATATAGTAGTTATTTATTGGAGAAATATATGAGAAGTGGAATAGGTGTTTATTATTTAAATACACATATGCCTATCATATGCAGTACGCTCTTTTACATAGGTGTGTTACTAATTGGCTAACCAAATTAGGCATAGAGCTGTGGAGTATAATGATCATATTTATTGGTTCTTGTGAATGTGCTGCTAAATCTCTCTGATTGTGCTTGCAGAAAAGGGAAAAAAAAGAAGCAGAGGTATTTTCCAGGGGCATTCACCGTTCACCAATGAAATCAGTGTGTGGATATTCATCCTATGTGAAGACTGTCAAGTCATTATACAAATAATACTGTAAAAATTTAAAATTACTTCCTTGCTGACATTGTGGATATTACATTTTCTGTTGGAAAATTGCATCTTTGAACAATGATAATGCCAAACCATGATAAAGATAAATGCACTAAATTTCACTTACTTCATTAAATTTCAAAGTATGCTTCTCAGAATAATTCCAGCACTTACCCACACAAAAAAATCTCTAGTACTTAACAATAAAATGAAAATTACTTCTAGGGGTTGTGAGTACTTACAGTGGTTCTGAGTTCAAATATTTTCTTGTTCTCGGATTGATGGAAATTACTTGTTTAAGATTTGTAAAAATAGATCTAAAAATGCTAAGAGTTGAAGACAGCAAAAGAAACTGAATAAGGGCAGGCTGATTGAGCTAAAATTGTAGTGTTACTCAAAGTCTAAACTACGAAAAAAATTTGTAACTTGAATTCAGATTTCTACCTTGTTCAACCCTCATAGTTTAGAATACCTTTTCTTTTTTGCATTTGCATTTTCCCCCTTGTTTTTGACTGCCTTACGTGATGGAAAATATGTATGTGGAATGTAGAAAGGTGTACAATGATCAGTGTAGTTACTAAATAACTATTCATATACTAGATAAGCAAGCATGGGTTTGTTCTGATTACTTGCAGTGGCTTCACTAATTAGTACTTTCTCCTGCTTTGTTGTCTGAATTTAATACATGATTTAGGATGATTTAATTTCTCTGCTCTCAGTTTACGTCTCACTTGTGTGCAGTGTGAGGACACAAGGAGCTGATGGGCAAGCTGGTTTGTAACAGCTTACACCTTGAGCTCCAATAATGGTGTCTCCGTGAAGATCATGGAGACCATTGTTTGAGCCATGGTCGAGTCATTGATGTTCATCAGCTGGGGGCTGGGGAGGTGCGCCCCATGATCTTTTGTGGCATCTCCTCTATCCAATTGCTCGTGGACCTCGACAAGTTTGGCCATTGGAATCAGAGGTTACTACTCCTAAAGGATGCATTTGGACCTTCTTGGATTTTTGCAAGAATAATTTTCCATGATTATATCGTCTCACCACCAGTTTCTTAAATGCTAGTTTATTTTGATCTACTGTTCTTGATGCTCTATTTCGTATTTCCAACCGGATTGTTGAAGTGCATAATGGAGAATGGATAACATAAAGTAGAATTGATTCTTTTACTTACTGTAATTTCAACTGTAAGATATTCGTATGTGGAACTCCATGTATGCTGCCCCTGATTGAGTTCAGATTTTCCTAGATCTAAAAAAGACCAGGGCTAGGGATGGCGGGTTCTATTTTACAAAATAATAGGGACTGAAACAAAAGAAAAATGACTTTTCTGTAATTACTTTCGAACTAGCATGGACTGTAGGTTGATTTCCAGGAAACTGGGGGCTACATTGCAAAACATTAGTAGGGTTGACCGTTATAGGGCTGCTGACTAAGGTTAGATTGGATGTTGGCCCTTAGAAAACGATCGGACGGCTCAGAGCGGATCGGGGGTTTGGGAGGCGGCGTTGTGTGCGACCGGCGGCGGCGCACGGCGGCTCGCCGGAGAATCGCATAAACACGATCTCGGCCACGGTTTTGGGTGCGGGTTGGCCTGGAAGAGAGAGGGCGCAATGGGGAACGCATCTACAGAATCCGGAAGGTGAGCTAGAGGCCGAGCAGGGGGCTTCGACAGTGAGCACTTCCGCACAAGGGAGAGTGAAAGAGAGGGAAAAGAAGGTGGAGCAGCGTTTCTCACCCCGCGGCAGATCACTGGGGACGGGCGGATGTCGAGGGGAGGCGGCGAAGGAGCGGGTCAACGACAGCCCTAGCTCAAGCAGAGCTCCAATGGCAGCCCGCTAGGGTTTGTGGGGGCGGCGGCCGCAGTTTCGGCAGGGTTTGGGAATAGGACGACGCATTATATATATAGGGGAGAGGGGCCGGCATCGCCGTGCGGGTGAAGGCGTGGGGCGACGGGGCACGGCCGGACTCTGGTTCGAGTCTGAGCCAAACACATGGAGGGAGAAGGGCCCAACCGGTGGGGCCCGCATGGCATAGAGGGAGAGGAGTGAGGCGTCAGTCTGGGCCGGGAGAAGTGGGCCAGCAGGTCTAGTATGGCAGGGAAGAAAAAGGAAAGGGAGAGGGAAATTTGGGCCGGGATAAAAAGAGAGAAAGGGGAGAGTGGAAAAAGGAATTAGGTTTTGAAATAAAGATCAAGTAAATTCAATTCAAATTTAAATTCAAGAAATTCAAATTCAAATTGCAACTCAAACAAATAAACAATGCAATGCACCATGACACAAGACAAATAGAAAGATTTTTTAAATTTAGAAGACAACAAATTATTTTTTATACTAAATTCCCCGTGAAGAAAACAAATGTTGGAACTTTTTTAAAATTAATATAAAATCGTTGTTTTTTTAGTTTTAGTTTTAGTCAGATCCTGGAATCCAACAATTTCAGAGTATGACACACATAAACCTAGCAAAGCATTTGGGGGTGTCAGTGATTTAATCTGTTTCTTATTCATTTTAAACATTCTGTCTTTCGTCTGATTCAGACATCTTGACCTTTCACATATGTTGAGGTTGGTGCAAAAGGTATCAATGCACGTGTAATTTTTGGTGATGGTTGGTGCATATAAATCATCCAACATCAAAATCCAGCAGTCTTGAGTTTATGGGTGGGCATTCGGGTAACCCAAAAATTTCGGGTCGGGTTTTTCAGATTTTGAAAATTATTACCCGAAATTTGTCCGAAAAAATGAAAACACGACATTTCGGGTACCCAAAAATTTGGGTTCGGGTTCGGGTAACCCCGAACTACCCGATTTCAATGAACTGATCCACCAGGACATGAGATCAGTGGCGGCTCTGCCAGGGCGCCCCGCGGCGGCAGCTCGGCCAGCGACGCGGTGACCGGCAGGGACGGGGGCGTTGGCGGCGCAGAGACCGGCGAGGGTGTTGGAGGCTCGGAGACCGGCAGGGGCGGGGGCGTTCGGCCGTCGGGGTTGGGGACGCAGAGACTGGCGATGGCGGGGGCAGCGGCACAGGCTGCACCCGCGGGGGCGGAGGAGTCAGGACTCGGGTGCCGGGGGACCAGGTCGCAAGGAGGCAGGCGCGTCGGGACTCGGGCGCTGGTGGGTGAGGTCGCGAACTCGCGAGGAGGCGGCGGCCAGCAACCTGCGTGGGTGCTAGGGTTAGTAGGATGGGAAGATAAGGTTGTTTGGTGGTTTGAAACCCGAATTACCCATAATAATTTCGGGTACCGGGGGTTGGAACCCGAATTACGGTTCGGGTTATTCGAGTTCGGGTTTTTTGGGTACGGGTTCAAGTTTTTCTGGTTCGGACTTTGGGTTTCGGGTAATCTGCCCACCCATACTTGAGTTATAGGTCAGCATTGCATTTGCGCTGAGAGCAGTGGAGCCCCGGCGCCGCCGTCCCCGAGTGGAGCCGCCATCTGTGAGCCCCGGCGCCGTCCCCAGTCCCGGCGCCGCCCCTGCGAGGATGGTAGTTGACTCTGCATCTTAGCCGGTTAATCTCCATTGGAACATTGTGCTAGCAGAAATTTGAGCTTTGCGAGTGCATACACGTGAAATGCCATCACATTGTGCTAGCAGAAATCTGCATGCAGAAATCATCAAGCGCTAGCAGATCACCTGAGCCTATCAAGTTTTTCATTGCTGATTCCTTCTATTGTTCTGTATTTCCGTCCAACTTGCAGGTATGTGTCTGCTGGAACAAGCTGGCTGAATGGTGCTTTTAGCAAGGTCGCCAAGGCTGGTCATATTGCTGGCTCAAGAACCAGAGAGAAGTTCCAATTAGCGGTGACAAACCTAACAGCCAAAGTAAGTGGTAACTGATAATTAGGACTGTTGCTTACTAAGTCAGTATATACATTATAGTAAAGCATGCCGTATAGATTCAGATTATGGAAATATGTAATTTTGGTAGCTAAGCATCATTGTTTCACAGTCATGGCTAGTGTTGCATAATTCATTCAATCAGTTGACGTCCACTTTGTACATATGTAGTAGACCCAATCCTGATTTAGAGTTATTGCCAGGTGACCAGGTCACTGGCTCTTAATAAGCTAAATAAAATGTGACCTTGAAATGTCAATGTATAATATCTTATAGTACATGAAAACACTTCTCTTAGTCATATTCTTCTAGCTACAAAATCTAATTTATCACATTAGTATTCCTCACCATTATAGGGCATGAGTTATCATAGCAATATAATACCATTTTACTGATAGTCTGAACTTTAAGTGGCTCATATTGTTTCCTGAATATATTTCAGGAATGGTTGGTTACCTAACTTCTTTGGTTCTATGACTTCAGTTAATTCTTGAAATACCAAGGTAACTGAACTTATATTCAATTTTCCCTTTTTGCCTAGCTCAAGCTTTCAAAGCTGCAGGTAGAGAGCATAACGCTTAGGATCATTATTAATGCATGGTGAGCTTGGCAGTCCGGAAGATCGAATATTTCATTCTTTCTATAGGTAAATGGGATAAAGATAAATCTGGTTGCATGGTGAGCTTGGCAGTCCTACTTAAACCATCCTTCTTTCTTGCATATTCATATAGGTACTACATCACCAATAGGATAGTTGTAAGCCTACCAAGGATGCTACTTGCAAATCACTTAATAATGAACAAGGATAAATACAGTTGTAGTGGTTTCAGACCTTCACAGTGATAAACCATATCGAAGTAGTGAATAAAATGGATTTAGCTGTTGCTGCTGCTCTCTTGCAATTTTGCTTTGTAATTGCTCAACTGTTGAAAGATAAAATTTTCAAAGAGGAAGCTTTTTGTTAAACTTTATTTTAGTAGTTCATGTCATTTCTCTTTGCTGATTTAAGGTTATGAATTCACAAGTATAGTGTTCAAATTATATCTACGAAATGCTACCTTTGTGTCATCTATGATGTCATCTGAAATAGATACCCAAATGACTAATTTTTCATGACTAATTACATGTCTGCACTATTGCACACATCAAAGCATTATGTGCCATGGCAGCCATAGGCCATAAGCTGTTCCTTTTTATGTTATTATGCCAGCAACTAGATACCTGAAAATTATTTTTACTTATCCTTTTGAGAAAACCAAGCTTCTTTACTTAGATGCAGGAATAATTGAGTGATTTTCACGATTCAAGTCTTGTCGTGGGAAACAAGCTGAGAACAATGCGGGGAATGATAGAGGGACCCCTGGTAATGTTGAGTACATCATATTTGTAATGCATAGATCATATCGTTCTTATCAAACATTGTAATATATTTTGTGCATGGACTCTTTGTTTTAATTTCGATGTATATGAACTCTTTGTTTTAATCTTGATGTATGGACTCTTTCATTTAATCTCGATGTATGATCTGATATAGTTGAATTCTGCTACTGTAATTATATATTATATATGTTGTACAAATGATGCAATATTATTATATGAAAATATTTTTTTTGATAGGAAAAAGGTCTTCACCGCCGGTTCCAAACACAAACCGGCGGTGATGGGTGCACATCACCAACGGTTGGCGCATGCATCACCGCCGGTTTATGAATCGGCGGTGATGAACCCCTCCATCACGGCGGTGATGGCCCCGCTATCACCATCGACTTAAATCCAACGGTACCCAAAACTGTTGGTGATGCACTTTTAGAACCGGCGGTGATAGGGGTGGCTGTAGTAGTGCCATTAATAATTTGGTGGATGGCAGAGCAGTACGCCAACGATATCGTGTTGTTTCACATTTGCACTATTGGCAAGCTTTGTAGCTTTCATGCATCCTAGACCGCTCAAAGAGGGCAGGCGAGAGAGGAGATTTGATACAAAGTTTCCATGTGTCCAAGCCCTGGAAAAATCGCACATGGAGGTCGGGAAAGCACAATTGTTATTTTCCACGGGAGATGACCACTGTTACAAGTGGAAATAAGTTGCCCAAGTGATATCACCGCTTCCTGTTACCGGCGTGTAAATTTAATCTATACTATAAGAGTTGAAATAATTGAAACTCTTTTTTACCAAGATTAGGCCCATCGTACCTCTCACAGAGATCTCACTTTTCAGGCCAAAAGGTTGACGAAAAGGGGAACACACTGCTAATACTTTTTACATCAGAAACTTCATATACCCACCTCTTGTACCCATCTATTACATTCCTTTGGTACACACTTTACTTTTCTTTGCACATGCATTCATCCATAATTCACATCATTACTTATTTTCGAAGGATAATAATTGACACATTGTTTTATGATACGAAAAGACGTGTATTACTTCTGGAACAAAAATAAATGACAGCGTTGCTTGATGCAAGCAAAACTAAATATGTGCCTTATGTATGTAAACCAAATCAGGCTCGATCAGGCTGCAATCATGCAAGATACACTCGACGTTGTAAGCATCACTTCTTCCACGACCTCGTGATGCATGGATCGACAGCTAGCGGCGAGATGGCAAGAGGCGGCGGCATCAAGGCAAGTGCCAACATGTGGAATCTCCTCTCCAATCCCTAACACAGCGAGGTGGCAGCGGTCAAGAAGAGGCTTGACCACGGGATGCCCAAAGACAAGGGACCTGCTGCCGGAATAAGCGGCAGGCTATGGCCAGCAGCGAGCCGGAGCGCATCGGGGTTGGTGGCGATGCTGAAAGGCACGATCGCGAGGACAAGAAGCAGAACAAACCGTAGGCGGCGGCCAATGGCGAGGCGAGTACGGTCTTGAGTCGTGACAGCCAAGGAGCACCAGAACAAGGACCAAGAAAGGGCTGGTGTCGGCACCGGCGATGACGAGCACAAATGGGGAGGCCGAGAATGGAGACAACAACTACAACTTGGGCCAATCCGATAGCGATGAGGAAGACGAGGGCGGAGCTGCGGTGGCGGGTGGCAGCTATTGCCAGGAGCTGCTCGGCCGGCTGTTCCATGCAGCTGTTGTGATGGTTCTCATGGCCATCTTGTCAATGTCGTTGCGCCTGCGGGCACCGACGGCCCTCCAACTCGACCGCTGGTGCTGTCGGTGCATTCGATGGATTAAGAAGGATAATAATTGATATCATTATTTTACGGAAGGAAAAGAGAAAGATGTATATTACTTTTAGAAGGAAACTAAATGACATCATTGCTTGATGGATGGAAAATAAATAAATACGTGCATATGGCATGTACATCTCTACTAGTAAAACAAAAGCTTATGCAAGATGCTTGGTTAGCATGTATTGGATCACTAGGGTAAATTTCTTGTATGGACCTAAAAGATATGGCAGTCCCTTCTTTGGCCCTGAGAAGTTCAAACTCCCTATTGTGTGCTCCATTAGGGCGGTAGGCCACACTATCCTTCCTACGCGGCCACGATGCTCTTGGAGCCCACCTGGCAGGTGGAGTTCAGCCCCGTGCACCATGCCAAGCACCGGCCCAGCCGCGCCCCATGTCCCCGCGAGGTCAGTCCCACTTGGCTCGTGCGCACCCGCTTTGCACTAGTGCCCGGCCAACCGCCACACCTGCGTCCTCCACCAAGCGTCCGCGCGGGCAGCCGTGATGCTTAGCAGTCCCTCACTGATGAAGACATGACCTCCATGCCTACGACCATATTTAGAGGATGGAATTAACCCTACAACCTCTCCAGTCCCCTCCATGACTAATGCAAAGTGGTCTTGACTTGTTGAGAAGTGGTCAAATCCACACAATAGGGTAATTTCTCTTGCTGTTCTTTGAAATATGTACTTATGATGGAGACTAGCTAACGCATACATCTCATGCAGGGAGTCCCTTACCAGAACATGCAAATCGTAGTAGTCATGTGGCCTCAAGCAATAGGATCTCGCTCCTACGTTGCCTAGTTTCATGAATATGTAAGTGCCAACACTCTTGTAATGTAACCTTTTCATTTTTCTGCTTCCTTAATTAAATGAGTACATACATACACACTTGCACTTTGGTTGTGTCATATAGCAAGTTCCATTCACTACTAGAAAACAAGCCTTAGGTTCATCCTAAAAGTACCAGTATAGAGATGAACCGGTACCTATGGTAGGATGGAATCTTTGAATGGGCCTTAGGCATCGGTTGGTATTATCAACCGGTATCCTAAGCCTCTCCATAGGTACCGGGTGGTAATTTTTATATTAGTACCGGGTGGTACCACCAACCGGTACCTATAGACGAGGCTTAGGTACCGGTTGGTGTTACCAACCGGTACCTTAGGAGCCTTTGGTACCGGTTGGTAACACAAACCGGTACCTTAGCCTCATCCATGAGTTACTTTAAAAAGAATATATCTCCTTCTCAATTAGAACAACTGTGTAGCTGAGATGGTAAAGGAGCAACGCACTAGGCTAGAGGTCACGAGTTCGAATCCCAACCAAAGAGAATATTTTTCGTGAATTTTGGAGGCTTAGGTACCAGTTATTTTACCCGGTACCAAAGGCTCGAGCCATTGGTACCACTTTCGGGGTACCAGGTTAAAAAAACCGGTACCAAAGGGCACATGCAACCGGTGCCATTAGACATTTTCTAGTAGTGATTGTCAGTTTTCCTGTTTGATCATCATGATTTCGCTATTTGTGTGTCCACCATCACTACTAGGATTCGGGGCAATAGCAACGAGCCCCCCTTGCAACGGCACACCTGTGGATGCAATAGGGGTTACTTTTGCATCGAAACCTTAAAATGGTGGTAATATGTTGCCATAATGCTACGACTTTTTTGTGTTGCCATATGTAGGGATTTCGGTTGCAAACGATTGTGGTTACTGCAACCATTCTGCTATGTGTGTTGCAATTGGTTGGGTGTATTGCCACAGCATTTGGACATCGCGTTAGTGATTCTTGGCGTTGCAAAAGAGATGTGATATTGCAACCTCGTAACCTTGCGTTGCTTTAGTTGGCCACTCTCACAACCATTTTCTTGCGTTGCATTACTCTTGGGTGGGGTTGCAAGAGGGAGTTGGTTGTTGCATCCATGGATGCCACTGGATGCAACAACACGATAATAAGAATAATGACACCGAAGCTAGTGAAGTCAATGGGGAGGAACCCCAGGAGCCAGTTAGAGAATCTGATGAAAAAATCGATGTTGTGGAAGCCTTCAAAGTCTGCCATACCAGCCACAAGAAGGATACAAGTGATGCTGCTAGAGAAGAACTTGTAAGTTGCTCTTCTAGAATTTGGCTAATTTTGTTGAAATTTACAATTTCTATTTCTGTTTGTTGCCATGCTGAACAAGTTAGTAGCAGCAGCTAGACTTCCATGATTTAGTAGCAGCTATCAGTTAATTCTGTAAGGCTTTTATTCTTATTTTCCCAACACTCTGTACATGCTGCATCATATAATTTTAACATGCATGGCTACCCCTGTCATATGGTGGTGTGTTATATTAACACTATCTAGTAGCAGCTATCCAATCTGCCTTTGTTTCCAGTATGTTTAATACACTACTTTCGTTTACTATAATCAATAAAGTAATAGTTAATATATGCATTTTGTAGATGTCAAAGGAAACTATCCATGCAGAAGCTGCTGCTGATGGGCAGCAACCATTGAGTATGGCTCTATGCTATATCCGAACGTGAAGGATTAAGGACCGACAGGGCTGTCACCACCTACGTCCTACCTCTAGCAACCGTGCGATATAAGGCAAACGAAGGTAACCTTTAGCTTAGAAACCACGTCTATGCTACTGATTACTACTGTAGTCTAACTATGTCTATCGACCTGTAGCAAACTACAACACTCCATATAAATACGAAGCGATGAACCCATGAGTAAGAGAACTGATCTCACTCATACAAAAGTACTCTGCAAGACAGGAATCATAAATACCAACTTACTCATACCAGAGGAAGCCAGCATCCGTAGAGGTTCAAGATTAGAGAAGATAGCCGACAGGCCCAGCGCTTTCTCGAACTACTCCTCACCCTCCTACTCTAAGCGCTAGCCTAGGCAGGGTCTCGCCTTTGCATTGGAGCACTACATCTTCAAGTGAAGGTGTTGGAGAACATGGTGGTGTGTCTTGAATGAGTAGGGGGAGGCCCCCTTTTATAGCCCAAGGAGGAGTGGCCGCCAAGGAATCACATACGGAAGTTGAAGAGGTGGAGTAGGGGCTACTCTTCCCCGAGGTGCACTTGGATGGGAGGCCGTCTAACAGGTCGGGCAACCCCACTTGGCAGCCTCCCTGGTAGATCCTTCATCAGGAAGTAGGTGTCAGACTGCATGAGAAAGATGGGCCTGTTTGGGCTCAGTAGGGGTTCGGCTACACCCTTGTTGACACTATTTGGGCCTATCTTTGGTCGGTATACTCCTTGTGGGCTTCTTATGGGACAATTGAGCCTCAGAGCATTTCCAAGAGCTCTTATATCTTTGGTGAGTTTTCTAAAAAAAGAAAAGGAAGACAAAAAATTCTCATCCAACAGAAACTCTATCTACCTCATCTTCTATCCTCGTTTTCTATCCAGGGGGTGACGCTAGGCATCTTTGCCTAGCGCTGAGTGCTAGCCATATCTTTTCAGATTTTGGAGAAACTGTTGGATTTCATCACTTTTTCACTAGCTATTTCAGTTTTACATAATAGCTATATGTCTTGGTCTAAGTTTGCAAAATCTGTCAGGTACTTATATCAAAGGGAAAATCTATCTTGCCTCATAGTAACTAATAAGTAAAGTAACAACCATCTTGATGCAATGGGAAGCCCGCCCAATGGTGGATGACGAGGCAACATACACTACTATATAGAATTCATCATCACAAACGCCCATCACCGCCGGTTTCAAACCAACCAGCAGTGATAGTACATCACCACTGGTTACCTTTGGAACTCGCGTTGATAAGGGCACCCTTGATATTTTCATTCCCTATCTAACCATCCCTCCTCCCAAACCTCTCTTTTCTCTCCCACCATCGGTCACTTATCCTATTATCTCTCAATCCCTTTGCTCTGGTGCTCTGCTCCCATCGCCCCTCCCATGGGGCTCCTCACCCCGAGACCCCCTCGCCTACCTAGTGCCCCTTTCCTCCCCACCGCCCCTCACCCCTCCTCCTCCGCGGCAGCGCGAGTGGTGGCTAGGAGAGTTGACGCGCGGGGTGCAGCGGCCTGCAGCACAGCGGGGTGCACCAGCCTGCGCAGCGGCCTGCAGCCTGCATCGAACATTGTGGTGGGTGCAGCCTGCAGCATGCCATGGCGACTTGCAGCACGGCGGGGTGCCTGCGTGCTGCGTGCGATGGTTGGACGGCACGTGTGGCAGGCGGGAGCAGACGTATAGCGCTCATATTTTTTATAATTTTTTTGGAATGCGATGGGGGTAACACTGCCGGTTGTGAAACCGGTGGTGATGGTCTGTATGGCCTCTTTCATCACCGTTAAGTTAAATTCAGCGTCCCCAAAAGCAGGCGGTGATGGCTATTTTGAACTGGTGGTGATGGGGTGCTAGAGCAGTGATAGGAGATCAAGATGGTAACCACCACTATGTCAAAAACTAAAAAAGAAGACACCTTAATTTGAGACGGGATAAGAAAACACGTGACCAACGAGAATTAAAGGCGGGCCGTGTTATGGTGCGTAATTGATAGTGTTTAATGCCGGCCAAACACGTTAGATGATTTTCAACAAAAAAACATGTTTGGGAACTGCTCGCCAAGTTCTCACATGCAGCACGATTCTCCTCAATCCCCCACCACGACCGCTGCTTCTGGAGGCCGGCTTATCCTCTCTCGCACCACAACAAGCCAACCACCTAGTCCGCCAGCGTGGCATTGCTGGCCATGGTGATCCCGACATCAAATTCAGTGGGAGATCCCACACCATGGTGACCCCGCTAGCGGGTGGATCCGATGATCCATCCCATCGGTTAGTCTTCACGAGCACTCATCTCTCAATCTAGTGGTTGCTTCCAACCGAGACATCTTTGTTCCGGATCTGCATGTAGATTGTGGCGCTGCGGAGATTCTCCAGGCTAGGTGAGCTGGTAGCGTCATCGCAGCTTCCTCCACATGCCCTCCCTCATGATTGATGGCGCCTAGGATCGTAGTTGCGCAAGGATCCTCATCGGCTAGGATCTGCAGAGCTTCTCCAGGCTTGGTGAGCTAGTGGCGGAGCTGCTTCGTCGGAACGACGGAGCTCGGGACAACTGCGGTTCAAGCAAGAAGAGATTTGAGCCCCACATCTCGAATTCAACATCCTGACCATGTTGGATGCTGTGGCCTCAGCCTCGACTAAGCCATAGGACCCCAATCTGGTGAGCAACTACTTCTTGTTTCTCTCTATCTGCTGCTACAGTCGATTTGTCCCGGTTGGGAACCTGGAATAGTCCCAGTTTCCCAACCAGAACCGCCTGGGGTCTTTTGATCCCAGGTTTGGGAATCAGGACAACTGACCACCTTTGGTCCCATTGGTAACACCAATCAGGACCAAAGGGGCTGCCAAGCCTGGCGGGGCAAGCAACCTACCAAAAGCTCTTTTTTCTTCTTTTCCTATTTTTCTTTTGATTTATTTCTTTTCCATTTCAATTTCACTTTCCTATTGGAATTCAAGCGGACTATGAACTCCACAAATATATTTATAGTAGGTCAATCTGAGTACCCTGGTTATGGAACAAGCATTCCATACCGAGCCATCCAACCAGCCTCCGATCACCCCCACCCGGACACTCCATGGCCCTACCCCACGCGCCGGCTGGTTTCGTTCGCTTTTGGTAACTAGCATCCAATCAACCCGCTCCCCGCTCCGTTTCTTTTGCCCTGCGCCGGCGGTTTTTGTTTTTGAGTCATGACCCCATTTCCCCGATAATCCCCAACCCCCCTCCCCCAAAAAAAAGATTATATCAATTCATTCTGGCCATCGCGCTGTCGTCCATTTCGAGCTTCGCAAGATCACGCTCTGCTCCTGTTGTCATCGCCCACAATCATTTCCTACTAGCCTTCGACCGTCGGCCGGAGTCCTGCGACCCGATGCGTTGATCCGCCCCTCCGGTCACCATGGACCAAGATGGCAACACACCTGCCGCTGCCATTGCAATCTCCTACTAGTTCTGCGACCTGACGCCGCCGTCGACCAAGACGCCCGTATCCCTATATTACCACACATGATTTGTTTGTGTTGGCACAAATTTAGGGCCAACACACGAACGCTGCTAAATCACGCAGCGACCAACAGCACAAATCGGCGCTGATGCTCAGAGCGGTCAGACCGGTTCGCCGGTGTAGAATGGCGAAGTCCGACAAATGCTCGCCCGGAAGGGACCCAGCTAGGGTAGGCGCACGTAGGGTTATTCTAGGATCGGCAGGCCACCTTGAATGCCTTCAAATGTCACGGAGATGAAGGAAGAACATCAGAAAAGGGTTGGAAGGAACTAGAGTTTGGAGATAAAAGTAAAGGCAATAAATATAAAGAAAAGTAATGTATTGATGTGTTTTTGATCGATATGATGCCTCAATCGGCCGTGACCCTTTAAATTTATAGGGTGGGGTGGACTTATCCCGCAAGAAATCCTGTTTACAGATCTAAATCTATAAAAATTCCTAGTTGTACTCGAACTCTGTTTGGATCGGTCAGACCGGCCCGACCCACCAGTCAGACCAGTCGGTCGTGCCATACCAGCTACGCCCAAACCGGTCAGACCGCTTGGTCAGACCTGTTGGTCTAGTCTGCTGCCTATTTTGGTTGTCAACATATGCCCCCCTATTCTTTGGTAAAGCTTGCGTGCCAAAGAACACTCTTTTGAACCAAAATTGTCTAAGGGCGATAATTATTAATACATCGGCCATTTTTTGTGCTAAGGGCGATAACATATTATCGGCCATAACTTGCTTTTCTTCAAGTTGATAACGAAACAACTTGCTTCGGTCTCCAAATTTTCTTCATGGCTACTGGTTTTATTGGCTCGACCTCCACTTGTTGTTCCATCGACTCTTGCTTGCGCAAACATTGCAGTCTTCATTTTTGGGTATGAGACATGCCTCAGGGACACCACCTCGGCCTTAAGTACTTTGAATCTTGCTTTGTATCCTTTCTACCCTCCTTGCTACAATCAAAATCCTTTTTGGCCAGATCGGTGCTAGCAACAATCGGTCTTTGTGGTGAAGCATGATTCGGATACATAGGAGAATATTGAATGTAATATGATTGCATATGCATCCTACTATAGTCCATAGGCGTATAAAAATAAGTGTGAAACCAGGGAATAAACGGCCCATAATAATTACTTTGATGTGAACAACAAACCGATTGCTCTTGAAGTTTTGATGATGAACTCACATCCTTGGCTTCACTTGATTGCTTCTCCTTCTTCTGAGTAGTTCCTTGCTTCTAATGTTTGGCCAAGAGTTCTTTAAAACTCGGCCTTGTCTTGCTTTTGGAGGAACCCCCAAACTCACTGGATGCACCGGTCCGAACGGCCTTGGTACCGGTCAAACTGGTCAGACCGCTGTTGGATCCGGTCAGACCGGTCGACTCACTGTCGGCCTTCTTCTTGTTTTACCCCCCGAGCGTTGGAAGTAGCTCGTAAAGTTTTGTTCTGCATCATCTTCTTCTCAGGTCTCTCTTCTCCAATGATCACATGTTTTCCTTTTGTTGATTCGGCTTGATTCAGCCGAATTAAAACTTTGGGATTTTTCAACTCAAGCCACATGCGTAGGCATTGGAAAAGGATTTTGATCAATTTGCATTCCAGAAATAACCAACCGTCCTTCATTTATGGCTGATTGGATTTGTCTACGAAGAATATTGCAATCATTGGTAGCATGAGAAAAGGTATTATGCAACTTACAATAAGCACGCCGCATTCAACTCATCTACCGATGGAATAGTGTGAGAGAACTTAATCTTTCCAAGCATCGTTAATTCATCAGAGATTCTATCACACTTAGACACATTAAAAGTGTATTTAATTTCATCATGCCGATTTTTGGGAGTCGGCTTTAAAGAAGCACAAGTTCTAGGTTTATCGCTAAATGACCATACAAATTCAGTAGCATAAACCTCACTATTCTCATCGTATGAAGAATCACCATGTAACATATGCATACCAAGACGATCAGATTTAAATTTGGACTCTTTGCTTCAGTTTTCTTGAGCCAAAGCTTTTTGCAAAACTTGATTAATGGTTAAGAACTCATATCCTTCTAATTTTTCTTTAATATGAGACTTCAAACCATTAAGAGCTAATTCGGCAAGATCCTTTTCAGAAATAACCAAGCTATAACATCGATTTTTTATATCTCTAAATCTTCTAATATATTCAGCAACAGACTCATCATGCTTTTGCTTAATCGATGTTAAATGATATAGCCTCAACTCATTTTCACCATTATAAAAATGATCATGAAATTTACGCTCTAATTGAGATCATGTTTGCACAGAATTAGGAGCTAATACCGAAAACCATGAAAGAGCAGTACCAGATAATGACAAAGGGAACAATCTAATTTTTAAATGATCAAGACTACCATAGATTCGCATCTGTGCATTAAACTGACTAATATGCTCCCATGTAGTTCTACTATCCTCCCCAGTAAATTTAATAAATTCTGGCACCCTAAAATTCTGAGGATAAGGAATAGAATCAAAACTCTCAGGATAAGGCTTTTGACAAACAAGAGTTTTGTCCTTATGCCGAAATTTTTTTTAAACATAATAGCCAAATCTTTCTTATGCTTCTCAAGTATTTGATTAAAATAAGAGTCATTTGACTTTTGCATATTAACACTAGAATTATTCGGCATATGCGGTGCATGGTTCGGATGTGTATATGGTATTCGGTGCATATGACCATTATTTGGAACTACACTGTATGAATTATTCATTCTGCTAAAATCAGCCGAAACAGGAGGTACACTAGTAATTGGTTCAGGAGAAGATGGATATGCAACTAAAGCCCTAGAACAGGTCCTTCATGACCGGTCTGACCAGTCGGCGTGACCGGTCCGACTCCAGTGCACTCGGTAGTATTATGGGCCTTTCTGACCATTATAAAAATTCATCGGCATGCCATAATAATGCACATATGCTGCCGATGATTCAGGAGGCATGGTATTATACTGAAAAGTATTATCAACATTAAAACCAGGAGCACTACCATCATCAGTCAAAGGTTGTTTTCCTAATGATTTATCAATCATGCCTTTAACAGTAGCAAGTATTTTTTTCTTGACCACTAACCACCAATGGAGAAATTTGCTCCAAAGTAATAGGATATATTGCAGCACTTACACTAGCACTTGATTTGGCTTGCTCCTCTTCATCTGAAAAGATGACCACCTCCTTGTCCTTTAAGACATCACCCTTCCAATTCTTAGAAAAGTGAGATAAGAACCATCGACGCTTTTCTTCAATTTCTTTTTCCTTGCGCCGTTTGTTCTCTTCTTCACACTTCTTTATAAAAACTTCATAAGCTTGACGATCTTCGGGTGGCAACTCATCAACAGATGGTCTGCTGATGTTATCGGGATCGATCTCACTAGGATTCGACAGCTTCACCATGGTAGTAGATGGAGTAGACTAGATCGGTTTAAATAACCAAGATCTTTCTTCCCCAGCGGAGTCGCCAAAATGTGTTGGCGCAAATTTAGGGCCAACACACGAACGCGCTATATCACGCAGTGAGCGATGGCACAAATCAGCGCCGATGCTCAGAGCGGTCAGACCGGTCAGGGTGACCGATCAAACCGGTTCACTAGTGTAGAACGGCGAAGTCCGACGAACGCTCGCCCGGGAGAGACCCCAACAGGGCAGGCGCACGTAGGGTTGTTCTAGGATCGGCAGGCCACCTAGAACGCCTTCAAACGTCGCGGAGATGAAAGAAGAACATCAGAAAAGGGTTGGAAGGAGCTAGGATTTGGAGATAAAAGTAAAGGCTATAAACATAAAGAAAAATAATGTATTGATGTGTTTTTGATCGATTGGATGCGTCAATCGGCCGTGACCCTTTATATTTATAGGGTGGAGTGGACTTATCCCGCAAAAAATCTTGTTTACAGATCTAAATCTATAAAAATCTCTAGTTGTACTCGGACTCTGTTTGGACTGGTCAGACCGGTCGGTCGTGCCATAGCAGCAACAACGCCCAGACCGATCAGACCGCTTGGTCAGACCAGTTAGTCTAGTCTGCTGCTAATTTTGATTGTCAACAGTTTGTTTCTATTTCTTAAATCTATAGACGAATCAAGTGCGAGCTGCCGGACTGCCGGTCGATGGTTGACAATGATTCTCCAACTAGCTGCCCGCATCCCGTGCAAATCGAAGACCCCGTGCTTGAAATTGCTAAGTTCCTCCGATTTTGCTCTCTGTCATCGAATCCCCACGGCCTAGATCCATTCCGCCGCAATCACTGCACCCCGTCCACAGATCAAGAAGCATAATGCACAGGAGAACGTGAATCAAATTTGTTTGCTTCTTTTATTTCACACGTAAGCATCTATTCAGTTTTCAGTGTTCACGTTGTGGATTGGGAGGTTCGTGATTTTCATTTTTGGGTTTGCAATTCTTATTCGAGCTGTTGATTTCATGAAATATGGGACCACCTCAGTTATGTTCAGATTACTGAAGGTGACATTGTACTGAATTCTATTCCATCCACTGATAACCTGCTAGTTCTACTCAGAACCTGGGCCCAAACTCTCATCCAGTGACCACTCAAGTGCTAATAGATGAACATCGAAATTGATACCAATTCCCAATCAGTTTCAAGAGGATTATAGTAAAATCAATCCTACATTTTACTGTGTTGATTTAATTTTTTTCTAAGCTTTTTACATGACAGATTAAGAGGAGAGCTCAAACGTGCTATCCTGATTGGATTCAGTCATATACTAGTAGCCAACAGCAGACCGAGCGTAGCTCGGTTGGTGCGAATCCCAGCTGGGGAGCGCACCCGCCCGGGTTCGAGCCCGGGCGCCTGCACGCTGGGGCGCGGCCCCTCTGTGGCGTGTTCCCAGGCCGCCTCTGGTGGCACCGGCTGGCCCCTTTGTGGCCTTGCCTAGTGAAAAAAAATATACTAGTAGCGAACAAAATTTTATCTTGTATTTCACCGAAATTATGTATCATTCACTGCCCATTCCAACATATGTACCTATCGTCCCCGTGGATGACACCTTACCTTCCTCAGCATAGGAACCGTTTCCGGGGAGTACAAGTGAAGTCGTGATTCGTGAAGCCCATTGATGCGTCGGCTGCAGCGCTGCAGGATGCGTCTGGCTGTTTCACCTCTTCAGCCCGGCCAGTGCCGTTATTGATAAACCAATCAGACTCGGTGCATGTTGTGGACATATCTTGAACCGCAACAGGAGCACCTATGTGTCGGTCAAAAAATTAGAGAAGTAATTTTCATTCCAATTGGGTCTGTTCCATCACCACATGCTGACAGTGTTGATTATTTTTGCTCAATATAGTAGTTATTTATTGGAGAAATATATGAGAAGTGGAATAGGTGTTTATTATTTAAATACACATATGCCTATCATATGCAGTACGCTCTTTTACATAGGTGTGTTACTAATTGGCTAACCAAATTAGGCATAGAGCTGTGGAGTATAATGATCATATTTATTGGTTCTTGTGAATGTGCTGCTAAATCTCTCTGATTGTGCTTGCAGAAAAGGGGAAAAAAGAAGCAGAGGTATTTTCCAGGGGCATTCACCGTTCACCAATGAAATCAGTGTGTGGATATTCATCCTATGTGAAGACTGTCAAGTCATTATACAAATAATACTGTAAAAATTTAAAATTACTTCCTTGCTGACATTGTGGATATTACATTTTCTGTTGGAAAATTGCATCTTTGAACAATGATAATGCCAAACCATGATAAAGATAAATGCACTAAATTTCACTTACTTCATTAAATTTCAAAGTATGCTTCTCAGAATAATTCCAGCACTTACCCACACAAAAAAATCTCTAGTACTTAACAATAAAATGAAAATTACTTCTAGGGGTTGTGAGTACTTACAGTGGTTCTGAGTTCAAATATTTTCTTGTTCTCGGATTGATGGAAATTACTTGTTTAAGATTTGTAAAAATAGATCTAAAAATGCTAAGAGTTGAAGACAGCAAAAGAAACGGAATAAGGGCAGGCTGATTGAGCTAAAATTGTAGTGTTACTCAAAGTCTAAACTACGAAAAAAATTTGTAACTTGAATTCAGATTTCTACCTTGTTCAACCCTCATAGTTTAGAATACCTTTTCTTTTTTGCATTTGCATTTTCCCCCTTGTGTTTGACTGCCTTACGTGATGGAAAATATGTATGTGGAATGTAGAAAGGTGTACAATGATCAGTGTAGTTACTAAATAACTATTCATATACTAGATAAGCAAGCATGGGTTTGTTCTGATTACTTGCAGTGGCTTCACTAATTAGTACTTTCTCCTGCTTTGTTGTCTGAATTTAATACATGATTTAGGATGATTTAATTTCTCTGCTCTCAGTTTACGTCTCACTTGTGTGCAGTGTGAGGACACAAGGAGCTGATGGGCAAGCTGGTTTGTAACAGCTTACACCTTGAGCTCCAATAATGGTGTCTCCGTGAAGATCATGGAGACCATTGTTTGAGCCATGGTCGAGTCATTGATGTTCATCAGCTGGGGGCTGGGGAGGTGCGCCCCATGATCTTTTGTGGCATCTCCTCTATCCAATTGCTCGTGGACCTCGACAAGTTTGGCCATTGGAATCAGAGGTTACTACTCCTAAAGGATGCATTTGGACCTTCTTGGATTTTTGCAAGAATAATTTTCCATGATTATATCGTCTCACCACCAGTTTCTTAAATGCTAGTTTATTTTGATCTACTGTTCTTGATGCTCTATTTCGTATTTCCAACCGGATTGTTGAAGTGCATAATGGAGAATGGATAACATAAAGTAGAATTGATTCTTTTACTTACTGTAATTTCAACTGTAAGATATTCGTATGTGGAACTCCATGTATGCTGCCCCTGATTGAGTTCAGATTTTCCTAGATCTAAAAAAGACCAGGGCTAGGGATGGCGGGTTCTATTTTACAAAATAATAGGGACTGAAACAAAAGAAAAATGACTTTTCTGTAATTACTTTCGAACTAGCATGGACTGTAGGTTGATTTCCAGGAAACTGGGGGCTACATTGCAAAACTTAGTAGGGTTGACCGTTATAGGGCTGCTGACTAAGGTTAGATTGGATGTTGGCCCTTAGAAAACGATCGGACGGCTCAGAGCGGATCGGGGGTTTGGGAGGCGGCGTTGTGTGCGACCGGCGGCGGCGCACGGCGGCTCGCCGGAGAATCGCATAAACACGATCTCGGCCACGGTTTTGGGTGCGGGTTGGCCTGGAAGAGAGAGGGCGCAATGGGGAACGCATCTACAGAATCCGGAAGGTGAGCTAGAGGCCGAGCAGGGGGCTTCGACAGTGAGCACTTCCGCACAAGGGAGCGTGAAAGAGAGGGAAAAGGTGGAGCAGCATTTCTCACCCCGCGGCGGATCACTGGTGACGGGCGGATGTCGAGGGGAGGCGGCGAAGGAGCGGGTCAACGACAGCCCTAGCTCAAGCAGAACTCCAATGGCAGCCCGCTAGGGTTTGTGGGGGCGGCGGCCGCAGTTTCGGCAGGGTTTGGGAATAGGACGTCGCATTATATATATAGGGGAGAGGGGCCGGCATCGCCGTGCGGGTGAAGGCGTGGGGCGACGGGGCACGGCCGGACTCTGGTTCGAGTCTGGGCCAAACACATGGAGGGAGAAGGGCCCAACCGGTGGGGCCCGCACAGCATAGAGGGAGAGGAGTGAGGCGTCAGTCTGGGCCGGGAGAAGTGGGCCAGCAGGTCTAGTATGGCAGGGAAGAAAAAGGAAAGGGAGAGGGAAATTTGGGCCGGGATAAAAAGAGAGAAAGGGGAGAGTGGAAAAAGGAATTTGGTTTTGAAATAAATATCAAGTAAATTCATTTCAAATTTAAATTCAAGAAATTCAAATTCAAATTGCAACTCAAACAAATAAACAATGCAATGCACCATGACACAAGACAAATAGAAAGATTTTTTTAAATTTAGAAGACAACAAATTATTTTTTATACTAAATTCCCCGTGAAGAAAATAAATGTTGGAACTTTTTTAAAATTAATAGAAAATCGTTGTTTTACTTTTAGTTTTAGTCAGATCCTGGAATCCAACAATTTCAGAGTATGACACACATAAACCTAGCAAAGCATTTGGGGGTGTCAGTGATTTAATCTGTTTCTTATTCATTTTAAACATTCTGTCTTTCGTCTGATTCAGACATCTTGATCTTTCACATATGTTGAGGTTGGTGCAAAAGGTATCAATGCACGTGTAATTTTTGGTGATGGTTGGTGCATATAAATCATCCAACATCAAAATCCAGCAGTCTTGAGTTTATGGGTGGGCATTCGGGTAACCCAAAAATTTCGGGTCGGGTTTTTCAGATTTTGAAAATTATTACCCGAAATTTGTCCGAAAAAATGAAAACACGACATTTCGGGTACCCAAAAATTTGGGTTCGGGTTCGGGTAACCCCGAACTACCCGATTTCAATGAACTGATCCACCAGGACATGAGATCAGTGGCGGCTCTGCCAGGGCGCCCCGCGGCGGCAGCTCGGCCAGCGATGCGGTGACCGGTAAGGACGGGGGCGTTGGCGGCGCAGAGACCGGCGAGGGTGTTGGAGGCTCGGAGACCGGCAGGGGCGGGGGCGTTCGGCCGTCGGGGTTGGGGACACAGAGATTGGCGATGGCGGGGGCAGCGGCACAGGCTGCACCCGCGGGGGCGGAGGAGTCAGGACTCGGGTGCTGGGGGACCAGGTCGCAAGGAGGCAGGCGCGTCGGGACTCGGGCGCTGGTGGGTGAGGTCGCGAACTCGCGAGGAGGCGGCGGCCAGCAACCTGCGTGGGTGCTAGGGTTAGTAG
Organism: Panicum virgatum; assembly: GCF_016808335.1. NCBI lineage: Eukaryota > Viridiplantae > Streptophyta > Magnoliopsida > Poales > Poaceae > Panicum > Panicum virgatum. The sequence continues at coordinate 8,805,951 of NC_053151.1, read as the reverse complement.
GATGGGAAGATAAGGTTGTTTGGTGGTTTGAAACCCGAATTACCCATAATAATTTCGGGTACCGGGGGTTGGAACCCGAATTACGGTTCGGGTTATTCGAGTTCGGGTTTTTTGGGTATGGGTTCAAGTTTTTCTGGTTCGGACTTTGGGTTTCGGGTAATCTGCCCACCCATACTTAGTTATAGGTCAGCATTGCATTTGCGCTGAGAGCAGTGTGTGTTGATTGTTTGGCTAGACATGCATGCTCTATCAAGTTACTCGTAGAAGTGTTATTTCGATATGATTGGTAACTTTTGCGAAACCGAGACTAAATCAATGTGATTGGTAATGTTTGTAAGTGCACATTGTAAATTACTGATCCAGTTTCACAATTTTCTGAATAAGATTTGCATTGTTAAGCATAATTGGCAATTGCCACGGAAATGGGGTCGCTCTACACCCAAATAAAATAGCAGAGAAACTGAATATATATCTTGCTTTAATTAGAAAGCATCACAAAGACGACAAAACAAAGTAAAGTTGGCACGCTCTGCAGTCGCTCCTCTCAGATCTTTGGAATGGAATAAAGGGAGAGGAGCTAACAAGATGTCCTACCATTGCTACCTTTCAGTCTTTTTTCCAGCTACATGATGTACAACATGATACCCTACTACCCTGACAGGTACATAGAATGAAGAGACTACTGCCTGTTCTGTTGCTCCTGCTCCAATGAAGCACTACACATCGAACACGATACCTACTTCGATAGGCAGCACTAGATGCATCATTAAAGAGGGCAAGACACCGTACCGCATGATGTATGCCTCGAAGATCTGTTATGTGTCTTTTCAAACTTTTCCAACCAATCATAGTCAGTTCATGTTAATAAAACCCATAGCATACAAATATTGTTCACTACTACAAAACAGGCATTTGTTCCTGGCCATTTGTCCCGGCAGCCTTTGGGCCCGGGACAATAGGTGGCTTTTGTCCCGGGTCCAACGACTAGCTGGGCCAGCGGGGGGACGGGGGCCTTTTGTCCCGGTTGGAGACACCAACCGGGACAAAATGGGTGCCTTTTGTCCCGGTTGGTGGTTCCAACCGGGACAAAAGGCCCGCGTAGCCTTTTGTCCCGGTTGGAACCACCAACCAGGACAAAAGTCCCCCCTTTTGTCCCAGTTGGTGCCTCCAACCGGAACAAAAGGCCTTGCGCCCCTTATCCCCTTCCCTCTCCCCCCGCCCGAGCCATTCAGCTCACTTGTTTTCTTGCTGTTTTTGGCTCGGGATAGAGGAGTTCTTGCTCATTTCTTCACCATATTTGTGAAGATCTTTGATTCCCCGTCCATCCATCTGCTCTAAAGGTTTGGGGCTTGTTTTTCTCTTCTTCCTTGGCTTGTATAGCTCATTTCATACTTTAGAAATAGAGAAAATGTGTAGCTAACTCATTTCTTGGACATTTAGCTAGCTAGATTGCATATGTAGGTGTAATTTTCTTTTAGATTTAGATGAGTATATGGATAGTAGAAATTTTTAGAATGAGTGTAGATACTTCATGTGATGTACTTGTATATATGGCCATATTGTGGATAGTTGATTTTTTTATTCATGAATGAATTAATGAAATAAGTATATTATTTTGTGGAAAATAAAGGTAATTTTCAGTAAAATATGGCTTCAGCAGCTGGAGGGAGTGGCGCCGGTGGGGGTGATTGTTGTCCTTCTGGAGAGAAGGGCACAACTCGAGTAGGTCGTCGGTCCAAAAAATCTAGTGCTTTTCATAGGGCAGCGCTCCGTTATTTGGAAAAAGAATATAGAGAATGCATGGCAAGGGGCGAGGAACCTCCGTTTGATCTTGAGGATTTATTGCGGCATTACGGTTCGTCACCACCAAACTCGGAGGTTTCAACTCCGCCATCTTCTTCTGCGCCAGCAAGAAATCCGTTAGAACATTCTACGTTCCAACGCAAGGACGGTTGAAAACCTATGTGTTGTTGACCGAATTTTTAAATTTCATGTATAGTACTCCTTTGTTAAGTTCTGTAATGGATTAAGTACCCCTTTTAATTAATCAAGATGTATGATGGATATTGCATATCTTTTAATTATTCATGTTATGTTACATTTAGTTTAATTTAGGTTTGATATATTTTATTTATTCGATACATGTAAAGAATTCAAATCGATTTATTTAAAATGCAGATGGACCGGCAATGGATGTACAATGCTGACCGATGTTCGAAAGAATTCATTGATGGCCTGCATTATTTTTTGTCTGTGGCTGAGGCAAACAATCAGAATGGTTTTATGTGCTGCCCGTGTGTTCATTGCAACAATAACAAGGATTACTCATCTTCAAGAATCCTACACAGCCACATTTTTGCAAATGGTTTCATGAAAAAGTATATTTGTTGGACGAAGCACGGAGAACAGGGGGTTACCATGGAAGACAATGAAGAAGAAGATTTTGACGACCACTTTCCCGGGAATGCTGGAATCGGTGCATTCGATGACGATATTCCCATGGAAGAGCCCGAAGTAGATGTAGCAGAAAATGATCCCAGCGACGATCTGGGGCAAGCATTGCACAATGTGCAGGCAGACTGTGAGAGTGAAACGGAGAGGTTGAAGTTCCAGAAGTTGTTAGAGGACCACCATAAGTTGTTGTACCCAGATTGTCAAAATGGATTTAAGAAACTTGGCACCACCTTGGAGTTGCTGCAATGGAAGGCGACAAATGGTGTATCCGACAAGGGATTTGGTGAATTACTCAAACTTGTTAAAAAAATGCTTCCTATGGGATAAGCGCTACATTGTCCTAAAGTCGGATGATCAAACACCAAGACCGGCATCTAAGCATGCCTCTCCAAGACCGGCATCTCCGCAAAACTCCCCATGGGCAGCACTGTCTCGGCAAGGTTCACCGACACATTCTCCATCACCATCATCTCATGCGCCGATGAACACTCAAGCATCACCGTCGCCTCCATGGTCACCCCCTCCGCCGCCGGCAAAGAAGCAGAAACGGCCGCCGGCAAAGAAGGTAGCTGCACCGGCTAGGGAGCCTCCAAAGAAGAAGGAAAAGAAGAAGAAAACCAAGGAGACTCCTATTAAACCCTGGGACATGAGCCTTGAAGAATGCGATCGGATAACTCAAGAAAGAGTTAAAGAGCACTTCAAGCCGAAGCCGAAGCCGAAGCCGGAGCCCGAGAAAGTCATAAATCCGATAGATTTGAAATTTTTTAAGGGAATGTGCGAAGCAAATAAGAGAAAATTCATTCCGAGAGACCCCCCTTCAGACTACGAACGCACAATTATCAAAACTACTGAGAAAAAGAAGAGACAATCAAAGTCGTCGTCGTCCGACGTTCCACAGCTCGGAGCCCAAAAGAAACAATCAATAGAGCCTCTCGAAGTGGGACAGACGACGCAAGAACAAGACTTTGTTACATTTCTGAAAGAATCAAACCTGACGGCCGCTCAGATTGCAGGGGGAGAAGATATTCCAAAGGCCGATGTGGTCGTCAAATGGACGTTTGAGATCGGCAAAACTCTTGTACCCCCCGAAGTAGTGTCTGTGCTTCCAACGCAAATGTATAAGCTGCACCAGCACTACATGCGTGCGATGGCCGATTGCATCTTCATGCAGGGCGCAAAGATTAAAGATGACGATTTCTTACGCGGGGAGGCCATTATATGGATAAACTGGGAAGAAATTTACCAACTATTCCATCAGGAGGCCCTCGACATCTCTATGGTCGGCTTGTGGGTTCTGTAAGTATTTTACTCTCCTTACGTATTGTTTTGCATGATCTCAACATACTGATCTCTTGATTTATTCGGTATCATGTAGAATGGAGATACATACTTGCAGAAGAAAGGGATACTCTCACCTCGGCTTCATCGACCCAATTACTTGTAATTGGAGGCTTCTACGGGACAATCCCGATGACATATTCCAAAACTTGTTCAAGTACATAAGCGTTCATCACAACAAGCAAATGATATTGTTTCCTTACAACTTTGCGTGAGTGATTCCTTCCGTCTAACTCTTTCTATTCTATAATCGAATTATTTAAACCTTAACTACCAAGAACTGCCTCCGTATAATCTTGCAGTGAACACTTTGTCCTAAATGTCATAATTCCCGAGAAGAGCCTACTCGTGGTTATGGACTCATTGAGGAGACCTCCAGAACAATACGAAAATCTTCTTAACATGATGAAAAAGTAATTCTACCACTACTCCGTCCATGACCGATAATTTGAATCACTTTGTTACTTGACTATAATTGTTCTAATCATGCACAGGGTTTGGAAAGAATTCGCTAAAAATCATCCAGGCAAATTTGACAAGGAATTGAAGATCAAGACAGATTTTCCGGTACACGCTTGAATGATTCGTTGCACGATTCATTAGTTTTATTATATATTCATGTAAATACCTGATAATTTCTTCTCTCTTAAAGTGTATGAGGCAGAAACCAGGCACTGTATTGTGCGCATACTATGTATGCGAGAACATCCATGGTCTGGTAGGTCCTCCAAAGGGCTGGACAGATTGGGAGGAGGAAGTAAGTAAAAAAACTTGTTAATATTTGAACTCGTATTTTAATTAGTCGAAATTAATTATCCCCTTTTTCCATAGGTCGGGGAGATGCGCGATAAACTCGTACCGGAGGAAAAGATTATGGCGATTCAAGAACAATTCTCCGGATTTATTGTTGAGCAAGTCCTCGATCCAAAAGGCGAATTCTACTATGATGGAATATCTAATATTGACAATCATAGTAAATAAGACAATATACGCGTATATATATGTAATTAAGAACGAATATAACTATGTAAATATATATGTGTGTCTATGTATTAAATTTCTATTTATGAGTATGTATGTATGTATTAAATTTCCAAAAGACGAATTCTACTATGTAATTAAGAACGAATATACCTATGCAAATATGATGGAGTATGTATGTATTATATATATAAGCACTCCAATAATATATATGTGTATATATATATATAATATTGGTCCTAGACATTTTCATATGTAAAGGAATTCACATGTATAGATATGTGTATACATATATATATATATATATATAAGTGAATTAATTTATATATGAAAACTATCTAGGACAAATATTATATAAGTAACTATATATATATGTATATATTAGTGGAGATCATACACACTGAATTCCAATACATAAGTTTAATTGAAATGCAAAAGTATAATTGAAATAGAAAAAGAATTGAGAAAAGAAAAACAGGAAAAAAAAGAGACCTTTTGTCCCGGTTGGTAACACCAACCGGGACAAAAGGGTGCGCCAGCCACGTGGGCGCTGGCTGCACCTTTTGTCCCGGTTGGTGTTACCAACCGGGACAAAAGGTCCTCTTTTGTCCCGGTTGCCACACCCGGGACAAAAGGGCACCCCCTTTTGTCTCGGACAGGCGTTCCCGGTTGGGAAACCGGGACAACAGCGGTTTCCCAACCGGGACAAATCAACGTTTTTGTAGTAGTGGTTTGACCTTTAGGCACTTTTAGTGGTAAAGTTAGTTTAATCAAAAACAGCAAATAAGTTTCCCGTGCATTGAAATTGCATGCTGCAATCTTACTTTATACATTAGTGGAATTTTGTGGCATTTATACATGCTTAGTCTCATGCACAAATAAGTTTTAAATTTTTAACGCATGTTATCTTGTATTGATTTTGGGACCACCTAGTCAATTGCAGAATACCTTCTAGGGAATGTAAAATGATTTTATAAGTTTAGAGTAATTCAGAGCTAGCGTTATTTGTTCCCGAATAGTGTACTATAAATTATTTGAACCATATTTTTTTGAGTAAACTTTAGTCTTGAGCATTATGTACAATGAAAAACTAGAAACAGAATACAATATAATGAATATAACTAGAAACAAAGAAAACACATTGTCAAATGGTCGCAAAATTGTTAATTATCCTCTCCTAATGGAAGATCATATGACTTGTGTTTCCATCAAATCTCCCCTAAAAAAATTAAACAAGGTATTGTACAAACTATTTAGGAAAAAGTTCAGTTTAGTCCCCTCAAAAATTTACTTTGTCTACTTAACGCCCTGAATAAAATTTAGGCTCAATTTACTTCCTCAAACTATTTCAATTGGTCCAATCTACCCCTACTATGATTTCTCTTTTTTATTTCTCCGCGTAGAAGTGGAACGTTAATTAACTTAAAACTTTACACTGTAACTCATAGTATCATGCCCTATGCTAGAAAAATACATCAACATTTCATGCCCTATCTCTGTGATAAATTTGATGTTAAATAATGTCTCCAACCTATGAAAGTAACCATGAAAAATATTTAATGTATTTGTTTAACAAGGGGCATCGTGTTCTTTATCCGGTCACAAAACTTAAACTTAACATTCAATTTGTATGTGGCGAAAAAATATCATTGGAGGGTAGATTGAACTAATTGAAATTGTGGGCGGAGTAAATTGAGCCTAAGTTTGCTCTGGGGGCCAAGCGGACGAAGTGAATTGATGACTTTTCTTATACAAGGTTGTTGACACCATTTTTCGACAGGTGTCAACATAAATGTTGGAGTGGAGGAGGGTTGCCGATTTGGAAGGTGCCAGCGCGTATAGTATGGTGATCGGCGATGATGCCGTTGCCGATGGGCCAGTGGATATTCCAGATTTTGTCAAGATTTTAGGGATCTGGTTTTGATTTGGTTTATTTTACTTAGAAAATATTTTTCTTTTTTGTCAAGATATGTATTTGCCGTAATCGGCTAGGACTTGTTGATTTAGGATATAAATAGCAGCTGTGCGGAACTTGAAAAGGTTGATATACATCCAATAAACAAAGTTTTACAATTCTCTCGCAATTTACTTTCTTTGCCGGCGACTTCGCTCTTTTGCTTTCTGCGGGTACTTTCGAGCCGATCAAGGACGCCTAACATTCGAGCGACTTGATTTGCTAGCAAGTTTTTGTTGATCAAGTAAATCTAAGCTTTAGTTAATTGGCGCATCGCTGTTGTTTCGTTTAGATTTGTTCAAAAGTTATCAAATTCTATCCAGATTTTGACTTTCGGGTGTATCTCTATTGTCTCATCTAGATTAATTCATAATTTATCGATACTTGCTAGATTTATAGGTTTTTTCCTATTGTTTTAGTTTTTATCGAATTTATCAGCCTTGGAACACATTTAATCGGCTGAAGAACTTTGATATATTCTCAAGAATATCATAAGGCTAATTTAGATCTGTTTCAAGTGTCGAAGAGTAGCTTTATCCAAAATACACATTCGTAGCTTGTATATCGTTACACGTGTGCAATCAGGTTTTCTGGCCGATTTGTCGTTCTCTGTGTCAGCTAAATCTGCCGATACGTTTTTGCAATCTTCCGTACTATTTTGCGCTTACACCAATCTCTTCTACTATTTTTTGTCGTTTTCTGCATCGGCAAAGTCTGCCGATACGCCGTGCAAGGGTTATTCAGAAAATCAGCCAATACGCTCTCAGATCTAACATTTGCCAATTTCTTGTCAACTTATAGGTCAAATTGACTGGCACGCTTGGTTCGAAAGGGATTGCAGTCTGGCTTAGCAAACGGTGTCCTCAGACTTGGTGTGTAGATTTTGCGTCAACAAAAGTTTTTAGTTTTAAATTAAAACTGCCATTTTATTTTAACATAGAGAGATAGTATCACATTGCTAGCTGTGCCTTATTTGTAACATAATTTTAATTGAGATTAGAAATTTATTACTTTTATTCCTAGCTAATATTGTTCAAAAGAATAAAAAAGCAGCTGTCAATCACTACAAAAACTTAAAAGCTCTTTTGCAGCTTGAAAGGAGAGTTCGTCCAAATTCCATGGTCAATGTATCCTCTCCTTCAAAGGAAGCAACTAACCGTAGTTACAAGAATGTAAATCAATAACCTATTGAGCCATGGATATGACGCCGATAACGGTATTAATGTATAAGGTTTTCTGAAGCTATCCTTCACTGGAAAACTTTTGTGCATTGCTCCGCCTAGCACCAGCCTTGGTTGCTTTGGCTTGGTCGATACATGATTGATGCGTACGATTGATTCCTTGCCCAGCCTTTGTTGCTACCCTTCGAACCCATGTGTAGTTGTGTGGGTGGTCGGTTCGAAGCACCATGAGAGGTGGGATAATGAGAGCTGCATATGATCGAGGGCTGCGCGTGCCCACACTACTACAGATTTGGTCATAGCAAACGGGCTATCACCGCCAGTTCGTTTCGAACTGTTGGTGATGCCTCATCTCCGCCGGGTCCAGAGTTGGTGGCCGTACTGGCCGTTGGGACCGGCGGTGATGTCCCTCATCACCGCCGGTTGGTAACACGAACCGGCGGTGATGATGGATGTCACCGTCAGTTCGTGTTACCAATCGGCGGTGATGAGGCTGTACAGGACAAAACTCCAACCCCTTCTTCCCTTCCCTTCTTCCCTTTTTTTTCCCAGCCCGCGCCCCAAATCTCATCCTGTCCAGCTCGTTCCAATCCAGTCTGCCGCGCGCCCCAATCCCCGCCACCGTCCCCGAGGCCCAGCCGCCGCCCTTGCGCTGTCCCCCGCTCCGGGATCCAGATGCGGCGCCGTCCCCGAGCCCCGTGGCTGCCCCCGAGCCCCGGCGCCGCCTCCCCCGAGCCCCGGCGCCGCCGTCCCCGAGTGGAGCCGCCATCTGTGAGCCCCGGTGCCGTCCCCAGTCTCGGCGCCGCCCCTGCGAGGATGGTAGTTGACTCTGCATCTTAGCCGGTTAATCTCCATTGGAATATTGTGCTAGCAGAAATTTGAGCTTTGCGAGTGCATACACGTGAAATGCCATCACATTGTGCTAGCAGAAATCTGCATGCAGAAATCATCAAGCGCTAGCAGATCACCTGAGCCTCTCAAGTTTTTCATTGCTGATTCCTTCTATTGTTCTGTATTTCCGTCCAACTTGCAGGTATGTGTCTGCTGGAACAAGCTGGCTGAATGGTGCTTTTAGCAAGGTCGCCAAGGCTGGTCATATTGCTGGCTCAAGAACCAGAGAGAAGTTCCAATTAGCGGTGACAAACCTAACAGCCAAAGTAAGTGGTAACTGATAATTAGGACTGTTGCTTACTAAGTCAGTATATACATTATAGTAAAGCATGCCGTATAGATTCAGATTATGGAAATATGTAATTTTGGTAGCTAAGCATCATTGTTTCACAGTCATGGCTAGTGTTGCATAATTCATTCAATCAGTTGACGTCCACTTTGTACATATGTAGTAGACCCAATCCTGATTTAGAGTTATTGCCAGGTGACCAGGTCACTGGCTCTTAATAAGCTAAATAAAATGTGACCTTGAAATGTCAATGTATAATATCTTATAGTACATGAAAACACTTCTCTTAGTCATATTCTTCTAGCTACAAAATCTAATTTATCACATTAGTATTCCTCACCATTATAGGGCATGAGTTATCATAGCAATATAATACCATTTTACTGATAGTCTGAACTTTAAGTGGCTCATATTGTTTCCTGAATATATTTCAGGAATGGTTGGTTACCTAACTTCTTTGGTTCTATGACTTCAGTTAATTCTTGAAATACCAAGGTAACTGAACTTATATTCAATTTTCCCTTTTTGCCTAGCTCAAGCTTTCAAAGCTGCAGGTAGAGAGCATAACGCTTAGGATCATTATTAATGCATGGTGAGCTTGGCAGTCCGGAAGATCGAATATTTCATTCTTTCTATAGGTAAATGGGATAAAGATAAATCTGGTTGCATGGTGAGCTTGGCAGTCCTACTTAAACCATCCTTCTTTCTTGCATATTCATATAGGTACTGCATCACCAATAGGATAGTTGTAAGCCTACCAAGGATGCTACTTGCAAATCACTTAATAATGAACAAGGATAAATACAGTTGTAGTGGTTTCAGACCTTCACAGTGATAAACCATATCGAAGTAGTGAATAAAATGGATTTAGCTGTTGCTGCTGCTCTCTTGCAATTTTGCTTTGTAATTGCTCAACTGTTGAAAGATAAAATTTTCAAAGAGGAAGCTTTTTGTTAAACTTTATTTTAGTAGTTCATGTCATTTCTCTTTGCTGATTTAAGGTTATGAATTCACAAGTATAGTGTTCAAATTATATCTACGAAATGCTACCTTTGTGTCATCTATGATGTCATCTGAAATAGATACCCAAATGACTAATTTTTCATGACTAATTACATGTCTGCACTATTGCACACATCAAAGCATTATGTGCCATGGCAGCCATAGGCCATAAGCTGTTCCTTTTTATGTTATTATGCCAGCAACTAGATACCTGAAAATTATTTTTACTTATCCTTTTGAGAAAACCAAGCTTCTTTACTTGGATGCAGGAATAATTGAGTGATTTTCACGATTCAAGTCTTGTCGTGGGAAACAAGCTGAGAACAATGCGGGGAATGATAGAGGGACCCCTGGTAATGTTGAGTACATCATATTTGTAATGCATAGATCATATCGTTCTTATCAAACATTGTAATATATTTTGTGCATGGACTCTTTGTTTTAATTTTGATGTATATGAACTCTTTGTTTTAATCTTGATGTATGGACTCTTTCATTTAATCTCGATGTATGATCTGATATAGTTGAATTCTGCTACTGTAATTATATATTATATATGTTGTACAAATGATGCAATATTATTATATGAAAATATTTTTTTTGATAGGAAAAAGGTCTTCACCGCCGGTTCCAAACACAAACCGGCGGTGATGGGTGCACATCACCAACGGTTGGCGCATGCATCACCGCCGGTTTATGAATCGGCGGTGATGAACCCCTCCATCACGGCGGTGATGACCCCTCTATCACCATCGACTTAAATCCAACGGTACCCAAAACTGTTGGTGATGCACTTTTAGAACCGGCGGTGATAGGGGTGGTTGTAGTAGTGCCATTAATAATTTGGTGGATGGCAGAGCAGTGCGCCAACGATATCGTGTTGTTTCACATTTGCACTATTGGCAAGCTTTGTAGCTTTCATGCATCCTAGACCGCTCAAAGAGGGCAGGCGAGAGAGGAGATTTGATACAAAGTTTCCATGTGTCCAAGCCCTGGAAAAATCGCACATGGAGGTCGGGAAAGCACAATTGTTATTTTCCACGGGAGATGACCACTGTTACAAGTGGAAATAAGTTGCCCAAGTGATATCACCGCTTCCGGTTACCGGCGTGTAAATTTAATCTATACTATAAGAGTTGAAATAATTGAAACTCTTTTTTACCAAGATTAGGCCCATCGTACCTCTCACAGAGATCTCACTTTTCAGGCCAAAAGGTTGACGAAAAGGGGAACACACTGCTAATACTTTTTACATCAAAAACTTCATATACCCACCTCTTGTACCCATCTATTACATTCCTTTGGTACACACTTTACTTTTCTTTGCACATGCATTCATCCATAATTCACATCATTACTTATTTTCGAAGGATAATAATTGACACATTGTTTTATGATCGAAAAGACGTGTATTACTTCTGGAACAAAAATAAATGACAGCGTTGCTTGATGCAAGCAAAACTAAATATGTGCCTTATGTATGTAAACCAAATCAGGCTCGATCAGGCTGCAATCATGCAAGATACACTCGACGTTGTAAGCATCACTTCTTCCACGACCTCGTGATGCATGGATCGACAGCTAGCGGCGAGATGGAAGGAGGCGGCGGCATCAAGGCAAGTGCCAACATGTGGAATCTCCTCTCCGATCCCTAACACAGCGAGGTGGCAGCGGTCAAGAAGAGGCTTGACCACGGGATGACCAAAGACAAGGGACCTGCTGCCGGAATAAGCGGCAGGCTATGGCCAGCAGCGAGCCGGAGCGCATCGGGGTTGGTGGCGATGCTGAAAGGCACGATCGCGAGGACAAGAAGCAGAACAAGCCGTAGGCGGCGGCCAATGGCGAGGCGAGTACGGTCATGAGTCGTGACAGCCAAGGAGCACCAGAACAAGGACCAAGAAAGGGCTGGTGTCGGCACCGGCGATGACGAGCACAAATGGGGAGGCCGAGAATGGAGACAACAACTACAACTTGGGCCAATCCGATAGCGATGAGGAAGACGAGGGCGGAGCTGCGGTGGCGGGTGGCAGCTATTGCCAGGAGCTGCTCGGCCGGCTGTTCCATGCAGCTGTTGTGATGGTTCTCATGGCCATCTTGTCAATGTCGTTGCGCCTGCGGGCACCGACGGCCCTCCAACTCGACCGCTGGTGCTGTCGGTGCATTCGATGGATTAAGAAGGATAATAATTGATATCATTATTTTACAGAAGGAAAAGAGAAAGATGTATATTACTTTTAGAAGGAAACTAAATGACATCATTGCTTGATGGATGGAAAAATAAATAAATACGTGCATATGGCATGTACATCTCTACTAGTAAAACAAAAGCTTATGCAAGATGCTTGGTTAGCATGTATTGGATCACTAGGGTAAATTTCTTGTATGGACCTAAAAGATATGGCAGTCCCTTCTTTGGCCCTGAGAAGTTCAAACTCCCTATTGTGTGCTCCATTAGGGCGGTAGGCCACACTATCCTTCCTACGCGGCCACGATGCTCTTGGAGCCCACCTGGCAGGTGGAGTTCAGCCCCGTGCACCATGCCAAGCACCGGCCCAGCCGCGCCCCATGTCCCCGCGAGGTCAGTCCCACTTGGCTCGTGTGCACCCGCTTTGCACTAGTGCCCGGCCAACCGCCACACCTGCGTCCTCCACCAAGCGTCCGCGCGGGCAGCCGTGATGCTTAGCAGTCCCTCACTGATGAAGACATGACCTCCATGCCTACGACCATATTTAGAGGATGGAATTAACCCTACAACCTCTCCAGTCCCCTCCATGACTAATGCAAAGTGGTCTTGACTTGTTGAGAAGTGGTCAAATCCACACAATAGGGTAATTTCTCTTGTTGTTCTTTGAAATATGTACTTATGATGGAGACTAGCTAACGCATACATCTCATGCAGGGAGTCTCTTACCAGAACATGCAAATCGTAGTAGTCATGTGGCCTCAAGCAATAGGATCTCGCTCCTACGTTGCCTAGTTTCATGAATATGTAAGTGCCAACACTCTTGTAATGTAACCTTTTCATTTTTCTGCTTCCTTAATTAAATGAGTACATACATACACACTTGCGCTTTGGTTGTGTCATATAGCAAGTTTCATTCACTACTAGAAAACAAGCCTTAGGTTCACCCTAAAAGTATCAGTATGGAGATGAACCGGTACCTATGGTAGGATGGAATCTTTGAATGGGCCTTAGGCACTGGTTGGTATTATCAACCGGTACCTAAGCCTCTCCATAGATACCGGGTGGTAATTTTTATATTAGTACCGGGTGGTACCACCAACCGGTACCTATAGACGAGGCTTAGGTACCAGTTGGTGTTACCAACCGGTACCTTATGAGCCTTTGGTACCGGTTGGTAACACAAACCGGTACCTTAGCCTCATCCATGAGTTACTTTAAAAAGAATATATCTCCTTCTCAATTAGAACAACTATGTAGCTGAGATGGTAAAGGAGCAACGCACTAGGCTAGAGGTCACGAGTTCGAATCCCAACCAAAGAGAATATTTTGCATGAATTTTGGAGGCTTAGGGACCGGTTGTTTTACCCGGTACCAAAGGCTCCAGGGGCGGAGCCAGGAAGTGTTTTTTTTCATTGTTAGGGGGGGCCAACCATATAAACTTCTATAAAAATTTAATCTAAATTCAAATTTGTAGTGTTAATTTAGAGATCATGGGGGGGGGGGCAGGCCCCTGTCCGCCCCCCCTCCCTCCGCCCCTGAAAGGCTCGAGCCATTGGTACCACTTTCGGGGTACCGGTTAAAAAAACCGGTACCAAAGGGCACATGCAACCGGTGCCATTAGACATTTTTCCAGTAGTGATTGTTAGTTTTCCTGTTTGATCATCATGATTTCGCTATTTGTGTGTCCACCATCACTACTAGGATTCGGGGCAATAGCAACCCCCTTGCAACGGCACACCTGTGGATGCAATAGGGATTACTTTTGCATCGAAACCTTAAAATGGTGGTAATATGTTGCCATAATGCTACGACTTTTTTGTGTTGCCATATGTAGGGATTTCGGTTGCAAACAATTGTGGTTACTGCAACCATTCTGCTATGTGTGTTGCAATTGGTTGGGTGTATTGCCACAGCATTTGGACGTTGCGTTAGTGATTCTTGGCGTTGCAAAAGAGATGTGATATTGCAACCTCGTAACCTTGCGTTGCTTTAGTTGGCCACTCTCACAACCATTTTCTTGCGTTGCATTACTCTTGGGTGGGGTTGCAAGAGGGAGTTGGTTGTTGCATCCATGGATGCCACTGGATGCAACAACACGATAATAAGAATAATGACACCGAAGCTAGTGAAGTCAATGGGGAGGAACCCCAGGAGCCAGTTAGAGAATCTGATGAAAAAATCGATGTTGTGGAAGCCTTCAAAGTCTGCCATACCAGCCGCAAGAAGGATACAAGTGATGCTGCTAGAGAAGAACTTGTAAGTTGCTCTTCTAGAATTTGGCTAATTTTGTTGAAATTTACAATTTCTATTTCTGTTTGTTGCCATTCTGAACAAGTTAGTAGCAGCAGCTAGACTTCCATGATTTAGTAGCAGCTATCAGTTAATTCTGTAAGGCTTTTATTCTTATTTTCCCAACACTCTGTACATGCTGCATCATATAATTTTAACATGCATGGCTACCCCTGTCATATGGTGGTGTGTTATATTAACACTATCTAGTAGCAGCTATCCAATCTGCCTTTGTTTCCAGTATGTTTAATACACTACTTTCGTTTACTATAATCAATAAAGTAATAGTTAATATATGCATTTTGTAGATGTCAAAGGAAACTATCCATGCAGAAGCTGCTGCGGATGGGCAGCAACCATTGAGTATGGCTCTATGCTATATCCGAACGTGAAGGATTAAGGACTGACAGGGCTGTCACCACCTACGTCCTACCTCTAACAACCGTGCGATATAAGGCAAACGAAGGTAACCTTTAGCTTAGAAACCACGTCTATGCTACTAATTACTACTGTAGTCTAACTATGTCTATCGACCTGTAGCAAACTACAACACTCCATATAAATACGAAGCGATGAACCCGTGAGTAAGAGAACTGATCTCACTCATACAAAAGTACTATGCAAGACAGGAATCATAAATACCAACTTACTCATACTAGAGGAAGCCAGCATCTGTAGAGGTACAAGATTAGAGAAGTCAGCCGACAGGCCCAGCGCTTTCTCGAACTACTCCTCACCCTCCTACTCTAAGAGCTAGCCTAGGCAGGGTCTCGCCTTTGCATTGGAGCACTACATCTTCAAGTGAAGGTGTTGGAGAACATGGTGATGTGTCTTGAATGAGTAGGGGGAGGCCCCCTTTTATAGCCCAAGGAGGAGTGGCCGCCAAGGAATCACATACGGAAGTTGAAGAGGTGGAGTAGGGGCTACTCTTCCCCGAGGTGCACTTGGACGGGAGGCCGTCTAACAGGTCGGGCAACCCCACTTGGCAGCCTCCCTGGTAGATCCTTCGTCAGGAAGTAGGTGTCAGACTGCACGAGAAAGATGGGCCTGGTTGGGCTCAGTAGGGGTTCGGCTACACCCTTGTTGACACTATTTGGGCCTATCTTTGGTCGGTATACTCCTTGTGGGTTTCTGATGGGACCGTGGGGTGCACAGGATGAAGTTGAGTTGTTTTGGCATGTCATGTGGGCTCCCAATCATTGTGTAATGCAAGATGCAATCTTCTATATGTTTCTGTTGTGTTCTCTGCGTATTTTCTTCGTATTCCGGACTTTTCTACCTGCAATCAACAATTCACCAAAACTTGAGGAAATAGATAGAATTAAAACTCCTATTTTTTAGTTTTGGTATTTATTGTGCCATTATTATACACAATAGTTAACGCTGAGGTTTGACTTAAGATCTGTCAACAGTGTCGTCCTCGTCAGCGTAGAACCATGCCGGGTGGGGGCGGGCCTACAACGGCGCGAGCCGGCGCACGTAAGAACTCCGCAGCACCATCGCGGTGGAAATCCCGGCTTGACAAAGCGATTCAAATCACTCTAGCATTGGCCTCCACGCCGCTCCCAGCACCGGCACCTCGGTGCACCGCGAATTGGACAACGGCGGACCTTGGGGAAGGTGGAGGAGCTCAGACTCGTTGGTCACCTCCATGTATAGCCGCTGCCACTCCTAGTTCTCCCACTTCTCCCGTGGGGCCATCTAGATGAAGCTCAAGCCGCGTCGCCTGAAGAAGACCCCACCCACGGTGCAGGGTTGATGGGCGATGCCCAGGCCAAGAGAAGCCGACGTGGATCAGCGGATGCTGAGAAGTGGTGGAAAAGCTCCACCGACAGCCGCACCACCATGAACATCTCGCAGGCATGGGCGAAGAGTGCCAGCATGAGGAAGGTGTTGGGGGTGAGGTGCACCAGATGGATGCTGAACTCCTCCAGTGCCACCACCAAGAACGGCAAGAATGGTGACATGAGGCCCGCCAGCACGAAGGGGAGGAAGATGACCACCTCCTGGAGATGGCGAGGCGTGGGGAACTCCTCCCCCAAGAGAAGCACGATGCCAAATGGCACCAGCTTCATGGCGGCGGACACCCCGTCGTCGTCCACCATCGACGGCACGAAGTCTAGGACTCGGTGGCCACTCGCTTGGGCACCCCGACGAGCCATGGCGAATGCGGCTAAGTGCAAGAGATGGGAAGAAGGAGGCGAGAAAGAAGAACACTGGTAGGAAGGTGAGTGAGTGTGGCCGCGAGCCGTGCCTCCCTCTTCCATTATATACTTATGGTAGGGAAGAGGACGAACCGCTAAGAGGTATGGCTGTTGCAACGCCTAGTTTCTCCCGGTCAGCCCAGCATGATCTCCCACGATAGCGACGTGGGGAGATTGACCGTCGCAAAGGTGGCGGATTAATTCTTGGCCCCACCACCAACCCGAACTCTCGGGTTCGCGGTGGGCCTGGGGGCTACTGTCAGCGTAATGGGAACAAGGGTACCATAACCCTAGACAAAAACAATATTAGTTGGGCTTAGGCCCACTAACCCAAACAAGAGTGGAAAGCCCATTCCACCAAGGAACACTAGAGCGCGGGCCACTCCACCTAGCGGAGCCTGCGATGTAGCGTCCGTAAGGACCCCAGGAGGAGGACTTTCCTTCTCCTGGAAGCAAGTCGCCTAGTAAAAATCATTTTTACCAAGCTGGAACCCATAGCGCCACACTGCCGCACAGGCGTGGGGCTCGACGAGGGCGCGGCTTCCCCATAAGAATATCATGATTACAGGAGAGCCGTGTTAGCAGAAGGCGGAGGAACAAACTTGGCGGGACGGACCTCTGAGTCGCGTCCCATCAGATGGCAATGGATGGTGGCGAGGGGCCCACCCCTGTCACTTCACGTCACATCAAGGTCATCCCGAGATGGCTAAAGTTGCCACCCAGGTTTGACTCAGGGCATCCCGGGCGGGAGTCCCCACTACACGAAGACAGAGAACATCCCGGGGCACCCCCTGGAACCAGCGGGATGGGCCCGACATGCTATCCCCCTCCCTCCCCCCCCCACCTAACAGGATTCAGTGCAGTAACTGCAGGACGACGCCCCCGTTTGGGGCGAGCGTTCACTCCGATGGAAGAATATTCTATAGGCCTTCGATCGGCTATAAATAGAAAGGGACTAACATATGTAATAAAGCGATTGGATCCCGATCTTGGATAATAAACCACCACAACATACAGGTCGTAGGGTGTTATACCTCAGAGCGGCCTAAACTTGTCTAAACCACTATCTCAATCCTCTCCACCACAAGGTGGGATCTTGCTGCGTGTTACACCCTGGCCGAATCTCTAAATGTGGTTTCCCACGAATCTATGCTTGCAGCACTCGTCCACCGTCACATACTTATTGCAACAATTTATATGTTGTTGCAATAATTTTGGTGGCAAAAGCCTATTTTTCTAGTAGTACACATGGTAACATGGGAAGATGACACGCCACCCAACACAGAAATTACATGAGGCCTTCACTCGTCTAGCCACGTGGCCTTGTACCAGCTCGCCAAGTTGCTATCCTCTTTGCGACTCGTGCTTCTCAACATATCACCTGCCAGAGTGGACAAGCCACATGAAGCGCTAGTGTGTCCTGACCATGTCGCTTAACGGCGTTGACGGCATGCTATGGCGCTTGCCAGCGCGGACATGTACACGTGGATTCGGGTGTCCTGTGACATTTCAGCGACACGTAAACGAACCAAAAATGCTTCTGTGACAAAAGCGGGTTCGTCAACGTAAAACCAATTCTACGATGTTTGCGGCCATTTCGTCATGGGAAACCAAACTAGATGCTCCATTTTGACGAAATGAAATTTGTGACAGGTTCGTTACATAACTTTCTTTATGACCAATTTAAGATCTACAGTGACGAATACCGTTCGTCACCGATACATCAATTTCCACAAGTGTTTTTATCGCACTGGGTGACCATGCACATGGAACCAATGCAAGTCATGGGTGCTTATTGATCTCCTCACTTATTGAAGAATTTTGATCGTTCAGTATGTCTTTTTAATTTGTATGACATATATATCTTTAGTTTTCACATATATGGGATCTTTATTTTCGTGGACACATATAACAGATCTTGAGATCACATGTGTTTGTAGATAGTGGTTTAGTGGAATATATGTAACACTTTGTATATCTGATTGTCCTACTGCTAACATTATTGGAATATCAGGTTTTAAGGAAAATAATCTGTGTTACCATCATGCAAAATGGAATAATTAAACCATGCTATATATGTCATGTTGCACGTGTGCATCCATGCATGCATATCAAACAATTCCTTTGTTTAGTGCTTCTTTCGCCTGTAATAATTGGATTATCAACGTAACCATCCCACTTGAAAAGGTTCGTACAAATATCATTTTCCGTACATGCATGCTCAAGTGCATTCAGGCCACCTTTCCGTGTTATTATAGCATCTCTTTTTTCTTCTCCAGTGCATGTACAGGCAGACCAAAGTAGGAAAGTAAACAGGGAGATCATCATTTTAAAATCGAATGTTTCCGTACCTTTTATGAATCATTTTTCCATCATGGGACAGGCACATGACATAATGAATTATATTTGTCTTTCTGGTGTCAAATTAATCTAACGAAAGGCAAGTTTCTCGACTAAAGCTGACATGCTTACTTTCGAAAGTAAGCATGAACATGTAAATTAGAATATATCCAGAAACATTGTTCTTAGATAGAAGTGCATGGAAATCAACTATGGATGAACTTTGTTTGGGACTGAATGGCTTTACTAGATGTTGTCCTCCACTGCAGGCCACTACTACAAAACATGCCTTTGTTCCTGGCCATTTGTCCCGGCAGCCTTTGGGCCCGGGACAATAGGTGGCTTTTGTCCTGGGTCCAACGGCTAGCCGGGCCAGCGGGGGGACGGGGGCCTTTTGTCCCGGTTGGTGGTTCCAACCGGGACAAAAGGCCCGCGTAGCCTTTTGTCCCGGTTGGAACCACCAACCGGGACAAAAGTCCCCCCTTTTGTCCCGGTTCGTGCCTCCAACCGGGACAAAAGGCCTTGCGCCCCTTATCCCCTTCCCTCTCCCCCCGCCCGAGCCATTCAGCTCACTTGTTTTCTTGCTGTTCTTGGCTCGGGATAGAGGTGTTCTTGCTCATTTCTTCACCACATTTGTGAAGATCTTTGATTCCCCGTCTATCCATCTGCTCTAAAGGTTTGGGGCTTGTTTTTCTCTTCTTCCTTGGCTTGTATAGCTCATTTCATACTTTAGAAATAGAGAAAATGTGTAGCTAGCTCATTTCTTGGACATTTAGCTAGCTAGATTGCATATGTAGGTGTAATTTTCTTTTAGATTTAGATGAGTATATGGATAGTAGAAATTTTTAGAATGAGTGTAGATACTTCATGTGATGTACTTGTATATATGACCATATTGTGGATAGTTGATTTTTTTATTCGTGAATGAATTAATGAAATGAGTATATTATAGAATTTTTTGTATTATGAATGGATTATTTTGACACTCTAGTGATGTATTTAATCAGGCTCACATTGAAACCATCTAGAAGCTAAAAAAATCTTTATTTCGAAACAAGTATACGTCGTTAATCTCCATCCAACGGTGATGGCACTACCTTTCAGGGATACACGATGCGCTATAAGGACGTCGCAAATCGGTTGGTCGCATCACCAGCACTTCCGATTGATAAGAAGACAGCATTTGACGCAGTCAGCATGCCCGTTGTTGTACTGAGAGCATATCAACGAGCATGCTGCCTGTGCCAAGTGCTGTGCCTATTAATCGTAAATGTTGGTGCTGCGACATCCTTGTACCGCACCGTGTCCCCCCGAAAGGCAGTGTCATCACCGCAGGGTTGAGGTTACTGACATATACATTTTCAGAAATAAAGGTTTGTTTTTCTTCTAGAGGGTTTCTGGATATTGAAAAGAGTGTACTCCTGGAACTGAAGGGTGTCAAAGTAATTAGAAGTTATAGAGATTTCTTTCAATTAATTAGAGATTTCTTGAGGATTAATGATACATTTCGTCTTTTTTATATAATTTCATTGTTATTTGCAAGAGTTATTAATCTGATCATTGTAATTGTAAAAGTAAATAATTTTTGCTTTGTAATGGTAAGAATTTATAATTTTGTGGAAAATAAAGGTATTTTTCAGTAAAATATGGCTTCAGCAGCTGGAGGGAGTGGCGCTGGTGGGGGTGATCGTTGTCCTTCTGGAGAGAAGGGCACAACTCGAGTAGGTCGTCGGTCCAAAAAACCTAGTGCTTTTCATAGGGCAGCGCTCCGTTATTTGGAAAAAGAATATAGAGAATGCATGGCAAGGGGCGAGAAACCTCCGTTTGATCTTGAGGATTTACTGCGGCGTTACGGTTCGTCACCACCAAACTCGGAGGTTTCAGCTCCGCCATCTTCTTCTGCGCCAGCAAGAAATCCGTTAGAACATTCTGCGTTCCAACGCAAGGACGGTTAAAAACCTATGTGTTGTTGACCGAATTTTTAAATTTCATGTATAGTACTCCTTTGTTAAGTTCTGTAATGGATTAAGTACCCCTTTTAATTAATCAAGATGTATGATGGATATTGCATATCTTTTAATTATTCATGTTATGTTACATTTAGTTTAATTTAGGTTTGATATATTTTATTTATTCGATACGTGTAAAGAATTCAAATCGATTTATTTAAAATGCAGATGGACTGGCAATGGATGTACAATGCTGACCGACGTTCAAAAGAATTCATTGATGGCCTGCATTATTTTTTGTCTGTGGCTGAGGCAAACAAGAAGAATGGTTTTATGTGCTGCCCGTGTGTTCATTGCAACAATAACAAGGATTACTCATCTTCAAGAATCCTACACAGCCACATTTTCGCAAATGGTTTCATGAAAAAGTATGTTTGTTGGACGAAGCACGGAGAACAGGGGGTTACCATGGAAGACAATGAAGAAGAAGATTTTGACGACCACTTTCCCGGGAATGCTGAAATCGGTGCATTCGATGACGATATTCCCATGGAAGAGCCCGAAGTAGATGTAGCAGAAAATGATCCCAGCGACGATCTGGGGCAAGCATTGCACAATGTGCAGGCAGACTGTGAGAGTGAAACGGAGAGGTTGAAGTTCCAGAAGTTGTTAGAGGACCACCATAAGTTGTTATACCCAGATTGTCAAAATGGATTTAAGAAACTTGGCACCACCTTGGAGTTGCTGCAATGGAAGGCGACAAATGGTGTATCCGACAAGGGATTTGGTGAATTACTCAAACTTGTTAAAAAAATGCTTCCTAAGGACAATGAATTGCCTGCCACAACGTATGAAGCCAAACAACTTGTTTGCCCTTTGGGACTGGAAGTGCAAAAGATACATGCATGCCCCAACGACTGCATCCTCTACCGAGGCGAGTACGAGAATTTGGATGCATGTCCCGTATGCAGTGCATTGCGTTACAAGATTAGAAAAGATGATCCTGGAGATGTCGAGGGGGAGCCTCCCCGGAAGAGAGTTCCTGCGAAGGTCATGTGGTATTTGCCTATAATACCACGTTTGAAGCGTCTGTTTAGAAATAAAGATAATGCTAAGTTGATGCGATGGCACAAAGAGGAATGCAAGAAAGACTCGATGTTGAGACACCCCGCTGATGGGTCGCAGTGGAGAAAAATAGATAGAACGTACCCTAAATTTGATTTGGATGCGAGAAACATAAGGTTCGGTTTGAGTACGGATGGCATGAATCCTTTTGGTGAGATGAGCAGTGGTCATAGCACTTGGCCTGTGACTCTTTGTCTGTACAATCTTCCACCATGGCTCTGCATGAAACGAAAGTTCATCATGATGCCAGTGCTTATCCCGGGTCCAAAGCAGCCCGGAAATGACATTGATGTGTACCTAAGACCATTGGTCGAAGAACTCTTATTGCTCTGGGGCGATGAAGGTGTACGGATGTGGGATGAATACAAACAGGAAAACTTCAACCTACGAGCATTGCTGTTCGTAACGATCAATGACTGGCCTGCTCTTAGTAACTTGTCAGGACATTCGAACAAGGGATACAAAGCATGCACACATTGTTTAGATGATACCGATAATATATGGTTGACTCACTGTAAGAAGGTTGTATACATGGGTCATCGTCGGTTTCTTCCCATCAGGCATGCGGTACGAAAGAAGGGCAAGCATTTCAAAGGCCAAGCGGACCACCGAACAAAACCGATGCACCGTAGTGGTAAAGACGTCTTCAACATGGTAAAAGATCTAGAAGTTGTTTTTGGAAAGGGATCTGGTAGCCAACCTGTTCCGAACGAAAACGGAATAGCGCCCATGTGGAAGAAGAAATCTATATTTTGGGAGCTACCATATTGGGAAGTCTTAGATGCTCGTCATGCAATTGATGTGATGCACCTCACGAAGAATTTTTGTGTCAACCTGATAGCATTCTTGGGAGTGTATGGAAAGACAAAAGATACAGTAGAAGCACGTCAAGAATTGCAACATATGGAAGAACGAGATGCCTTACATCCACAACAGCGAGATAATGGACGACAATACTTAAGTCCTGCCAGCTATACTCTTAGCAAGGAAGAGAAAGAAACCATGTTTGACTGCTTGAGCAGTATAAAGGTTCCATCTGGATACTCATCCAATATAAAAGGAATCTTAAATTTGGCAGAGAAGAAATTTACAAATCTCAAGTCCCATGACTGCCATGTGCTTATGACCGAACTTCTTCCGGTTGTGCTGCGGGGGATTCTGCCTGATAACGTCCGGTTAACCATCGTGAAGATATGTGCCTTCCTCAACGCAGTTTCTCAGAAGATAATTGACCCGGAGAATTTGATAAAGCTGCAAAACGGTGTGGTACAATGTCTTGTTGGCTTTGAGCTAATATTTCCACCATCTTTCTTCAACATCATGACACATCTTCTAGTGCACCTTGTCAAAGAGATTGATATTCTCGGACCAGTATTTCTACACAACATGTTCCCATTCGAAAGGTTCATGGGGGTACTCAAGAAATGTGTTCGTAATAGAGCTCGTCTAGAAGGAAGCATCGCCAGTGCCTACGGAACTGAGGAGGTCATTGACTTTTGTGTTGACTTTATTGATGACCTTAAACCGATTGGAGTCCCTGAATCGCGATATGAGGGGAGACTAACTGGAAAGGGTACATTAGGAAAGAAATCTTATGTCTGCATAGATGATTTCTCATTCAAGAAAGCGCATTATACGGTTCTTCAACAATCATCCTTGGTTGACCCATATATCGAGGAACACAAGAAAATTCTGCTCTCCAATTTCCCGGAAAAGTCTGAGGCATGGATTACACGTGAGCACATGAACACTTTCTGCAGCTGGTTGCAGAAGCATCTAATGCATAACATGGATATAAGTGAACAACTGTTCTTATTGGCTAGGGGACCATCTTGGAATATCTTAACATACCAAGGGTACGAGATAAATGGAAACACATTTTATACGATAGCCCAAGATAAAAAGAGTACCAACCAAAACAGCGGTGTTCGTATGGATGCCACGGACAATAATGGAAAAAAAGATACATATTACGGCTACATTGAAGAGATATGGGAGCTGGATTACGGTCCCAATTTCAAGGTGCCTCTATTTCGTTGCCAATGGGTTAAGCTATCTGGAGCAGGGGTAACAAAAGATGAGTATGGGATGACAATAGTTGATCTCAACAATCTTGGGTATAGAGACGAGCCATTTGTCCTAGCCCAGGATGTCGCTCAGGTTTTCTACATTAAGGACATGTCCAGCAAGCCAAAGAAGGGGATCAACAAGCAAAAGGATGAGCCTAAGCGACACATAGTTCTATCAGGAAAGAGAAACATCGTTGGAGTGGAGGACAAGACAGACTTTTCAGAAGAATATAATAATTTTGTTGCCATTCCACCTTTCGAAGTAAATGCTGATCGATGCATCCTGCTAGCCAATGATGATGCTCCATACTTGCGCCGTGATCATAATCAAGGGACATTTGTGAAGAGAAAGTCTGTTACCGCTAATCCTTCATGTACTTGAATCATTTTATATTATTGTATAAAAACATAATCGCAATTCGAATACTTTTATTATATATGTACTGTACAATTATACTTTATCTGTTATTTATATTATTTTATATATTTTTCACTTAATTACTAGACTCAATTATAATTTTCATTCAATAATGGATTACTCAACTAATTTTATTTATTTCATGAAATTACATTCACATTAACACACTATACTCTCTCACTAACACACACTATCTCTCAAACTCACACACTACTCATTAATATCATGAAATTGCTTAATTTTATCTAAAATTCACTTTTTAAACGTTAATATCGTGATAGAATCCACTTTCTATCGAAAAGCAACAGTTTGAAAAAAAAATTCACCTAATATATTTTTGCATGGTCAAAATAACAAATATGATTTCAAAAAAGTTAGATATTTCATTGACCCAATCACTTGAATGAAAATTAATTATTTTTGTTGCGTGTATCAAGTTTATATAGAGATAAGAAATTTTGTTCCATAATTTTTGGAATCATAATTTTATTAACTGAATTAACAAATGAAAGCCAATTTTAAAAGAGAAGTAAAAAAGAAACAAAAACAAACATAACATTAGGCGGGAACGAGGGAAAACGGGCCCCTTTTGTCCCTACCACCCGGGACTAAAGGTGGGCCGCGGGCTGGGAATTTTCCCGGCCCGCCCAAAAACCCCTTTTGTCCCGGGTGAAGCCACCACCCGGGACAAAAGGTCCTTTTGTCCCGGGTCGTGGCTTCACCCGGGACAAAAAGGCCCCCCCATATATTTCCTTCCTCCTTCGCCCTTCTCCTTACACTTCTCATCTGCGCCCGTCCTGCTCCCCCCACCGCGCGAGCCGAGCACCGCCGCCATCGACGTCGCCGCCGCCCAGAGCCCCGACCTCACGCCGCCGCCCAGAGCCACCGCCGCCGCCGTCCTGCTCCCCCCACCGCGCGAGCCGAGCACCGCCGCCATCGACGTCGCCGCCGCCCAGAGCCCGCCCCGACCTCACGCCGCCGCCCAGAGCCACCGCCGCCGCCGTAACGCCCTCGCCACCATCCCCTGCTCGCCGTCGACCCGCCGCTACAGGCCATCCCAGCCCACGCCGCGTACCCAAAGGTAGAGCTCGATCTCATCCCCTCCAACACTAACAGAATCACCATGCATGCTTGTCTCTGCTGCTCTCAAATGTAGGTGCATTGATGCTTGGTCATCAAATAGGAAATGAGGCTTCACAAAACTATTATAGTGTTCACCCTGAATCTGACTTAAATCATCTGTCACAAATAGGAAATTGAAGGAAATAAGCTCACGGATCGACACAAATGCACCGTGTAAATCATCTGTCAAACTTACAGTACCACAACAATGACTAACATAACTTTCTAATTATGATCTGCATGAGAGAAAAATTATTGATAAGTAATTGACATGAATCTATGAATTTACTATAATAACATTCAGGGTCCAACTTAGTTGACGTAAACTGCTGACTTCGATTTACTAGAAAGAAAACTCTTGGCAAGTAAGTAACATGGATCCATAAAATTTCTATAACATTTACTAATAAAAAACTTTTAGTTTCGTGCTACTTAGACCTAAGTCCATAAAATCAACCACAACAAAAGAACCTGATGAAATCGGCACAATTCAAAGAAAGTAGCAAATTATATGGTTAATTTAGCATTGTACAGGATCAATGAAGGTCTAGAAAATTACGAGAATTGTGTACTAAGAAGCATGGTAAACTAGTATAAGAGCGATCAATCATTCAACAATACATTTGTTATACCTAAAAGGTAAAAGTAATGCAGCAGCCTGGTAAATAAACTACTAAAGCTACCTATACCTAAAAATAGATGGAATCATACTGGCCGAATCCCACTGCATTTGACACCGAGGTTTCATCTCCTAAAAGATCGTCCTACTACGAGAGTCCCCTCAACACCTTCTCCATTCCATTGAACCCCAGAACATCTCGCTACGTTGGGAAGCTCCTGCCTCTGTATAGTTTCCCAATGTTCTTTAATTTTTAGTTTTCAGAGTGTGTCGAGTGTTTGCAGCACTGAGATCGACATCGTCGACCAATTATGGCTCATTTTCAGTAGCTAGGAAGCTACACTCATGTAACTTTGGGACATGCTCATAATTTGAAATCATAATTTAGAGTTCATGTTATTTAGAGTGAAATCATAATTTGTTGTTAAGAGTGAAATCATAATTTGTTGTGTAAATAAAGGTATATTTACAAATTTTTAAATGTATGAATGTATGTATGTATGTATGTGTAAAGTGAGTTTACAAATTTTCTATAACATTCAGGGTTCAAGTTCATTTCTTGAATTACTTAGAGAATATTACTCGACCTCGTCCATCGATCGGTACTTAGTCAAATGCTCGCAAATATGTGGATTATTTAGATAATTTTTTAAGGGTTTTATTTGTATTCATATTTTAGTTACGATGGACCCGCGACACACAGACGCGGAAGACGAACAGTTCTTGTTGAATATGATTGGCGAAGGTCAAGGAGATGTCGCTGAACAAGCTGATGATGGCAGCAATACCGACATATATTTGAATATGTCCGGTGATGGAATTGAGGCACCATCTATTCAGGATGACGCTGCTGCTGAACAAAGTGCTAATGTACATATCACAACTATAATTATTTGTAGTGACAATCATATTTTCATCTGAATTTATATGGATACTATGAATGTTTTTTATAGCCGTTTGGATCATCGTCGCAGCAGAAAAAGACGAAGCGAGGCCCAACAAAAAAACTGGAAGGGCGGTTCATTATAACGGAAGTTGGTCCAGATGGCGAACCGATCGCTCCAGAAGCTACCGCCAAAAAATTCATAAGACAATCCGGATGTATTGTCAGGGACCACATCCCGATCCGCTTTAGGCTCTGGAAAGCTTCCAATCCAAGCGAGGAACGGGATGCGGTACCCGAAAGAGAAAAAGTATGGTGCTGGCGGGAGCTTAAGAAAAACTTCACGGTTCCAGCTGAATCCGAAGAGATATGCAAGCGCTGGACCCTGAGTAAGATGGCCGAACAACTGTGATCATTCAAGAAAATTTTGACGAAGAAATATATCAAGACCGGGACCACACCCGTATTTACCGGCGAGCTCGAAAAGCTCAGGGGTCACTGGGATGCATTTGTGGAATACAAGTCTTCAGAGCTTGGGCTTCAGAAAGTGCAGAAGGCCAAAGACAACGCCTCGAAGAAAGTGTACCATCACACTCTAGGCCAAGGAGGCTACAAGCTTGCAGTACCCAAATGGGAGAAGATGGAGCAGGATCTGCTTGACAGAGGCATCCGACCTACGACCATGAACTGGCCTGAAAGGTCAAGGACCTAGTTTTATGGTCACGGGGGAAGCTTGGACCCATTGACTGGTGACTGCATCTATGGGCCAAACATCCAGCGAGCAGCCCAGAGACTACAGGAGGCCATACAAGCAGCGGCCGAGGGAACATTCCAGCCGGATAGAGAGAGGGACGAGCAAACTTACGCCCTTGGGAATCCAGAGCATCCGGGCCGCACAAGAGGCAAAGGCGTGGTTCCGTGGAAGTATGGGTTCAGGGATTACATTGATTCATATAGAAGCCGGCAAAGAAGAAAGAATGATGAGCGGGAGCACCTGCGAAGGCTAGAGGAACGGCTCATGTCACACGATCAAAGACTGGAGGAAGAAGTTCAACGCCAAGTGGCCGTAGCAATGAGCCAGCAACAGCAAGCGCAAACGTTGCCTCCAGAGCCTAGTGTCGCAGCCGATCACCTGTCTCAGTGGAAAAGCAGCTGCGCTTCCACAGACGTCGCCGCCGCCGAGCCCACGGGGATCCAGGCCGCAGTTGAAGTGTCGGCCCCGCAGCGATTTCCAGTGGATGAGATCACCCACCGGACACCTTGTGACCTGCAGACTGCCGTTAAGAACTTAATGTTCACTGTTGCGTACGGTACCGCCATGCCAACCGAACCAGGCGACGTGTACCACGGGCAGCAAATTCCGCCTAGATACACAAGAGTTGGCGTGGAGCAGGTGTGCCAGGGTTGGGAGATGCTCGAGCTTGATATTCCTGGAGGCGATGGGGAGAGGACACTAGCAGAAGCCATTCATGGCTACATCCTATGGGATAAGCGTTACATTGTCCTAAAGTCGGATGATCAAACACCAAGACCGGCATCTCAGCATGCCTCTCCAAGACCGGCATCTCCGCAAAACTCCCCAAGGGCAGCACTGTCTCGGCAAGGTTCACCGGCACATTCTCCATCACCATCATCTCATGCGCCGATGAACACTCAAGCGTCACCGTCGCCTCCATGGTCACCCCCTCCGCCGCCGGCAAAGAAGCAGAAACGGCCGCCGGCAAAGAAGGTAGCTGCACCGGCTAGGGAGCCTCCAAAGAAGAAGGAAAAGAAGAAGAAAACCAAGGAAGCTCCTATTAAACCCTGGGACATGAGCCTTGAAGAATGCGATCGGATAACTCAAGAAAGAGTTAAAGAGCACTTCAAACCGAAGCCGAAGCCGGAGCCCGAGAAAGTCATAAATCCGATAGATTTGAAATTTTTTAAGGGAATGTGCGAAGCAAATAAGAGAAAATTCATTCCGAGAGACCCCCCTTTAGACTACAAACGCACAATTATCAAAACTACCGAGAAAAAGAAGAGACAATCAAAGTCGTCGTTGTCCGACGTTCCACAGCTCGGAGCCCAAAAGAAACAATCAATAGAGCCTCTCGTAGTGGGACAGACGACGCAAGAACAAGACTTTGTTACATTTCTGAAAGAATCAAACCTGACGGCCGCTCAGATTGCAGGGGGAGAAGATATTCCAAAGGCCGATGTGGTCGTCAAATGGACGTTTGAGATCGGCAAAACTCTTGTACCCCCCGAAGTAGTGTCTGTGCTTCCAACGCAAATGTATAAGCTGCACCAGCACTACATGCGTGCGATGGCCGATTGCATCTTCATGCAGGGCACAAAGATTAAAGATGACGATTTCTTACGCGGGGAGGCCATTATATGGATAAACTGGGAAGAAATTTACCAACTATTCCATCAGGAGGCCCTCGACATCTCTATGGTCGGCTTGTGGGTTCTGTAAGTATTTTACTCTCCTTACGTATTGTTTTGCATGATCTCAACATACTGATCTCTTGATTTATTCGGTATCATGTAGAATGGAGATACATACTTGCAGAAGAAAGGGATACTCTCACCTCGGCTTCATTGACCCAATTACTTGTAATTGGAGGCTTCTACGGGACAATCCCGATGACATATTCCAAAACTTGTTCAAGTACATAAGCGTTCATCACAACAAGCAAATGATATTGTTTCCTTACAACTTTGCGTGAGTGATTCCTTCCGTCTAACTCTTTTTATTCTATAATCGAATTGTTTAAACCTTAACTACCAAGAACTGCCTCCGTATAATCTTGCAGTGAACACTTTGTCCTAATTGTCATAATTCCCGAGAAGAGCCTACTCGTGGTTATGGACTCATTGAGGAGACCTCCAGAACAATACGAAAATCTTCTTAACATGATGAAAAAGTAATTCTACCACTACTCCGTCCATGACCGATAATTTGAATCACTTTGTTACTTGACTATAATTGTTCTAATCATGCACAGGGTTTGGAAAGAATTCGCTAAAAATCATCCAGGCAAATTTGACAAGGAATTGAAGATCAAGACAGATTTTCCGGTACGCGCTTGGATGATTCGTTGCACGATTCATTAGTTTTATTATATATTCATGTAAATACCTGATAATTTCTTCTCTCTTAAAGTGTATGAGGCAGAAACCAGGCACTGTATTGTGCGCATACTATGTATGCGAGAACATCCATGGTCTGGTAGGTCCTCCAAAGGGCTGGACAGATTGGGAGGAGGAAGTAAGTAAAAAAACTTGTTAATATTTGAACTCGTTTTTTAATTAGTCGAAATTAATTATCCCCTTTTTCCATAGGTCGGGGAGATGCGCGATAAACTCATACCGGAGGAAAAGATTATGGCGATTCAAGAACAATTCTCCGGATTTATTGTTGAGCAAGTCCTCGATCCAAAAGGCGAATTCTACTATGATGGAATATCTAATATTGACAATCACAGTAAATATGACAATATACGCGTATATATGTAATTAAGAACGAATATAACTATGTAAATATATATGTGTGTCTATGTATTAAATTTCTATTTATGAGTATGTATGTATGTATTAAATTTCCAAAAGGCGAATTCTACTATGTAATTAAGAACGAATATACCTATGCAAATATGATGGAGTATGTATGTATTATATATATAAGCACTCCAATAATATATATGTGTATATATATATTTATATAATATTGGTCCTAGACATTTTCATATGTAAAGGAATTCACATGTATAGATATGTGTATACATATATATATATATATAAGTGAATTAATTTATATATGAAAACTATCTAGGACAAATATTATATAAGTAACTATATATATATGTATATTAGTGGAGATCATACACACTGAATTCCAATACATAAGTTTAATTGAAATGCAAAAGTATAATTGAAATAGAAAAAGAATTGAGAAAAGAAAAACATGAAAAAAACAGACCTTTTGTCCCGGTTGGTAACACCAACCGGGACAAAAGGGTGCACCAGCCACGTGGGCGCTGGCTGCACTTTTTGTCCCGGTTGGTGTTACCAACCGGGACAAAAGGTCCTCTTTTGTCCCGGTTGCCACACCCCCTTTTGTCCCGGACAGGCGTTCCCGGTTGGGAAATCGGGACAACAGCGGTTTCCCAACCGAGACAAATCAACGTTTTTGTAGTAGTGGGCGAACCAGGGTCCAAGCACAGAAAATGATGATCTTCCCATCGGGAAAAGAGGACCACTTTTGTTGACAGCATGATCGACATGAGCAGCATGCTTCCTCATGACGTGACAACAGCATACACCATGTGGCATACAATTTTCTCACTCTTCACTATAAGTGATCGACCTTGTCATCTGCTTTGATCCCATAAATTATTGCCTCTCTCTCACACACACATACTCTTGAAATTATGTATGAAATCAATTTACTTTGTCGTATATTTGCTTAGAAAACCAGGAAGAATTTGTTTCGCAAAAAATAAGGAATCTGCTGGTATGTTCATCACTACGGGAGACTGCTGCTTTGCCGTGTGCCAAAGCACACGGCAAAAGCCCTATATGCACACGACAAAGGCTTTGCCGTGTGCCGCACACGGCAAAAAGCACACGGCATTCAGACATCGGCAAAGGCGTCATTTGCCGTGTGCCATTTATCAGGCACACGGCAAAGAGTTTGCCGTGTGTGTTTTGTAGCACTCGGTAAAAAAAAAATCAAGGAATAAAAAAAAACAGCCGCGCCTTCTGCCGCAGCCGGCACCACTGTCTGATTGCACGCCAACGCCTTGCTCTGCCCCTTGCCCTTGCATGCCGACGCCGTACCCTACCCTTTGCCCTTGCACGCCGTCGCGAAGCCGCCTAGTAGTGCCGCCGCCGGAGCCCGGAGCTCGCATCGCCGTACTGCTGGCGGGATCCATACCGGTGCCGCCCAGATCCACACTGCCGGCGATGAGATCGACATCGTCGCCGCTCGGAGGAGCCGTAGCAGCCGCCGTCGTGGTCCCCGCCATCACCGCTTGGAGGAGCCGCCGCCACCGCGCTCTTGGTCCCCACCACCGCCGTCGTGGTCTGCAGCGGTGCCTCCTTTTTCGCGGCGGCGCCGGAGGGGGAGGGATGGCCGCCGCTGGTGGCCCCTGTTGACCGGGAGCCCTGACCGGGGTGCGCCGCAGCAGGGGCACCTCGGCCTCCTCGCCGCGCTGGCGATGCACGAGGGGGATAGGTCCATCGCCGTCGTGCCACCCCCGCCGCCGCCGTGTGCTCCGCTCGTGGCGCCGCCGCCACCGGGCGCCGTCCCCACGGGCCATGGGCGCCGCCGCTGGCCAGCGCCCCTGCGTGCTCAGCTGCCGCAGGCCCGCGCCCCCGCCGCCGCAGGGCCGCACCCCCTCGGGCGGAACGCCGCCACTGCCGCAGGAGGACGCTATGGATCTTGCTCCGGGCCGCCACTGCGCCCCCACTCCGCCGCTGGATCCGCCCGCGCCAGGGCTGGATCCGGCCTCTCCGAGCGTCGGTCGAGCTCGAGGCCCACGCTGCCGCCAGATCCAGAGCGGACGCGCCCCGCGCGGCGGCCAGAGCAGGAGGGGAGGGGCGGGAGCGGGAGGGCGGCACGGCGAGGCTCGCGGATGCCGCGGCTGCGACGTCTGCGATGGCGTCGAGGCGGAGGATAAAAGGTAGCGGTGGGAGAGAGAGAGGGAGAGGGAGAGAGAGAGAGGGGGGTGAGAACCAATAGGAGAGCTCCATTTGAAGGGGTGGATTCATGACATGGCATTTTTGCCGTGTGCCCAATTCCAACCCACGGCAAAATTTATTTTTTCAAAATTATTTGAAATGTATTTATTTAATTAAATATAGCAAAAATATACAAAAATATACCAAATTTTAATATGAACTACCACATGTTGTATGTGAAGAGTAGAAAAACTTTCAAAGTCGAACTCAAATTCGACCATCACTTTCATTCCAAACCTAACCGCATCTTTCTCAACTCTCTGATTGTTCTCCGGAGATGTTTTCGTTTGTAAACATTGTACGTAAAAAAATTACGAAACCTACTCAATTTTTTACCACTGTCTCCACATATGATATAACGAGGTATTGACAAATCTCATGATTTTCAGACTTCACTTGTTTTTTTTTAGAATTTTAAAATCATTCGGATACACGTTCGTGGGCGTGTTTCCTGAACAAGATGTTGAAAATTTCTTTTGATTTCACGTGTAAGGCCTCAAACTGGGCTAAATAACATGAATATTATTTTTCACTCATTTTATTCTATTACTTCAACCACTTGTAGTTCAAATTTGACTTAATTCAAAAAATTGCTTAAAATGCAATTAATTTGTTAAATATAGCAAAAAAATTTAAAAATATGTCAAATTTTAACAAGGAGTACTACATGTTGTATGTGGAGGGTAGAAAAAGTTTCGAGGTGAGAAGAGAAAAAGAAAATTATGACTTTGCCGTGTGCCGAAAAAAACACACGGCAAACTATATACTTTATCGTGTGCCAAAAAAATAAACACACGGCAAACTGTATACTTTGCCGTGTGCCAAAAGAAAACACACGGCAAAGTCTTTGCCGTGTGCCAACACACGGTAAAGCGTGGATTTTGCCGTGTGTTTTTTTTCCATGCGTTTTCATCGTGGCACACGGGAAAGTGGCTCTTTGCTGTGTGCCCGACAAAAAACACACGGCAAAAACTTAGGCACACGGCGAACTAGCGATTTCCGGTAGTGCATGATGCGAATAGTGTATGCAGCCATACACGCACTAATCTGCATGGATGGGGCTGTTCAAGCATTCGGTACACGATTTCCTAAGCTACCAGAGAAGGAATTAGAGAGATGTGCTTTGGAAAAAAAACAAGGTCATCCATTATCTGCCAACGGTCCTTTGGGCCACACTTAGAAAGGAAACAGATCATATACTAGTACTTTTAATGCCGACATGTGAAGGCATGTTTTATATTTTTCTTGATTTTTTTTTGAAAAAGGGATTGTTTCCGGCTTTGTTCTTACATTATTTTGGATACAACTTTATTAGTCTCTCTAGCATTAAGCACATGTGCATGTATATGAAAAAAAGAAACCAAAAGGCAAAAAAGAAGAAAGCATGTAGCTGTGGCTGTGGCCGGCAGTAGTGATTATACATCATTTGTCTACACGGCCTACATGTCCTGCCGAAAGTAGTGACAGGAAAGAAAGCGACACAGATCGATATACAATGACTTGCACTGTGAACGTAGAAAACTAATTTATCAAATATCGATAATACATACGACAAGAATAATTAAAATTAAATAAATATCTTGTGACAGTATGCGATTGTTTGTTAAAATTAAATAAAGATCTTTTTTAATCTGGTTGTTTCTTGTTTACTTTTGGGTTTTTCTCTGCATGTGGCCATGCACCTCAAGCCATATAGGAAAAGCTGGCGTGAAGCATCATGTGCTTTTTACGCATGGTGGCATAGTGATTTTTATATCTATGCAGTGCAGCGCAGCCATCCACTCATCGACAGCTAGCCCAGCCAAACCACTCACACTTTCTAACCCATCATCTTCTCTCTCTCAGCTCGCTGCGCAGTTCATCCTCACCGGCAGCTGAGCTGCTCACTTCCTCCTCCCAAGGCTGCAGCCACGTTGGGAGGCTGCGCAATGGAGACCTCCGCAATTGCATTCCTTTGCCTCCTCTGCATTCACGGTGCAGCAGCCATCACGGCTGGAACCCAAGATGGGATGCAACTTTGGGGATACGCAACGCCGAGGCCAAGTATGTAATGATTATTCTACCTCTCATCCTGAGCTTGTCTACTAAAAATCTTACTTGTTGATAACGTTCCTCTCTGCTTGCAATTTGTCACGTGCTTCGCAGAGGTGAACATATTCTGGTGGTGGTATAGGAGCCCGAATAGGGTTTCGTCAGTGGTAAAGCCATGGCCGACGATCTTATGGCTGCAGGGAGGCCCCGGAGGGTCCGCATCCGGCCGTGGTAACTTCCTTGAGATCGGGCCGTTGGACCTCAACATGAACCCTCGCAACTTTACCTGGCTGAGCGTAGCGGATATCATTTTCGTGGTGAGTGAGAAATCTGCAGGCACCCTTTGTCTTCTCTTCTTCCTGGTCTTGCTATTGTATGATAGTACTTCCGTGCTGATCAACTTCACTATGGCCGAATAATGCCCTCAGGACAGCCCTGTAGGCGTCGGGTTCAGCTACGCAGACGACCCAAGTGCGTTGGTGAAAACGGATTCCCAGACAGTCGTGGACCTGGTTGGCGTCATCAAAGTGCTCCTCAAGAAGCTGTCCACTCTCAAGAGCAGCCCTCTCTTCCTCGTTGGAGAGTCCTATGGCGGCAAGATTGCCGCCATGGTTGGTGACTCAAGAGCCATCCGCAATGGAACCATCATCAATCTCAAGCTCGGAGGTAAATAAAGGATACATCGCCTGTGCCATTTGACACTCTTGCATTAATGGACAAAATATCTAGAAAGAAGCAGCACCTACTTAAGCAATATATGTATATATATTGTTTGGAATAATTTTTGACCGGTCAATAAAGTAACAGGTGTTGTGATTGGAGATGGCTGGATCTCGCCGGAAGATTACGCGGTACTTGAGTTCATTGTGTCTCTAATCTCTAACTATGATTATTTCTGGTAGTTAAGTCTTTTCTAATGAGTAGTTCTGATTTTGATCCATGTGTGCAGCTTTCTTACACGCAGCTGCTTCACGATGTGTCCAGGCTTAACGACAACGCTGTCGGAGACGTCAACAAGTAAGTGAACTCATTCTCGACTTGCACATTTAGTTTAGTTTCAGACAGCGTAGATGGATCAACTTCGTTCATGCTTGACATGCTCATACAGGCAGGTTAGTTTGCTTAATATATCTTCCCTTTCGCATAAAAAAAGGTTAGATCATGATCAGGTTGTTCCTTCATCTCATAGGTATTGCAAGCATTGATTTATTGTCATAGTGTTTGCAAATATTCCTAACTATGGAAAGCAACATGTAGTTGTCGCCACTATTTTCTCTTGTGTGTTCCTCACTCCTTTCTAGTACTGTATTCGTTCTTGCATTGCGTGTGAGCTTGTGTCTTGAGAAATGATGGAAAAACATAGACACCTTACCTAAGGAACCGTCTCCAAAAAAAATTCGCTTTTGGACAACCCTAATATAATTTCTCATTTATCCCCAGAATGGCAGTGACGGTGAGGGAGCAGGTGGCAGCGGGGCAGTTTGCCACAGCACAGAAGACATGGACCAATCAACTAGATCTGATTGACTCCAGGAGTGATAGTGTTGTAAGTACTTGTTTAACCATCACCGCAAAAACTTTGCATCCGAGATTTCATGGGGCAGGGCGCCACAGCCTCCCCGCGCACACGAGCTCCGCCACCACGCCACGGCCTCCTTCTCGCCCTGTGCTCATGCTCTGCTCGATTTGAATTTTAAACGATGGTGGGTCGGTGGAGAGCCATGGGGTTTTATGAACGATGGTGGGTCGGGGGGGGGGGGGGGGGGGGGGCGCAGGGGCATGGGAGATGGCGAGGACACTTTGTGCTTGTTAGTAATAGAGATTTACCACATTCACATGCAGACAAGCATGCTCGTGCTTTTACTCTCAACGTAGACACAAATTCTCGTACATCAGCTTGCATTTCTAACGATCTTTTACATTACACATGTAACCATCTGCGTGTGTGTGTATGTCTAATAGTTTTTCCATTAGTAAGTAATCAATTGTTGATTGTGAAATATTTCAATGATAAACTCCACGTATACATCAGGCTAGAGTTTCTGGTTATTTGCAGAACATGGACAACTTCTTGCTTGACACCGGCATGAACCCGGTGTTGGCAAACTGGCAATCGATGACAAGCAGCCAGTTGATGTGTCGCAACAGCCAGCAATCTCAATCAGCCCCAAACAACATCTTTATTAACGAACTTATTTATGTTGAGCAACCTCCCGGGTTTGAAGATCCGAGGAATCCTAACCATGTTTATAGGTTGCACAAGGCACTCTATGGGCTCAAACAAGCTCCAAGGGCTTGGTATCAGAGGCTTCGTGACTTCCTAATCATGCAAGGCTTCAAGATCGGGAGAGTGGACACCACATTGTTCACAAAAGACGTCAACGGGGTTCTTTTCATTTGTCAAATTTATGTTGACGATATTATCTTTGGCTCAACTAATGATTTACTAAGCCATGAGTTTGCTACCATGATGTCTAGGGAATTCGAGATGTCCATGATCGGCGAATTGACCTTCTTCCTTGGTTTTCAAGTCAAACAATTGAAAGAAGGGAGATTCATCTATCAAGAAAAATATACGAAAGATATCTTGAAGAAGTTCAAGATGGATGAATGCAAGCCGATCAAGACACCCTTGGCAACCAATGGGCATCTCAACTTGGATGTGGACGGTAAACCGGTTGATCAATCCCTCTATCATTCTATGATAGGGTCTTTGCTTTACCTTACCGCATCTAGACCCGATATAATGTTTAGTGTGTGCTTGTGTGCCCGCTTTCAAGCAAACCCAAAGGAATCACACCTCTCGGCTATGAATAGGATCCTTCGGTATCTCAAACACACCCCAAGCTTAGGCTTGTGGTACCATAAGGGCGCTAGCTTAGATCTCTTGGGATACTTGGATTTTGCCGGAAGCCGTGTGGATCGCAAGAGTACCTCCGGGGGTTGCCACTTGCTTGGGCGTTCCCTAGTTTCTTGGTCAAGTAAGAAGCAAAATTCCGTGGCTTTGTCCACCGCGGAAGCGGAATATATAGCGGCCGGTGCATGTTGTGCCCAAATCCTATATATGAAGCAAACCCTTTTGGACTTTGGTGTGAAACTAGATAGGATTCCACTCCTTTGTGACAATGAAAGTGCTGTAAAAATTGCTAAAAATCCGTTTCAACACTCTCGCACAAAGCACATTGATATTCGCCATCACTTATTGCGTGATCACGAAGCTAAAGGAGACATATCTCTTCAAGGTGTGAGATCCAAGGAGCAATTGGCGGATATTTTCACAAAACCTTTAGACGAGAGTACCTTTGTTAGGCTAAGAAATGAGCTAAATGTTTTAGATGTGGCAAACATCATGTAAAGTTGCTATGCCATATAAAATGCATACATATTTATAGGACACTTGTCTAACCATGGTAAGATAGTGATGAGCATGGGTTTAGCTAGAGGTGGTGGTTCACTTGTTTTCCTCTAGGATTGTAGAAAGGCTCATCATGAAGAAGCTTCCCATGGGTTCAAACTTGACAAGTAGAACTTAAATTCTTGTTATGCATTTCTTGTCATATAGATGTGCACTTCATGTTTACACTTCTCTCGCACGTGGTTATAGCTTGCACCATCATTGCATGTGTAAGGGTCACAAAGGAGATCACTTGATGAAAATGAGACTTGTTTCATATGCAAGATCTCAATTCATGAGAAGTGAATAGAGCAAAGTGTTAGGTGCATTATTGCCTAGTGAGTCATGTCATGATGAGTTTGAAGCTCTCTATCTTCAATATTCCTATGACATGGCTCATATATTTTATTTGGTGCTTTGTCTCGCTTCGCGGCTTTTCCTTGTGTTTGAAAAGAAAAACTATTAGGCTTGTATGCTATCCTAAATATTTTGAGGGGTAAAGTCGCCTATGCAAGTCCATTAACTTTAGTTTAGTTGAATTTTATAAGTTTATTGGACTTAGCATTGAAGAGTGAGCTGAGTGAAGGTTTTTCGGGTTCACTGGTTAAACCGACGTTTAATGGATCTTCACCATCGGTTTAACCGGCGTTACTAAGTTCTGTCTCAGCTCAGTCAAATCTAGGCATTCAACCGGCGTATGCAAATGTCACAGCATCGGATCAACCGGTGAACATAATACAGTTTTGACCTAGCAATCAACCAATGATTTCAGTGTTCAACTGGCGGGTTCAAACTTCACATTATCGGTTCAACCGGTGTTCAGATGCAGATTTGCTGGAGTCTCAGATGAACTGAATCGACGCAATCAACCGGCATTCAAAACCTAAGCGTCGGATCAACCGGTGTTAAGAAAAATGGCGGGGCCAACATGTCATATAACTCTGAAACCGCCGGCCGCCGCTCTCTCTTCTCCCTGATCTCATCTGTTCCATCGCCCACGCGCCGCTGCTCACGCACCCGCTCGCCACCACCTCTTCCACGCCACCTGCACCGTCACTCGCCGCTCCACGCCGCCACTCCACTCCGCCGCTCTACGCCACCTGTGCCATTCACGCATCGCGCAGCCCGCTCCACGCATCCTGCGCCACCGCCATGCCACGTCTCACCGCTCACGCTCCGCAAACCCTACCGTGCATCATTCGTGCTCATGCCGCCGAGATGGGTCGTGAGAAGAGAAAGGGGAAGGAAGTTGTCGTTGAGCAGCCAGTCCACAAGCGGACCCGTGCAGAGAGGGAGGCCAAGAGGGCTGAGATGGTGGCCAAGGCCGCCAAGGAGTAGGCTTCGGGGCGTGCTCGTTCGTTCCGGATCAGGGAGCAGCCCAGCAGGGATAGAGGCAGAGGCAGAGTAGGCAGGGCCACCAGGGCTACGGTACAGCAGGCAGAGAGAGATTCATCTGAGGTGGAGCCATCAACTGAGTTAGAGGGGCAGAGTTCTCCTACTCCACGACGTTCTGGCCGCACTCGGCAAACATCACCAGCGGCAGAAGAGTCGCCAGCGACTGAGCGTCACACCAATCCTAGGACACAAGGTGGACACCAGCCTCAGCCACCTCGGAGGTCCGCCGCCACAGTAGCAGCAGCAGCATGCAGAGCCGAGGCCCTAGAGGCCGAGCGCATAGTGTTTCGTATGGACACGGTCGTGCGTCTAGAGCTAGGGGTCCTGCTCCAGAACTTGACCAGAGCCAATGCGGCCAAGGTCAAGAGGCTCAAGTGGAGAGTTGAGGAGGAGGATTGGTTCCCAGTTGGCCGTGACAGCCGTGTTGATAGGAGGTTCTGGAGCTTGTTGCAGGCCAGTTTTTACGAGACCTATCAAAGGATAGCAGCAGCAGGGGCAGATGTCAGAGAGCATTTTTCTCACTTCAGAGGGCTTCCTAGACTGCTTGAGATGGGGCAGAATAGGTACATTGAGGACTGGGTTCGAGTGTTCTATGCCACAGCCTGTATTGCTCCCAAGCGCAGAGCCGTGCATTTCATGTTTGTTGGCCAGGTCTTTGGTTTGACGAGGGCGACGATTGCAGGAATCCTTGGAGTCAACTTGGTCGATGTCTCCCTGCACGAGAGAGTTTACGGGGACACAGATCCACCTCGCAGGGCATTGATTGGCGGGATAGCACCTCCTCACGAGGTGATCTCTCGGTGTTTCCGTTAGTCATTCCCTGCTACCTATGCAAGAGTCCCCTACCTGCTGACAGCCGAGGCTTACACAGTACACATGGCCCTCCGGAGGACCTTGTTACCAAGGAGTGGCTACCTAGAGGGGTTCACAGGACTGCAGCAACTACTTTTACTCCACATCCTCACTCATGAGCCTTTTGACATTGTGGACTTTATTTTGGCTGAGATCGAGGATGTGATCACTGACGGGATGGGGGTCGCGTGGCAGTTTCCTTATGCACATTGGATCAATTATATTTGTTCTATGATCGTGCCCACTGACTCGCCGATCAGTGCTGTCTACCACCAGGATGAGGCTCCTCGGTTCCCAGTCTACCGTCCCACTGTTCCACAGGACCGAAGGAGGGGCAGACAGGCAGACAGAGCTGCAATGGCACAACTACTAGCTGAGGTGCAGGCCCGAGTGGCAGAGGAGGACGAGGCACTACTTGAGGCAGAGGCACAGCATCCCGGAGGAGACGACGAGATCCACTGGTCAGACATCGAGACTGACTCCTCTGAGGACTCCTCTCAGGTGACTCAGCCGTCCGAGCTCACCTCTCTACTCCAGCAGCTAGTCAGTCAGCAGAGAGAGGATCGGCTCGCAACAGAAGCCCGGCTCACTGCCATCCAGAGGGAGGCTGCTCTAGAGCACGCTGCATCTGAGGAGCGGTTTGTCGGCCTACTTGACAGAGTTACTCAGAGGATAGACGCTCAGTTTCAGCAGATGCAGCAGGGCATGATGGCTATGTTCGGCATGATCACACAGCTATACACTCACTCCGGACTACCCCCACAGCAGCCAGGTCTTCAAGGTATGGGAGCACCTACACTTACAGTCACTCCAGTTCCAGCCTCTACTGCAGCTCCAGCTTCTTCGACGACACCGGAGACCACATTCTTGTTGTCCGCACTTCTTGGGTCTGCCGGTCGTCAGATCTTCTCGTAACTGCCAGCGACTACGCTTTTTTAGGACTCACCGTCAGTGGTTCAGTCAGTCGCCCTCCCCATCGTACCACAGGCACTACCTTAAGGGGGAGGAGGAGGAGAGGAGTCCCTACTTCCACAGTTGACACAGCCAGCAGCCTCAGCAGTCACGTCTTCAGATGCTGACACCTCTTCTGCTGACCCGATTATAACTTCTACGGATCCTCTCCCAGGCAGTGCCAGCACGAGAGCCTCCACGACAGCCACACCTCCAGTAAGCTCAGACCCGCAGCTCCCGTCAGTCACCGAGGGTTCTCCGTCTGACAACGACGACCTGGACCATTTCCTCGCAGTGCCGCGATAGCAGGACCCGTAGCTCGCCTTTTTGGTGCTTTGATGCCAAAGGGGGAGAGAGTTAGGGGGAGTCACAGAGGAGTTGGAGTTAGGGGGAGGGTAGAGCTAGCAGAGTGCTCGTAGATGCCAGGACTTGATTGGTGTATCTTCATTGGATTTTGGTTCATGGACATGTATATTAGACTCTTGTGCGTGTTGCTCTTTATGACATGTCTATGGATTCTGTTCGAGCCTTCGTGTTCTTTGTGCTTTTCTTTTCGCGCGTTAATTTTTCTTGCTTTACTCATTTAAATTATTATTTGTGGTGTCATCAATCACCAAAAATGGGGAGATTGAAAGCATCTAGGCCCTCAAGGTATGTTTCGGTGATTAATGACAACCATTATTGTGACTAATGAGTTTGTGCAGCTTAATGAAATCTTATCGCTCATTGGATCATATGTTAAAGAGGCCCCTAAATTTCATTATTCAAAAAGGCAATCTCGGTATTCAACTCAAGAATATAACAAGACGAAGGATCTTTCTAGTCCTAAGTGTCGCAAGGTTGAGAAGAACACTTAAGTTAGTATAGGTTTTATAGTTTTGTAGAGGTCGCACTATTAAGAGGGGTTAAGGCCAAGTAACTTGAGCATGGACATGGTCAATAAAAAACAATGGATGCACACATTGGTCACTCAGGTTCTTGGAAGCTCAAACAAGTGCTATTCAGCTCATATCTCAAGAATATTTGGATTTCATTCAAGACTCAGATTAGAAAAAGCAAAATCAAGAAAAAGTCTTATCACCGGTTTAACCGACGACATCAATTTTCTATACATCGGTTAAACGCAGTTGCTGAAGTCTGGACACAGTGTTCACCGAATTAACTGACAATGTTTAAAATTAACGTCAGTTCAGTTGTCCAGAGAGTCAGTTTTTCAGGAGTTTTCAGGCTTACACTCACCTGTTAAACCGACGAAGGATTTGAGTTAGCGTCGGTGCAGTTGTCTAGAGAGTTGGTTTTCCAGTTGATCAGTGGACAACTACACTCACCGTTTAAACCGATGATACGTCGGTAAAATTGCCAGAGCAATAATGGCTTGTTTTTCGAAAGGGCAGTTTACATTCATCGGTTAAACCGATGATGACTTTTGGAGGGCCGTCGGATTAACCGGCGTTGCGTACTTTTCTGGCAGCTTTACTCCAATGGCTCTATTCGCGTGAGCTGCCTATATATACCCCTCCAATGGGTTATTTTGAAGACTCTTGACACCAGGCAACACTCATACACTCATTCTCTTGTTGAGAGCCACATTGAGCTTCACATTCCACTCATTTGATCATTCAATCATCCAAGAAGCAAGGCTAAGGACTTGAGTAGAGAGAAGCTTGTGTGCATCCGTTCCTGGTGATCGGTTCTTGCTCAAGTGAAGGCCCTAACTTGTTACTCTTGGTGATTGAGGTGCTTCTTGCGGAGCTTGCCAAGTTGATTGTGGGAGCCCGAAGAAGATTGTACGTGGCATGAGCTCCACCACGCCGGGATGGTGGACGGAGACTCTTAGTGAGCACCCTCGTCTTGGTGACATGGGAGGTGATAAGACTCTTAGTGAGTGTCACAACATAGATTAGGGGTGTGTGCCAACACATCGACACCACAGAAAAAAAAATCCGGTCGTCTCTTGCCAAATCTTTACATTCAAGCACTTACTTTCATGCAATTTATTCATGTACTTGACCCTAGAGATCATAACTTAGCTCTACCTTGCTTAGCTTTATATCTTGTTGTATCCTTTATAGCTTGTGTAGGTTGCTTAGTTAGCCGGTTGGTGAATTGAGCCTTACTAGCATTGCATAGGTTAAGGTTGCTTTATTTTGTTTTAGAAATTTGCAAAAGCCCCAATTCACCCCCCCTCTTGGTCCATCGATCCCTACAATTGGTATCGGAGCCTCGTTGCTCATTTGGATCATTATGCTTCGCCACCTAGAGCTATGGCCAAGATGGGTGGTTCGCCTCCTCACTTTGAGGGCAAGAACTTTGCTTATTGGAAAGTTCGCATGGCCACATACCTTGATGCGATTGCCCCCGAAGTGTGGTTAGCAACAAAGACCGGGTTCACCGGAACTCCCACCTCAGAACAACTCAAGTGGAATGCCAAGGCTAGAAATGCAATTTTCGAAGCCATTAGTGAGGAAGTCTTTGGTAGAGCTAATGGCATGGACTTGGCAAGTGATATTTGGAAGGAGCTCATTGAAATTCATGAAGGCCCCACCAAAGTTCGTGAGCAAAAATATCACTTGTTTAGAGCTAAGTATGATTCTTTTAAAATGC
Organism: Panicum virgatum; assembly: GCF_016808335.1. Taxonomy (NCBI): domain Eukaryota; kingdom Viridiplantae; phylum Streptophyta; class Magnoliopsida; order Poales; family Poaceae; genus Panicum; species Panicum virgatum. The sequence goes on along the minus strand of NC_053151.1, from coordinate 8,761,704 downwards.
TAGCTCATGAAAATTGCAATGATATGTATTCTCGCTTGAATGTCATTGTCACAGACATTAATGCGCTTGAAATATCTAAAATTGACAGTGGCTCCATCAACCGCAAGATACTCATGCTCCTTCCGAGGCCCAAGTACAACATCATCAATGCTATGCTTCAAAAGGAGAATCTTGATACGATGGAAGTGGGAGAGCTTGTGGGCGAAATTCGCGCTCATGAAATGGGTATTCTTGGTATGTCCGAAGAGCCAACTTCAAGCAAATCAATCGCTCTTAAGACCAAGGTCAACAAGCACCGCAAGCTCAAGATGATCAAGCAAGAATCATGCCCAAGCGATGAAGAAGATCATCATCAAGAAAGCACATCCGATGATAAAGATGATGATGGAGAATTTGCCCTCATGATGAGAAAGTGCACACGCTTGAGCGACAAGATCAACAGGAGGGGTTACAATTTTGACCCTAAAAGAAAGATGTTCCGGCCAAGGGGAGATTCCAAGAGCAAAACTTGCTACAATTGTGGAGAAAAGGGTCACATCTCTCCAAATTGCCCCAAGCCGGACAAAAGAAAGAAAGAAAACAAGAACAAGCATCGCCATGATTCGAGCAATGATGAAGAAGATGAGATGAAGATCAAGAACAAGAAATATGGGAAGAAGAAGAGCCATGAGAAGAAGACCAAGCTCTTCCCAAAGAAGAATGACAACACCAAGAGAAGCTTCTTGGTGGAAAACAAGAATGGGTGACCGATGTGTCATCAAGTGAAGAATCAAGTGATGAAGAAGACATCGTCACCATTGCTCTCACAAATGAAGAACCATTGCTACCTCCACCTCCTATGTGCCTCATGGAAAAAGGTAACATAAAGGTATATGAGGAGGATAGTGATAGTGATAGTGATGATGAGCTTGATCCAAATGAATTTGCTAACCTCATCAATGAGTATACATCCGTCATCAAGAGGGAAAAGGGCAAGGTCAAGCACCTTGAGAGCACTCATGCCAAACTAGAGTTAGCTCACTCTGATTTGCTTGGCAAGTACAATGACTTGCTTAAAGAGCACAATGAGTCATTTACACTTGCTAAGCAAGTTGAAGAGAGTCACAAGAAACTCAAGCAAGAGCATAGGGAGTTGGCTCACAAATATCAAGAGCTTGAGTTTGCCTATGAAGCAATTGACCCGAGTCTTGAGAACTCTATCAATGAAAATGTTGAAAAGGTCAATGCTTCTACTTCATGTGATGACCTACTCATTGATGCAAATGCTACTAATATTTTGCCTGAGCTTGCTCCCTCTAGGGAAAAGGAATTGATGGATCAAGTGGCAAGCCTCAAGAGTAGTGTGGAGAAGCTCTCACGAGGAGAATACATCCACAAGGAAATTCTCTTCAACAATGCTCGTGACTATAGCAAGAGAGGTCTTGGTTCATTTCCGGAGCCAAACCTGGGCACTACTCCTTCTCCGGAGATCAAGACTAGCTTCATTAAAGAAGTTGGATCATATTGTCAACATTGCCAAGTCACTGGGCACGACACTAGGGAGTGTCCCTTGCCATCACGTCCTCTCCCTACTTTACCTAAATATTACTCATCTATACATTAAAATAACCATTTTCTTTTGAGTAAGGTAAAGGGCAAGGTGAAGGCTAAATTCATTGGCAAAATCACAAAGGAAGCAAAGAAGAAGCTCCCCAAGCAACTTTGGGTCCCCAAAGCTCTTGTCACACATGTGCAAGGCCCAAAGCTCATTTGGGTTCCAAAAACTCAAAAATGATTCTCATTTGTGTTGGTGAACTGCAAAGCCGGTGGAAAACATTGGGTACTTGATAGCGGTTGCTCTTAACACATGACCGGCAATGATAGCATGTTCACCTCTCTTGAAGACTCCGGCGATCATGAACATGTCACCTATGGTGATAACTCAAGGGGGAAAGTTTTAGGTTTGGGTAGAATAGCAATTTCTAAAGATTTATCCATTTCTAATGTCTTATTTGTAGAATCACTTAGTTTTAATCTTATTTCAATTGCTCAATTATGTGATCTTGGACTAACGTGTACCTTTGACAAGAATGGTGTTGTAGTAACTCTTGAAGAAGATAAGTCGTTGGTATTCACGGGGTTTAGGCATGGCAACATTTACTTGGTGGATTTCTCTTCAAAACAAATAAGCCCCATGACATGCCTCTTCACCAAGTCGTCTCTTGGGTGGCTTTGGCATAGAAGAATTGCTCATATTGGCATGAGCAACCTCAAGAAAGCCCACAAGAGAGGGATGATCACCGGCTTGAAGGATGTCACCTTTGACAAGAATAAACTATGTAGTGCATGTCAAGCCAGAAAGCAAGTTGCAACACATCATCCCATCAAGACGATGTTGTCTACCTCCAAGCCGCTCGAACTACTTCACATGGATCTCTTTGGTCCAACCACATACAAGAATATTGGTGGTAACCTCTATTGCCTAGTGATCGTTGATGATTTTTCACGTTACACTTGGGTCATGTTTCTAGGCGATAAGAGTGAAACTCCGGAAGTCTTCAAGACATTTGCAAGAAGAGCTCAAAGGGAGTACAACTCCCCAATTGTGAAGATCCGGAGTGACAACGGCACCGAGTTCAAGAATATGAAGATTAAAGAATGGTGCGATGAAGAGGGTATCAAGCATGAGTTTTCGGCCACCTACACGCCTCAACAAAATGGATTAGTGGAAAGAAAGAACAAAACACTAATCACTCTAGCAAGAGCAATGTTGGATGATTATGGCACATCCGAGAGGTTTTGGGCTGAAGCAATCAATACGGCTTGCCATGCATCCAACCGGGTGTATCTCCACCGACTCCTCAAGAAAATGCCATATGAACTCATCACCGGGAAGAAACCAAACATCTCCTACTTTCGAGTCTTTGGATGCAAATGCTTCATTTATAAGAAGAAAAGGCTCGGTAAGTTTGAGAGTAGATGTGATGAAGGATTCTTTCTTGGTTATGCATCAAACTCCAAAGCATATAGAGTATTCAATCAAACCTCCGGGTTAGTTAAAGAAACATGTGATGTGGAGTTTAGTGAACTAACGGCTCCCAAGAGGAGGTTATTGGCTATGACAATATAGGTGATGAGGAGATTGAATAAGCTTTGAAAAAGATGTCCACTGGGGATATCAAGCCGGAAGAGGTGCATGAAGGCAATGATCAAGGGGGAGGACCTTCCTCGACTACACCAAGCACCTCCATGGCACCCCAAGTGGATGAAGATAAAGAAAAAGATGATCTACAATCTCAAAAAAGTGTTCCAACGCCAACACCCAAAGTGCAAGAACAAGAAGAGCAAAATGTTCCATCACAAGCACAAGTCATCCATGATCCACCTCAACAAATATCCACGCATGTACCGCTAGTGAAGCATGGTCGTATCTCCAAGGATCATCCAATTGATCAAATCGTTGGTAGTCCTTCCAAGGGAGTAAGAACTCATTCTAAGCACGCTTCATTTTGCGAACATTACTTGTTTGTTTCTTGTATTGAACCCACTAGCATAGATGAAGCGCTTGAGGACTTGGATTGGGTGATGGCCATGCAAGAAGAATTGAACAATTTCACCCGCAATGGAGTTTGGGTCCTCGAAGCTCCTCCGAAAAACAAGAACATCATCGGCACTAAGTGGGTCTTCCGAAACAAGCAAGATGAACATGGGGTGGTGGTACGCAATAAAGCAAGACTTGTGGCAAAAGGGTTTTCTCAAGTCGAAGGTTTGGATTTTGGTGAAACTTTTGCTCCGGTTGCAAGACTTGAAGCTATCTGCATCCTTCTTGCTTACTCTTCTCATCATAATATCAAATTATATCAAATGGATGTGAAAAGTGCTTCTTAAATGGCTTTATTAACAAACTTGTTTATGTTGAGCAACCTCCCGGGTTTGAAGATCCGAGAAATCCTAACCATGTTTATAGGTTGCGCAAGGCACTCTATGGGCTCAAACAAGCTCCAAGGGCTTGGTATGAGAGGCTTCGTGACTTCCTAATCATGCAAGGCTTCAAGATCGGGAGAGTGGACACCATATTGTTCACAAAAGACGTCAACAGGGAACTTTTCATTTGTCAAATTTATGTTGACGATATTATCTTTGGCTCAACTAATGATTTACTAAGCCATGAGTTTGCTACCATGATATCTAGGGAATTCGAGATGTCCATGATCGGCGAATTGACCTTCTTCCTTGGTTTTCAAGTCAAACACTTGAAGGAAGGGATATTCATCTATCAAGAAAAATATACTAAAGATATCTTGAAGAAGTTCAAGATGGATGAATGCAAGCCGATGAAGACATCCATGGCAACCAATGGGCATCTCGACTTGGATATGGACGTTAAACCGGTTGATCAATCCCTCTATCATTCTATGTTAGGGTCTTTGCTTTACCTTACCACATCTAGGCCCGATATAATGTTTAGTGTGTGCTTGTGTGCCCGCTTTCAAGCAAACCCAAAGGAATCAGACCTCTCGGCTGTGAATAGAATCCATCGGTATCTCAAGCACACCCCAAGCATAGGCTTGTGGTACCCCAAGGGCGCTAGCTTAGATCTCTTGGGATACTCGGACTCGGATTTTGCCGGAAACCGTGTGGATCGCAAGAGTACCTCCGGGGGTTGCCACTTGCTTGGGCGTTCTCTAGTTTCTTGGTCAAGTAAGAAGCAAAATTCTGTGGCTTTGTCCACTGCAGAAGCGGAATATATAGCGGCCGGTGCATGTTGTGCCCAAATCCTATATATGAAGCAAACCCTTTTGGACTTTGGTGTGAAACTAGATAGGATTCCACTCCTTTGTGACAATGAAAGTGCCGTAAAAATTGCTAAAAATCTGTTTCAACACTCTCGCACAAAGCACATTGATATTCGCAATCACTTATTGCGTGATCACGAAGCTAAAGGAGACATATCTCTTCAAGGTGTGAGATCCGAGGAGCAATTGGCGGATATTTTCACAAAACCTTTAGACGAGAGTACCTTTGTTAGCCTAATAAATGAGCTAAATGTTTTAGATGCGGCAAACGTCATGTAAAATTGCTATGCCATATAAAATGCATACATATTTATAGGACACTTGTCTAACCATGGTAAGATAGTGATGAGCATGGGTTTAGCTAGAGGTGGTGGTTCACTTGTTTTCCTCTAGGCTTGTAGAAAGGCTCATCATGAAGAAGCTTCCCATGGGTTCAAACTTGACAAGTAGAACTTAAATTCTTGTTATGCATTTCTTGTCATATAGATGTGCACTTCATGTTTACACTTCTCTCGCATGTGGTTATAGCTAGCACCATCATTGTATGCGTAAGGGTCACAAAGGAGATCACTTGATGAAAATGAGACTTGTTTCATATGATAGATCTCAATTCATGAGAAGTGAATAGAGCAAAGTGTTAGGTGCGTTATTGCCTAGTGAGTCATGTCATGATGAGTTTGAAGCTCTCTATCTTCAATATTCCTATGACATGGCTCATACATTTTATTTGGCGCTTTGTCTCGCTTCGCGGCTTTTCCTTGTGTTTGATAAGAAAAACTATTAGGCCTGTATGCTATCCTAAATATTTTGAGGGGTAAAGTCGCCTATGCAAGTCCATTAACTTGAGTTTAGTTGAATTTTATAAGTTTATTGGACTTAGCATAGAAGAGTGAGCTGAGTGAAGGTTTTTCAGGTTCACCGGTTAAACCGACATTTAATGGATCTTCACCATCGGTTTAACCGGCGTTACTAAGTTCTGTGTCAGCTCAGTCAAATCCAGGCATTCAACCGGCGTATGCAAATGTCACAGCATCAGATCAACCGGTGAACATAATACAGTTCTGACCTAGCAATCAACTAATGATTTCAGTGTTCAACCGGCGGGTTCAAACTTCACATCATCGGTTCAACCGGTGTTCAGATGTAGATTTGCTAGAGTCTCGGGTGAACTGAACCGACGCAATCAACCGGCGTTCAAAACCTAAGCGTCGGATCAACCGGTGTTAAGAAAAATGGTGGGGCCCACATGTCATATAACTCTGAAACCGCCGGCCGCCGCTCTCTCTTCTCCCCGATCTCATCTGTTCCATAGCCCATGCGCCGCCGCTCACGCACCCGCTCGCCACCACCTCTTCCACGCCACCTGCACCGTCACTCGCCGCTCCACTCCGCCGCTCTACGCCACCTGCGCCATTCACGCATCGCGCAGCCCGCTCCACGCATCCTACGCCACCGCCGTGCCGCGTCTCACCGCTCACGCTCCGCAAACCCTGTCGTGCATCGTTCGTGCTCACGCCACCGAGATGGGTCGTGAGAGGAGAAAGGGGAAGGAAGTTGTCATTGAGCAGCCGGTCCACAAGTGGACCCGTGCAGAGAGGGAGGCCGAGAGGGCCGAGATGGTGGCCAAGGCCACCGAGGAGCAGGCTTCGGGGCGTGCTCATTCGTTTCGGATCAGGGAGCAGCCCAGCAGGGGCAGAGGTAGAGTAGGCAGGGCCACCAGGGCCACGGCATAGCAGATAGAGAGAGATTCATCTGAGGGGGAGCCGTCAGCTGAGTCAGAGGGGCAGAGTTCTCCTACTCCACAACATTCTGGCCGCACTCGGCAGACGTCAGCAGCGGCAGAAGAGTCACCAGCGACCGAGCGTCGCACTGGACATATGACACGAGGTGGACACTAGCCTCAGCCACCTCGGAGGTCCGCCGCCGCAGCAGCAGTAGCAGCACTCAGAGCCGAGGCCCTAGAGGCCGAGCGCGTAGTGTTTCATATGGACACGGTCGTGCGTCTGGAGCCAGGGGTCCTGCTCCAGAACTTGACCAGAGCCAATGCGTCTAAGGTCAAGAGGCTCAGGTGGAGCGTTGAGGACGAGGATTGGTTCCCAGTTGGCTATGACAGCCATGTTGACAAGAGGTTCTGGACCTTGTTGCAAGCCAGTTTTTACGAGACCTATCAAAGGAAGGGCCACCGGATCTTCCCTCACCGTGTGCTTGACTGGGTCTCTCTGAGGATAGCAGCAGGAGGGGCAGATGTCAGAGAGCATTTTTCTCACTTCAGAGGGCTGCCTAGACTGCTTGAGATGGGGCAGAACAGGTGCATTGAGGACTGGGTCCAAGTGTTCTATGCCACAGCCTGGATTGCTCCCGAGCGCACACCCGTGCATTTCATGTTTGGAGGCCAGGTCTTTGGTTTGACGAGGGCGACGATTGCAGGAATCCTTGGAGTCCACTTGGTCGATGTCTCCCTGCATGAGAGAGTTTACGGGGACACAGATCCACCTCGCAGGGTGTTGATTGGCGGGATAGCACCTTCTCCCAAGGTGATCTCTCGGTGTTTCCGTTAGCCATTCCCTGCTACCTATGCTAGGGTCCCCTGCCTGCTGACAGCCGAGGCTTACACAGTACACATGGCCCTCCGGAGGACCTTGTTACCGAGGAGTGGCTACCCAGAGGGGTTCACAGGACTGCAGCAGCTACTTCTACTCCACATCCTCACTCATGAGCCTTTTGACGTTGTGGACTTTATTTTTGCTGAGATCGAGGATGTGATCACTAATGGGATGGGGGTCGTGCGGCAGTTTCCTTATGCACACTGGATCAGTTATATTTGTTCTATGATCGGGCCCGCTGACTCGCCGATCAGTGCTGTCTACCGCCAGGATGAGGCTCCCCGGTTCCCAGTCTACCGTCCCACTGCTCCACAGGACCGGAGGAGGGGCAGACAGAGCTGCAATGGCAAAGCTACCAGCTGAGGTGCAGGCCCGAGTGGCAGAGGAGGACGAGGCACTACTTGAGGCAGAGGCACAGCTTCCCGGAGGAGACGATGAGATCCACTGGTCAGACATCGAGACTAACTCCTCTGAGGACGATGAGTACTTCCCTCCTGCACCAGCTACTCATGATCATGAGGCAGAAGGATCCAGAGAGCCAGCTGAGCCAGCAGTCACTATTGTCTCCGAGTCTCAGGTGACTCTGCCATCCGAGCTCACCTCTATACTCCAGCAGCTAGTCAGTCAGCAGAGAGAGGATCAGCTCGCGACAGAGGCCCAGCTCACTGCCATCCAGAGGGAGGCTGCTCTAGAGCATGCTGCATCTAAGGAGCAGTTTGTCGGCCTACTTGACAGATTTACTCAGAGGACAGACGCTCAGTTTCAGCAGATGCAGCAGGGCATGATGGCTATGTTCGGCATGATCACACAGCTATACACTCACTCCGGACTAGCCCCACAGCAGCCAGGTCTTCAAGGTATGGGAGCACCTACACTTACAGTCACTCCATCTCCAGCCTCTACTGCAACTCCAGCTTCTTCGACGACACCGGAGACCACATTCTCGTTGTCCGCACTTCTTGGGTCTGTAGGTCGTCAGATCTCGCCACTGCCAGCGACTACGCTTTTTCAGGATTCACCATCAGCGGTTTAGTCAGTCGCCCTCCCCATCATACCACAGGCACTACCTTCAGGGGGAGGAGGAGGAGAGGAGTCCCTACTTCCACAGTTGACACAGCTAGCAGCCTCAGCAGTCACGTCTTCAGATGCTGACACCTCTTCTGCTGACCCGATTACGACTTCTACGGATCCTCTCCCAGGCAGTGCCAGCACGAGAGCCTCCACGATAGCCACACCTCCAGTAAGCTCAGACCCCCAGCTCCCGTCTGTCACCGAGGGTTCTCCTTCTGACAACGATGACCTGGACCATTTCCTCGCAGTGCCGCGACAGCAGGACCCGTAGCTCGCCTTTTTGGTGCTTTGATGCCAAAGGGGGAGAGAGTTAGGGGGAGTCACAGAGGAGTTGGAGTCAAGGGGAGGGTAGAGCTAGCAGAGTGCTCGTAGATGCCAGGACTTGATTGGTGTATCTTCATTGGATTTTGGTTCATGGACATGTATATTAGACTCTTGTGCGTGTTGCTCTTTATGACATGTCTATGGATTCTGTTCGAGCCTTCGTGTTCTTTGTGCTTTTCTTTTCGCGCGTTAATCTTTCTTGCTTTACTCATTTAAATTATTATTTGTGGTGTCATCAATCACCAAAAAGGGGGAGATTGAAAGCATCTAGGCCCTCAAGGTATGTTTCGGTGATTAATGACAACCATTATTGTGACTAATGAGTTTGTGCAGCATAATGAAATCTTATCGCTCATTGGATCATATGTTAAAGAGGCCCCTAAATTTCATTATTCAAAAAGGCAATCTCGGTATTCAACTCAAGTATATAACAAGACTAAGGATCTTTCTAGTCCTAAGTGTCGCAAGGTTGAGAAGGACACTTAGGTTAGTATAGGTTTTATAGTTTTGTAGAGGTCGCACTATTAAGAGGGGTTAAGGCCAAGTAACTTGAGCATGGACATGGTCAATCAAAAACAATGGATGCACACATTGGTCACTCAGGTTCTTGGAAGCTCAAACAAGTGCTATTCAGCTCATATCTCAAGAATATTTGGATTTCATTCAAGACTTAGATTAGAAAAAGCAAAATCAAGAAAAAGTCTTATCACCGGTTTAACCGACGACATCAATTTTCTATACATCGGTTAAACGTAGTTGCTGAAGTCTGGACATAGTGTTCACCGGATTAACCGACGATGTTTAAAATTAATGTCGGTTCAGTTGTCCAGAGAGTCAGTTTTTAGGAGTTTTTAGGCTTACACGCACCGGTTAAACCGACGAAGGATTTGAGTTAGCGTCGGTGCAGTTGTCCAGAGAGTTGGTTTTTCAGTTGATCAGTGGACAACTACACTCACAGGTTAAACCGATGATACGTCGGTTAAATTGCCAGAGCAGTAACGGCTAGTTTTTCAAAAGGGCAGTTTACATTCATCGGTTAAACCGACGATGACTTTTGGAGGGCCGTCGGATTAACCTTCGTTGCGTACTTTTCTGGCGGCTTTACTCCAATGGCTCTATCCGCATGAGCTGCCTATATATACCCCTCCATTGGGTCATTTTGAAGACTCTTGACACCAGGCAACACTCATAAACTCATTCTCTTGTTGAGAGCCACCTTGAGCTTCACATTCCACTCATTTGATCATTCAATCATCCAAGAAGCAAGGCTAAGGACTTGAGTAGAGAGAAGCTTGTGTGCATCCATTCTTGGTGATCGGTTCTTACTCAAGTGAAGGCCCTAGCTTGTCACTCTTGGTGATCGGTTCTTGCTCAAGTGAAGGCCCTAGCTTGTCACTCTTGGTGATTGGCATCACCTAGGCGATCTTGGTGATTGAGGTGCTTCTTGCGGAGCTTGCCAAGTTAATTGTGGGAGCCCGAAGAAGATTGTACGTGGCTTGAGCTCCACCACGCCAAGGAGGCTCCTATTAAACCCTGGGACATGAGCCTTGAAGAATGCGATCGGATAAATCAAGAAAGAGTTAAAGAGAACTTCAAGCCGAAGCCGAAGCCGGAGCCCGAGAAAGTCATAAATCCGATAGATTTGAAATTTTTTAAGAGAATGTGCGAAGCAAATAAGAGAAAATTCATTCCGAGAGACCCCCCTTCAGACTACGAACGCACAATTATCAAAACTACTGAGAAAAAGAAGAGACAATCAAAGTCGTCGTCGTCCGACGTTCCACAGCTCGGAGCCCAAAAGAAACTATCAATAGAGCCTCTCGTAGTGGGACAAACGACGCAAGAACAAGACTTTGTTACATTTTTGAAAGAATCAAACCTGACGGCGGCTCAGATTGCAGGGGGAGAAGATATTCCAAAGGATGATGTGGTCATCAAATGGACATTTGAGATCGGAAAACTCTTGTACCCCCGAAGTAGTGTCTGTGCTTCCAACGCAAATGTATAAGCTGCACTAGCACTACATGCGTGAGATGGCCGATTGCATCTTCATGCAGGGCGCAAAGATTAAAGATGACGATTTCTTACGGGGGGAGGCCATTATATGGATAAACTGGGAAGAAATTTACCAACTATTCCATCAGGAGGCCCTCGACATCTCTATGGTCGGCTTGTGGGTTCTGTAAGTATTTTACTCTCCTTACGTATTGTTTTGCATGATCTCAACATACTGATCCCTTGATTTATTCGGTATCATGTAGAATGGAGATACAAACTTGCAGGAGAAAGGGATACTCTCACCTCGGCTTCATCGACCCAATTACTTGTAATTGGAGGCTTCTACGCGACAATTCCGATGAGATATTCCAAAACTTGTTCAAGTACATAAGCGTTCTTCACAACAAGCAAATGATATTGTTTCCTTACAACTTTGCGTGAGTGATTCCTTCTGTCTAACTCTTTCTATTCTGTAATCGAATTGTTTAAACCTTAACTACCAAGAACTGCCTTCGTATAATCTTGTAGTGAACACTGGATCCTAATTGTCATAATTCCCGAGAAGAGCCTACTCGTGGTTATGGACTCATTGAGGAGACCTCCAGAACAATACGAAAATCTTCTTAACATGATGAAAAAGTAATTCTACCACTACTCCGTCGATGACCGATAATTTGAATCACTTTGTTACTTGACTATAATTGTTCTAATCATGCACAAGATTTGGAAAGAATTCGCTAAAATCATCCAGGCAAATTTGACAAGGAATTGAAGATCAAGACAGATTTTGCGGTACGCACTTGGATGATTCGTTGCACGATTCATTAGTTTTATTATATATTCATGTAAATACCTGATAATTTCTTCTCTCTTAAAGTGTATGAGCCAGAAACAAGGCACTGTATTGTGCGCATACTATGTATGCGAGAACATCCATGGTCTGGTAGGTCCTCCAAAGGGCTGGACAGATTGGGAGGAGGAAGTAAATAAAAAACTTGTTAATATTTGAACTCTATTTTAATTAGTCAAAATTAATTACCCCTTTTTCCATAGGTCGAGGAGATGCGCGATAAACTCATATCGGAGGAAAAGATTATGGCGATTCAAGAACAATTATCCGGATTTATTGTTGAGCAAGTCCTCGATCCAAAAGGCGAATTCTACTATGATGGAATATCTAATATTGACAATCACAGCAACGAATATACGTATGTAAATATATATATATATGTGTGTGTATGTATTAAATTTCTATTTATGAGTATGTATGTATGTATTAAATTTCCAAAAGGCGAATTCTACTATGTAATTAAGAACGAATATACCTATGTAATTAAGAACGAATATACCTATGCAAATATGATGGAGTATGTATGTATTATATATATAAGCACTCCAATAATATATATGTATATATATATATATATAATATTGGTCCTAGACATTTTCATATGTAAAGGAATTCACATGTATAGATATGTGTATACATATATATATATATAAGTGAATTAATTTATATATGAAAACTATCTAGGACAAATATTATATAAGTAACTATATATATATGTATATATTAGTGGAAATCATACACACTGAATTCCAATACATAAGTTTAATTGGAATGCAAAAGTATAATTGAAATAGAAAAAGAATTGAGAAAAGGAAAACATGAAAAAAAGGGACCTTTTGTCCCGGTTGGGAAACCAGGACAACAGGGGTTTCCCAACTGGGACAAATCAACGTTTTTGTAGTAGTGTGCACCTGCACAAATTCTAGATGGTTTGCTTTGGGGATTGTTCAGAGAGATGATGGTAACATCCATGAAAAACTATCTGCTGCTAAACAAAACTCCCCCTGTCCGTTCTTCATGGAGGTGGTTATGATAGGTGCCTGGTACATATGGAATGAAAGAAATGCTCTTATTTTCAATGGAAAGGCTCCAAGCTTGCTCGCTTGGAAGGCTTCTTTTAAGAAAGAAGTGGGTGATCATCTGTGTAGAATCAAACCTTCTCTTCGTGAGTCTATTTCTCTATGATGCCCTGTAATTTCCTAGCTTTGTTAGCTGATTAGCTAGTTTCTTTCTCTTTCTTTAGGCTAACCTCTAACCTCTAGTTCCCCGGTGAGTGCAACTTCTTCGTCACAGTCGCCGGCAAGCAATTCAAGTTTCGGTATGACAGAAGCGTCAGCGGGATCCTCAAGTCTGGTTCCATCAGCCGTGTCTCCGGCGTGAGGTTGCAGGTGGAGTTCGCGTGGCTCGGGTTCAACCAGGTGAGCCGCGCTGGCAACGAGATCAATATCCAGCTAGAGAAGTCGACTCAGTCGTTCCCAGTCAGCGCCTTCGCCCAGAGCCCCCGCTGCAACTGAGGCTATATATTAGTCAGGAACCTACGGCCATTATACTTGGGATATGGAGCGTGTGTGCTAGCTCCTTGCCATACTTCAATTTTAATTCGTTCGTGCTAAATCTAATGCCTGTTTTATGAAGTGACTATAATAAAATAATTTTGTTCTTTTCTGCACGTGAATGCATCTGTTACATGCTTTTCGTAATAATAATAATGTCTATCCGGTCTGCATGAATCTTGGAGACTCTCAAATGCTATTTAACTAGTTTTTTTTTATGAAATTTTACCAATATCCAAACAAGAGATTGATGAACTATATATATCGATGATCCATGTATCCAATTAATCAGCACAGAATTGATATTGTGAATCCCCGACGTTCTGTAACCGCACTCGGTATTGTGAAGATTTGCTGGCTGGCGCCCGTAGCTTTTTCCTTCCACCTTGGGAGGGTTTTTCACGTTAAATACCCGTGTCCTCAATGATTGATTTATTGTTTTGCGTTGCTTATTTACCGTCATTTGTGTAACATGAGGCACAGTGCCGTTGGTTGAGCAGCGCTGCTTGCATTTAATTGTTGCAGCCTGCCCGATGTGTGGCAGAACCACCTGAATTATCCCGGCTCAAGTGCGCAGGCCATCACCATAAAGGCAACACTAGCTCAAACGCACTTCAAACGGAACAATTCTTGGTCTGTCGGGTAACGTCCCGATACAACCACCGGTTCTCGGATCGAACAAACATACCCCGCACGAAGGCGAGTCCAGAGATATTACAACTACAATTTTACAACACAGGCAAAGTAATGCTTACAACCTAGTTCAAACCATTATTACAAAACCCAACTTAGTAGAACAGTTATACAAGCCTTAAGTGTAAAGATTCAGAGTTTAAACAGCGAAAGATAACACACGACGGCTACAACACATCGCAAAAGGTATACCAAGCTAGCCCAAGCAAGGTATCACTCGTCAGGGTCATTGCCGGCCGAAGACGTATCCCACTCTACAGGCAGCCAGGAGGTAAAGAGCAGGGCCAAGGCAAACTAGCGACCTGGTCCTCAAAACTCATACCTGAAAAAGGGTTTCAACAGTAAGGCTGAGTATTCTAATACTCAGCAAGACTTAACCGTCAATGGGTATACGTAGCCCACTTTAGCTAGACTATGCAAGGTTCTGAGAGGCTCTGGTTTTCCTTTTGCTGAAAAGCAATAAAGAGTAAGTCCTTACTTTCAAGTTTTAGCTTCCAAGATTCTAGTTGATTAACCATTCTATGTAAGCAACTACTATCCAATCATGGTAGAACTCTAAGCAAACATCAAGATTGATCATAATATTATTGCTCTTATTACTCTGTGTGGCAAAGAGATCAAGCAGTCCCAAACTGTGGGAAGCAGACGATTCGAATCGAATTTGTTAACCTGGCCAGGCAGACATAACACACACGTTTGGAACACCGTCGGGTCGTTCCCAAACAACCGTTTGCCTTTCTTTCCGGCTTGTGGATAGGAACACTCTCCCCAACTACAGGGCACCAACTTCCTCCTTGCACCCGTGGTGTTGATCAACATAAACATAATTAAAAACCTATTTCTAAGAGAGAGTGTCAGTATATCCACTCCCCGGTCCAATCGGTTACTAGGCTTACCGCGTACCATATTTACGGCATGTGGCTAGTACGTTCAAAAACTTAACCAGCACTACCACAAACCGCGACCTTAGCAAGTTCATCAACACAGACGGGGTCTCACAAAAGGTCATGATATCGAACAGAACCCCGTCCGTCGTCCTTATATTGATAACAGAAAGTAAACAAGCAGTTCCTATAAAGCTCGCGAGTGACAGGCAATCACTCGACTTTTACCGGTCCTATAAGCTTAGCAATTATTCGAACTCAGTTCTAGTGTTCAGTACATAGGTTCCTAGGATCATGCATCTAGGGATTCAATTCAAAACCTAAGAACTGTAAATGCATAAGCAAGTAATAACAGTAAATGATAATAATTTGAAATATAGGTTATGTCCGGGGCTTGCCTTCTCGGTAGTCGCTAATTATTCCAGCCCTAGGCTCTTCCGAACTTTGGTCCGGGGCTTCAGTTAGTACGGCAGTGTTCGCTTGAGCTTCGAGATCACCTCCTTCGGAATCCGGGATCAGCTCGTACGTCCCGTCCGACAAAGCAGTCGTATCTATATGTAATGCAAGAACAGTATTATAAACACACTCACGATGAGGTGAAGCTAAGCAAACAAAATTAATACACACATGGGCAATCGTTTATAGAGTAGTAACTCAACATAACTAACTACATAAGGCATCATGATCAACAGCACAACAATGCTATACTAACTTCATAAAGTGAGTGGTGGTTGATTCCTATAGCAATTAAATCAAGGTTTGCTAATAAATAAACAACTCAGATCACAAACAATAATAAATTTAGCAAAAATTACCCTAAACAGAATATGAACAGTGTAAGCTATCCTGTATAATTCATTCCAAAACATGTAGCCAATTATTCATAACAATTCAATCATTCAGACCACACCTAGAACAAGATTTAATTACACAGGTTAAGCTAGAGCAAAACAGAAGCTCAAAATTTAACAGAAGACCTAAACAGGGATGAGTTAGCTACTGTAAATTTTTCATGATTTTATCTATAAACAATTAATTCTGATAAAATAAACAAAACAGACAACAGATTAGAAAGATTCATTTTTAGCTCCTGTTCTATTCATGAACTAGGGCTCAAACTTTATTTCAAAGCCAAACCATTCAAACAGATCACTCAGAAATATTTTCATGATTTATCATCAGCATAAACTATTTATCATAATTAAAGTCTACTAAACAAGGATTAAATCAAATAAACAGCTACACATGAGAACTGACCACGAAATTTTTATAGCAATACTAGTGTCACATGGTTAAATTACCACAAAAATTTCACTGCAGGACATGGCTTCAATCATCAGTTAAGAAAAAGATAAAATAACTAGTCTTTATTTACCTAGTGACACAAATCAACTTGTACAGAAAAAACTTGCAACAAACAACCATCATATTTTGATTCTAATGCAAAGAGCTACTCTCAAGGATTCCAGAACAGCTGGATTTGCTAATTTACGAATTTTATACGAATTTCTATTGAATTTCAAAGTTCACTGCAAAAAATTACAAAGGAGTCCCTAAAGCACTATTCAACTGAGTCTACGGCTATTCAAATAACCCCCTGGGGTTTTGTTTCTTTCAACCCCGAGGTCCTTGGCCGGGTCAGAGAGGGGGCGCGGGATTTGACCGGCCGAATCCCGGCGAGGGGATCACCGGCGGCGAGGGTGGAGGGGTGTAGGGGCTTCACTGGTTCAAGGCTCACCTCAGGGTGGTCTTGGAGTGCGGGGAGGGGCTCGGAGGCGACGGCTCGGTGGAGCAGGGCGGCGGCGGTGAAGGTTTAACGGCAGCGGGGTGACTCCGGTGAGGGTTGGGCGACGAGAAGTGGTTGTCTGGCTACGCGAGGGCGAGGTGGATCTAGTGGCAGGGTCAGTGCGGGCAGAGGAGGGGCGGAGCTACGAGTTCCACTGCAGACTGGCGGCAGCGGAGCTCGGGCTACGACGGCGAGGGGGCTCCGGTGAGTTCAGGCGAGAAGGAGTTGCCCGAGAGCTGAGCGGGGATGAGGCGGAGCGATTGACGGGGTTAATTGAGGGCAGGGAAGTGCGGAGGAGTGGGTTCGATGGTGGCTTGAGCTCGCCGGTGTTCAAGGTGGAGCGGTGCCGTGTTCTGGGGCGTGGAAATGCGGAGCAAGCGAAAGAGCGAGTAGAATGGCTTTCTGGGGCTTTTGTAAGGCTCGTGCGCGCGCTAGGAGAGGGCGGCGGCCTCAGCCTTGGCCGGGCCACGGCGATGGCGAGGTGGCGACCGTGCGGCGGCTCTGGGCGGCGTGGCGAAGGGAGGGGGCACCAGCGCGAGGCCAAGGGCGGTGGAGAAGCTCCGGAGCGACGCGTGGGCGCCAGCGCGAAGCAGAGGGGGCCGGCTGGCTCTCCACGGTGGGCGGGCGGCGCTGCACAGCGGCGGCGGCAGCCGGCGCTGAAAAACAGAGCAGGCAGCCTAGCTGGAGGAAGGGGAAAAGGACCCAAACATAATTTCTGAAATTTCCAGGGACCAAACTGTAAAGCAGAGATAACTTTTAAAATATGGCTCAAATGAAAAAGTGCCCAACATGAAAGTTGTTCAACTTTTCAAGATCTACAACTTTGATGTTGTGCAAAAAATTATTTGATCAAAGATTCAAGAGCTAATTTTGAAAACATAAGAGGGATTTTGAATTCCAGGAATTTTATCTTTTTCAAAGCAATTTCACTTCAAACTTAGGCTGAATTGAAAATATTCCTGCCATGTAATGATTACACTACATTTTGCAAAAACACCCTCCACAAAATCTATAATTTCACAACCTATTCAAATATAACTGCAGAAAGGACCTTGCATAAAATTATAATTACACATATAACCTTTATATTTACAAAAAGATCCTTTTTCAAGCAATTCAAGCACATGATGCATACAATAGATACACAACTACTGTGCAGACACCTAGGGTGTCACAGCTTTCCCCCCTAAAAGAAATCTCGCCCCGAGATTACAGGAAGAAAAGGAATGGAAAGATTTGATACCTGAATTTGTTCTAAGAAAGTCAGGAAAGTTTCTTTGGAGAAAATTTTCAGTCTCCCAAGTAGCTTCTTCCTCGATATGATGTTTCCACTGAATCTTTTACATTTTAACTTTCTCCCTTCTAGTACTTCTTTCCTTGGTGTCAAGAATCTTGATTGGATAGATCGGATTCAATCTCGATATCTTGTGGTTCAAGGATCTTAGTAGGTACCTTGATGCACTTCCGGAGTTGTGATACATGGAAGACATTATGAATGGCGGCTAACTGAGAAGGAAGACGAAGTCGGTAGGCAACGGGTCCACAAGTTTCGATGATTTCAAATGGTCCGATGTATCGGGGTGCTAATTTCCCTTTGATACCGAAGCGTTGAACACCTCTAGTAGGAGATACTCGCAAATATACGAAATCCCCTACCTTGAACTGTAAAGGATCTCTTCTTTTGTCTGCATAACTTTTCTGTCTCGATTGGGCTGCTTTAAGATTAGTCTGGACAACTTTGACTTTTTCCTCTGCCTCAGAGACTAAATCTGGCCCAAAGATTTTGCATTCTCCAGCTTGTGACCAACTCAAAGGAGTTTGACACCTTCGACCGTATAACGCTTCAAATGGTGCCATTTGCAAGCTGGATTGATAACTATTATTATATGAGAACTCTGCCAGTGCTAGGCACTTATCCCAGTTCTTGCCATATTGAATAGCACATGCCCTCAACATGTCTTCAAGGATTTGATTGATTCGTTCAGTTTACCCATTTATTTGTGGATGATAAGCTGAACTACGAATCAATTTAGTTCCAAGGGATTCTTGCAATTGCTCCCAGAAACGTGCAATAAACTGAGCCCCACGATCAGAAATGATCGTCTTTGGAACTCCATGCAAACAGAATATTTGATCAAGATAGATCTCTGCATACTTCTTGGCATAATAAGTCGTATGCACTGGAATAAAATGAGCGGTCTTGGTGAGTCTATCAACGATTACCCAAACAGAATCATGCTTCTGAGAAGTGTTGGGTAAACCGACAATAAAATCCATACTGATGTCATCCCATTTCCAGGATGGAATGGGTAAAGGTTGGAGAGTACCAGCTACTTTCAAGTGACTAGCCTTAACTCTTTGACAGACATCGCACTCAGAAACATATCTGGCGATCTCTCTTTTCATTCGAGTCCACCAGAAATCTTGTTTAAGATCTTGGTACATCTTTGTACTACCCGGATGAATCGAAAACTTCGATAGATGGGCTTCGTCAAGGATTTGTTTTCTAAGCTGATGATTCTTGGGTACAACAAGTCGAGATTCAAACCATAGAACTCCTCTATGATCCACTCGAAAACATTTGTACTTTGCTTCTCCTTGGGATAACTTTTCCTTGATGATTTTGATACCCTCATCATGTAATTGTGCCATGATGATGCTATCATGAAGTATAGGCTCAATAGATATATGGTTCAAACTTCCTTGAGGTACCATTTCTAGGTTTAATTTCATCATTTCCTGGCATAGAGTTTCATTGAATGGCTCCACAGATAGACAATGGCATTGTGACTTGTGGCTGAGTGCATCCGCAACCACATTAGCCTTTCCTGGATGATAGTACACTTCTAGATCAACTCTAGCCAGCGTCTCTGCCTCATGTTGAGATCAGCTTGAGTGAAGATATATTTGAGGCTCTTATGGTCAATGTAAATATTACAATAAGTTCCCATAAGATGATGTCTCCAAAGCTTGAGAGCGTGAATGACAGCTGCTAACTCTAGATCATGTGTTGGATAATTCTTCTCATGATTCCAGAGAGCTCTTGATGCATAAGCAATTACTCGGTTGTCTTGCATAAGCACACAACCAAGTCCCGTACCAGAAGCATCATAATAGACACCAAAAGGTTTGGTACTATCCGGTGTAGCCAATACTGGAGCAGTAGTTAATCGTGCTTTGAGAGTTTGGAAGGCTTCTTCACATTTGTCATTCCAAACAAACTTCACTCCCTTCTTTAATAACTCCGTCATAGGCTTGGCTATTCTGGAGAAATCAGGAATGAATCGACGATAATATCCAGCTAAACCAAGAAAACTGCGAATTTGATGAACTGAAGTAGGAGATTCCCAATCCATCACTTCTTGTACTTTAGTTGGATCAACGGATATACCATCATTGGAGATAGTATGACCTAAAAATTTCACACTATCCAGCCAAAAATCACACTTGGAGAATTTGGCATAAAGATGATGATCTCGTAATCGTTGAAGAACGATACATAAATGTTGCTCGTGCTCTTCTTCATTCTTGGAGTAGATCAAAATATCGTCAATGAATACCACGACGAATTTATCCAGCTCCGGCATGAAGACTGAATTCATCGAGCACATAAAATATGCTGGGGCATTGGTAAGACCAAAAGACATAACCAGATATTCATATAGTCCATATCTGGTCGAGAAAGCAGTCTTTGGAATATCACAAGGCTTGATCTTTATTTGATGGTAGCCAGAATGAAGATCAATCTTAGAGAAAACCTTGGCTCCAGCTAACTGATCAAACAGTATATCAATGCGGGGAAGAGGATACTTGTTTTTAGAAATTCACGGAGTTGTGGTGGCATGAATTGAATTTTTCCTTGTTTTTAATAGTGACCGCATTGAGTGGCCGATAATCAACACATAGCCTCAAATTGTTGTCCTTCTTCTTCAAAAACAGGGCTGGACATTCCCAGGGTGAAGAACTTGGACGTATAAATCCCTTGTCAAGAAGGTCTTGAAGTTGGATTTTCAATTCTGCTAACTCATTTGGAGGCATTCGGTACGACCTCTTAGAAATAGGGGCAGTACCGGGTTGAAGCTCAATAACAAACTCGATGTCTCTATCAGGGGGCATTCCAGGCAGGTCATCTGGAAATACATCCGCATACTCACACACAACAGGAATATCTTCAATCTTAATTTCTTTTGTGGCATAGGCGCAAGAGTGGAAGCACTCTCGTTGTGGCAAATAGAGTATGGTGGCTCCTTGATGTGGTGTATCTATCTCGATAGCTCGGGAAGAGATATCTAACTGTACTTTATGTTTAGTCATCCAATCCATGCCCAGAATAACATCCATGCCTTCTAAGTTCAACAAGATCAAATATGTCTTTATCACTTTGCTACCCAACTTAAGTGGTACATGTGTAGTGATTTGATTGGAAGCTATCTTTCCACCTGGAGTTGCTATCATGTAAGATTTCTTGACATGACAAAAATCCAATCCTACCCTTGCTCCAAATTTGGCACTTATAAAACTATGAGTTGCACCAGAATCAAATAATATAACTGCGGGTTTATTGTGGATGGAGAAAGTACCCGACATGACTGGTGCTCCTTCGGGAAGCTCTGCAAGAGTAGTGAAGTTAATTCGCCCCTGTTGGACTTGCATCGCTTACCTTTTGCCCTTGCCCTTGTTGTTGTTCTGGTTGGCGTTCTGCCCTGGATAATTCTTTCTGGGCTGCGGACAATTCTTGGCAAAGTGGGAAGTACTGCCGCAATTGAAGCATCGATTATCACCATTCCCACGATTAAACTGTTGGACATTTGACCGTTGGCCAGACTGCTGCTGCTGTTGCTGCTGAGGCACTGGAGGTCTGAATCCTCCTTGCTGCTGAGGCGGCCTAAAGACAAGCCTGCCCATTGGGGCATTTCTTTGTGGAGGTCTTGGTGGAGTATTCTGCACCAGACGATATCTCGGTGGCTGAGCACTCGAGGGTTCTGTTGGTGCCTTTCGCTTCTTCTCAGCACGATGTGCAGCAATACAGTCCTCTTGAGTAATGGCCAGGTTGACCAGCTCATTGTAAGTGTTGGGCTGAACAAGATTCAGGCATTCCTTGAGCTTGGTAGTGAGGCCATGACGAAAATGATCACGTTTCTTGGTGTCAGTATCAGCATGATGGCCCGCATACTGGCACAGTTGATTGAAGGCCTGTGCATATTGTAGAACAGTGCGGGTTCCTTGATTCAGAGCCAAGAACTCATTCTACTTTCTTTCAATTAGTCCATCAGGGATATGATGTGACCTAAAAGCATTTCGGAATTCCTCCCAGGAGATGACATATCCAGCAGGCTGCATCGCACAATAATGATCCCACCATATACGTGCAGGACCACGAAGTTGCTGGGCGGCAAAGTGGGCCTTGTTTGCGTCAGCACAAGGTACCGCTAGCAAAGCAAACTTAGAATTGATAGTACGGAGCCAAGCATCGGCGTCCAGTGGGTAATCAGCCTTGCTGAAAAGCGGAGGTTGGGTACCAAAGAATTCCTGGTAACCCGCTGGTTGTGCATCACGTCCTCCGTGCTGCTGGTGTGGCTGATTTTGTTGCCCTTGGACCAGCTGGCGAAGCAATTCAATTTGCATGGCCATTAATTCGGCCAGATTCGACGGGGGTGGCGGTGGCTACTGAGATCCACTACCAGCTTCACGACCGAAGCCATCAGGCGTTCCACGTGTATGACCAACCATCTGTAATTATGGAAGATATCCATTAGATATATTTTTCTTGGTTCATCATTTGTGATTCTATGGAACAAAAAGATCATCAAGACATCAAGATGGAACTAAGGATAAAGACATGACTCAATCTCCCTCTCTCAAACCATAGACTTTCCTGGGTTTAATCTAAGTGCTCTAATAACATGCTCCCCAAACCAAGTTTTCATTCCACCCTTTTGCTTAACCACACTAAACATAGTCATGAAAACAAACTCTAGAGATTCCTTACGAAAACTCAAGTACATTTTCCAATTCTAGGAATCAAAGCAAACATCAACCAATATGCATGCACATCCTGTTCGTTTCTCACAAGATAAACAATTGCCAACTATGGTTGGACTTACGTGGTTAGCACGGTGGCATAACATAGATACGGCTCTCCCTATATAGCTAGTCGATAAATTCTAACCGTTCTTAACTTATCGAATCGCGATTAGTGTACCTGCAGAAGATTGATAGAACATATATATATATATATATATATATATATATATATATATATATATATATATATATATATATATATCCATTGAACCTTTCATGCCAGCACTCATGAAAGCGTCCCCAAACATTACCGCTCACTATAGAAGCGGCAGCCATACAATTTCCGCCGTATGGCCAACGTTAACATACGCTACTCAGTGGCGTATTCACAAGTTCCTTTACTCCCAATATAGTCGACCGAGATCGGTATATTGGCAGCAGCTCAAGTAGGCCACTGCTTGAGCGCAGCGTTCGGTTCGCATCGCCGACGGGAAGGTCAGACTCCCTCAGCTGACTGAGTACACTTTACTTCCAATATAGTCAACTAATAGTTGGTATATTGGGAGCACCTCAAGTAAGCCACTGCTTGAAGGCAGCGTTCGGCTCGCATCACCGACGGGAAGGTTAGACTCTCTCAGCTGACTGAGGATCCTTACCTTCTTACCTTAACGTAGGTGCGTCGTTACAAAAATTAAGGGTTGCTTGTGAGTATGGTTTGACAAAATGTAAAGTGCTGGAAGTCAGATAACATAAACCATACATAAATAGCCACCTATTAATTCCCACAAATTCCCTAGGACTTTACGTTCTATGCACAACCCTTAACGAATCCAACGTAGTTTTCTGAAATACCATGTTGTTCCAATTTTATACGGAAATCGATTTTTAAGGTTCCAACACCTCTAGTGTACACTTGTAGCTCAGATACCAGCTGTGGCAGAACCACCTGAATTATCCCGGCTCAAGTGCGCAGGCCATCACCATAAAGGCAACACCAGCTCAAACGCACTTCAAACGGAACAATTCTTGGTCTGTCGGGTAACGTCCCGATACAACCACCGGTTCTCGGATCGAACAAGCATACCCCGCACGAAGGCGAGTCCAGAGATATTACAACCACAATTTTACAACATAGGCAAAATAATGCTTACAAACCAGTTCAAACCATTATTACAAAACCCAACTTAGTAGAACAGTTATACAAGCCTTAAGTGTAAAGATTCAGAGTTTAAACAGCGGAAGATAACACACGACAGCTACAACATGTTGCAAAAGGTATACCAAGCTAGCCAAAGCAAGGTATCACTCGTCAGGGTCATTGCCGGCCAAAGACGTATCCCACTCTACGGACCAGCCAGGAGGTAAAGAGCAGGGCCAAGGCAAACTAGCGACCTGGTCCTCAAAACTCATACCTGAAAAAGGGTTTCAACAGCAAGGCTGAGTATTCTAATACTCAGCAAGACTTAACCGTCAACGGGTATACGTAGCCCACTTTAGCTAGACTATGCAAGGTTCTGAGAGGCTCTGGTTTTCCTTTTGCTGAAAAGCAATAAAGAGTAAGTCCTTACTTTCAAGTTTTTGCTTCCAAGATTCTAGTTGATTAACCATTCTATGTAAGCAACAACTATCCAATCATGGTAGAACTCTAAGCAAACATCAAGATTGATCATAATATTGTTGCTCTTATTACTCTGTGTGGCAAAGAGATCAAGCAGTCCCAAACTGTGGGAAGCAGACGATTCGAATCGAATTTGTTAACCTGGCCAGGCAGACCTAACACACACGTTTGGAACACCGTCGGGTCGTTCCCAAACAACTGTTTGCCTTTCTTTCCGGCTTCCTCCCTGCACCCATGGTGTTGATCAACATAAACATAATTAAAAACCTATTTCTAAGAGAGAGTGTCAGTATATCCACTCCCCGGTCCAATCGGTTACTAGGCTTACCGCGTACCATATTTACGGCATGTGGCTAGTACGTTCAAAAACTTAACCAGAACTACCACACACCGTGGCCTTAGCAAGTTCATCAACACAGACGGGGTCTCACAAAAGGTCATGATATCGAACACAACCCCGTCCGTCATCCTTATATTGATAACAGAAAGTAAACAAGCAGTTCCTATAAAGCTCGCGAGTGACAGGCAATCACTCGACTTTTACCGGTCCTATAAGCTTAGCAATTATTCGAACTCAGGTCTAGTGTTCAGTACATAGGTTCCTAGGATCATGCATCTAGGGTTTCAATTCAAAACCTAAGAACTATAAATGCATAAGCAAGTAATAACAGTAAATGATAATAATTTGAAATATAGGTTATGTCCGGGGCTTGCCTTCTCGATAGTCGCTAACTATTCCAGCCCTAGGCTCTTCTGAACTTTGGTCCGGGGCTTCAGTTAGTACGGCAGTATTCGCTTGAGCTTCGAGATCACCTCCTTCGGAATCCGGGATCAGTTCGTACGTCCCGTCCGACAAAGCAGTCGTATCTATATGTAATGCAAGAACAGTATTATAAACACACTCACGATGAGGTGAAGCTAAGCAAACAAAATTAATACACACATGGGCAATCGTTTATAGAGTAGTAACTCAACATAACTAACTACACAAGGCATCATGATCAACAGCACAACAAAGCTATACTAACTTCATAAAGTGAGTGGTGGTTGATTCCTATAGCAATTAAATCAAGGTTTGCTAATAAATAAACAACTCAGAGCACAAACAGTAATAAATTTAGCAAAAATTACCCTAAACATAATATGAACAGAGTAAGCTATCTTGTAGAATTCATGCCAAAACATGTATCCATTTATTCATAACAATTCAATCATTCAGACCACACCTATAACAAGATTTAATTACACAGGTTAAGCTATAGCAAAAAAGAAGCTCAAAATTTAACAAAAGACCTACACATGGATTAGTTATGTACTGTGAATTTTTCATGATTTTATCTACAAATAATTAATTCTGAGAAAATAAAGAATACAGACAACAGATTAGAAAGATTCATTTTTAGCTCCTGTTATAGTCATTAACTGGGGCTCAAACTTTATTTACAAGCTAAAACATTCAAAAAGATAACTCAGAAATATTTTAATGATTTATCATCAGCATAAACTATTTATCATAATTAAAGTCTACTAAACAAGGCTTAAATCAAATAAACAGCTACACATGAGAACTGACCACGAAATTTTTATAGAAATACTAGTATCACATGATTAAATCACCACAAAAATTTCACTGCAAGACATGGCTTCAATCATCAGTTAAGAAAAAGATAAAATAACTAGTCTTTATTTACCTAGTGACACAAATCAACTTGTACATCAAAAACTTGCAACAAACAACCATCTTATTTTGATTCTACTGCAAAGAGCTACTCTCAAGGTTTCCAGAACAACTGGATTTGCTAATTTACGAATTTTCTACGATTTTTTTTTGAATTTCAAAGTTCACTGCAAAAAATTACAAAGGAGTCCCTAAAGCACTATTCAACTGAGTCTACGGCTAGTCCCTGGGGTTTTGTTTCTTTCAACCCCGAGGTCCTTGGCCGGGTCAGAGAGGGGGCGCGGGGTTTGACCGGCCGAATCCCGGCGAGGGGATCACCGGCGGCGAGGGTGGAGGGGTGTCGGGGCTTCACTGGTTCAAGGCTCACCTCAGGGTGGTCTTGGAGTGCAGGGAGGGGCTCGGAGGCGACGGCTCGACGGAGTAGGGCGACGGCGGTGAAGGTTTAACAGCGGCGGGGTGACTCCGGTGAGGGTTGGGCGACGATAAGTGGTTGTCTGGCTGCGCGAGGGCGAAGTGGATCTAGTGGCGGGTTCAGCTACGAGTTCCACTGCGGACAGGCGGCGGCGGAGCTCGAGCTACGACGGCGAGGAGGCTCCGGTGAGTTCTGGGCGAGAAGGAGTTGCCCGAGAGCTGAGCGGGGATGAGGCGGAGCGATTGACGGAGTTAATTGAGGGCAGGGATGTGTGGAGGAGTGGGTTCGACGGTGGCTTGAGCTCACTGGCGTTCAAGGTGGAGCGGCGGCGTGTTCTGGGGCGTGGAAATGCGGAGCAAGCGAAAGAGCGAGTAGAATGGCTTTCTGGGGCTTTTGTAAGGCTCGTGCGCGTGCTAGGAGAGGGCGGCGGCCTCAGCCTTGGCCGGGCCATGGCGACGGCGAGGTGGCGACCGTGCGGCGGCTCTGGGCGGCGTGGCGAAGGGAGGGGGCACCAGCGCGAGGCCAAGGGCGGTGGAGAAGCTCCGGAGCGACGCGTGGGCGCCAGCGCGAAGCAGAGGGGGCCGGCTGGCTCTCCACGTCAGGCGGGTGGCACTGCACAGCGGCGGCGGCAGCCGGCGCTGAAAAACAGAGCAGGCAGCCTAGCTGGAGGAAGGGGAAAAGGACCCAAACATAATTCCTGAAATTTCCAGGGACCAAATTGTAAAGTAGGGATAACTTTTAAAATAGGGCTCAAATGAAAAAGTGCCCAACATGAAAGTTGTTCAACTTTCCAAGATCTACAACTTTGATGTTGTGCAAAAATTTATTTGATCAAAGATTCAAGAGCTAATTTTGAAAACATAAGAGGGATTTTGAATTCCAGGAATTTTGTCTTTTTCAAAGCAATTTCACTTCAAACTTAGGCTGAATTGAAAATATTCCTGCCATGTAATGATTACACTACATTTTGCAAAAACACCCTCCACAAAAGCTATAATTTCACAACTTATTCAAATATAACTGTAGAAAGGACCTTGCATAAAATTATAATTACACATATAACCTTTATATTTACAAAAAGATCCTTTTTCAAGCAATTCAAGCACATGATGCATACAATAGATACACAACTACTGTGCAGACACCAAGGGTGTCACACGATGTGCCATGCCGGATGGATGGTCCCGCGCAAATAGGAAGTGTTTGCTGCAAATAGCCCTCCAGCTGGATTCTGAATTTTTAGGAGCGGGTGATGTTGTCACCCACCTCTAAAATAAATTTTTTAGGAATGGATGACGCCTCACCCGTTCCTAGAAATAATCCCATTTGTACATGAAGATGATGGCATCGCCTGCCCTAAAAATATATTTTTAGGGGTGGATCAAATGCTACAGTATATCTGCTTCCTCAGAGGAATGGGTGAAATTTTGGTCCGCCGCTAAAAAAAATTAGGAACAAATTATTTTTGTGGTAGTGTTACTTAACAACAATAATTTAGAGGTTACGCCAAAAGCATCTGTAATCTGATCGGTTTTGACATAAGAAAACAAAAAACCTAAAGGTGCCTTAGCTGAAATCAAACCATTGGGTAGGTGAATTATATCATAACTTTTGTTCATGTTAAGGATACTGAAGTTGAATCACAATAAAACAGTGAGCACCAACATATATATTCAAACCAACGACGTTGGTCAGGCGATCGATCAGTCAACATATATATTCGATCAGCCAGGCCGCCGATGAGGTCGCGGTAGCTGTTGCCGAACGGGAGGAGCGTGGCATTGGGGATCACATGCTCGTAGCCGGGAAAGGCGTGCCAGTGGCTGGTTCGGTTGGCGAACCCGGCGAGGGACAGGTCGCACTACTGGAAAACAGGCTATGGGAACCGGTTGGAAAAGGTCTTAGGCACCGGTTTTCCAACCGGTTCCCGCAAACCGAGACCAATGGTCTAGTCTTAAGACACCGGGTTTTTCAACCGGTGCCTTAGGCTTCTATTGGTACCGGTTGAAAAGACCAACCGGTACCAAAGAGCCTGCCACGCTGACGCAAGGTGGCAGCCCCTTTGGTACCGGTTGGTCTTTCCAACCGGTACCAATGACCTTTTTCTTTTTTTTCCCAAATCCAGTTTTATTTGTTATATTTATTACTGTTTATTCTTTTATAATTGCTAAACGCACTCGAGCTCTACAGTACTATACGTTCATTGGTCGTTCGTGTTCATTTTCAGAGAATATTTGAAACTAACTTAAAGTGAAATGCGAGCATATAATTAAGCTAATTAGATGAACTCATATATTTACAAATATACAAACATCAAGGCATCACGTTTATAAATATTTACAAATGTACAAGTCATGTTTGTAGTCCAACTACTGGTCCCCTCAGGAGCTTGATGGAGGTCCTCTATGGATGTGACCGTCGTGGTAGAACTCGCCTCTAGGATCCAAGATCTCGTTCAAAATGAATCCGGCGAGCTGCTCGCACACGGCGTTGATCCGATCAGTAGAGTAACATTCATCCCCCATTTGAGACATCTATCATTTAGAAAAAAAAGGATTAACATTATGTACATTAGTACAATTATGAAAATGTACTAGTGAACGGTTTGGACATACTCTCATGTCCTCATCAGTAGTCTTCCCGCATGAAGTCATGATGTGCAAGTAGTCGCATACGTAGTAACTGCACCAATCAATTTCTTGTTGTTGTCTCGCACACTTAAGGAGAAACAAATAAATTACTCAATTTAGAACAATTTGGGATTATATACTTAACTAGACAAATCTTTATGAATCAACATACCGGATAATCCTTGTTAACGTTCAGTTCGGGCCTCCATTAACCACATCCTTTGTTATTTTTCACAAATTTTTTCCAAACCCTGCGCTCAAAGTTAAGTTTGATATTCAGGAATTGTTATTAACAGAAAAAGAATATGATTGTGCAAACTGAACTTACCTGTTCAAGGGGTCTATGATATGTTGGATTGCGGACTTTGGATTTCTCATTGAGTGAAAGACTATAAGATTGCCGGACTCTACGGAAAGTATGAGTAAAACCCAATAATAACTGCAGATATAGATAGGATATATACATACATGCATTAGATGACTTAGTATTTATTTAGTAATATAACAGAGGATTGAGTCGACCAAGGCTTACCCAAAGTTGTATGATATGAATATATAGGATTTGTAACTTTGCCTAGTCAATGAATCGTACATGTTTTGGCATGTTTCCTTGTAATTTTCGTTGAGCACTTTCTGGTTGACTAGCAAATGAGAAATGAAGCCGGTCTGATGGTGCCATCCATGTTTTCGGCTTCTTTGGGTCTCCTGTCTAAACGATATAATAGAAATTTTATAATGCACATATATAATTATGTTCTTGTTAACAAAAAGTATTAATGTAGAGGTAACTGATACTTACAAAACCCAAATAGTGATGATAGAGGCGTCGATGGCTTGTCGATGGTAAATGTGATATAAATTTTCGAAGTACACCCAGAAGTCGTCCTCTCCACGGAAGAAATCATGGTCCCGATACTTGACTCCAAACATTTTCCCTTCGACATTCGACATTCGCAGGTACCATCTATGCAAATTGAACATCTGCGTACCTAGACTTTTCTCCTCTTCCTTAGTGACAAAAGGTTTTCCATGCTGGAATGGAGTAAGAACGGGAGCGACAGGGATTTCCGCCTCCACTTGCCCTGTTGCCTCCTCTAGCATTAATCCAGTTTCAGAAAGAAATATCGCGGCCTGTAGGTCCGCCTGGAGTTGTACGTCCGTCCGGTGTAGGAGTGGCAACCCTAGCACCCGGAGGGGCTCGAGTTCTTTTTGTTGTGTGCCAAGCTGAGGAATGGTCTTGCCACATTTTTTCTTCATATTTCTCACCTTGTGTGCCTTTGTCAGAGTACGTTCATAGTCCGAGGGTAAGCTTTTCGGTTGTGGTGGGTTGTCTAGGCTCGCGAGAAGCTTTTTCCCTAATTCTAGAGGTACCTTTTCCCTCGGCGGGGGGACTTTAGGCTTCAACTGTTCTTTTATATATCGAGCAGTGTCCTCTTCCAACTCCTCAGTGGTCTTCTCGTAGGTCAATTTTCTTTCGACCATTTTCTGCTTCTTCTTTGAGGGTCCAGCCGCTGGGAGGAATGCTGTCTTTTTCTTTCCTTTTTCTGGTGCAGGAGGAGTTGGAGTACTCGTGGCCCTTTGCGCCTGCGGAGATGGTGGTGAAGGAGATGGTTGTGGGGACGGCGGTGAGGGAGGCCGCGAAGACGGGCGATCGGTCTGCACTTGAGCTGCTGTGCTTGCAGTAAGTTTGATGTCGGCCTTGCACCATAGAACGACCACGTGCAGTGCGTCTCCCAATGTCTTCTCTCCATCCCCTCCAACAAAGTCAAGCTCAAGATCCTCATTGTTTCAAACTATCTGCTCGACTGTGACGGAGGTGTAGCCAGGGGGTATCGGCCTTCCACGAATTATAGTAGAAGGATTCAGGGGCAGGGTTGACCCGTATGCGACATGAATGGATATATTCCTTGCTCGCACATGAAGCTCGCACGGTCTCGGCATGGTGACATCATCCACTGGATACCTCTGGTCATCTACCACCGTTGGCTCAATCTGGGGTTGCTATTCAGCTTGTACGTCGGGCGCCGCCGTGGATGCACAGCTGCTATGTCACTGTGAGGGCAGGCTTATCACAACATCCAGGTACGACCCAGCAGTGCCCCTTTGGCTCAGAGCTACTTGCACTGCCTCATTGACCATGGCGTCCATCTAAGATTCCAAGGACACAACTTTCCTGTTCATCTCTTCTTGTATGGCACGGAGTTTCTCTTCCTGTTCGGCTTTGCTCTTTCGATGAGTCTTGTAAGAGGAATCTCCGGCCCAAGCAACTTTCCATGGGACCACGCCGATGCCGCGGGCTCGTCCAGGGTGTTCCGGATTCTTTAATGCCCTTGTCAGCTCATCATTCTCCCTTTGAGGCTGGAATGTTCCTTGTTGGGCCTCATCTACTGCAGCGACTAGATCGCGGGACACTTCTTGCATATGCTCGGGCACGACCAAACTTCCATCCAACTGGTTTAGTGTCACGCCATTAGCAAATAACCACCACTTGGATCTATCCGGCCAATCCCAAGTCGTCGGTCTGATGCCTCTATCCATAAGGTCCTGCTCCATCTTCTACCATTTTTTAACTGACTTCTTGTACCCAGCAGCCCCAAGGTCGTGGCTATACTTCTTATTTGCTGCATTCACCTTGGCCTGTTCGGATTTTTCTTGGGCTTCCTCTGATAGTTTGTATTGTTTGAACTCCTCCCAGTGTGGTTTAACTTGAGGAAGATCGTCCCAGTTCGGCTCCTTATCCTTCTTGATGTAATTGATGTACAACTTTTTCTTGAAAGTTGCAAAGGCAAGGGCCATCTTTTTCAAGGCATATTTCTTCACAAGTTCTTGGTCAACTCCTTCAGGAAGAGTGAACATATCCTTTAGTTCTGCCCATAGCATTTCCTTTTGATGTGCAGGCACGACGTGTTGCTGTTCTTCAGGTTTGCTCGTTTTCCGTAGTCTTGTGGTGATAGTTTGTAGAACAAGGAATAATTGGCTATACACATAAGAAAAAAATGTGACAAAAGGAGTAATCTAGTAGAATAAGGAATAATTTTCAAAACTTACATTTATATAGACGAACAGAGTAATTCGCCTTATACACAATGATTAATCTGATTCAATAAGTTTTTTTCATATTTGTGACTTGAGCTGAAGATTGCTAATACAATATTATTGAGAGACTGATTCAGCTTTCAAGAGGCTGGGCCTACCTTTCATGGCATCTATCAAACGATAATTTTTTAGGCTACCAATAAAAAATTGTTCATATTACTTGGAAATTACTCCATGAAAATGGTTATTAACTTTAAGTCGCTTTTCAACGTAGCTAGTAGTAATTATCTCTACTGTATTAATATTATCAGGTATTTACATGAATATATAATAAAACTAATGAATCGTGCAACGAATCATCCAAGTGCGTACCGCAAAATCTGTCTTGATCTTCAATTCCTTGTCAAATTTGCCTGGATGATTTTTAGCGAATTGTTTCCAAATCCTGTGCATGATTAGAACAATTATAGTCAAGTAACAAAGTGATTCAAATTATCGGTCATCGACGGAGTAGTGGTAGAATTACTTTTTCATCATGTTAAGAAGATTTTCGTATTGTTCTGGATTTCTCCTAAATGAGTCCATAACCACGAGTAGGCTCTTCTCGGGAATTATGACAATTAGGACCCAGTGTTCACTGCAAGATTATACGGAGGCAGTTCTTGGTAGTTAAGGTTTAAACAATTCGATTACAGAATAGAAAGAGTTAGACAGAAGTTATCACTCACGCAAAGTTGTAAGGAAACAATATCATTTGCTTGTTGTGATGAACGCTTATGTACTTGAACAAGTTTTGGAATAGCTCATCGGAAGTGTCGCGTAGAATCCTCCAATTACAAGTAATTGGGTCGATGAAACCGAGGTGAGAGTATCCCTTTCTCCTGCAAGTTTGTATCTCCATTCTACATGATACCGAATAAATCAATGGATCAGTATGTTGAGATCATGCAAAACAATATGTAAGGAGAGTAAAATACTTACAGAACCCACAAGCCGACCATAGAGATGTCGAGGTCCTCCTGATGCAATAGTTGGTAAATTTCTTCCCAGTTTATACATATAATGGCCTCCCCCCGCAAGAAATCATCATGTTTAATCTTTGTGCCCTGCATGAAGATGCAATCGGCCATCGCACGCATGTAGTGCTGGTGCAGCTTATACATTTGCGTTGGAAGCACGGACACTACTTCGGGGGGTACAAGAGATTTGCCCAGCTCATGCGTCCATTTGATGACCACATCGGCCTTTGGAATATCTTCTCCCCCTGCAATCTGAGCCGCCGTCAGGTTTGATTCTTTCAAAAATGTAACAAAGTATTGTTGTTGCGTTGTCTGTCCCACTACGAGAGGCTCTATTGATTGTTTCTTTTGGGCTCCGAGCTGTGGAATGTCGGACGACGACGACTTTGATTGTCTCTTCTTTTTCTCAGTAGTTTTGATAATTGTGCGTTCGTAGTCTGAAGGGGGATCTCTCGGAATTAATTTCTCTTATTTGCTTCGCACATTCCCTTAAAAATTTTTAAATCTACCGGATTTATCACTTTCTTGTGCTCTGGCTTCGGCTTCGGCTTGAAGTGCTCTTTAACTCTTTCTTGAGTTGTCTGATTGCATTCTTCAAGGCTCATGTCCCAGGGTTTAATAGGAGCCTCCTTGGTTTTCTTCTTGTTTTCCTTCTTCTTTGGAGGCTCCTTAGTCGGTGCAGCTACCTTCTTTGCCGGTGGCTGTTTCTGCTTCTTTGCCGGCGGCTTAGGGGGTGACCATGGAGGTGACGGTGACGCTTGAGTGTTCATCGGCGCATGAGATGATGGTGATGGAGAATGTGCCGGTGAACCTTGCTGAGGCAGTGCTGCCCTTGGGGGGTTTTGCGGAGATGATGGCCTTGGAGAGGCATGCTGAGATGCCGGTCTTGGTGTTTGATCATCCGATTTTAGGACAATGTAGCGCTTATCCTATAGGATGTAGCCATGAATGACTTCTGCTAGTGTCCTCTCCCCATCGCCTCCAGGAATATCAAGCTCGAGCGTCTCCCAACCCTGGCACACCTGCTCCACACCAACTCTTGTATATCATGCCGGAATTTGCTGCCCGTGGTACACGTCGCCTGGTTGGGTTGGCATGGCGGTACCGTACGCAACAGTGAACATTAAGTTCTTAATGGCAGTCTGCAGGTCACAAGGTGTCCGCTAGGTGATCTCGTCCACTGGAAATCACTGCGGGGCCGTCGCTTCAACTGCGACCTGGATCCCCGTTGGCTCGACGGCGACGTCTGTGGAAGCGCAGCTTCTTTTCCGCTAAGACATATTATCGGCTGCGACATTAGGCTCTGGAGGCACCATTTGCGCTTGGCGTTGAACCTCTTCCTCCAGTCTTTGATCGTGTGACATGAGCCGTTCCTCTAGCCTTCGCAAGTGCTCCCGCTCATCATTCTTTCTTGTTTGCCGGCTTA
The DNA here is from genome assembly GCF_016808335.1 of Panicum virgatum. NCBI lineage: Eukaryota > Viridiplantae > Streptophyta > Magnoliopsida > Poales > Poaceae > Panicum > Panicum virgatum. The sequence goes on along the minus strand of NC_053151.1, from coordinate 8,727,324 downwards.
TATTTGATTCAATGTAATCCTTGAACCCATACTTCCACGGAACCACGCCTTTGCCTATTGTGCGGACCGGATGCTCTGGATTCCCAAGGGTGTAAGTCAGCTCGTCCCTCTCTCTATCTAGCTGGAATGTTCCCTCGGCCGCTGCTTGTATGGCCTCCTGTAGTCTCTGGGCTGCTAGCTGGATCTTTGGCCCATAGATGCAGTCCCCAGTCAATGGGTCCAAGCTTCCCCCGTGACCATAAAACCAGGTCCTTGACCTTTCAGGCCAGTTCATAGTCGCAGGTTGGATGCCTCTGTCCAGCAGATCCTGCTCCATCTTCTCCCATTTGGGTATTGCAAGCTTGTAGCCTCCTTGGCCTAGAGTGTGACGGTATACTTTCTTCGAGGCGTTGTCTTTGGCCTTCTGCACCTTCTGAAGCCCAACCTCTGAAGACTTGTATTCCACAAATGCATCCCAGTGACACCTGAACTTTTCGAGGTCGCCGGTAAATACGGGTGTGGTCCCGGTCTTGATATATTTCTTCGTCAAAATTTTCTTGAATGATTGCAGCTGTTCGGCCATCTTACTCAGGGTCCAGTGCTTTCATATCTCTTCAGATTCAGCTGGAACCGTGAAGTTTTTCTTAAGCTCCCGCCAGCACCATTCTTTTTCTCTTTCGGGTACCGCATCCCGTTCCTCGCTTGGATTGGAAGCTTTCCAGAACCTGAAGCTGATCGGGATATAGTCCCTGACAATACATCCGGATTGTCTTATGAATTTTTTGGTGGCAGCTTCTGGAATGATCGGTTCGCCATCTGGACTATCTTCCGTTATAATGAACCGCCCTTCCAGTTTTTTTGTCGGGCCTCGCTTCATTTTTTCTGCTGCGACGATGATCCAGACGGCTATAAAAAAACATTCATAGTATTCATATAGATTCAGATGAAAATATGATTTTCACTACAAATAAGTATAGTTGTGATATGTACATTAGCACTTTGTTCACCAACAGCGTCATCCTGAATAGATGGTGGCTCAATTCCATCACCGGACATATTCAAATATATGTCGTTATTGCTGCCATCATCAGCTTGTTCAGGGACATCTCCTTGACCTTCGGCAATCATATTCAATAGGAACTGTTCGTCTTCCGCATCTGTGTGTCGTGGGTCCATCGTAACTAAAATATGAATACAAATAAAACTCTTAAAAAAATTCTCTAAATAATCCACATATTTAGATCGGTAACGATAGGAGACTATCGGAAACGATTCGGTCGGTAAAGGTAACGATCGGAAACTATCGGAAACGATTCGGTCGGTATCGGTAACGGTCGGAAACCATTCGGTCGGTATCGGTAACGATCGGAAACTATCGGAAACGATTCGGTCGGGATTGGTAACGATCGGAAACGATTGTGTGTTAGCGCGAGTTTGAGAGCTCGAGAAGTAATATAAATGACATAATTAAATAATAAATACATGATAAATTAAAGGCTTCGAATGATATAATTAAATAATAAATACATGATAAATTAAAGGCTTTGAATGACATAATTAAATAATAAATACATGTTAAATTAAAGTTTTTGAATGACATAATTAAATAATGAATATATGATAATTAAAGTCTTTGAATGACATAATTAAATAATAAATACATCATAAAAGAAATTCTCTCTAATTCTCTATTTCCTTCTCTATTTCTCTATAAATTCTCTCTAATTCTCACTATATCTCTATAAATAAAGAAAAAAATATATCCATAATTGCATTCTAATAATGTCTCTATAAATCAATTCTACTTAATATATAATAAATAAAACACTATATCCATAATATAATTCTAAAAATATCTATATGCATAATTGAATTCTAGTTAATATAAAACAGAATTACATAAACATAAAATTTTAAAAGAAAAAAGAAAATGCCGGCGACCACACTCACACAGGGCGGGGAAAGCTAGGGCGGCGGCCCTGGACGACGAGGCAGAGTTGGCGGCGCGGTGGCGCGCAGCGGAGAGGGTGGCGGCGCGACGGCGTGTAGTGGAGGCCCGAAGACGAGGGCGTGCGCGGAGTGGAGGGCGGGGCGGCGAAGACAAGGTGGCACGGGGAAAGGACGGTGGCGCACCGGTGAGCGGCCTGGCGGGGTCGTCATTTGGCGTGGAGGCGGCGGAGCTCAGGCGGCGCTCGGGGATGGTGGGGGACGTCGACGGCACTCGGGGACGGCGGCGGAGCAGGAGGCGCGATGGGAGCATGGGAGACGACGGCGGCGCAGCGCAGATCAAGAACTGTGCCCAAGTGTTGGAGGAAGGCAGAGGAAGGACATATATAGGGGGCTCCCCTTTTTGTGCCGGGTGAAGCCACAACCCGGGACAAAAGGCCCTTTTGTCCCGGGTCGTGGCTTCACCCGGGACAAAAGGGGGGGGCTATTGTCCCGGGTGAAGCCACCACCCGGGACAAAAGGGCCTTTTGTCCCGGGTTGTGGCTCCACCGGGACAAAAGGTGTTTTTGGGCGGGCCGGGAAAATTCCCAGCCCGCGGCCTACCTTTAATCCCGGGTGGATCTACCACCCGGGACAAAAGGGGTCCGTTTTCCCTCGTTCCCGCCAAATCTTTTGTTTGTTTTTGTTTCTTTTTACTTCTCTTTTAAAATAGGCTTTCATTTGTTAATTTAGTTAATAAAATTATGATTCCAGAAATTATGGAACAAAATTTCTTATCTCTATATAAACTTGATACACGCAACAAAAATAATTAATTTTCATTCAAGTGATGGGGTCAATGAAATATCTTTCTTTTTTAAATCATATTTGTTATTTTGACCATGCAAAAATATATTAGGTGAACAAATTTTTTGAAACTGTTGCTTTTCGACAGTAAGTGGATTCTATCATGTTATTAATGTTTAAAAAGTGAATTTTACATAAAATTAAGCAATTTCATGATATTAATGAGTAGTGTGTGAGTTTGAGAGATAGTGTGTGTGTTAGTGAGATTGTGTGTGTTAGTGAGAGAGTATAGTGTGTTCATGTGAATGTAATTTCATGAAATAAATAAAATTAGTTGAGTAATCCATTATTGAATGAAAATTATAATTAAGTCTGGTAATTAAGTGAAAAATATAAAAAATGATATATATAACACATATAGTATAATTGTACAGTACATATATAATAAAAGTATTCGAATTGCGATTACTTTTTTATACAATAATATAAAATGATTCAAGTACATGAAGGATTAGCGGTAACAGACTTTCTCTTCACAAATGTCCCTTGATTATGATCATGGCGCAAGTATGGAGCATCATCATTGGCTAGCAGGATGCATGGATCAGCATTTACTTCTAAAGGTGGAATGGCAGCAAAATAATTATATTCTTCTGACAAGTCTGTCTTGTCCTCCACTCCAACGATGTTTCTCTTTCCTGATAGAAATATGTGTCGCTTAGGCTCATCCTTTTGCTTGTTTATCCCCTTCTTTGGCTTGCTGGACATGTCCTTAATGTAGAAAACCTGAGCGACATCCTGGGCTAGGACAAATGGCTCATCTCTATACCCAAGATTGTTGAGATCAACTATTGTCATCCCGTACACATCTTTTGTTACTCCTCCTCCAGATAGCTTAACCCATTGGCAACGAAATAGAGGCACCTTGAAATTGGGACCGTAATCCAGCTCCCATATCTCTTCAATGTAGCCATAATATGTGTCCTTTTTCCATTATTGTCCGTGGCATCCATACGAACACCGCTGTTTTGGTTGGTACTCTTTTTATCTTGGGCTATCGTATAAAATGTGTTTCCATTTATCTCGTACCCTTGGTATGTTAAGATATTCCAAGATGGGCCCCTAGCCAATAAGAACAGTTGTTCACTTATATCCATGTTATGCATTAGATGCTTCCGCAACCAGCTGCAGAAAGTGTTCATGTGCTCACGTGTAATCCATGCCTCAGACTTTTCCGGGAATTTGGAGAACATAATTTTCTTGTGTTCCTCGATATATGGGTCAACTAAGGATGATTGTTGAAGAACCGTATAATGCGCTTTCTTGAATGAGAAATCATCTGTGCAGATATAAGATTTCTTTCCTAATGTACCCTTTCCAGTTAGTCTCCCCTCATATTGCGATTCAGGGACTCCAATCGGTTTAAGGTCATCAATAAAGTCAACACAAATGTCAATGACCTCCTCAGTTCCGTAGGCACTGGTGATGCTTCCTTCTGGACGAGCTCGATTATGAACACATTTCTTGAGTACCCCCATGAACCTTTCGAATGGGAACATGTTGTGTAGAAATATTGGTCCGAGGATATCAATCTCTTTCACAAGGTGCACTAGAAGATGTGTCATGATGTTGAAGAAAGATGGTGGAAATATCATCTAAAAAGCCAACAAGACATTGCACCACATCGTTTTGCAGCTTTATCAAATTCTCCGGGTCAATTATCTTCTGAGAAACTGCGTTGAGGAAGGCACATAGCTTCACGATGGTTAACCGGACGTTATCAGGCAGAATCCCCCGCAGCACAACCGGAAGAAGTTCGGTCATAAGCACATGGCAGTCATGGGACTTGAGATTTGTAAATTTCTTCTCTGCCAAATTTAAGATTCCTTTTATATTGGATGCGTATCCAGATGGAACCTTTATACTGCTCAAGCAGTCAAACATGGTTTCTTTCTCTTCCTTGCTAAGAGTATAGCTGGCAGGACTTAAGTATTGTCGTCTATTATCTCGCTGTTGTGGATGTAAGGCATCTCGTTCTTCCATACGTTGCAATTATTGATGTGCTTCTATTGTATCTTTTGTCTTTTCGTACACTCCCAAGAATGCTATCAGGTTGCCACAAAAATTCTTCGTGAGGTGCATCACATCAATTGCCTGACAAACATCTAACACTTCCCAATATGGTAGCTCCCAAAATATAGATTCCTTCTTCCACATGGGCGCCATTCCGTTTTCGTTCGGAACAGGTTGGCTACCAGATCCCTTTCCAAAAATAACTTCTAGATCTTTTACCATGTTGAAGATGTCTTTACACTACGGTGCATCGGTTTTGTTCGGTGGTCCGCTTGGCCTTTGAAATGCTTGCCCTTCTTTCGTACCACATGCCTAATGGGAAGAAACCGACGATGACCCATGTATACAACCTTCTTACAGTGAGTAACCATATATTATCGGTATCATCTAAACAGTGTATGCATGCTTTGTATCCCTTGTTCGAATGTCTTGACAAGTTACTAAGAGCAGGCCAGTCATTGATCGTTACGAACAGCAATGCTCGTAGGTTGGTGTGTATAGCCCGACGGGGCATATATGTGCCATGTTGGTTAGGTCCACCTTGCAAGGTTAAATCGGATCGATTCGCCGTGACTCGCGGTTATGAGAGCCTTGATCTCTTTGTCACATCGTAGTAAAGAATTGGAATGAGAATGGAATGATGATGATATGATGATGATACTCTGTAAAGATTGATGTGATCAACTATGCTTGCTCTAGATGTCAGGCAAATCTAGTTGGTACTTGATAAACTTAAATTGAGCTAAAATATTGAAAGTAAGGATTCATTAGTAGTAGCCTTTCAGCAAAACAAACTCCAGAGCCAAAAAGCTTTGCATGTCTAGATAGTGGGCTAAGTATACCCATAGTCGGGTAAGCCTTGCTGAGTATTAGTATACTCAGGGTTCGTTGTCACCCTGTTTTTAGGTAACTGCTGCTGGCTGGAGCTAACCAGGATACACATCGGTGGGCTCGATGTGACGTCCTCACGTCATCGTAGTAATCGTTGTTTTTCTAAACTCAACTTCTATTTAGTTTCCGCTGCATTTTGAACTCTGATATTTTACGTAAACTTGTTTGTAAAACTCCGCTTTGTAAATTAACCTTGAGAACTTTTGTCTACTTGTAATCATCTGTGCTCGTCTTCATGCGAGACTTCCAGTGTTTTTCGATCCTTAAACCGACAGACGTCCGGATTACACCGTTTTAAGTGCACAGTAACTTGAGTAACCATTAAGATGATAGTTAGCGCATTTAAGCCGGTTTAATTTGGGCGGTTCTGTCACAGCTGGTATCAGAGTCGAAACGCACTTTGAATGATTACTTGCATACTTAATTAAGTTTAAAACTAACTTTTTGGCTTGCAAAATGTTCGGTTTCGAAAGTTTGACGCTAGTTGCACTAAGGAATAAGATAGATAGCTCGTATGCCCTATCTAGGTTTTATTAGTCATGGTGGCATCTATATATCTATTTTATTCCAGCACTTCTAGTACTTTTCATTCTGTTAAAACTTACTTCTTGCACAACTGGTATCTAATATTCTGTAACGACGCACCTACGCTGAGGTAAGCAAGGTGAGTGTTCTGATAGTCCTTTAGAATAACCCACGTGTTTCATACGTGCATGGGTCCCGTATGATGAGCATACGAGGAGGTGATAAGACTCAATTCAAATGAGCCTATCGCTATCTGCCGCCTGATATGGAGTGCGGATTTCTTACCGTGTGATTATAATCACGGCCATCTCGTAAGGCAATGTTACGAGGTGAAGACTAGTTATGCAGTTGGTCATAACCGTGTACCTTGGGACATGTGTACCCTTGGGTGTCCCGTAAGGCAATTTGTACGGGAAGTGAATACATTACCCCGGTAATGTATGAAGCGCTGCTCATTCAGCGTCGAACGTTTGGGTTCCATCTCTATAGTGGATGGTAATGTATGTGTGAATATGTGGGAAACTGCATATGCGTTATTCGTGTGGCGTAGGACACATGGAGACCGTTCGTGAGTGCTGGCATGAAGGGTCCAGAAATGGATTTATATATATCTCTTTATATATTGTGTTTGTCTGCAGGTACGCTAACCATGTTACATAAGCTTTGAACGTAAGAACGACTAGTATATATAGGGAGAGTACGTATTGTGCCACCGGTTGTCCCCATATGCCTAGTTATTGGCAATTGTTTGGGTGAGGAACGAATAGAACGTGCATGCATCATCTCATCTTTGGTTGGTTTGATCACCTTGCTTGTTACATTGTTTTACTAAAATGTGTTGTTTTTATCTGAATGTCTTCCTAGGTTCGTGATGTGGTAGTCGGCCAACGTAATCTGCTAGTTGATCTTGAGTTGAGAAGGTCTTTTGTAAGTTAGGGGATTTGAGTTTTGTGAGAACCTTACCAGTAGTCTAGCTTGTCATTCAAATCTAAACTCTTGATCTATACCTCGAAACTATTCCAGCAAAAGTGTTGTTGCTTTCTCTTTTGGCTGTCTAAACCTTGATGTCGGTCAACAAAACCTTTCGATCCATGGTCCAATGAATCTTCTAGTATCTCTCAATGTTGGGCATTTTGATTCCAACATTTGAAATCGTGTACCTTCGTTCTTGCTCAGTTAATTTTTGGAGAAATTAAAAAGAATTATGATAATGATAACTGTTGAGTAGAGTCATTGTAACATCCTGCATCACCTCATTGGTCAGTGCATTGTGTTGCATCATGATCGGGAATGCGTAGGCTGACTAACGGGTATGCGTCCGAGTACACTTCGGGTGTCTTTGGTTTTGTTAATTTATCTTGCTGTTGGCACTGTTGGGTTGCTACTATCGATTTCTCTTGCAGTTGTGTTTTGTTACATAACCCTGATGCTGCGACGGAACCTAGGGTCTCATGTGTGCTGCAGCCACATGATTGAGCCACTAGGAGCGCGCAGGTGCCAAGGTATATGTGACGTAATTCACTGTAATCTCCTTCCATACAACCTTAATAGTGTCCTAACTTGTAATACTTACTCAAGAGTATAGGGTTAACGCGAGGTTAATCACGAGGGAACGGTCATAAGGCGCGTGTTGCATTGTGTGCCTCATAAACTCATGTGTGTATGAATCATACTTTATGCATCTCACACGTGTGTTAAACATGAGCATCGTCATTCTTGCATCATGATGTATGCATCATTGGATCAGTATCATGACAATTGCATTGCACCACCATTGCAATCCTACATCTTATGGGTGCATCATTATCATGGTTTCGAGCATTTGCACTTGGAGTTGGAAGATTTTGTCATTATCCCTTGATGGCATTGGCATACATAAGCATGTTTTGCCATTAGCATCCTGCAACTCAATCTGATAATAAAATCCTGAGCAAGGATGTTCCAAAAATCTTCTCCTAAACCATTCTTTGTGTTATCCTCACTTGTTCTCACAAACCTTGTGCTGAATCTCACTGACATCCGTTTTCTTCATGTGGTGATCTCAGCATTGTGAGAACTGGCCACCTTGCATCATTGTCGTTCCTCGTTCCTTCTGACGTTCTCTTTTTGGATCCGAAAATCTTATATGGCTTACCTATCCAATCTCGTTGAAGAGTCGTGCAAGAATCAAGTTTGGGTGTTTGCTTAAAGGCATCATCATCATCAGGAGGCGTCCCTAGCTGCATGCAAAGAGGAAGTTCCTTTCACCTTAGTAGGAAATTCTGGTTTTGGACTGCATGTGTAATCTTGAGTTCCCTAAACCACCTTGCTTAATTTGGGCTAGAAACTCGTGTATGCAATGTTGTGTATAGCTATTTATGTGTATGAGGTTTGTGTGGGTCCTCCTGAAATAGAAGTTGTCCTACTGCTAAAGATGTCTCCACTTTATTCTGTTTCTTAGGTGAATAATGGAGTATGCAGCGGGAAGTAGTAGGAAGGACCCTGGTCAGGGGTACATCAACCTTCTACCCTCCGACGTCGTGATAACCGAAGCACCAATGAGGCAATTTGAGCTTTGCCACTATTGCAAGATGTACGACCGCCCTTGTCTACGAAGCAGCTCCAAAGAAAAGAAAAGTGAGCACAGCGAAGTACTTGAAGAATATACTAACCCCAGACCGGAAATAAATTGGAAGAAAGAAAAGACGCAGAATGTTTATTCGGACTCCTTAATGCCACCATCGCGACTTCCGATGGGACTTAAAGATCACCGGGTAGATTGTCGGACTCCCAAGCTCGGCGCAGGCAGCATAGACTTGAGTGGATGGGAAATTACATGCACAGAATTCTCTCCACGTGGTAGAAGGCAAGTTAGGAGTACTACTGATGTTGACCCAGCTATAAGAGCAAGAACTCGTTCACCTGTTTGGAGTTCAATGAGGTCAAAGAAGAAATGTCGTTGCACCGGGTGTCAACCTTGTTTCAAGTGTGGCGAATATGGCCATTTTATTCGGGACTGCCGTTCATCCACTTGGAAAGATCCACCGAATTCGGTTAGCACCTCTAATAATCTGAACTGGGCAAAAATACTATCCAGTGTTCGTATGTCGGGAGGCGACTCAAGCAATCTAATTCGAATGTTAGCTGCACAGTATGAACCATCTACACAAGGTCAGAGGTCAAATAAGCAATGCGATAGAAACAAGTTCAGCACGTGGTACCATCGAGAAGGGATGGTTCACGCTGAATGCGCTACCCCTAAGAAAGATTCCGAAGGTAAGTCAGTTTGGGGAAGGTAAGACTAGGATAGTGCTAATATCCTTGGTTAACGAACATCTTCCCTCCTTATCTGTCACTTACGCGCGTGAATCTCGGGACGAGATTCCTTCAAGGGGGAAGGCTATAACACCTCGGTGTTAGTTTTGGCATTAATATCATGTTTAATCACTAATCAGGGTTAATCACCATCATTAGTGTTAACCGAGTCCGCGCGTTAAACATTGTTTAGCCGTGTTCGTCTACGTTTTTCTTCTTGATCCGAGCCTCAAATCAATTTTCGCCCAAAACGAAAGTTGTAGACCTTCTTTTTCTCTACAACTGTTATTTTGGTCAAATTTTAAGTTGCTATATGAAAATTTGAGTTTTGGGTAGTCAAACACGGGTCAAAATCAGTCAAATGAGCACTGTTGTTCCTTGTTCTCCACTGTGCGCACCCCGACGCCATACCGGCGGCCGTCACAGCGCCGGCGACTTCCACACATCGCGACCGCCGGCGAACCTCGCCGTCCGTGCGTGCCTTATCCGTTCGCGAGCTCTGGAGGCTTCTCGTCCTCATTCCTTTCTCCTTCCTCGCGTCCTCATCAAGCCGAGCCTGAGCACGAGCGGAGCTCGTCGCCGTTCGCCGCGCCGACCACCCCTCGCCGCCCCGCTTCGATTGCTCGCACCCCAAGCCGATTTACCTCACCCTCCACCTTCCCCGCCCCTCTCTGAGCCCGTTCGTGTCGCTCCCCGGCCGGAATCGGGCCGCAGACCATCGGCCGTCATCGCCATCGCTGCCGAGCTTCACCCTCTCCGTCGAGCTCCCTCACCTGGCCACCCTCCGCCCAAAATCGAGCCTCGGTGAGCTCCACCGCAACCCCCTCTTCCTCCCCAACCATTTCCCCGAGCGAATCCGCCGCCACCGCCACCGGGAACATGCTGCGCCGCTGTGGCCGCCCGTGCGCCGCCGCTGCTCCCGCCGCGGGCCGCCCTGCGTGCGCCCCGCCAGCCGCTGCCGCGCGCCCCGTAGCCGCCTGGGCCCCTGGTCGCACGCGCGCCCCGCCCCTTTGTGGCCCAGCGCTGCGCCGGCCGGAACGCCACCGCCGACGTCGCGCCGCCGCTCCAGCCTGCGTGCGCCGCCACCGATGCCCCTGCGCGCGCCCCGCACCCCCCCCCCGGCCGCCCTGGCCACAGCTCGGCCCGGCCGCGCCGCCGGCCGGCCACCGCCGGCGAGTCAGCGCCGTCGCGAGGCAGATCAGGGGAGAGGAAGGCGCCTGGGACCCGGGCCGGCGCCCACTTGCAAGTGGGGCCCGGCTGTCAGCCCCCCCTAATGTTTTCTTTTTATTTGTTTTATTTCAGCTGAGATTTTATAATTTCATAATAATTCACAGAAAAATGCAAAAAATGCCAAATAAATTTTGCTAAGTTTCGAAAATCGAGATGTTTAGAAGAAAAATACTTGTACATGGGAAATGTCACTTTTGCCCCTGCTAAATATTAGGGTTGTGTTCAAGCTATTTTAATTAATCCAGGTTGTTTCGTTGCTCTAAAAATTATGAAATTTATTCAGTAGATTACTCTTTGTATGTGTAGTCCACTGAAAAAATTTCAGGTGCATGGCCTATGTGCATTTTTGTGGATATATTGTTGTTTGATTTTCTTTCCTAGAGTTAAAGTAAATACTTTTCTATATCAATAAATGTTGGTATTTTATCTATGCACTCCTCATCAGTAGCTTTTCATGATAGAAAAGTTATGCTACTAGATCCTTGTGGCGTGTTAAGTGTTGATCTTTATTTAATTCTTAGTTTTGGTTTTTATCCCCGATTCTTGTGGTTAGTAAATTCTAAGTCCGTAGTTTTATGTTTTCCTTGTGCTCTAGTTGGGCAATTAGTCATCCTAAGTAGTTTAGTAGCTATTGTTTTGAAGGAAACACTTCAGGCTAAAATGAGTTGAACTTCGGAACTGCACCTAAGCACTCAAATCGTTAGTTGTTACTTTCTTTGTGGTGGTTACTCAGTTGATGCATGTCAGCTCTGTCGGTTCTTTCAATTGCTTTGTATTGAAATGCGTCGCATCATGAGCATCCATGCATTGCTGTGGTTCTGACTCTAGCATGGCATCCTTTCATACGTGTAGACACTGCGAGCGAAGCCGTCTACAAGTTGGTTGCTGATACGATCTCGGAGCCGCAAGCAGGGGAACCGCAAGCCGAAGCAGCAGCCAAGCCAGAAGGTCGTGTAACGGTGGACGCACCCAGAAGATGGATGGATGGACCCGATGTGCATTACCCAAAGGAAAATGTCCGCCAAGCGAATATCATCTAACCAACACTAACTAATTCAGTGTTAATCCCAGGCAAGCCCCGGAGCATAACCTCTATTTTCAGTATTCAATGTTATTATTTAAGTGTTGTGCATTAAGTTTTCTAGGAGTTGAATGAAACCCTAGTATGCATGTTTCTCCCTAAGTACCTATGAGTCTCTACTAGTATACAGGCACCGTTAGAAATGCTTTGCTAATTAGGGACCCGGTAGAAGTCAAGTGATTCCTGTCACTCATAAGATATAGGTCTTGTTACTTATGGAAAGGTTACTGAAGAAGGAAGCATTGAGAAAAGAAAGGAAAACTGGAGACCGGGCGGAGATGAATTGGTTATGGATATGGAATGGATGGAAAGTAAGCCTCTGCCTGTGTCGATTGAGGACCGTACCGTTGTTGGCAGTGTTGATCGAGGATTGACAGTACTAACCACATGCCGGAAGTAGGAGGTAGTCGAAACCGGTAAGCTCAATACCATATGCGCACCGGTAGGCGGACTTGATATTGTCTTCACTAGTGGAGCTAGTATAGAAACTCATGGCTGACCCTTCGTTGGTATCGGTGGGGCTAGCAGTCCCGGGTCGCAGGGCAGTTCGACTATTCGGTGTGCATATGTGAAGGGTTGGTGTGTATAGCCCGACGGGGCATATATGTGCCGTGTTGGTTAGGTCCACCTTGCAAGGTTAAATCGGATCGATTCGCCATGACTCGCGGTTATGAGAGCCTTGATCTCTTTGTCACATCGTAGTAAAGAATTGGAATGAGAACGGAATGATGATGATACTCTGTAAAGATTGATGTGATCAACCATGCTTGCTCTAGATGTCAGGCAAATCTAGTTGGTACTTGATAAACTTAAATTGAGCTAAAATATTGAAAGTAAGGATTCATTAGTAGTAGCCTTTCAGCAAAACAAACTCCAGAGCCAAAAAGCTTTGCATGTCTAGATAGTGGGCTAAGTATACCCATAGTCGGGTAAGCCTTGCTGAGTATTAGTATACTCAGGGTTTGTTGTCACCCTGTTTTCAGGTAACTGCTGCTAGCTGGAGCTAACCAGGATTCACATCGGTGGGCTCGATGTGACGTCCTCACGTCATCGTAGTAATCGTTGTTTTTCTAAACTCAACTTCTATTTAGTTTCCGCTGCATTTTGAACTCTGATATTTTACGTAAACTTGTTTGTAAAACTCCGCTTTGTAAATTAACCTTTAGAACTTTTGTCTGCTTGTAATCATCTGTGCTTGTCTTCGTGCGAGACTTCCTGTGTTTTTCGATCCTTAAACCGACAGACGTCCGGATTACACCGTTTTAAGTGCACAGTAACTTGAGTAACCATTAAGATGATAGTTAGCGCACTTAAGCCGGTTTAATTTGGGCGGTTCTGTCACAGCGACCCATCAGCGGGGTGTCTCAACATCGAGTCTTTCTTGTGTTCCTCTTTGTGCCATCGCATCAACTTAGCATTATCTTTATTTCTAAACAGACGCTTCAAACGTGGTATTATAGGCGAACACCACATGACCTTCGCAGGAACTCTCTTCCGGGGAGACTCCCCCTCGACATCTCCAGGATCAGCTTTTCTAATCTTGTAACGCAATGCACTGCATACGGGACATGCATCCAAATTCTCGTACTCACCTCGGTAGAGGATGCAGTCGTTGGGGCATGCATGTATCTTTTGCACTTCCAATCCTAAAGGGCAAACAAGTTGTTTGGCTTCATACATTGTGGTAGGCAATTCGTTGTCCTTAGGAAGCATTTTTTTTAATAAGTTTGAGTAATTCACCAAATTCCTTGTCGGATACACCATTTGTCGCCTTCCATTGCAGCAACTCCAAGGTGGTGCCAAGTTTCTTCAATCCATTTTGACAATCTAGGTACAACAACTTACGGTGGTCCTCTAACAACTTCTGGAACTTCAACCTCTCCGTTTCACTCTCACAGTCTGCCTGCACATTATACAATGCCTGCCCCAGATCGTCACTGGGATCATTTTCTGCTACATCTACTTCGGGCTCTTCCATGGGAATATCGTCATCGAATGCACCGATTCCAGCATTCCCGGGAAAGTGGTCGTCAAAATCTTCTTCTTCATTGTCTTCCATGGTAACCCCATGTTCTCCGTAATTCGTCCAACAAATATACTTCTCCATGAAACCATTTGCGAAAATGTGGCTGTGTAGGATTCTTGAAGATGAGTAATCCTTGTTATTGTTGCAATGAACACACGGGCAGCACATAAAACCATTATGCTTGTTTGCCTCAGCCACAGACAAAAAATAATGCAGGCCATCAATGAATTCTTTCGAACGTCGGTCAGCATTGTACATCCATTGCCGGTCCATCTGCATTTTAAAGAAATCGATTTGAATTCTTTACACGTATTTAATAAATAAAATATATCAAACCTAAATTAAACTAAATGTAACATAACATGAATAATTAAAAGATCTGCTTAATCCATTAATAAAAATGAATATATGATCTACTTAACATAACATGAATAACTAAATGTAACATAACATCTTGATTAATTAAAAGGAGTACTTAATCCATTACAGAACTTAACAAAGGAGTACTCAACATGAAACTTAAAAATTCGGACAACAACACATAGGTTTTCAACCGTCCTTGCGTTGGAACGCAGAATGCTCTAACGGATTTCTTGCTGGCACAGAAGAAAATGGCGGAGCTGAAACCTCCGAGTTTGGTAGTGGCGAACCGTAACACCACAATAAATCCTCAAGATCAAATGGAGGTTCCTCATCCCTTGCCACGCATTTTCTATATTCTTTTTCCAAATAACGGAGCGCTGCCCTAGAAAAGCACTACATTTCTTGGACCGACGACCTACTCGAGTTGTGCCTTTCTCTCCAGAAGGACAACGATCACCCCCACCGGTGCCACTCCCTCCAGCTGCTGAAGCCATATTTTACTGAAAAATATCTTTATTTTCCACAAAATTATAAATTCTTACCATTACAATGCAAATATTATTTACTATTACAATTACAATGATCAGACTAATAACTCTTGCAAATAACAATGAAATCATATAAAAAAAGACGAAATGTATCATTAATTGAAAGAAATCTCTATAACTTCTAATTACTTTGACACCCTTCAGTTCCAGGAGAACACTCTTTTCAATATCCAGAAACCCTCTAGAAGAAAAAAAACTTTAATTTTTGAAAATGTATATGTCAGTAACCTCGACCCTACGGTGATGACACTGCCTTTCGGGGGGACACGGTGCGGTACAAGGATATCACCAATCGGCCAGTCGCAGCACCAACATTTACGATTAATAGGAACACAGCACTTGGCACAGGCAGCGTGCTCGTTGATATGCTCTCAGTACAACAACGGTCATGCTGACTGCGTCAAATGTTGTCTTCGTATCAATCGGAAGTGCTGGTGATGCGACCAGCCGATTCGCGACGTCCTTATAGCGCATCGTGTATCCCTGAAAGGTAGTGCCATCACCGTTGGATGGAGATTAGCGACGTATACTTGTTTCAAAATAAAGAATTTTTTACCTTCTAGATGGTTCAATGTGAGCTTGAATAAATACATCACTAGAGTGTCAAAATAATCCATTCATAATACAAAAAATTCTAATATACTCATTTCATTAATTCATTCATGAATACAAAAATCAACTATCCACAATATGGTCATATATACAAGTACATCACATGAAGTGTCTACACTCACTGTAAAAATTTCTATTATCCACATACTCATCTAAATCTAAAAGAAAAGCACACCTACATATGCAATCTAAATGTCCAAAATGAGCTAGCTACACATTTTCTCTATTTCTAAAACATGAAATGAGCTATACAAGCCAAGGAAGAAGAGAAAAACAAGCCCCAAACCTTTAGCGCCGATGGATGGACGGGGAATCAAAGATCTTCACAAATGTGGTGAAGAAATGAGCAAGAACTCCCCTCTCCCGAGCCAAGAACAGCAAGAACAAGTGAGGTGAATGGCTCGGGCGGTGGGAGAGGGAAGGGGATAAGGGGGCCAAGGAGTTTTGTCTCTGTTGGAGACACCAACCGGGACAAAAGGGGGGCCTTTTGTCCTGGTTGGAGCCACCAACCAGGATAAAAGGCCACCCTTTTGTCCCGGTTGGTGCCTCCAACAGGACAAAATGCCCCTATGCCCCCCGCTGGCCCGGCTAGCAGTTGGGCCCGGGACAAAAGTCACCTATTGTCCCGGGCCCAAAGGCTACCGGGACAAATGGCCTGGAACAAATGCCTATTTTGTAGTAGTGACTACTGCATTGCATTGGAGTAAAAGGTCATGTACTGGCTCGTTAGAGCTCCGTCAAAACTAGCCATGCTCGTTAGAGCACTTCTTTGGTTCTTATATCAGGATCTTCTTCTCGGGCTGGCGAGGCCAACACGACTGCCGGGCTGCTTGTCTCTCTATTTGTAAAAGTCCTAATCGGTACTCACCGCACTTCTAGCGCGCTCCTGGGCCATAAAGGCTTAGCGCCTCTCCGCTCCCCGGACATCTACGGACACGGCCGAAACGGCGCGGGATCCTGCCGTCTCCCCAGGCAGTTCCACCCGAAGGGAACACTTCTCCGCGGACACCAGCTCTCAAACTAGCCGCACACGGGCACATAAAAGAGCTATCAAACACGAAGGTTTCTCCTATAGGGTCCCTAGCGCAGGCGCTCATACCACGCACAGACATGGCCGGCAGACACAGGGGTAACAGAAGGGAGCTACTCCATTAAGACACGAGCGGGCTTACATACAGCTTTTCATTTCGGGAAGCCCCAAGAACTGGGAAGAACAGAGGAGGCACACCTCAACATGGCTATGTTACAGTGGACACACTCTCTAGGCTATGTATTATACAGTGTTGAATAGGGACTGGAACAGTCTCCCTGCTAGCTACTCTCGCTCTGGCTTGTGCGTGATGCCTTTGCGATGCCTTTCCCCGATGCCTTCCTCCGATGCCTTGTGCATGCAGCAGAGCACCGTCTTTTATAGACGCGGCCGGTAGTGCTTCTAGCAGTGTCGTTCTAATCGCCGCAAGCATGGGCTTAATTGCCTCGCATGCCACAGAGTTGTGGAAACTTCTGGCTTGTACTTCCTTGGACAGATATGGCTTTAGGCTTGGAATGCGCTTCCTTAGATGGATACGGCTCCTTTATGGAGACAGATTTGAGGATGGCTCCAGTTTTATTCAAACAGATGACCAATAGATGACGATATTTAATTATACAAGCATTCATTCATATTTATATTTTGCTTACAGGCATTCGAGATATTCGTACATTCCACGGCATAAGCATTGATTCGAGAAAATTTATCAGGATATATACGTGTAGCTACTCTCATCATCAATATTCCACCGTGTGTATGTTCTCATACTCATTTATCACTTTGAGTATGTTCATATACTTATTCTAACATACTTCAAAGGCATATACATGAAAATTTCAAAAGGAGTCCTATTTTTTAAATATATATGATTATACCTTATTATTAGTATATAAAATAAGTATGTCCACATATTATGTATGGTTACATACCTAATGTATATACTATCACAGATGTCCAATTATGATCACATACTCCATGTACATACTCTTCGTTGGATCAGATACGTAATATATGATGAGATACACATGTATATATAGAGTATATATATTAGGAGCCTAGGGCTTTCAATAAGAAATGAAAGCCCCGACCAACCAACTAGCTTTCTGGGCCGAACCAACTCCTCAACTAACCGGCCCATTGAGCCCAGCCCAGACCAAGGCATATATAAACACATCCACCTCATCCCATAACCCTAATCTCCTCCCCCCCCCCACATGCCTCCTGTGCCCCCGGCGGCGGCTTGTGGCGACGCTGGAAGGGCGCAGCGGCCCGGCGTGGCACTTGACCGGCGGAGGCACAGATCCGGCGGCTTGCGGCGGCGCTGGAAGGGCGCGGCGGCCCGGTGCGGCGCTCGGCCGGTGGAGGCATAGATCCGGCGGCAGCCGGGCGTGCAGGCCCAGTAGGGCGGCTGCTTGTGGCGGCACTGGAAGGGCGTGGCGAACCGGCGATGCTCTCGGCCGGTGGAGGCACGGATCTGGCGGCGGCCAGGCGTGTGGGCCCGACAGGACGGTGGCTTATGGCGGCGCTGGAAGGGCGTGGCGACCTGGCGAGGTGCTCGACCGGCGGAGGCTGGGCGTGCGGGCCCAGCAGGGCGTGCAACGCGAAGCGCTGGCGGGGGAGGCCAGCCAAGCCGGCTGCAGCGGCGTGGCAGGGGCGCCACGCGAGGAGCAGCGGAGTGGAGTGGCAGTAGCTTGGGTCCAACAGATCCGGCCACTAGCGCCCTCCACCAGTGGCGTGGCGGTGTCCTCTCCGACGGTGTGCGGCGGTCCCGATCCCCTTTCCATGGCGGCGTGGCAATCCCCCCACCCCCCGCGGTGCGCTGCCCCTCCGGCGTGCGCCGAGCGGCGAGGAGGTGCAGTTGCGGTGGCCGCACGACATGGTGCCATCACCTGCAAGCTGCATCGAGTGTCGGCGGTGGCCCCTGTCCAAGAGGCGGAGGCTGCAGCGGCATCGAGTGGATTGGTACGGAGGCGGCTTGTTGGAGTCCTCTGGCTGGGGTGCGGCGGCAGCACTCAACAGTCCCCCTATCCCGGCGGTGTGAAGGTGCCCCTTCCCCGGTGGCGTGCAGCGGTCCTAGACTCCTCCCCGGCGGTGGTGAACAGCGCCCTCGGCTTCCTACTGCGCCACCTCAAGTTCACAAGTGAGATCCACGGCAGGCTTAGTGACCTGCTGACGACGGCGACGCCCAGAAGCAAGGGGGACACGCCTCTGCACTGCACCGCCAGGGCCGCGGAACACTCTGATGGTCATCCGCCTCATGAAACTCTCCAATCTGCTCCTCTATGACATATCTCTATGCCATCTATGACATATGGTCATAGTTTTCTTTTGTTCCAGTTAGATTCGAAATTTAAAATTTTCATCCCAAGATGTCATGTCTCATTCTATGTGTGTATGTACATACCTCCATGGCATCTTCGATATACGTTTCTATGCTACCATATAAATTATTCTACCATAGATGGGGTACTATGCGAAGTATCCGTGCATGTATTTCTACACTACTTTGGCTAAGCTTCTATGATCTGAAATCATCAACAAATCGTTGGATTGTATTCCTACGTTACTTCGGTCAAGCTTCTATGATATGAAATCACGAACAAATTGGATTGTATTCCTACGCTACTTAGGCTAAGGTTATATGATCTGAAATGATCAACAAATTGTTGGAGTCATCACTGCATTCTTGAAACTTATGTACTGAAATCTATAAGCTTCTATGGTTGCCAAAACAAGGTCAGATGAAAGATTTTACTAATCATAAAAAATTCTTACCTGTAGAAACGCTTCAAATTCCTGCACGTGGAGGTTTTTATCAACGATTCTACGCTAGTTGCCATTGGGATTATATGCTAGTTGAGCGCATCCAATTTATATGCTACGCCCGCTAATATTGGTTTATATGCCTACGATTTTATAGTAGATGGATTCAAATTTAAAATTCCAACAAAAAGGCATTGATCTCACGTGATGACTAGATTCCAATTTTAAACTTCACAATACAATTGTCCGGATACTCCGGGTAGACATGTTCGGACATCCGATCGACAACCCGAATACTCCAGACATATATTCGGACATCCGATCGACATCACCGATACTTCGGGTATATGTTTCTATCTCCATGTTTCGCAGGAACCTCTGGGTATGGTTTCTATAATAGAAATATCAAATTTTAGAGATAACTTTTGCCTCTACACATATGTTTATATGATTGCACGCATATGGTTCTACGCCATGTTTCAGGACAGATACATCAATGACTATAAATATGGCCATGTTTCAGGACAGATACATCAATGGCTATAAATATGGTCATATGTATAGATTTCTATGATATGCTAGATATTTTTTCTATAGTTCAATTTTCAAATTTTAGAGGGAATGTGCGCCCCTGTACATATGTTTCTATGACTGCAAACATATATGACTATAACTATGAGCTTCTATGATGTCTAGATTCAAATTTCAAAAAAATTATAAAAAATATTTTAAATGGATCTCATATGATGCAAAAAAAATGCCAGTAATCTAGTGGTGAAAACCGTTTGAGAACTGAATATCCGAATGAAAAATTATTGCAGAAAAAGACACAAAAATAATTGCATGCATGGGTCAGTCACCTTTATCTTTCCTATGCCTCGTCCTGCAAGCCTCGGCATGCATACGCGCTGGGTCGGTCCACGCGTCCTAGAAGTCTTGTGCTAATGTCGTAGAAACTAGGGGTGCCCGGGACGCATGGCGCGCAGGGGCGCGGGCCTGCCATGCTGGTTTGGCGGTCGACCGCACGGAGCGCTCCGCGCTGCCCGCGCTCGTGGCGGTGCTAGTGGCTCCGCTTTACATATGTACTATGCTCTTCCCGGTTTTAATTTTCACATTTTCTTTTTTAAATTTTATGTGTTCTAATTTTTATCTTCAACCTTTTTTATTCCTTTTGAATTTTTATCTCGAAATTTTGTGTCACATTTATCTCTAATTTTTCAATCTCAGAATCTTTTGCTTGGACTTTTTTTGGCTCTCTAATTTTTTCTTGTACAAAAATTTTGCACCACGACTTTTCTCTTCAAAATTTATCGATGTCAAAATATTCTAGTCCAAACTTTTATGTGTTCTAATTTTTTTGTCTTCAACTTTTTTGTTTCTTTTAAATTTTTTTATCTTAAAATTTTGTGTCAAAGCATTTATCTCCAATTTCTGTATCTCATAATCTTTTGATTGGACTTTTTTAGCTTCCAGTTTTTTTCTTGTACAAAAATATTGCACCACCACTTTTCTCTCCAAAAATTTTTTATCTCAAAATATTCTAGTCCAAACTTTTATGGAAGCTTTCTGTTTAGAGTTTTTTCTTTCAAATTTGTTTCTAAAAGTTTTATTTAGAATTGTTTGTATAAGTCTGGTTCAGTTATTTATTTGTATAGATTAGGTTAGTCCTTTTTATAATATATAAATATAGCACTATATATCATTTTGCTAGAGAGGGCGAAGCGAGATAAGGTGACGTGAGCATTTAGGACTCTGGAGACGGTGCGGACTGAAGCACTGGGCACATGCTAGGATTGGCCGGACGGAAGGAATCACGTGTGCTTACAAAATCGACCGTACAGAACCCAGTTTACGGTCGACTGTAAATTAAAGGTCCCCGTGCGGGCCCCTGGTTTGGCTGGTGCCGCGCGGGGGCGCAATGCCCCGCCTGGTTGGCTGGGGCTTCAGTTTCCTATTAGAAGCCCTGGCTTCTAGGCTTCTAATAGTCGGACAGTATATATATATATATATATATATATATATATATATATATATATATATATATATATATATATATATATATATATATATATATATATATATATATATATATATATTTATATATGAGTCTACAAAATCAAAGATTTTAAGTACACTGCAATAATATATTTCATAATGGATCCAATAGCAGTAAACTGATATCATTATTTTTTTCTATAAGCTTAGCTAAACTAAAGATAGTTTGAAGGGGAAAAAAGAATTAGAATGCTTAAATTTTAGGAAGAAGTGGGGATACATGTAAACCTCAGCAGCATTAGCTTTTTTCGCGGCCCATATAAACCTCTTAGCAAAGGCTTCCTCCTTAGCTTTTACAGTTATAAATTAGATGGAAAAGTCCAGTTTATACTTTCAAATTCAACTTTTAACTACGAAACCGAGTAAAGAGAGCCATCAAACCGTTGAAACCGAATAATTTTGACCCATTGGATGGTTTCAAAGCTTTTTGTATTTGAAAAACAAGTTAGAACTATGAAACTAGTATCATTTTTACATTAAAACTATGAAACTAGTATCAAAAGTTTTCTAAAAAGTAGCCTATATATTGGTGCTCTATTTGTAGCTTATTTATTCAAAAATAATAAATAAAACCACAATCAAATAAATACTAGGAACATAAAAATGTTGGAACTGAATAACTGACAAGCAGAGTGACTATAGATAGATTATATTTTTAGAAAGAAAAAAGTCCGATTTACACCCTCGAACTATCGTAAAAGTTCGATTTTTAACCTTCAACTACAAAACTTGGCAACAAAAGCCATCCAACTATTAATACTGGACAAATTTAGCCCTTAGGGTGGTTTTGTATTTTTTTTAAAAAATCTATTTAGATCTAAGAAATCAAAACTAGTTCATTTTAAATCAAAATAATATGAAACTAGTACCAAATTTTTCTAAAAATGTAACATATCTATTATTACTCTATTTGAATCTTAATTATTCAAAAATAATAGGCATAAATGCAAGTAACCAAATATTATGAACATAAAACAATTGGATCTGAATAACTAACAAGTATATCATACCAATAGATAGGCTAAGGATTTAGAAAACTTTTGACACCCATTTCATATTGTTCTGATTTAAAATGAATTAGTAGCAACAAGCATGACTCCACATGAACTCAACAAGTAAACAATCTAGCTCATCCAAGCACAACAATCCTCTAAAATGAAGTGGATCGGAATAACATAGAAAGCAGTAACACAGTTGGGAAAAAATAAACTAGAAGCCAAAAGAAAACATAAATCACATCAGCAACGAACAGTTAAAGCACACAATGGTTACTGCTTATTCTAGTAGACGTTAATCAGCTTATTATTCTTCAAACGAATTGAATGAGTAGGCCTGAGCAGCAGGTCCCCTAGTCTGTGCCATTATTCACCAGCACACGAAGCACATTGCTCAGGCCCAGGCCGAGGATGTCGCGGCGGTAGCTGTTGCCGTGCGGGAGGAGGCTCTTGCTCCCCGTGATGGCGAACCAGTGGTTGCTCGCGTTGGCGAAGCCGGGGATGGCCACGTCGTCGCCTGTCCTCACGGCTAGCCTGGTCCGCCGGTCCCTCCGGATGCCGTCGTCGGCTTGCAACTCGACGAGCATGTAGCCCTTGTCGGCGGACGGATGGAATTGCGCCACCGTAGCAATGCTACCGGCACAGAGCGCAAGTGTGAGGAGGAGGACCGCAACAGAAGAACGCCTGCCCAGAAGAACGCCTGCCCCCCATGCTGAAGTGAAAGATGTATCAGCGACTGAGCCAGTAAGAAGAGAGAGGCAAGGGTCACTCTACCCTATGATATGAGCGAGAAGTGTATATGTGGTGAACCTGGGAAATGCGCTCACGCATGTCGCGTTGGACATTATTTGTACTAGTAGTTGCCCAATGCAAGGACCATGCACTGCCAGAGCCACATGGTTGTTAATTTCCTCATAAAGTAGGTGTGTTGAACAAAACCCACAGATGATGTTGACACAAATCAATCTTTCAAAAAAAAATTAAAGATGGGGACACAAATCTTGAAGCAACAATTCCATAACTCTACTGATGCTGACGCAACAATCTTGATGCTACAATTCATAATCTACACTTATACTAAAGCTTTGGAATTTATATCCTACTTTATCTGCAATATGAATGTCCACCATGATCAATGTTGTTTATCTAGTCTAGAAGATGGATGGAGAGGGAACTAAGGGCCAGGTTAGCGGGGGCTTCAGCTTCTGCAAAAAATAGCTCGAGTTATGATTTCTCTAGTGAATTCTCTTGTTAGAGCTGAAGCCATTTTAAAAAAACAAGTGGCAGAACATCTTACATTTTTTTTAGATTAAGGGAGCAGAACAGCTTACATGAAGATGATAAATACCCAATATATGCATCTAGCTATTTTGTCTGATTTATAGACGTATTTTATGTTTTTCTACAATTTACAACGTGGTTTTAGTTTATAATAATATAATTTCATTTGCAACAAAAGTGACTAATAGATTTAATTATATATTAAACTATCTCTTTTCTTTTTCCTCTCTTCATTTTCTTTATATCCTTTACTTTTCTTTTTTTCTTCCTTTTTCCTTCCTTATCCATTCTTCCTTGGCTCTTTCCCCATCCTTCTAACACGTCGGAAGAGACGCCACTCCCCGACCCAGTCCAAGCCCATCGGTTATCAAGCCGCCGCTGCTGCACCGCAAACCTGCCACCGCTTCCCTACCACCCCGGAAGCCCCTCTCCCCTAACCCCGAAAACCAATTGCCATCACAAGCTCGAGGAGGAATACAAACATTGTTCGTAGGCCCACCTGCAGATGGCGCATCCCTTCTACGATGCGTTGGCCGCCACTTGGATGCGCGATAGATAGATCTGCGAGTCCAGTACTACCCACAACGTGGCCCCGCGCGCTTCCCCCATCCCTATGTTGGGGCTGCGCCTCCTCGGCCGCTGCTGATCTTGTTCAAGTGTTGCTGCTGCTATTCTACCACTGTTGCCCCACTCCACGAGCCGCTCGAAGATCCGATGGTCCTAGCAGAGACTGGACTGGTGGATCACACGTTCGGCCATGCCTGCACCAGCCGGGGCTAGAACGGGGTGGATCCGCGGGTGCAGGGGATGTATCCTCTTCTGTTTCATAGAAAAATTAGAGGAGCTCCCGAGTTGTTCTTTCATCTCGCATGGATAACTATATCCGACAATACGATCTGCCATGTGTAAATATATTCTGTTGACAGTATGGAGCTGGTACAGGGCAGGGCGGGGCGGAGGGTGCAGGGGATTTATAACTCGTGTTTCATAAAAAGAAAAATCACAAGAGCACTCGAGTCGTCTCCATGGCTGTGCGTTCCTGACCCCCA
Organism: Panicum virgatum; assembly: GCF_016808335.1. Classification (NCBI taxonomy): domain Eukaryota; kingdom Viridiplantae; phylum Streptophyta; class Magnoliopsida; order Poales; family Poaceae; genus Panicum; species Panicum virgatum. The sequence goes on along the minus strand of NC_053151.1, from coordinate 8,702,796 downwards.
GTGAATGTCCCAGCCGCCTCCATGGGCCTCTGTGTCGCCCCCGCCTCCCGCTTGCTGACGGTAGGGATGGTAATGGGCTATGGCCTCTATTGACCTCTTTGAATCCTAGTATGATTTTTAACTCAAAATTGTATAGAATTAGAGCCCGACCATTTTAAAATCTAATCCTTAGATTCTCTAGGCCAAATTTCAAAACCCTTTATCACCCCTAGCTGACGGAGGGAAACGATGTGCGGATGGGGACTAAGTGGGTTTGCCCCGTCCGTTTAATTCAGAGGAATCGAACCAACATGCATAAGAATATTTCCTCCTAGTATGCTCCCAACCTATCTAACTTTATACTAAACATCTTTAAAACGGGATTGATCCAACCCACTTTCATGAAGCAAAGATACGCTTATGCTTGCAACAGAACTGCATGCATCAATTGCATGTACTAGCAGCTGCAGGAGCCATGTGAATGGTACAAGAGTGTGATGGAGGCATGGAGCGGCATGCATCTTTTGATTGACCGGACTGGCGCACCACCGCTTTCCCTGCCTTCAGCTGACATTAATTTCGTGGGGGGAGAGGACGTACTATACGGGTCAGTTCCAACTTCCAACAAACGTAACATAAATATTTCCTCCGAGTGCCTTCAAATTTGTAGGATCAAGCACAACTACAGAACATGCATATTATCTCGGTTGGAAAATCCTTTTTGTCCCAATTTCCCAACTGGGACCGCCAAGGCGTCCTTTTTATTCCGGGTCAGACAACCGGGACAAAAGAGGACATTTGGTCCCGGTTGGTAACAGGGTCTGCCAACGCCGACATGGCAAGCACCCCCACCAACCGGGACTAAAGGGCCCCTTTTTTCTGGTTTCTTTTGGGTTATTTCTATTCCATTTCAGATTCAATTTTGTATTGGAATTTAAGTGGAGTATGAACTGCACTAATATAAATATAAATATATATTTATTTATATAATATTAGTATTTAATAATTATCATATATATAGGAATTCACATATACAATGTTAATTCCTATATATATGATAAATATTAAGAACTAATATTACATAAATGAATATATATATATATATCTATATTAATGGAGTTCATATATATATATTTACATACACATACATAGATATACTCAAATACATACATATATACTTAATTACATACAAAGTGCAACACAAAAGTCAATTACATACAAAGAGAAATAAAAGTTTTACTTAATTTTGTCATATTTACTTCTATTATCTATGTTTGACACGCCATCATAGTAGAAGTCCTACCGGGTCCAGGACATCGTGAACAATAAATCCGTTCATGGCTTCTTGAATCGTCAGGATCCTTTCTTGTGGTATGAGTGTATCATGCATTGCATCAAGCTGTGGAAAAATGAGAATATTGATTAGAACAATTTACAAAATGAGTTGCATGCAACTATGATAATGTTTTTTACTTACTTCCTTCTGCCATGCGGTATCGGTCTTTTGAGAACCTATTAGGCCATGGACATTCTCCATGACATAGTATACGCATAAATTAGTTCCTTGCGCCTGCCTCCGACACTTTAAGAGAAATAAATGAAGTAATTTTCTATCAATGTATACATATATATTAAAGGATATGGAACATGCAAATAAAGTAGAATCCCATCCGTACCAAAAAGTTTTTCTTTCATTTTAGTTCGGTGCTGAAATTGCCACTATGCTTTCGAACTAATTTCTTCCAAACCCTGAACATGAACCCAGACGAATAAAGATAGTTGTTAAACATGTTGCTCATGTCTTTGTATTGGTCTGGATCTCTCTGCAAAGAGTCCATAACAACTGCTAAGCTCTTGTCCGGAAATATGACAGCTAGTATCCAGTGATCTCTGCAAGATTTCATGTATGGTTAATAAAATTCAGTTATACAGAACTAAAATAGTTACATGGCAGAAAAGACTTACGCAAATTTGTACGGTAATAGAATGTAAGCCATGTAATGTTGAACGCTTATGTACTTGTACAAGTTTTTGAATGTTTCTACAGGATTGCTCTAGAGATTCTTGCAATTCACAACCGATGGTCCACAAAGCCGATGTGGTAATACCCTTTTTTCTGACATGTTTGAATCTCCATCCTACGGGATACAAAATGAATTAAGGAATCTCCATCCTTAGTTATATATGGTAATGAACAAGATTTAAAGAACACACTTACAGAAGCCACAAAGTGACGATAGAGATGTCGAGGAAGTCCTGATGGTATAGTTGGTACACTTCTTCCCAATCAATCCATATGATGGCCTCTCCACGAAAGAAATCTTCATCTCCAATCTTTGCGCCCTGCATGAAGTTGCAATCTCTCATCGCCTTCATGTACAAGTCATGTAGCCTTCACATTTGCGTTGGATGCAACTGCACAATCTCTGGGGGGGACAAGGCTAGTGCCCTCCTTATATGGCCATCTCACCACTTGAGCTATCGGATAACCTTTCAGCGGATCCTGATCTTGATTCGAAGCCCCTATTATCTGATCAGTAGTGAGCTTTGATGATTGTAAGAACCCCAGAAAGCCTTGTTGTTCCTGGTTTAGAACAACTAGGGGTTATATTGACTATTTCTGTTGGGCCCCGAGCTGTGGAACATCGGACGCTGATGATGACCTTGATTTCCTCTTGTCATATGATTTCTTAATTGAGCGATCGTAGTCCAAAATCGGTTTGTCAATGAACTTTCTCCTATTTGTTTTCTTCATTCCAATAAATTTTTTTAATTTTGTCGGGCCCAGTGGTTTATCCTGATTCTCTGGCTCCTTTTTTCGCTTCTTTGGCAGTGCTGGAGGAGGTGAGCCAGGAGATGGCGGTGAAGCAGGAGTAGTCAACGGCTGCCCAGGAGATGAAGATGAAGGAGAGTGTTCTAGGGCATCTCACGGGGACGGTGGAGGAGGAGGTGAACGACGAGCGGGTTGCGGCAATGCCGGCCTTGATCCATGATCGGTAGCCTTGAGGATGATGTACTGCATGTCCCATAGGATGTAACCTTGAACGGCGTCTGCTAGTGTTGTCTCCCCGTCACCTCAAACAATATCGGGCTCGAGATTCTAATAATCATTGCACACCTCCTCGACCCCAACTTTAGCGTATCCAGCCGGGATCTCGTGCCCATGGTACAACTCGCCTGGTGTGGTTGGCATGGCGGAACTGTACGCAACCATGAACCTTAAGTTCTTAGTGCAAGTTTGAAGCACACAAGGTTTCCGCTCGGTGATCTCATCCACTAGATAGTGCTGCTCGGCCGTTGTATCAATAGCGACAATTCTCGTATTGGCAGGGAGGCCCGTGGAGACACAGCTGCTTTTACATTGAGATAGGCCGGCCGTGTCGACATTAGGCTCTGCAGACGCCGCTTGCTGTTGCTGCTGCTGGCTCATTGCTAAGGCCACTTGGCGTCTAAACTCATCTGCCATTCTATCATCTTGTGAGAGGAGATGTTCCTCTAGCCTTCGCAAGTGCAGTCGCTGTTGGAAATATGCCCTAGAGGCAATCATATTTCCTTGTATTCATGGTTAATAAAGTGTACCTTGAATATTCATGAATGACAACTTGTATTGATTAATGCTTATGTGAGGTATTTGTGAAACTCTATACTTGTATGAATATTCTAAAATATTCCTAGTCGGAGTTCATGTGAGGACACACATGAATATTAGACTAGCACATGTATTAGTTGATTGGCTACGTTTCACAAGTCATGCACATGAGGATGTCAAACTAATAATGTGGGCTCATGTGAGACATGAGACTGAACTGACCCAACACGAGATGATGACTTCTCATTACACAATATGTTCGCTGTGTCCTAAGACCTAAGATCGTCGTATGTACTCAAGATGTGAACCGACTTACTTAGGAGCCATCAAACGCAACACCGTAACAGGGTAGTCATAAAGGTGGCTTTCGAGTCTGTCAAGAAGCATGCTGTGAGACATAGTCGGTCAAGATAGGATTTGCCCCTCTCTACAAGAGAGAGATATCTCTGGGCCCCTCGAGTGATTCGGATCAGGAAATGCATGGCCATGCTGGGGTTAAGAGTTAACCAAGTATTCCGAATCACAGGATCGAGAAAGAGTGGTCGGTTTTAAACTAGACCAAATATCGTGAGGCAAAGGGAACAACATGTATATGATATTGTGGCGGCTCGTCTGATATGATCTTTGTGTGCGTATAGGAGTTGACATGTCTTGCTAGAGGCCACTGTCTACTATTGGGCCGAGTAAGAGTACTCAGGCCATATCTATTCGCATATGAGCCCATAGGGTCACACACGTAAGGGAAAGAAGCCTGATAAAGATGAGATCCGAATTAGACTGGGCTTAGGTGCACTAATGGGCCTTTTCGACCCAAAAGGGGGCGTCCAAGGTGGGGCCCAAGGTAGCCCACCTAAGGGGTTATATAAACAGAGGGAGGGAGGTGCCTAACTACCCTAGACCTTTTACTATTCAAAGTACTGTTCACGTGAACAAGCTGTTTTGCTTTGTACGTTGTGCTAGGCAATTCGTTGTCTTTAGAAAGCATTTTTTTTCAAAAGCTTCATACCTTGGAGGTGCCGCATCTGCTGCACAAGGACGAGCCGCACGAGAAGAGGTTCTCGCAACTACACTGCCGGCTTCCATCTGCACTACACCGACGCGCTACAGAAATTCCGCAACCGCGCATCTAGTGGTAATCCCGTGATCTATAACTGCAGTAATCCTGGTTTATGCTGTAGAAAATTTTTTGTTTTTGCTACCCCATATTCCTATAGTCGCTCCTCGTTCTCCCTTCTATTCCGGCTTCTATATGTATCGATGTAATCTTTGAAACCATATTTCCACAGAACCACTCTCTTGCCCCTTGTACGTCCCGGATGTTCTGGGTTCTGAAGGGTGTAAGTCAGCTCGTTCTTTTCTCTATCGGGCTGGAATGTCCCTTGGGCAACTGCTTGTATGGCCTCCTGTAGTCTCCTGGCCACTTGCTGGATTTTCTGGCCAAAGATGCACTCACCTGTCTCTGGGTTCAATGTTCCACCATGAGCATAGTACCAGTTCTTTGAACATTCAGGCCAGGTGATGGTCGCAGGTGTGATATCTTTGTCAATCAAATATTGCTCCATCTTCTCTCATTTTGGTTTTGCCAGCTTGTACCACCTTGTCCTAGAGTGTGATGATATACTTTCTTGGAAGCATTTTCGTTGGCATTTTCCATGTTCTGAATCCCAAGCTCTGACGACTTATATGCCACAAAGGCATTCCAGTGGTCCTTCTGCTTTGTTAAGTCTCCAGTAAACTCAGGCGTTTTCCCTTTCTTGATATAATTCTTCGTCAGATTCTTCTTAAATGTTTGAAGTTGTTCGGCCATCTTGCTTGGGGTCTAGTGCTTAGCTGCTTCTTCTGATTCAGCCGAAACCTAGAAGTTCTGCTTCAGCTCCCGCCAGAACCACTCCTTTTCTCTTTCAGGCACCGCATCCCTTTGCTAGCTTGGATAGTTAGCTTTCCATTACCTAAAGCTTATTGGGATGTGGTCCCGGACAAGACATCCACATTATCTAACGTATTTTTTTGGCTGCTTCTGGAGCGATTGGTTCGCCATCTGGAGCCACTTCTGTTATGATGTATCGCCCTTCCAATTTCTTGGTCAGGCCTCGCTTCGTTTTTTTTTTCCTGATTTGATGATCTAGATGGCTTCAAAAACCCAAGTGTTAAGATGTTAAGATATATTACTCATTGTAAGTACGACTTAGAACAGAATGATTGATGTTAAGATATATACATTTGCTTCCTAGGCATCAGCATCATCTCTAGGTTGATCAATTTCGTCGCCACTGGACATATTGAGGTATATGTCAGTATTGGCGGCATCACCGGTGTCGTCGGCATGACCAGCCGCCGCGGCGCTACCGGATGCAATCATATCCATTAGGAACTGCTCATCATCCATCGCATCACGTCGCGGGTCCATCTAAACTAACTATTGAATATACAAATTATTTTGATCAAATTAAAGTAAGTATGCAATTTTATACGAATTGTTCTAATCAAATTATACACCTGTTTATCCAAAATATACATAAATTGCAAGGATCAAAATTTCCAACTAAATTTCCAAGAGTAAAAATTTCCAACTAAATTTCCAAACTAGATTTCCATCTAAATTTCTAAAAATCAAAATTTTCAACTAAATTTCCATCTAAATTCCCAAACTAAATTTCCAAGGATCAAAATTTCTATCTAAATTTCAAAATTAAATTAATTCACTATATTTCCATCTATAGCTAACAAACATCTACAAATAAATATAATTCACTAAAGAAATTTGAACGTAAATAAAAAATTAACTTCATCAACAAATAATCTAATTTATCCAAAAAGTACTAACTTTGAACATCAATTTAATATAAATTTGAACCTCACTAAACTAAACAAAAATTTGCAGCTAAATTTGAACCTCACTAAACTTAACTAAACAAAATTCAGTAAATTTGCAGCTAAATTTGAACCTCATTGAAATTTGCAGCTAAATTTGAACCTCAGTAAACTAAACAAAAATTTGCAGCTAAATTATACTATAGCAGCTTGCTAAACCCTGCCCCTGCAGGGCCAGCGGAGGCCGCCAGCCTGCATGCCGGCGTGCCTAGGGCAGGGGGATCAGGGGTCGGCATGCTCACAGCGGGGCGCGGGACGACGACACGGTGGAGCGAGGAGCGAGGTCGACAACGGCGAACCGCGCACGGCGTCGCTTGGGGCGGGGACGGACGACGACACGGCGGCGGCGCTCGGGGCTGGGTCCGGGGCCGGGACGACGACGAGGGCGGCGGTCGTGGATGACTTATGCCACAGGCGCGCTGTCGCACGGGCGAGGGCGGCTCCGTGCTCGACGACGGCGTGTGCTGTCGGGGCGGGGGGACGGCAGCGGGCGGTGCTCCAGGGCCGCGGGCCGAGGGGCGGTGGCGGCGGCTCGACGAGGCGGCGGCGCTGGTGCTTGGGGATGACGACACCCTAGGAAGACGACGCCAGTGAATGGGGACGACGGCTTGGGGCGAGCGGGCACGACGACGATGAGGAGGCTGCTGCAGTGGCGGTGGAGGACGAGATCGAGAAAAACCCAAGTGTTGGAGAGGAGGGGGAGAGGGGCGCTGGGGTATATAGGAGGGGTGCCTTTGGTCCCGGGTGGAGCCACGACCCGGGACCAAAGGGGGTTTTGGCGGGCCACGGCGAAAATACGCCTGCGGCCCACCTTTAGTCCCGGGTGGATCTAACAACCGGGACAAATGAGGCCCGTTTTTCATTCTGGCGCCAAAACTTTGGGCTATCAGCTTTTATTCATTTCTTTTTTTATTTGTCTTTTTAAATGGGCTTTGAGCTTTTAATTGCGTAGAAAATAATTTATGAGTCCAAAATTATCAAACAAAGTTTCTAAATTTATTTAGATTCATATATGTCTAGCAAAAATATTGCATTTTTATTTAAATGATAGGATCCATAATTTATATAACTTTATACATATTATAATTTTTATTTTTACCATGCAAATAGGACTGTACATCAATGATCAAGTCAAGGAAGGTAATTGGCTTATCCGTACCATTATATTGGATATGTGGTAGCACGAAAAGGTGCTCAAAGCCGACATCATCCACGGACGGTCCTTAAACGATCCAAGCGGACCTGCCTATGTGACTCCATTCACTAGGCCCTACCATTCCGCTTGAACCTCGAGGCTACCAAACCCTTAACAACCAAACCGAACCAGTGCGAACAAGGGTAATCGGTAAATGTGATCCTCCAAAACATTCATGTCTAGCGAGCGAAAGAAGTACTCTAAGCAGGGCTAAGCATCTAGTCAGATTAAGTAATTAACTAACTAACTAGTGCCAAGAACAAGGATGACAAATCAAGGAAGGATAATGCACGCAGATAGGTACAAGAATCCAATACATACTTAAAATACATAACCCAACATTACCCGGTGGGATAACTAATTAACTCAGGTTAAATAGGAGCAAGGATTCATGCTTAGTTGCTTGCCTTGGTTAGCTTCGGACTCGACCACGAACGCGACTCCAGGCTCATGCTCAACGGACTCGGCGGGCTCCACGGGTTCGTTCTCCGACGGTTCGGTCACTAAAATGCATGAATGCGATGCAAGAATTAAGAAATGAAATTAACAACAAGAATAAAACATGGAAATAATTGAGCATGCAGATAACAGTACAAGGAACTCATGAAAATTGGTTTTGCAGTAAAACCATTTTCCTATAAGTAATCATAAATAGATCAATTTTCAGCTACTCTAAGCAAGATAAATCAGGAAAGGCATGCAAAATTATCTAAACAAATCCAAGAAAATTATCTTATATACTAAGCATGAAAATAAAGCTAACAAAACTGGTTTCACCCTTTTATCACTTTCCAGTAAAAAGTTCTATATTAAACCATTCTCAGATAAAGCATAAGAAAACAAGCTAAAACTTTGATAACTAGAAAGGAAGCATGTGAACAAGTTGCACTACTGGAAAGAATATTTCACGAGGAACCTAACAAAATTTGGTTTGGCATTTTTCGAGCAGTACACAAATAAATAAGCATTTTAATCACTTTTGCAAGATAAAAACATAGATAAATCTACAACAAAAAAACATGCAAAACAATATTTTTCTTGAGTAGATCTAAGCTAGAGGAATCTAACAAAATAAGTTTAACATTTTTCGGAACTATGTACGATTTTCTACGCATTTAGCAAATTGCAGCACAAATAACATGCAAACCATTTTCTACAGGCGGCACGGCGGCGTTGGGCGGCGGCGGACGGCGAGCTCCGCCAAGAGCCCAGCAGGGAGGGGGAGTAGGCCGGGTGACGGCCCAAATCGGTCGAGGATGGGGAGAGCTAGGTGGAGCACCTCACCGGCGGCGGCGACGAAGCTCGGGGCAGCGGCCATGGTGGTTTGGGGCTAGGGTTTGAGGGGGAGAGGGGACCGGCCTCGATAGAGGATAGGGTGAGCGAGCGGATAAGGACGTGTGAGGGAGGACGAGCATGGCACGACGCCCAAGGATGGCCGGCGCGTGTCTCGGAGATGGCCGGCGGCGGCGTGATGCGTGTGGCACCGAAACAGAGTAGGGAGAAGGAAGAGAAGGGGAGGCTGATGGGTGGGCCCGGCGAGGGATTTTTTTCTTTTTTTTTCTTTGGGCTGTGACAACTCTCCCCCCCCCCCCTAAGAAAATCTCATCCCGAGATTTAGGTGGACAAGAGAGGAAGGATAAAACTCGGACTAGGTTGAGGCCATATTCACCTAGACAGGGTAAACATCTAAGAGATGATGCACAAAGGCAGGAATGATGTGGTGTGAGACATTCCTAGGGTTTTCTTGATGGTGACTGTGTACACATATATAACATCTAGAACTATGAACTTCATCAAGAAAGTGGGGTGGGGTAGGGAGAAAACTTACTCATCGGAAAAGAATTCAGGGTATTCTTGACGTAATCGATCTTCACGCTCCCAAGTGGCTTCATCTTCGGAGTGGTTGCTCCATTGTACTTTTACAAACTTCACCATACTACGCTTCACTTTCCTTTCATCACGATCAAGAATGGCTATTGGGTGTTCCTCGTAGGTAAGGCCCGGTTGAAGATCAAGTGACTCAAGGTCGACGGCGTCAGCTGGAACATGATGGCACTGCTTCAATTGAGAGATATGAAAGACATTGTGCACTGCGGAGAGTGATTGAGGAAGTTCCAATTGATAAGCCACTGCTCCAACTTTCTTGATAATCCGAAAAGGTCCGACATAGCGTGGCGCTAACTTTCCTCTGACTTGAAAACGGCGAGTGCCCTTAAATGGGGAAACCTTGAGATAGACATAATCACCAATCTTGAGATGTAGTTCTCGGCGACGACGATCAGCATAACTCTTTTGACGAGATTGAGCAATGCGAAGATTCTCACAGATAATTCTGACTTGATCCTCAGCATCTTTTACCAAATCCGGACCAAAGAAAGGTCTTTCTCCAGATTCGGACCAGTTGATCGGAGTTCTACACCGTCTTCCATAGAGAGCTTCAAATGGAGACATTTTGATACTTGCTTGATAACTATTGTTGTAAGAAAACTCTGCGAATGGTAAGCATGTAACCCATTTCTTCTCATATATAAGAGCACAAGCTCGTAACATATCTTCTAGGATTTGATTGACCCTCTCGGCTTGACCGTCGGTCTGAGGATGATAAGCAGTACTATAGGTGAGCTCAGTTCACATGGCTTCATGAAGATTTCTCCAAAAGTGAGCGACAAATTGAGGACCACGATCAGAGACAATTTTCTTAGGAACACCATGAAGACATACAATCCGAGTGAGATACAACTCCGCATATTGCTTAATTTGATAAGTGGTCTTAACTGGAAGGAAATGAGCCGACTTTGTCAAATGATCCACAATTACCCATATAGAATCATACCCTTGAGAAGACTTAGGTAATCCAGTGATGAAATCCATTCCAATTTCCTCTCACTTCCATGATGGAATAGATAAAGGCTGAAGGGTACCAGCCGGCTTGAGATGCTCAGCTTTAACTCTTTGGCAAAAATCGCACTCGGCGACATATCGAGCGATTTCTCGCTTCATACGAGTCCACCAAAATCTATGCTTGAGATCTTGATACATTTTGGTACTGCCCGGATGAATGGAGAATTGAGAACTATGGGCTTCATCCAGGATAATTCGCCTGAGGCTATGATCCTTAGGCACCATAATACGCTTCCCAAAGAATAGAACTCCTTCATTATCAGTAGAGAAGCATCGAGCTTTTCCCTCTTTCATTAATTCCCGAATTCGAGCCATACCCTTGTTTTTCTTTTGAGCTTCCTTAATTTGATCATAAAGGTCAGATTTGACCGTAAGAGTAGCAAGATAACCTTCTTTGACTATGGAAATTCCAAGTTTCCGGAGATCATCACAAAGAGTATGCACAGGAGGAGCTATAGTCAAGCAATTACATTGAGCCTTCCGGCTTAGTGCATCAGCGACGACATTTGGCTTACCGGGAAGATAGTGCACTTCAATATCATAATTCTTGATCAGTTCAAGCCACCGATGTTGCCTCATATTGAGATCAGATTGAGTGAAAATGTATTTGAGGCTCTTATGATCGGTATAGATATTGCAATAATTGCCAAGCAGATAGTGACGCCATATCTTTAGACCATGGACAACGGCCGCAAGCTCCAAATCATGGGTAGGATAATTTTCTTCATGTCGCTTGAGTTGACGAGAAGCATAGGCCACCACTCGGCCTTCTTGCATAAGAACACAGCCAAGACCGATGCGAGAAGCATCGCAATAAACATCGAAACTCTTGGGAATATCTGGCTGAGCAAGAACTGGAGCAGTAGTGAGGCGATCCTTAAGGATTTGAAAGGCTTCTTCACAGGCTGGGGACCACTCAAACTTGACCCCATTCTTCAGTAACTCGGTCATAGGCTTCGCAATTTTAGAAAAGTTCTCTATGAACCGGCGGTAATATCCCGCAAGTCCAAGAAAACTCCGGATCTCATGGACATTCTGTGGTTGCTTCCAATCCAGAACATCTTGCACCTTGCTAGGATCCACAGCAATACCATCCTTGGAGAGGACATGACCAAGAAAAGAGACCTTTTCAAGCCAAAACTCACATTTGCTGAACTTGGCATAAAGACAATGATCTCTAAGTTTTTGGAGGACGATATGAATATGACAAGCATGATCTTCTTTGGTCTTGGAATAAATGAGAATATCATCAATAAAGATGATCACAAAAACATCAAGTTCCTCCATGAAGATGCTATTCATCAGATACATGAAATAAGCCGGTGCATTGGTGAGGCCGAAAGACATGACCGTGAATTCATAAAGACCATATCTAGTAGAGAAGGCTGTTTTTGGAATATCTTCTTTCCAGATCTTGATTTGATGATAACCTAATCTTAAATCAATCTTGGAGAAATAACAATCTACCGAGAGTTGATCAAACAAAATATCAATCTGAGGAAGAGGATATTTGTTCTTGATAGTGACTTCATTCAACAAACGATAATCAACACACATTCGTAAACTATCATCTTTTTTTTCACAAAAAGAGCCGGGCATCCCCAAGGAGAGGAGCTCGGGCGAATAAAACCCTTGTCCAATAAAGTCTTGAGTTGTTTCTTCAATTCTTTCAACTCATTGGGAGGCATTCGGTAAGGTTGTTTAGAGATAGGAGCAGTCCCGGGCATGAGCTCTATTATGAATTCCACCTCACGGTCAGGAGGCATACCCAGTAATTCTTCTGGAAAGACATCTGGATATTCACATACCACAGGAATATCTTCCAACGCTGTAACTTTAGTACTCGGCAAAGCATATAAACAAGATTCCATCTTGGCAAGAGAGAGTAGAACTCTATTCCCGGAGGGATGCAAAAGATTGATAGTGCGGGGCCCACATTTGATAACTCCATCATGCTTACCCAACCAATTCATCCCAAGAATCACATCTAACCCCATCTTGTCCAGGATGAGAAGATTAGCACGAAAAATAGCTCCCTCAATGAGAATTGGAACCTTATCCACAAAGTTTCTAGCAATGATTTCCCCACGTGGTGATTCTATATGATATGGCACTTGTAGGTTTTGCATCTCAAGTTTACTATGCAGCACAAATTTCGTGTTGATGAATGAAAGAGTTGCCCCAGAATCAAAAAGAATCATACCAGGGTGAGAGTTGATTAGGAGCGTACCCATGAGGACTTCGGCATTCTCCGGAATTTCTTCGGCGGTGGTGTAGTTGAGGCGGCCATGTTTAGGAGCTTGTTGTGGCTTAACTTCTTGACGCTGTGCTTGAGGTAGATGATTATTAGGCCTGGGTGCATTGAAGGCACCGCCACGCCTCGGAGAGGGACAATCCTTGGAGAAGTGGCCTACACCACCACAGTTGTAGCACGGCCCCTTTGCGGCAACACCTGGGTTGCTCCAATAGGCATTGACCGGCCTAGGAGCTTGTCCTGGAGAAGGTTGAGGGTGACGCACAATCCACATAGGACGGGGAGGCTGAGCACCCGGTGCCCGAGGTGGAAGAGGAGAAGGCCCCAAACGTGGACGTGAGGAGCTACCGCCCACTGAGGTAGGAGCGGGACATTTGTTCTTTGCTTCCAGATTTTTTATCTTATGCTCAGCTCTGATGGCGATATTCACCAAGTCATTGAAGTCTTCAAACTTGGTGGTGGAGAGCTTATCTTGTAGTTCTTCAGAAAGCCCATCATACAGGCGTTCCTGCTTCTTGGCATCAGTAGCCACTTCTTCAGGCGCATATTGGGCGAGAGTGTTGAAGGCATTAACATAGGCCATTACATCACGACTTCCTTGAGTGAGATTCAGAAATTCCTTCTTCTTGATGTCCATGATACCCTTGGGAATATGGAAGGAGCAAAAAGTTGTACGGAACTCCTCCCATGTGAAACGGTAGTTGGCAGGGTGAGATGCCTTGAAGTTCCGCCACCAAGCCCCAGGGGCGTCATGTAGTTGATGAGCAGCAAAGAGGACCTTCTCATGTGGCTCACATTCAATAAGACCAAACTTCTCTTCAATGATATTGAGACAGAAATCCGCATCAAGAGGATCTTTGGAGCCACAAAAGATGGGCAAGTTGGTGCAGAAGAAATCCCCAAACCTGTTCACTTGAGGCTCAGCTCTTGGACCATTATTGCCGGCATTGCCCATCTGATTGACTAGGTGCGCCATGAGTTCAGTTTGTCGGGCCAGGACGTCCGCGAGGCTTGGGTGAACTGGAGGATTATGGAGGGGATCCTCGTTGTTGTGGTTGTTATTGCCACCCGAACCATTGGCACCATCCCTCTCGGTTCCCGAACGCAACACCATCCTGTTAATAAACAAAACGGTTAGCGGTCAGGAATGAAAGATGGAGAATGATACTCAAAGGCAAGGTGGAAAGATAATGTGTAGATAAAAATCTAACACATAACCAACACTAGAATAACATGTCTAAGAGAAAGGGTAGATTTGGCCCACTAAGATTAACAAGAACGAGATCAGCGAAAACTAGACCACGACACATTAGATTAGTTAGATGCAGGTTTGAAAACCAAAAGAAAGTATGCATGCATGTGAGGTATGAATGCAACATGACGTCTCCTCACATCGTGAGCACGCCTTAACATTCTAGCACTCACTTACGACCCGCAACAACCACATTGTCCAGCAGCGCTACAACCCTCCTACTAGCGCTCAGGACAATGGGTGATTCCCACCCTCTCAACCCCGGTAAAAGGCTCAAAAGGTTTCTAGCAGGTAAAGGGGTTTTCCTACGCTCCCGCTACTCATGAAAGCAAGAGGAGTTAAGCATATCTTAATTAAACGAGTGAAGCAGTAAGAAAGAATTAGCTCTAAGACAAAGGAAGAAAGTTAGCATTTCACCTTAGGTTCAAATTTTTAACACAAGTAAATCTTAGTGCAAGTGATCAAATTTTTTTTTACTCTCACCCCACTAAGCAAATTTTAGGTTCACTTTATGGAACCTCAGCTCTGATACCCGTTGTGAGAACCGCCCAATTTGATACTATTTTAAACGAACCGCCGGTCATTATCATCTAGATGAGAGTTAACACGTGCTTGCCGGAGAGTGTGCCACGTGTTATCCCACATCTAGAGACACGAATAACCGACACGTCATTCATCCAAAATAATATCAAATCCGGTAGTCATATGCATATGCACATACCGTTTACAATCGAATACATCGCCAATAATCCACAAAGAGCAATTTTACACACTTAATATTACAAGTTCAAAATAGGTGGGTTTCAAACTTCACTTACAAGCCTTGGGCTCACGAAAGTCATATTAAACAGAAACATAAAGTTTATTGCATTTACATGCTCTCACAAAACTCGATTACGATAAAGACGTACTAAAATAATGATGCCTTGGTCAAGGACATCATTACAGCCACCACGACCTACTCTTCCCCCGTGTTTGGATCAGCAGGGTAGAAGTGGCCAAACACCACTTCTGGCTCACCTGCAACTAGGTTTAAAAGCAACCTGAGTACAAAGGTACTCGTAAGACTTACACAATTACATATACAAGGATCATGCAATGGCTCAAGTAAAAGCTTTAAGGTTAAGTAATTATTGCAGAAGCATTAGCTCTCTACACTATCACCTATCAGAATTAATTAACATTGCCCAAACCCCCAACAATTTTAGTACATTAAGAGTATACAAAATAATGAATCACAGAGGTGCCATGAACCATTTCCATCATAACCAAAACTTTCTACGAAGAGTTCAACAGACAAAGAGCTTGCTCATAACCGAGAGCACGGCAATTTGAATTGATTGTAATCTTGCAAGGGTGTACTACTTTACCCACACGATGCAAGGACCATGCGACTTACCCAACCGGCCAAAGTTGAATAAGGGGGTACTCGTGTCAACCGTTCCCAACATGGCTCGATCATTGAAATCTTCACACCTAGCTTACGCGTAGAGACTTAGTTTCCACCGGGGACATCTCTAAACTTTCCTACTCGTAGGTCCACCTGGGGACACCTCTAAGCCTGTTTGCATAGCCCTTGGCCACGTATCTAGGACTGTACATCAATGATCAAGTCAAGGAAGGTAATTGGCTTATCCATACCATTATATTGGATATGTGGTAGCACGAAAAGGTGCTCAAAGCCAATGTCATCCACGGACGGTCCTTAAACGATCCAAGCGGACCTGCCTATGTGACTCCATTCACTAGGCCCTACCATTCCGCTCGAACCTCGAGGCTACAAAACCCTTAACAACCAAACCGAACCAGTGCGAACAAGGGTAACCGGTAAATGTGATCCTCCAAAACATTCCTATCTAGCTAGCGAAAGAAGTACTCTAAGCAGGGCTAAGCATCTAGTCAGATTAAGTAATTAACTAACTAACTAGTGCCAAGAACAAGGATGACAAATCAAGGAAGGATAATGCACGCAGATAGGTACAAGAATGCAATACATACTTAAAATACATAACTCAACATTACCCGGTGGGATAACTAATTAACTCAGGTTAAATAGGAGCAAGGATTCATGCTTAGCTGCTTGCCTTGGTTAGCTTCGGACTCAACCACGAACGGGACTCCAGGCTCATGCTCAACGGACTTGGCGGGCTCCACGGGTTCATTCTCCGACGGTTCGGTCACTAAAATGCATGAATGCGATGCAAGAATTAAGAAATGAAATTAACAACAAGAATAAAACATGGAAATAATTGAGTATGCAGATAACAATACAAGGAACTCATGAAAATTGGTTTTGCAGTAAAAGCATTTTCCTATAAGTAATCATAAATAGATCAATTTTCAGCTACTCTAAGCAAGATAAATCCGGAAAGGCATGTAAACTTATCTAAACAAATCCAAGAAAATTATCTTAGATACTAGGCATAAAAAAAAGATAACAAAACTGGTTTCACCCTTTTATCACTTTCCAGTAAAAATTTCTATATTAAACCATTCTCAGATAAAGCATAAGAAAACAAGCTAAAACTTTGATAACCAGCAAGGAAGCATGTGAACAAGTTGCACTACTGGAAATAATATTTCACGAGGAACCTAACAAAATTTGGTTTGGCATTTTTCGAGCAATACACAAATAAATAAGCATTTTAATCACTTTTGCAAGATAAAACCATAGATAAATCTACAACAAAGTAACATGCAAAACAATTTTTTTTTAGTAGATCTAAGCTAGAGGAATCTAACAAAATAAGTTTCACATTTTTCGGAACTATGTACGATTTTCTACACATTTAGCAAATTGCAGCACAAATAAACTCGTTTGAAAATGCTAAACGTATCCCGCAGGGCCAGCCCAGGCGCCGACAGGCGGGCCCCATGGGCAGAGGATCCCCCGGGCCAGGTCAAGGCAGGCCGGGCGGCCTTGACCTGGGGTGCGCACGGCCAAAGCGCGGCGACGGCGGCGCGAGGCGGCGCGGAGAGGCGGGGCCAGAGTGGAGGAAGGGAAGGTGCGCATGGGGTGGAGGGAACGGCGGCGAGCCTCACCGGCGGCGGCACAGGCGAGGAGCGGCGATGGACGGGCGGCGCGGCGGCGTTGGGCGGCGGCGGATGGCAAGCTCCGCCGAGAGCCCAGCAGGGAGGGGGAGGAGGCCGGGTGAGGGCCCAAATCGGTCGAGGATGGGGAGAGCTAGGTGGTGCGCGCGCTAGATTTGGGAGCACCTCACCGGCGGCGGCGACGAAGCTCGGGGCGGCGGCCATGGTGGTTCGGGGCTAGGGTTTGAGGGGGAGCGGGGACCGGCCTCGATAGAGGATAGGGTGAGCGAGCGGATAAGGACGTGTGAGGGAGGACGAGCGTGGCACGACACCCAAGGATGGCCGGTGCGTGTCTCGGAGATGGCCGGCGGCGGCGCGACGCGTGTGGCGCCGAAACAGAGCAGGGAGGAGGATGAGAAGGGGAGGCTGACGGGTGGGCCCGGCGAGGGATTTTTTTTTTGGGGGTTGTGACACCCCCGGGAGGGCGAACCAGTCGTGCTTCCCGTTGGCGAAGCCAGTGACGGACATGCCGCCTGCTGCTGTCCTCATGGCTAACTTGGCATTGCTACCGCGGCCTGTCTGCAAGGCAACGAGCATGTAGAGCGCGCCGGCGGGCGGATGGAGTTGCGCCACCGCAGCAAGGCTGCCGGCGGCGAGCGCGAGGAAGAGGAGCGCAGCGGAAGAACGCCTGCCATCCATGCTGAGAGATCTATTGTAGTTGCCGATTGATGAGCCACTAAGAGAGAGCTGTTGTCCCCAATGATATACGAGCAAGTTGTATGTATATATAAGTGATGAACTAGCTAGTGAAACGCATTCACGCATGTCGCGTTGGACATCTGTACTACTAGTTGTCCAATGCAAGAACCGTGCACTGTCAGAACCACACGGTTGTACCTCATAAACAAGGTTGTGTTGACGAGAATCTGCAGATGTTCTATAACTGTGCTATTCCATCAACCGCCTGCTTGGAGGAGGAGCAATGGTCTTGGAATTTTCAGGTTATAGTACGCAGATTTCTACTAAAACTTAGGGATTTGTATCCTAAATTCCCTTTCCAAACAAAGCCTAAATGTATGAGGCGTAACCTAAATAGACTTGTAGCTGTGTTACATGTCAACTTGAAATGGATTAGTGTTTGTAACTCTCTTTAACATAGGGAAGATAGGGGAAATATCTTCTTATTAGAATCTAATGAAAAAACTTTCATTTTTTTCACTACAAGAAAAAAGAGTCATTCGTCCACCTCCAATTAGTACCGGTTGCTTTATACCCGATACTAATGCCAATTTAATACCGGTTGCGCAGCACAATACCCCCGAATGATTTACTACCAGGCCATAACACCACCCGGCACTACATGCCACCATTTAGTACCGGTTGGTACTAAATGTGCATCATCTATCCAACGAAATGATGTTTGAATTGCTCACATTTGAAATTTAAATTTTTGAATGACCTTGGATGAAGAAACGACCCAAACAATTGTAGATCTCAAAAAGTTATGCAACTTGGTAGTTGATAACTTTTTTTATTTGGAAAGTTAAGAAATCTTGTAGATAGTAACTTTTTTATTTAAATTCACTCAGGGTCCCAAATAATCATTTTAAAATCAGATGGACGTAAAATGGCTAGGATGAATATTCTAAATGGACACAAGTGTCTTATTGGTGCAGTGCTCTTTTTAGGAGCTTGTGAATTCTTCAAGCCTAAAATCAAGCTTTTGGGAATGTGTTTAAGGTACTCTTGAAGCGAAAATCATTTCTGCGTACGCATAGCAAGGCTCAAGTAGTTTCGCACGTAGGCCTTATCCCACTAGTAGAAAACAAACCAAAGGTACGGCGTCTCCCTCAAACTGGTACTTTTGGGGAGAATGGGAGCCTAATGAGATTTTTTAGTACCGGGTGGTATTACCACCCGGTACCAAAGGTAAGACATAGGTACTGGATGGTGTTATTACTCGGTACTAATCCTTTGATATCACCCAGTACTTATGTCTACTCTTTGGTGCCAGGTGGTGAATCCTTTGATATCACCCAGTACCTATGTCTACCCTTTGGTGCCGGGTGGTGAACACCACCCAGTACCCCAAAGGTGCACCACGGGTTATTTCAAAACGAAAATATTGCCCTCTCAATCATAATTGCTGCATAGGTGAGATGGTAAGAGAGCTACATGCGAGCAAAGAGGTCGCAGGTTCAAATCCTGACCATGTCACGCGCGCGTAATGGGTTTAATATATATTTCTTTTATCAAAAATGCATCCAAAGAGAGCCTTAGGTACCGGTTGTTTTACCCGGTACCTAAGGCCGAGACCTTTAGTCTCGATTTGATAGTAAACGGGTACCTCTCCAACCGATGCTAGTGGGCTTTTTTCTAGTAGTGTCCAATGGCTAGTTTAGAGCCAGCGGAAGTCACTTTTTATTCGATGGACATGACCAAAATGAAGAGTCTGCTGAGTAGTGAAGAAATATTCTCGAACCCTTCTCGATACACTTTTCTCTCACTCACATTATTTAAGACAATCTATTCTCCTCTCTATTTACATGATTAGAGCTCTAGTGCTAGCTCTAAGCCATTGGAAAGGGCCTTAGCTACATTATTTGGTGCTCTTGACAGTGCTAGATTATTCTAGTATTTGTCCGGCCTACCAAACAAGCCTCATGTTTGCTGTTAACATGGTCTTTTATACAATTCATTTTATGACTTTTAGTTCCCTTTATCCCTGGTTTCAAATAGGAAGGGGACTAAACCTTTTAGTCAAGGGACTAAAATTAATTCTGGGACTAAAGGAACCAAACAGGTCTTAGGGTCTTAGGCGCACTTTGGATGCACTTGGTCTTGCTTGAACGCTTTGATTGTGGTGTAAGACACTGCCGAGTTTTAGGCTGCGTTTGGAAGTTGGCTTTTAGCTGGAGGAATTGCATTGGATTATGAATGCCAAAGCTGACTGGAAATGGAAATGGATTACAATGCCAATGCTGTTGATTGGATGCATATGTAATGGGTAGCTGGAATCAAGGGTAGCAACCAATTCCAATTCTTGTTTGGATGCACAAAACTATGAATTGTATACCTCAAAGAGTTTGAATAAGATATCATGTTGTACATGTATGAAAATTTAGTTTCCATAACTTTTATATATATGATGTAATGTTTATAAAAATATATTGTGACAGTAATATTAAAATAGCAAAAAAATTCTGAAAATAATTAAAAACAGTACGTATATCATGAGAAAATAAGAGAAAAATAATGACAATAGTAATATAGCACCAGCCATTATACAGACAAAAACATGACAACAATAATCCAAGTTTGTCACAAGAACCATACAGATAACATATCACAACATATAGTTTTTGTCCATCACAACAGATAGTTTTTCCATCACAACATGAAACACCTACTTAGGATAACAAGTTCTTAAGCCCTAAATAGTACAACACATAGTTTTTGTCCATCACAACATAAAACACCTACTTAGGATAACAAGTTCTTAAGCTCTAAATAATAACTACCATACAGTACCACCCTCAATTGCCATTCTTTTAGTTCAACAACAAGAGCCATTCCTTCCTCATGTCCATGGGGAGTTCCAGGAGCGCTTGGAATAAGCATTCATTAAGGATGAACTTCCCATAAGATTTTAGCATGTCAGATCTAGCCAAATCAGGTACCATTTGAAGTGTTGCAAGGATCTCAGCAGGAGAAGTAACACTAGGCATCGGTAGTGGTTCGGTGGACTTCAAAGAATGAGGTCTTCATATCTCCTAGTATAGATAGAATGGCCTCACCAGTTCGCTGCTTCTTTTGGGGCAAATCTGGTGATGCATCATCAACTTGTTCAGGTAGAACTTGAGCACTCTCAGCACCTGTCTGAGCACCTTGACCATTGGCATGATCTTTTGAATAAATGGTACTGATTGCATCCCAATTCTTCACTACTTTGTTCTTGTAGTAAGCTGCTGACTTGTTAGCCTACATAAACACACATATATGTATCAATTTGCTGCAATTCCCATTGTGAAGAGTGAAACAAATAATAGAAATTATTCATGCACTTACCTCCACATATTTATTCCAAACATCATCACTATCAATTAACATCTTATCATTAACCCAATCACAGCCAAAGCAACCTCAATTTTAGACCATGTCCAACTACTAGCAAGAACATAGCAACCTTTTCTTCCACACTAACATATACACTGTCACGCAGACCACACCTTTCCCGCAATATGGCGCACAAATCATGGAAGTTTCTTTTAGTCAAACGCAACTTATCGTAGCATGTAACATCAGACCGATCATACATCTCCTTAAGCAAATACTTCCTATAATTGTGCAACTGCTCATCACTGCTAAAGCACCCTACACCCCTTAGTGCCCTCTGTGAACTAAGATATGCAAGCCCAAGAACCACTGACTCAAAGTATAGTTTTGTCAACACAATCCTTCTCTTCTTTCTTCTTTTATTTTCTTCAGTTATATAAGAAATCAACTCGAGATCTGACATAGTATAGCTACAATGCACACACACTGTTCATAAACATTATGACATACAACAAAGACACAACAATTAGGCATCACATACCTTCAATCGTCTAGACCAGCAACCCAACGCTGAAATAACCTGAAATTTCAAGCAGGGCAGGTCAGGGCGGCCATTATAAGAAGAGGACAAAGAGCAGAGAGGGAGAGGCAGGCAGTAGTAGGCCGCTTCCAATCCCCCCCCCCACCCAGCGACCCACTTCAGCTGCTCTGCTCTGCCCCTGCTGCCGAGTGCCGAGGTGGATTAATGTCCAGTGCCGCTGCCGACCCGGAGGAGATCAGGGCGCGCGTCGTGGGAGCCGTGGTGGGCCTATGTGCGTGCGCAGCTGGCCGCCGCTAGGGTGTGCGTGGTGGGCCACTGCTGCTGTGGCGCGTGGGAGCTACCAGGCACACGGGCAGCTGGCCACGGGCCATCACCGGCCGCCGCCGCCGCAGGAGCCGGCCATGTACAAAAATAGATCCGGGAAACACAGGGGAGATTGGGAGAGAGATGGTCTACCAAGAAGAAGGGGAAAGGACGGAGGTTTGCAGGAGGAGGGCTGGAGGACAGGTACCTGCGGCGGAGGGGACGGCAGCGGCGGTGGCGCCCTCCCGAGGTGGCCGTCCGCCTGTTGACGCCCGTCAGAGGAAGCTGTGGAGGGGGCGGTGTTGGCGTTTTCTTTTTTTTGTCGCGAACCGGTACGCGGGGAATGGGGGGAATTAAGATGCCGAGCAATGCGAGGCGGGAGGTCTCTGTATTGTGGGCGGGCGCCCGTGCACTGGCCCAATATTTCGCGGCATTGGAGGGAGATTTCCGGCTGTCAATGCGGAAGCCGTCCAAACACGTGAATTGCGGCGTATACGATTCTAATTCACGATTCCGGCCTTCAATTTCTACTTCCAAACGCAGCCTTAGGCTATTTTGTCATTTCATATGAAGAAGCGGGGTTCTGTTCCTTCTTCTCCTTTTCCACCTGCACAGCATCTTTATCTTTTTCTATGCTTTCTGAAGAACCGTCTCGACTTTGGCGAGTACTGAAAATCGGGGGGAAAAGAGGCCGTGCGTGCTCTGCCCGCTGCCCGCTGCCCGCTGGTGCTCGGCCGGCAGCTGAGCCCATTGATAGTTTAAAGTTGATGTTGAAAGCCCTGGAAGGCCGCGGAATTCCAAGGTAGCTGGGGACGACCGCGTCTGCTAGGTCGTGAAGCCAAATTGGTTCTATTCGACACTGATGAAATGGACAGCCAGTTTTTAGTCATTGCTTCAAGTAATCTCTCCTGTAGAACGTGCTAGTCGAAGGACGGAAGAAACATCGTCACAGCTCTTCCCGAGTCATGGCAGTTTACATTAGTCAGTCCGTGACTGGCCAGCTACACGTACGAATTGAATCAGCAGCATATGCTGTGCTGAAGCTTTATTGCAGGGACCTGGTCACTTGGGAATTCCGCGGCCGCTCCATATCACCGATGACGAACTGATGCAGCAAGCACCGTGTCTTCACCGTTTCACAGCTCGTGCGTATCACTCCATCTCAAATTATAAGACATTCTAACTTTAAGCATACCAAATTTGAGCAAATTTATATAAATAGACTAATAAAATTTGCGATACCATATTTTCATAGTACACCTATTGGGTATCATAAATCTTTTTAATTATCTCTGTAATCTTGGTCAAATGGTTTGACTAAAAAAATTAGAATGACTTATACTTTTGAAACGGAGGAAGTATATAGCGTATAAAACAAGGCGGACCGAGGGTGCAGGCGCACCTAACCAGGGCACACGGTACATCTGAATTATTCAAAACACTGCACGGCCATGCCCCCCAGGCACCTTCTCGCCAGCACCCTAGTGGCAGCTGCGCTGCTCGCGCTCGCCGCCGCGGCGCCCGGGCACGATGCCTCAGAGGCGAGCCTGCCGGGCAACAGTACCGACCTCGCGGTGCTGCTAACCTTCAAGGCCGCACTCTCCAACCCGCTCGGCGTGCTCCACCTCAACTGGAGCGGCAGTGTCAGGCCCCTGAACATGGCCTGAGAGCCATTCAGTTTTGTCAGTCAAATTCAGAAGTGGAAGCTCTAGTGGAAGTCGGCGTTGGAACCTCCAAGTTGACGTCTTCACTGAGAAGCGGCGATTGAAGATCTATGGTGGAGATGAAACCATCTTTAGTCACCGCATGTTAAATAGTAATTTGGGTAATTCAACTACCTGCTGTAATTCGGATATCTGTAGTAACGCCTTGGCTGGAACGGAGAGAACTCATCGGTTCATTTCGTGAACTAAGTAAACCCTAGGTGAGAGTAGCTGTAGCCGCGTCCGCTTCACTGGCGGCGCTTGGATCGGTGTACGAACCCTAAACCTATCGATTCAGTGAATTCAGTTGCTCTTCCTTGGAATTATCCCCATCTATTTGCTATCTTGTTTCAGTATTTCTGTGATCCTCACAATTGGTATTCAGAGCCAGTTCGTTTCCGGTGAGATCCACTCGCTTCCAGAGCCAGTTCCTCGTTTCTAGTCCGATCGGCGCGGTGCGAGGTGGTTTCGGCTCACCCGTAGAAAATCCCACCCTCCCACCTGGATTCGAGGAAGCCACCCTTCAATTACCCCTCATCTTGCAGTTGATTTGGTTGTTGGTGAGGGTTGCAGACCAATTGTATCTATGTAAAATTCCGGGAACCACACCGATTCAATCTGCGGCGGGCAGTGGTAGTTTTGGTTAGCAGATCTTGAAGGGGAGGGTTTTGCCCAAACCGATTTGCAAACCAGCAGATGGGGAAGGTTGGAGCTGCACCAGAGGATGAGCACTACGCCACCTCAGTGGAAATTGATGGCATACGCCGAACACTGACCAACTTCATGAAGACACAGGAAGCTAGTAATGAAGCAATGAAGAAAGGTTTGGATGATGTGCTAACAACACTTGCAAAATTGAATGGTCCATCGGTTGACGACAAGGATTCCAGTTTTAAAGGTAAAGATCCCCAGCATACAAACCCACAGCACTCTACTCATGCCTATGTTCCTGCTGTGGACGAGATTAATGGGGGCCACCATGATTCTGTTTTTGTGGAATATGATTTGAATGACTGTCCTTGGAATGCTGATGAATTAGAACAGTTCTATGAATTTGCTACTGCTCCTTCTAATGAACCCCCACACACTGTCAGGCCTCAGCAAGTATATCAGCACCAAAACAAGCATGATTACCATCAAGTTCACACCCATATTCCTGAAACTGTATTTTTTCACCCTCCACCACTTTTCCATAATCATATGCAAGTTCAGCACAAGCTGTTGCAAAAGGCCCTAAATTAAGTTTTCCTGAGTTTGATGGATCTGACCCAGATGGATGGATTAGAAAAGCTGAGAAATATTATGAACTAGTGGGAGTCCCAAATGAAGATAGAGTAAAAATTGTTGTGTTATATATCTCGGGGAAAGCTGAATATTGGTGGCGTGGCACAGGCTGCAATGCAAATATTCTTCCTTGGCATAAATTTTGCAGAATGATTGAAGATAGATTTAATGAAACATCTTCTTATGAGGCCATTGGGCAATTCCACAACCTCAAGCAGACAAGAACTGTTTCTGAATATGTGGACAAGTTTGAGGAAATCATGGGTTTGGTCAAGAGAAATAACCCATCCTTGCATGAGGACTATTTCATCAGCAGTTTTGTCTCTGGTCTCAAGGATCACATTCAACACCACTTACAGTCCCACAAACCCACTAACCTAACCAATGCTTATTGGTTTGCAAAAAGATTGGAACAAGCCCAACTAGTGGTTAAAAGGTTTCCTTTTGTCAACTCTACACAGAAAGCTCCCAAACCTTGGGTCAAGGATAAAGAAGTGAAAGATCAGGCAAACTCAACAATTGCTGACTTGAGAGCAGCTGGCAAATGCTTCAAGTGCAGAGAACCATGGGTACCTGACCATGCTAAAGTGTGTAAAGGAAAGCAAAAAATTTCAGTGGTCCTTGTTCAAGATGAAGAGGGGCAAGAAAATGTACATCTGGTGAATGATCAAGAAGACACAAAGTCTGAAACATTTCAAGATGCTTCATACCACCAAGTACATTCCCTGAAAATTTCTATGCATGCATTACAAGGCACATCCTCCTTTGCAACTACCTTCACTCTGAAAGTCAAACTAGGGAACACATTTGCTACTGCTCTAGTGGACACTGGAAGTGATGCCAGTTTGATTAATGCTAAGTTTGCAATCAAGGCAGGGTGTCAAGCTTCAACTGCTCCAAAGATCAAGGTGGCTGCTGCAAATAGCCAAACATTGTTCAGTGAAACAGTCTGTTTGGATTGTCCTTATACAATACAGGGCCATCAATTTAAGTCCAATTTGAGACTGCTGGATATTCAAGGGTATGATATAATATTTGGGGCAGATTGGATATATGCTCATAGTCCTGTGGGATTGAATCTCAAGACAAGAGAATTTTCCATCACAAAGAATAGTGAAATAGTAGTCACTTTTGTGGATGAAACATTACCTGCTAAACAACATACTATATCAGCCAAACAACTGTGCAAAATGCTGAAAAAGGGAGCAGTGGGTGCAGTCATGGTACTAAGGAATGATAATGGAGATGCCAAACAGCAATCAGTACCAATACCCCATGAATTACACAGACTACTTTTGGAGTATGATGATATTTTCCAAGAACCAAAAGAATTACCCCCACAAAGGCAAATTGATCATACAATTCCATTGATTGATCCTGCTAAACAAGTAAATCAAAGGGCTTATCGAATGCCACATTGAAAGAGCATCTAGGCCCCTAAGTGGGTTTTGGTGTATTGATTGACAACACGATTAAAGAACTAACTTGTTGGCATAAAATTTAGAGCAGGTATTTAAATTGTGGAATGATATAGCTCATGTATTGCAAGCAAATGTGTATGTCCCATTGGCAATCATTATATGTGACAAGCTAGAATGAGAAAGAAAAATGGAAGAGCAAGGTATTCATGTTTGATATGAAAGGCTCTAATATATTGTTGAAGTTTTGTTAGTTAATATGGGACTCAAAGTGGCAAGCAAAGTTGTAAAAGAAAATTGAGAGCAAGGTACTCATGATTGACATGAAGGCTCCAATATCAATTAAAGGCTTGTTCGACTTTTGATGGAATTCATATGACAAGTAAAGGTTATGAGAATGAGACATAATATGTTGTTGCATAGTCTCAAATTAGAAAGACTTGTCATATGAGATGAATAATTATTGTCAAGGGAAGCAAGCAAGAGAAAAGTGAATGAGACATGAGTTGATGTGCATATGTTGTCTCAAATTGGAAAGCTTGCATATGAAAATTAAATGGTCAATTTATTTTGGTAAAGAAGATTTCATGCATGACACAAATCAATGTGAAGTTCAATATGAACGGCTAGGATGAAGGTAGAGAGGACCGAAAGGCGTGTTTCAAGAGGCTACGCAAGCGTTGGCTTGGGGGGATCAAGGAAACCGATACGGGTCAAAATACCAGAGATCCTAGAGTCATGGAGAGCTCTATGTTGAAGAGTGTCATTATTTGGTAAATGGATGTGACTTGTGAATCAAAGATGGATTTCATTCTTATATGAAGGAAGATTCAAAGTCACTAACTCAAGCAGGCATGCTCACTGAACTTGGAGATGTTGTCAACCTCAAGATATTGTTTGAAGAAGGTCGGCTTGATTAAGACATGAAAGCTCAAGTGTTGTGTGTATGTCATTTTATGTGTGAACTTGAGTATAGGATGCCGTACTATTAAGGGGGATGCAACATCAGTGGTTTGACATTACTAAAAGTGCTCATAGCCATCCCATGTGAGAAAAATCAGAGAGAAACACTTGGGAGCAGAAAATCTACTGTGACCGGTCTGACCGGTCAAGCTGACTGGTCTGACCGGTCTGGTCCAACGGCTAGTTTATTTGAACTGACCGGTCTGACCGGTCTGGGGGACCGGTCTGACCGGTCTGACTCTGACAGAGAAACGGCTAGTTTTTTAGAGAGGGGTATTTATACCCCACACCCTCACCCTTTCGTGGGTGCTGATGCCATTTAGATTCCAGAGCCATCTCTAAGCCGTGAGAGCACTTGAGAAGTCCTCCCCAACCTCTCTTTGTGAGATTTGAGTGATTAGTGTTGAATCCTTTGAGTTGGGTTGAGTGAAACATTTGCTAAGAGAGCATTTGAGCAGTGAGAGCATAAGCCTTAGCTTGAGCACTTGCGGTTGCGTCGCCAACTCGTTGAAGCTTTTGTTACTCTTGGAGGTGAAGCCTCCTAGATGGCTAGGCGTCGCCGGCTAGCTCCCAAGCTTGTGGTGAGCAGCGGCAAGTTTGTTGCAGCAGCGATCGTGTGTCACGAGGACACATGGTCATATAGTGGAAAGGAGGAGATAGCTTGACCTTGTGGTCACGATAAGCTTCCTCAACGGAGACTAGGATTCACACGTGGTGAACGTGGTGAATCTGAACTTCGGTGAAACAAGTCTCTGTGTCTCCTTTGCATACTCTTCATTTATTTTGCGTCACATCTTGCGCTCTAGCTCTATTTGTGCTTCCGCTTCGATCTATTCGTTTCTGTTGTTTCTGTGTGTAGGTTTAAGAAATATATTTGTAAGCACCTACAGAATCTCCACACCAAGTTGCATTTGTGATAGAGCTCGTAAAGGGGAGGATTAACACATTTGTGCAGGTTCTGCGTAGGATCGGTCTGACCGGTCTGCTCAACCGGTCTGACCGGTTGGTTGCTGACATTTGTGTTAAGAGAATAAATCTGCAGGATTAGTTTTTAAACGCCTATTCACCCCCCCTCTAGGCGACATTACGCGATTAAGGTCCTTTCACACATCATCAGAAAAATGCAATGGAAGCTCTTGTAGAACAGCTACTGACTTCAAAAATGATCAGACCCAGTGTCAGTCCATTTTCTTCACCTGTGATTTTAGTCAAGAAGAAGGATGGAACTTGGAGAATGTGTGTGGATTACAGACAGCTAAATTCAAATACCATAAAGAACAAGTACCCAATTCCAATCATCGAAGATCTGCTGGATGAGTTGTTTGGGACCAAAGTTTTTTCTAAAATAGATCTGAGATCTGGCTATCATCAGATCAGGATGAAAGCTGAGAACATCCATACACTACAAGGTTTCACCCCTGATGCAACGGCCTAAAAGTGTTGCAATATGCCAAAAATGGTTGCAATAGACAAAATTGCAACACAAAAATTTGGTTGGGAGGCGTTGTCACTAATGTCGTAGCAATAGGTTTGCGCAACGGTTTATTTTGGTGTTGCAATAGGTTTTTCCCTATTGCAACACAATGGTGTTTTGTTGCAACACCATGGAGTGTTGCAAGGCATAGCATAAGCAACCACTGTGGGTGTTGCAATACTAACTATTGCAACACACTCATTGTTGCTAGAGATACATATTGCCAAATTCTCAAAGGGTGGCAATAGGTGCACTAGCAACAACAATGGTTGTTGCAATAGAACCTATTGCCACGCATCAATAGCATTGCAATAGATGGATCCTCTATTGCCACACTATCTTTATGGTTGCAACACATGGCCACTCTATTGCCACACTAATCATTTTGGTTGCTATATGCGAAACAATCTATTGCCACCACAAATATTTGGTTGCTATAGGTTGCAACTCTATTGCCACACTAAACATTGTGGTTACTATAGGTGGAGCCCTCTATTGCCACGATAAATGTTTGGTTGCGAGAGGTTGCCGTTCTATTGCTATAGATGGAAGTTTTTATCGCCACGATCAACACTTGGTTTCTATACTTGGACCTTCTATTGCCACGCATATTGTTTCATTGGTATGAGGTTTTTGCCGCACCGTTTGTTTGTTGCTATATCATATATTGCAATACCAAATGATTATCCTAATATGACAAATGGTAGCTTCAAACAATATTTGCACAGCGAACAATATATGATGAATGAAGCGTTTAGACATCCATTAAACTAAAATATTCTTTGTTCCTAGAAATCATTAATTGAACCATCCAATGACAAACTTAGTCGAAACACACACAACTAAAACTCTGAAACACACTAGCTAGTTTGAATACATTAAAATATAATGAGCTTATAGCGCTGCAGCAAAGGTTGTCTTGGTGCTGATCATCCCTTCAATCTTGCGCTCCACTCAAATTGCATCTTGGTTCTGAAAAAGAATCATTGACTTGGCATGAATCAGGTAAGCTAAAATTGTATTTTTTTTGCCAACAACAGCGTGGAGCCGACAAAGCAATCAATTTGGAATCTTAAGCTAAAGACCAGATGGTTTGCAAATAAATTTGCAGCATCATTCAAAAGTAAAATTCCTCATGAAAAGGCTATATGATCAATTTTGCCTTATAGCAGTGGCAATGTATTTTGCTATCAGCTGCTAGACTTAATGGAATGTACCCAACAACGATATCTAATTTGCAAATTTGCAGCATGATTATCTTATAAAATCTAGAATGCTAAATCAAACTTGCTGCTTGGATTAACAAAAATTGACACCTGAAGCTTTATGGATGAAAAAAAATGCTTTTGCTATTAAATTGTCTACAACGTTGATCTCATTTGGGAACATCTACTATGGGGACATCTATTAATAATTATACAGTTAAATGAGTTAGTTTTATGCGTAAAAAGAATCATATCTCCATGAATGTATCACCAGAACTTTTAATTATTGATAATAAAGATGGGCAGACTGAAAGAGTCAATCAATGTTTGGAGAATTATCTCAGATGCATGTGCTTCAACAGTCCCAAAAGATGGCATTACTGGTTGTCGTTATCTGAGTGGTGGTACAATACATCTTACCACACTTCTTTAAAACTCACACCGTTTGAGGCATTATATGGTTTCCAACCACCAATGGTAGCAGAAGTGGTTATTCCTGATTGTCTAGATCTTTCCTTACAAGAACAGTTAAGGAACAGACAAGTTGCCCAACAAGTTATCAAGGATAATCTTCAAAAGGCTCAAGCCAGGATTAAACATCAAGCTGACAAACATAGACATGACAGAGAATTTGTGGTTGGCGATATGGTTTATTTGAAAATACAGCCATACAGACACACATCTTTAAGTGCCCACAGATTTCTGAAGCTTCACTCCAAGTTTTATGGCCCATTCAGAATTCTACAAAGAATTGGGAAGGCAGCATACAAATTACTCCTTCCTGAGGGATGTCTCCTCCATGATGTTTTTCATGTCAGCCAGCTCAAAAGACACATTGGCCCAACGGTGATTCCAAGTAAAGAACTTCCATTAATTGATTCTAAGGGAATAGTCAAGGTTGCTCCAGAGGCAATTCTACAAAGAAGGTTAATTCCTTGCAATAACGAGCCAGTGGTACAATGGCTCATTCATTGGATGAATCTTCCTCCTGAAGAAGCTACATGGGAAGACGCGGCATTCATTCGGAAGGTCTTTCCTTCTTTCCATCCATGAGGACACGAATGCTAAAGGGGGGGCATTGTCAGGCCCCTGAACATGGCCTGAGAGCCATTCAGTTTCATCAGTCAAATTCAGAAGTCGAAGCTCTAGTGGAAGTTGGTGTTGGAACCTCCAAGTTGACGTCTTCGCTGAGAAGCGGACGATTGAAGATCTATGGTGGAGATCAAACCATCTTTAGTCACCGCGTGTTAAACAGTAATTTGGGTAATTCAACTACTTGTTGTAATTCGGATATCTGTAATAACGCCTTGGATGGAACAGAGAGAACTCATCGGGTCATTTCGTGAACTAAGTAAACCCTAGGTGAGAGTAGCTGTAGCCGCGTCTGCTTCACCGGCGGCGCCTGGATCGGTGTACGAACCCTAAACCTATCGATTCAGTGAATTCAGTTGCTCTTCCTTGGAATTATCCCGATCTATTTGCTATCTTGTTTCAGTATTTCTGTGATCCTCACAGGCAGCGTGGCCATGTGCGGCTAGATCGGCGTGTCATGCGGCAGCCGGCACTGCCCGACATGCCGCTCCAGGGGCAGCTTGCGCCCAGCATCAGTAACCTCTCCTTCCTCTCCGTCCTCAACCTCACCAACGCTAGCCTCGCGGGGCCGATCCCGCCGGCTCTCGGCCACCTGCGCCATCTCCGGTATCTCGTTCTCAACCAGAACAGCCTGTCAGGTTCCATTCCAGGCGCCATCGGCAACCTCACGAGCCTGCAGATTCTTGATCTCTATCACAACAAGCTAGCCGGTTGGATCCCTCCGGAGCTACAAAACTTGCGCAATCTCATGTACATCCGCCTTGACACAAACTACTTGAGCAGGCCGATACCTGCTGGCATGTTCAACAACACGCCTTTGCTGATCTCGCTCAACCTGGGGAACAACAGCCTCTCGGGTCCCATACCGGTGAGTGTTGGGTCTTTGTCTGGGCTCAAAATCCTGGTCCTGCAAGACAACCAGCTGTCTGATCCTGTGCCGCCTGCCATCTTCAACAACTCCGTGCTTCAGGTGATGGCCCTAGTAAAGAACAACAACCTCACGGGGCCAATCCCTGACAAACAAAGCTTTAATCTACCCATGTTGCAAGTATTGACCCTTTCCTGAAATGACTTTGGGGGAAGAATCCCGTCTGGTCTCGCTGCATGCCGATTCTTCCGGATACTTTCATTGTCCTATAATTCATTTGATGATGTCATCCCAGCATGGCTGCCAACGTTGTCGCAACTTACTTCTGTTTCTTTGGGTGGAAATAATCTTGTTGGGTCAATCCCCACTGGGCTGCGCAATCTTACTCAACTTAATCAACTGGATCTCGTCGAATCGAATTTAACTGGAGTGATCCCAGCAGATCTAGGACAGCTAAAGCAGCTCTCATGGCTAAATCTTGCGGCAAACCAACTAACTGGTTCCATTCCCGCTTCACTTGGCAACTTGACCACGGTCGCTCAATTGGATTTGGCTCACAACCAATTGGATGGCACCGTGCCTTCAACATTTGGTCGACTCGGAGTTCTTGGGTTTCTCAATGTTGAAGGAAACAACCTTGGAGGAGAGCTTGATTTCTTAGACGCTCTTTCTAGCTGTAGGGCTCTTCGAAATTTAGACATAGCAATGAACTCTTACACAGGTAGTATCCCCAACAGCGTTGGGAATTTTTCAAACAATTTACAAACTTTCTACGCACATGACAATCAAATCTCCGGTAGCTTGCCAGCTGTGATGGCAAATTTAAGTGGCCTCATCGCAATTTCTCTCTACAGCAACCAACTAAGACAAACTATTCCCCCACAAATCATGCTAATGGCGAATCTCCAGATCCTTAATCTCTATAATAATCTAATTGTAGGGCCGATCCCAATTGAAGTTGGCATGATGACAAGACGGGTTGAATTGCATTTGGGAAGTAACAAATTTATCGGACCGGTACCTGACACAGTTGGCAATCTCAGCAATCTACAAAGCTTGACCGTATACCAAAACAACCTATCCTCTTTCATACCCAATAGCTTGTGGCACCTTGAAAACCTTATCGAGCTTAACTTGTCACATAACTCCCTGAGTGGCATGCTACTGCCCGACATCGGGAGCGTGCAAGCATTAGTCTATATGGACCTATCAACAAATCATCTGTCAGGGCCCATTCCTTTTTCTCTAGGTCAACTCCAAGCAGTAACCTTCATTAACCTTTCTCATAACATGTTTCAGGATTCCATACCAGACTCACTCGGCAAATTAACTAGCATTGTTACATTAGATTTGTCTAACAATTCACTTTTTGGAACTATTCCGAATTCCTTGGCTAGTCTCATGTACCTTACCAACTTGAACCTTTCTTTCAATAATTTCGAAGGTCAGATACCGACAGGTGGAATTTTCTCAAACATTCCTCCTTACTCTTTGGTGGGAAATGGACCTCTTTGTGGTCTACCACGCCTAGGGTTCCCGCCATGCGCGAGAAGCTCTCACTCAGCAAAACTCCATATTTTGAAATATATTCTTCCTAGTATCGCGGCGTTGGTTATTGCCATCATTATCTTGTCACTAATCTTCATAGAGAAATTTAAGGCAGCAAAGGAGGGATCCATTCAGCCCCCAGGAGATGGTATTATTGACCACATGTTTGTATCGTACCATGATATCATTCGAGCTACTAGAAATTTCAGCGATGAGAATCTCATTGGTGTTGGGAGCTTTGGGAAGGTTTTCAAGGCCCAATTGAGTGATGGCTTAATTGTTGCAATTAAAGTCCTTAACATGGAATCTGAGCAAGCATCCAAGAGCTTTGACATTGAGTGCCAAGCATTGCGCATGGCTCGACACCGCAATTTGGTACGGATATTGAGGACCTGCTCCAATCTGGACTTCAAAGCCCTGGTGCTTGAGTACATGCATAATGGGAGCCTGGAATCTCTTCTACATTCAGAAGGCAGGCTGCATTTGGGGTTTATCAAGAGGTTAGACATAATGTTGGATGTGGCAATGGCATTGGAATACCTACATTACCATCACTGTGATGTTATTCTACACTGCAACTTGAAACCAAGTAATGTCCTACTTGACGAGGAGTACACTGCACCTCTGGCAGATTTTGGCATTGCAAAGCAGTTGCTAGGGGATGGTACCTCTGTTGTCATATCAGCTAGCATGCCTGGGACAATCGGCTACATGGCTCCAGGTATATTGTAGCCATGCATACTTTCATATATACGATTGGTGTACAACATCTGACTAATATATATCGTTACGTTTCTTTCTCTTGTACTCAGAGTATGGGTCTATAGGAAAAGCATCTCGAAAGAGTGATGCCTTCAGTTACGGAATCATGCTACTCGAGGCCTTCACAGGGAAGAGGCCTACGGACCTGGCATTCAGAGCGGAGAGCTAAGCCTAAGGCAGTGGGTTAACCATGCGTTCCCGTCTCGGCTTGTTGACGTTATCGACCCTGCCATGCTGCAAGAGGGGAAAGAGGACGGCTTCGGTGATATGGGCACATGTTCCAGTGCCGGCGCCCCTAACACATTGGCCAGCTTCCAGGCGTCAGCAGTGGAGGTGGGCTTGCTGTGCTCCGATGAATCACCTGACAGAAGGATCCCGATGAACGAAGTGGTGAACAGGCTGAAGAGGATCAGGAAGGGTTACATCTCCCAGCCCGAGGAGTAAGGGCATTGGAGATCCAAGGACATCAAGGTGGATGAAAGAATACCTTATCGACTTTGCTCTGTTTTTTATTACCCATTCGGTGACACAAGAGCTGTTTTTTTTTAGATAAGGGAAACTGGCCTCACACATCCATGGTGGATGGTTACAACCAAAGACACAAGAGCTGTTTTACCACCAATCATTGCAAGCACATAAACTATGAGGCTTTTGCTTTGTCAAACTAGCATTAAGTTACTGTATATATGCATGTATTCCTACATCAATCACCCACGAGGACTTTTGCTTTGTCAAACTAGCAGCAATATGTTGATCTATTATTTCCAAAATAAGCAATATGTTGATTTATTATTTCCAAAAAAATATAGTAGCTTCAAACCATC
The DNA here is from genome assembly GCF_016808335.1 of Panicum virgatum. Lineage (NCBI taxonomy): Eukaryota > Viridiplantae > Streptophyta > Magnoliopsida > Poales > Poaceae > Panicum > Panicum virgatum. The sequence goes on along the minus strand of NC_053151.1, from coordinate 8,667,684 downwards.
AACCTTATATTGCAAAAAATATTTCGTGTAAAATGCAATAGAGGTCCATCAACTTGCAAGGGGTGTCACTTAGGTCTACATACTCTGAAAGTTTATTTTTGGGTCCATCAACTTGTAACACTACTAGAAAAAGGGTCATGGGCACCGGTTGGAAAGGTCCTTAGACACCGGTTTTTCAACCTGAGACCCATGGGATCTGTCAAGGACATCTGTTATTTTACCTGGTACTCAGGGCCACCTTAATTAGGCACCGGTTGGAAAGAACAACCGGTACCTTAGAGCATGCCACGCTGACTCAAGCGAGCAACCCTTTTGGTATCGGTTGGTCTTTCCAACCAGTACCAAAGTGTTTTCCTCATTTCTCCCAAATCTAGTTTTATTTAATTTCCTTATTACTGTTTATTCTTTCAGAATTGCTATGCGTACTCAAGCTCTAAAGTACTATAAGTCCATTGGTCTTGTTCGAATTCAAAGAATATTGAAAAATAACTAAAAGTCAAAGGAAATCATATAATTAAGTTATTTAGCTATAATAATATATTCACAAATATATAAACAATATGACATCATGTTTTCCAATTTTTGACATGATTTTTTGGCACGTGTCAATCTATTGGACAGGCAGCTGATAGAGAATGGGCCGGCGTTGGATCTGGATGAGAGTAGAAAGCATATTGGCTTTTCAGGGATTGCTGCCTCACATCAAAGAGTGGTTCTCCTCTCATGAATTTGAGAGTCCGATTCATCTCGCTTAGAGGCCAACATGTGTTGACATTCGGGCCCAGGTCCAAATGCGAACCACGTTCTAGAAAAGAGTCAACTTTGCGGGAGATTCCTCCGATTCTGAAAATGAGGCAGAGATTGGCTTGGCCGAGTGGACCAAGAAGAAAGAGCCAGTTTCGTGCCCGTTTGCAGAAAAGGAAAAGAAGTTCGGGTTCGACGTCACAAAGGCTGACCGAATCTTTGATCTATTACTTCAGAAGGGACAGATCAAACTATCCACAAATCATACCAATGAAGTAGAGGCTGCATCGGTTAACATAGTTTTGTTCTACCCATGGAATACAAGGCTTCATCTGATGGAGAGGTAGAGAAAACCATGGCTCAGTTGTCCCTGGATCCTACGCAAGCAATATTTGAAAAGCCGGGAGACAAAGAGCGCAAGCATCTTAGGCCATTGTTCATGAAAGGGTACATCGATGGCAAGCCGATGACCAAGATGCTTGTTGATGGAGGAGCTGCGGTGAACATCATGTTGTACATGATGTACCGAAAGCTTGGGCTTGGGGAGGATGATCTAATCCAAAGATTTTGAAGGTGCAGTTTCTCCAGCCCGGGGGACAATTTGCTTTGACCTGACGATTGGAAGCAAGACACTGCCGACTGCTTTCTTCGCCATCAGCGGCAAAGGATCCTATAGTACTCTCCTAAGCAGAGACTGGATTCACGCTAACTGTTGCATTCCATCTACTATGCATCAGTGTGTTGCCTAGTGGATCGGAGACTTCGTGGAGATCATAGACGCTTACTCATCTTTCAGCGTTGCGACGGCTGACTTAGAAATTTGGAGTGGTCAGGGTATCAGATGCATATCCAGAGAAGCCTGGGAAGGAGAGATCCTGATGATGGCTGATTTTAGACTGGATGTAGTCCAGGAAATTAGCTCGAAAGAGTCATCCTGATCATCTACAAGGATGCAAATCATAGCCGATACTACGTATGGCCTCTAGCATAAAAAACTAAAAGAAAAAATATCGCGGAGATTCAGATCTGCTAGCTGATTGTCGTGAACATCGGTTTACATGGACGATATGATATGTATCGCCCTTAGTGCAAAAACACCCACCACAAAGACTTTGTTTTGATCAAGCTATTTGATTAATGTCTTGGTTGTCTGATTATCAAGTGATCTGCACCACAGCGAGGGCGACGGCGGCGCCTCGATGAACTCCATGAACGATGACCTCCCGGTCACAGTTGGGGACGTCCAGCAGACGAGCGGTGACGGTATCGCCCCGAGCATTCACCTCTTCTGTGGCGGTGGCTGCTGCATCGAGGAGGGCCTAAACCTGTGATTCCAAGGCTAAAAGAGATGCAGGCGAAAGTTAGGGAAAAGAATGATGCTATATCGGAGGAATTTTTCGATGGCAACAGAGTACTGACCTGCTAACCTTGCATCGGCAGTGATGAGTTGGGCACGTGCAGTCAGTGCCGTGTCTTTAGCAACCACCAACTGGTCTTCTAATCGACTGGTCTTCTTGGTTTCCTCAGCATAGTTCTAGCGGGCTTTATCCTTCTCTCGGAGGAGTGTCTGGATGAAATCCTTAGTTCCTTTGTCAAGATCATCAAAAGGGCTTGATGATGATGGGAAATGAGAGCGAGACGGTGCACTAGAGGCTTCGTCATCCCTAAAGAAGAAGCAAATGCCGATTAGATCTGATCGAGCTACCATGAATGGATGGGAGCAGCAGATTTGTTACCTGTGATGATGAAGAGCTGGGGGCTGGTTGGAGGGACCCTCGCCCGCGCGCTTGTTTCCTGCCATTTGCCAATGAAGATTGGAGGCTAGGGTTTTTGCTAAGGCAGAAGAGAGGAAGCCAAAGCCGATGGAGTTTGATGGGTTGGCCGTACCGATGAGTACTATTTGTGGCCTAACTAAGGAGGATGAGATCAGCTGGAGGAAGATGAAGGGTCTTGACCTAGGGTCAAATTGGAAATAAATCAGGGGTGAAAAGACAGAATTCAGATCATCGCAGTGCGAACGAGCGGTGGATAGGAGTTGAAGCCAGGGGCAAAGAAAAGTTTTTGCACTTGTCACCAGCACGGGACGCGAGGAGTCGACTGTGTGTTGTCAGAAGGAAAGCCAATCGGACTGAAGGAATTACGGAGTAAAGTTTATATTTCATTCCGAAACTTGGGGGCATGTGTTGACACCATTTTTTGGCACATGTCAATCTATTGGATAGATGGCCCATAGAGAATGGGCAGGTGCTGGATCAGGACGAGAGGAGAGAGTATATTGGGCCTTTGGGCCAGAGGAGGCGTCGCAGCTGATGGAGCTATGGAAGGAACTGGTGGGGCTACGTCAGCAAGTTATCTTTTGAATTTTATTTCGTTTGATTAGGCAAGTTTGTTTTGTGTTTTCCAAGTTTGTAATCTCGCTATATCGGCAAGGGAGGTTAGGATTAGGCTATAAATAGCCGACCTTTGTCATTTGTAAACTTTGATCAACCACATCCAAACACAAACTTTACATTCACATGCATCTACCTTTCCAAACAGCAACTTCGCCCTAGTTGCAGTAGTTTTTCTCTTTATGAGTTATTCTCAGCAGGTATGTTACATTGCTTGTTTAAAAGTTCCGAGTAGAAACACCATGCGCCCACAGCCAGCGGGCTGCTTTGGCGCCAGCATGCGGCCGTCGCACAACCTCTACGACCCTAGGACCATCACGTTCTAGCGCCCACACATGCGCAGCGCCACCACCAATCCACTTAGGAGCAGCCTGTCGCGCCCATCAGGGGATCTGGCCGCGGGGACACCAGATCTGCCACGCTGGTGCTAGATCCGGGCACCCACGCTGGTGTCGCCACGAGTCGCCCGCTCCAAGAGCCGACGCAGTCGCGCCTGCCTGGACGCGAGGGAGAAGAGGGCCGCCCACTGTCCTTTGCGAGCCGCACGAACTTCCAGCGGTTGGCTCGAGTAGTGGCGCGACAAAGGGAAGGGAGGAAGGAAGGGGCGGCGGCGGCGGCGGTGTTTCACCCGCCCATGTCACCCATGCGGGAGCGACACGGGGGATGGGAGGGAGAGTTCCCAACATAGCAGTTACATATGGATGCAATCTCTCAATATGTTTCTTGCACCAAAAGGTGTGGTGGAAGTGTGGCCACGTCACGGCGAATTCTCGACCAACGTATCGGCAGGGGACGGCTAAGATCATGCATTATCCAAGGCTTTTTGCAAAAAGGCCCTTCTATTGAGCAGAAATCTACCCATAGTCTAGGGAAGCACATAATGTTTTCACAAAACCCTTCGAGCTTCACTTGAATCGACCCACAGTCCAAGCGCTCGTGGGCATCTACAGTAAATCTTGCACACCTCCTCCTAGGCACGAGCGGCGACGCTACTATGTGCTTCCGCGCTGGGCGCTGGCACGGCGTGTCGGGCTACCCGCCGAACTGCCATGGAAGACGAGCTGCAGGGTAGAGATGTTTGCCCATCCAACGTACCACCGCTCCGCTTCGGCACGACCGGCGAGACCACACCGGTCTGCCGCACCTCCACGTCAGGCCAAGCTACCCGTCAGGCTGCAGTGGAGGAGAACGAAGGAGGAGGAGCCACAGCATCGATCTTTCAGAGGGGCACCCGCGCCGAGTCACCACGACAGCGTGCCCCCCACGCCAGCCCAACTCCCCTGGCGTCTCCTTCTCCCCTTCCCCGCGGCTGCAGTCGAGCTTGGCTCCATCGGTGACCATTGCCAGACGAGAGGTGGCGGGCAGCGCACGTAGCGGTCTAGCGGGAGGGTGCAGCGACATGATGCCAGGATCAGAAGAACCAGCAGCCCATGCCGCATGCATATCTCGGCATCCACAATGCTCCCTGCCACCATGCTATGACGCTCGCCTGTCTTGCCGCTTGCTCGGCCCTTAGTCGTGGGCTCGTAGCCATGAACGCCCCCTTCTACGGTCCTACCCACCCTTGTCTATTAAGAGCAGCATCGTATAGACTATGAGGTAGGCCTAATGTTGAACACGTCATCCGGGTGCTACGTGGAACAAAACTCTCCAACGTATAGCAAGCATATCAAGTCCTACCTTGAAAAAAATATTCCTTCTTGCCTAACATGCAACAGTTGCAACTTGCAACGACGACACCAGAAAAAAAATATTATTTTATTTAAAGCACTGGGTGAAAAACGAAGCACCGTAGCTAAGGTGATGCTTTGGAGCACCCACGTCTCCGGCGTATAGCAAGAGGGAATCTTTCTCTAGAGCTCCAGAGCACCCTCAAAATTGCAACGGTGAAGCTGCTCTAAGAGCACATATGCACAACAATTGTTTGATATTTTGCCTATATGAGATGATTAGTCAGTTTGAACCTGAAACATATGTCCGGATGACCGCTATTATGTTCATCACCAACTAATGGATATGCACCATTGCCGCCATGTCACTTGATTGCCATCTTCGACCTTAACCTGGGAATAATTACATTCCCAAATGAATCTAGGGAATCATGTAGGTTATAGTTACCATTATCTTAAATGATACATACAGTGTGTGTATTGTTTTGTCGACTCATAAATACTTTTAACCTCCAACTCTTGTCTCCACAATTTCGGTTTGTTTATATCTGGGTTGATCATTTTACTTTTAGAAGCATGGAGGGCATGGCATAGCTGAAAAGCATTATATTAGTATTGAAACATATTTCATAACTTGATGGCGACTGGTGGCAAGGTAAATCATTATAATAATATTGAAATGGATATCATAACTATCTGTTTAAGCTTCTCATGGTCAACTCTAGCTGTTTTTGTTTTGCGGGGCTCACAGGCTCATTTTATTACTAAGAGAACCTGGTGGTTTCTCCTTGGAGAACAAGGTAAACAGGAGGATCATTACTGTTAAAGCTACCAAGTTTGTTGCTATACTCTTCATATGCATATGCTATCCATCTCACATTTAATTAGGGAGGGACCTAGGTGCAAAGCATTTGTCCATTAATACGCATGCATGCTAAGATCACCTACGCATAAGTCAGAAGCAAGAAGTATACACTACGTTGTCATAAAAGATTGAGGACCATCTAACTTGCAGTAGTAATTTGATCATCGATCACGTACCTTTTCACATGTACTTGCAGGCGATAGGGATTTGCAGGACCACTGGACCAGCCACGGCGACAGCGTCCCGAGAGCGTGCTGGACGTGGACGGCGACCAGACCTGGACAGTCGGCTGCGGCGTTTTGGGCATGCTGGACATGGAAGCCGCCGGTGATTGAGGCGATAGCAGGTAGGGAGACGTGGTGGATTGCCGGCCGTGGGCGGTAGCCGCAGCAACTGCGACAGCGTTCTGGACGTTGACGCCGACCACGGCGCCGGCGGCACCAGCGACAGCATCACAGGCTTCAACACGTACAGTTGCTGTGCTGAACTGGCAGCGGGGACAACATTCCGTCGCGGGTGTCGTAACCACGATGCCGGCAGAAACGTCCGTAGACTACATCAGAGGAATTACGGAACAAAGCACTGAACGGGGGAGCTGAAGAGACGTGGTCAAGTACTAAACGTGGTGAAAATATGACGGCAGCTAACTGAAAAGGATTCAAGTGGCAAACAGAACGGATTTTTTATAACTTTTGATGGCGATTTTGCAATTTCGTGTTTTTAGTGCAATTCAGAGGTCGAAGTAGTGGTAAAATCTGCAATTTGCCCTTCAAATAGAAACCTGCTCCCACCCCTAATATGGGCAAGACCACTCATTCCACAAATTTTCCGGCCCATGTCCAAACAAACGATTTTTTTTTCAATGGTTGAACAACTCTACGCGTATACGAACACCACCTACAACACGGAGCAGAGGCTGCAACGGCTGATTATTACCGAGTCATGTTAATCACGTCTCTATCAGAGAATTAGTCTTGCAGCTTTAAAGGCTTGTGTGTGGAATGAATTAGTTCCGTCTATATTTATCGTTTGTTAAACCATATATATAATTGCATATAGATCAGTAGCTGTGAGCATTCCAGAGGAACCGCAACTCTTCATGAATTACGATGGGCTTGCAGGTTAGCTAGTCTGATGCTTTTGATGAACTAATTGCTAGGCTCATAGCACTCATAGTTATGCTAATATCTTGCAGGTGCCATTTCTGCTCAGTCTTTCCTCTGTCCTCGCCGCATGGATCTATTCTGAATTCCTGGGATACAGGACATCATCGTCTCATGAAAAAGTGTAAGTTGTATCTCTGTGGAAACCCCTGGTTGTTGCTCAGCTTTATTTGGGACAGAAGATCTGATGAATCAGTATCTCTCTTTTTTTTTTGAACCGAAATCAGTATCTCTCTTCAATCAAAAGATCTGCGAATTAGTAATTGTTTAAGGACGGACAACTCGTCTGCAACAGTAGTCACTAGTATTAATTGCTGTTTACAGCTTACAGTAGCATCATGAACAAGTTCAAGAACAGTTGTCCTAATTTTGCTGCGATTATTGTTTCATCATCTTCAGCCACTCGGATGCTAACTTGAGCAATGAAACCATCAAACAAGATGATAGGGCAGAGCTACTTGAAGGAGGCCAATCCAAACTTCCATCCAGAAACAACTCTGCCAAGGCAAATTTAATAAGGTACTGATAAAATAAAACCATCAGGATCATATATATCGTAAAGCGGTCAGGATATATATCGCATACAATTCGTAAATGTTGATGTCTCTGTGATTGTGACTTGTGAGCTGCAGGTTCATAACATTGAATGAATCCTTTCTACTTGAAAATCAGGGCGTACTGAGAGCCATGTAAGATCAATCAATATGAATTAATGGCACGTCTGCTCTAGGAATTCTGGCTATGTGATTAATAAGAATGATGGACCTTACATGTTGTTTAACCATTACCAGGTCTGAGTTTGGCATTATTCTGGTTTACTTTTACATTTGTGATCGGACAAACATATTTGCAGAAAGCAAGAAGGTAAGACTGATGTTACTTAATCTTAAAACTCTGTTTCTCAAAAGAAAATCTTAAAACTCTCAGCAGAGTAGCTACAGGTAGATGTAACATAGTTTTTGTTGGTTAACAGAGCTCATAGTATGCTTCTGATATCTGAAGAGTGACCTTGGGACTTTTAGCTTTCTGATTTACTATGGCCTCAACATGCTCATATCCCTGTTTTGTTCTCAACAGAGCTATAACCGCGACATGTTTCTGTTTTTATACATTCTTCTTATCGTCGCATCAACACTTACTTCACTTAAGAAGCACCATGAACCATCAGCAATTTCAGGAAAGTCCATTCTCTATCTTAATCGCCACCAAACTGATGAATGGAGAGGGTGGATGCAGGTTGGTGTGTTACCAGACTTCTTTAGTTCTGTCAGTAGTGTGATTTTTAGCTATCTATATCACATTGGATTTCAAGAGAGACTTGACTGTGATGACATATTAAATGCATGTTGTATTTTTAGTTGTGTTTTGGCTGCACAATAGGTCTAATTATACAATCTGTAATTCCAGGTATTATTTCTGATGTACCACTATTTCGCTGCCTCAGAAATATACAATGTAGTTCGTGTGTTCATTGCTTGCTATGTCTGGATGACTGGATTTGGGAATTTCTCATATTACTATAAGAAGAAAGATTTTAGCATTGCAAGATTTGCTCAGGTGCCCATTCTAACGCAAATTTAGTTACTTTGTTACTGATGATAAGCTTGAACCATCTAGATTTCTTGTAACTCCACCTTTCAATCACTGAACACAACAAATTTACATTTAGTGCAGATGATGTGGAGGGTTAATTTCTTCACAGCATTCTGTTGCATTGTCCTAGACAATGATTATATGCTGTATTATATCTCTCCAATGCACACCCTATTTACTCTAATGGTATACGGATCGCTCTTTCTGTTCAACAAGTACAATGAGATGCCATCAGTTGTGGCTATTAAGATTGCTTGTTGCTTTTTGACTGTCATTTTGATTTGGGAAATTCCTGGGGTATTTGAAATTTTGTGGGCGCCATTAACATTTCTGATTGGTAAGGTCTCTCATTATTTCTTTCTGTATGTCATTGTCATTTGAGTTGTGGACTGAACAAAAAAGTCTTTTTGATTCAGGCTACAAAAATCCAGAACATTCAAAGGTAAACTTGCCCCTGTTGCACGAGTGGCATTTCCGTTCTGGTCTTGATCGATACATATGGATCATTGGAATGATCTATGCCTACTTTCACCCTAATGTAAGTGTCTCAAATAGTGATATATCTTTCATCCTATTGAACTGAACGCATAATATTAGAAATACAAAGTTATTTCATACAGTTTTTTCTCTTTGTTATGCCTACTTTAAGGGTCCTCTCCTTAATCCATATGTTTACCTCATGTTAATCTAAATAGAACATTCTGTCCTAAACAGGTCGAAAAATGGATGGAGAAGCTCGAAGAATCTAAGACTAAGGTTTGACTGTCAATCAAGGGAACCATTGTGACAATTTCCTTGATGGTAAGTCCCATGATCATTTGTTACCATTATCGTGCACTGACTAGGATGAGTTCTAATAAGAAAATAACTATGGGGCATTTGTGTTCTTGCCGCTACTTTATAGTGCCATTGTAATTATACCCTCATTTTTCTTAGAGAATTTTTACATTGATTGAAAAAATGAGAGTCATCCATCTAACAAAATCGTACAGTAGCCAAGGTAGGAAGTACATAGACTAAAGTACCTGGTGGTACAATAATATGGGACGAAGTACCAAAAGAGTGGGACTAAATACTAATTTAATTTAATTTTCTATAGATCAACGGCTAGCTAGGAAAAATTCAATGGAAAAGTACCTGAAAGTACCCTCTGATACTTCACGATCATTGTAACCGAGCTCTTTTTCTTAACTTTGTAATTCTGCCCTTACTGTTCACAAGTCAATAACTAACTATAGGTTCTGTTCCTTTTTCTAGGCTGGCTATCTGTGGTACCAATATATCTACAAGCTGGACAAACTTACATACAACAAGTACCATCCCTACACCTCATGGATTCCTATAACGTATGTATAACAAATCTTATGCAATGAAATTCCTAATTATATGGTGTGTGGCAGAATTTCTCATTACGTACAGTTGATGACCCCATCTGTTTCTTACAGTGTTTATATCTGCCTACGCAATTGCAACCAGAAGTTGAGGAGTACCTCTTTGGCTCTTTTTGTGTAAGAATTTAAAATTTTGTGTTTCTATGGCATTTGCAAAGGTATCTCGAGCTATGAAAACTAAAACTTAAGAGATCAGAATATGGTATCCAAGTTACCAATTTTCAATTTGCCTCCTAAGTCAAAGTTTGCTGTATATATAGCTTGGTACTTTTCAATAGATGGTAAAATTAGCAAGCACTCGTAGGCTAGCGGCTAGCAGAGCGTGCTCTTAGGGGGTTGAGTTTCACTTTCTTCTTAAATCAAAGCGAGGGTGCAGTCTGGACCTTGTTGTCTAGTTTTTTTTAATAGATCGTAAGATTCTCTAAATTTCTGCCAACTTATCGAGTTATTTGCTTTTATATAGTTTCAGTTACTCCATCTCTAAGTACGTAATCCCTTCTTTTATAGTTGGCTTGGCAAAATTACAATGGAGAGTTATATTTCTCAGTTCCACATTTGGCTCAGGTATGGGACTCATCTGTTTTTTTACTTGGAACTCAGTATGGTCCTTTTTTTAATGTAAACTGGCAGGACCTGCCGTTTATTAATTAATATAGGTGGACTAACAAAGCCCCAAGAAAAAAAAACGAAAAAAAAAACTGCAGAAGCTGGGAGCAATGCCATTTGATGCCTGCCCTTGCAACCATGCTACCGTCCAAAAAATGGCATTGTGTCCATTTCCTAAGGTGATTTTTATGGTCATGGAAGGAAATGGGCACGTCTATGTCCTTCCAATCCTTGTTTTCCAGTTGCCACTCATACCAAAGCAAACTTAAATGTAGCGCCCTGGCAAATTTGCACAGGTTTTCCTCAAAAAAAATTTGCGCAGGTTGAGGCTCGCCAGTCCTCCAATGTGTTTAGGCATGCAGCAAATCTCCCCTTTACTACCCAGTATACGTTCCTGATTACTGAAGGTAGTCGATCAGTGTAATGTGTGTCTCCTGTCTCCATGAGCATACAAGGTCAAGAATGAATCAAAGTTAACCTTTTGTAGCAGAATTTGATTAAAACTGAATCCAAAAGAAAAAGGTTGGGTGCTTTTTTCTTTTTAATAAAAAAACATGCTGAAGCACGATCGTGAAAAAAAAAGATTCGGATGCTTTTGAGTTTCTGTTCTGTTGTGTTTTCAGCTTTCACACTGAGGAATGAGTGGCTTCTTTTACAGGTCTGGTATTCCCAATGGACAGCCAAAGTTGCTTCTATCTCTCATACCAGATTACCCGCTGCTTAACTTTTTGGTTACTACAACGATATTTATTTTGGTAAGCTCCAACGTCAAAGTGATTTTCATTCAAGAAAAAATCATCAAAACGATATTCACTACGTGACTTATACTGCAGATATCATACCGGGTGTTTAAGCTCACAAACAGACTGAAAGAGGCTTTTATCCCCACCTCGGATAACAATAGTCTATATCAAAATTTTATCGCTGGGATTGCAATCTTTGTTGCCCTATATTTCTGCTCATTTATTATTGATAAAATACCAATTGTATAGATAAGAAAACGACTACAGTACAATTACCGAGTTGAAGCTAGCTACTCTTTCTTGAGCCATGTATACTCAACTCAGATAGCTCATTATTGGTTTGAGCTATGTTACAGTGATTGTAAAGTATCAGAGGGTACTTTCAGATACTTTTTCATGAAATTCTTCGTGGCCTATGGAAGGTATTTTCAAAAATTCAATTAATAGCATTAAGGGTATTCGGTCACAGTCTTTTGATTGGTAGTCGGTCTCATATTTTTGTACCACTAGGTACTTTAGTTTAGGTACTTCTTCATACTTTCTACCTTGACCACTGTACGATTCTGTCAAATAGATGGCCCTCTTTTTTTTCCATCATTGTAAAAATTCTCTATTGCTTTTCCAAGGATGAAGAAGTTCCAAGTAAATGAACATAATAGTTCATGGCTTTTGGCAAACCTATTGATGGACATAATGCTCAGAATCAATTCGTTTTCGTACATAAAAGGAGAGATTGCCTCAAAAAGCTAACCATTCAGGCAGAGCGAATATTCCAATGTGATAGTGCACGAGATCGGGCGTGGCCAGAAAACACCGGGTGTAACAAACTGATTTTTCAATCTAATGAACTTTGGCAGTTCTCTTGTTACCAGTGCTTTATCCGCCAACCTACCAAAGGCATACCCCCCGAGTCAGTAGATTTATAGGTGGAGTGCCACCAAGATCAGGAACTTGAAAGTGCATGCAACACAAGAGTTAGACATGTTCAGGCTGTTGAATAGTATAATACCCTACGTCCTGTGTGATGGTTTGTATACATGAGATTGAGGTTGGTTTGACGATGTCCCTACCCGCCCTTATATACTCTGTGAGGATAGGGTTACATGTGGGCACGAGCTTAGCAATCCTTCTAAGGCTTGTCTTCCGGTTGTCACTCATACCAAAGCCTTTGCAAATTTGAGCAGGTTTTTCTCAAAAAAAAATTGCACAGGTTGAGGCTCGCCAATCCTCCAATGTGTTCAGGCATGCAGCAATTCTCCCCTTTTACTACCCAGTATATACGTTCCTAATTAGTGAAGGTAGTCGATCAGTTTAACGTGTCTCCTTTCTCCATGAGCATACAAGGTCAAGAATGAATACAAGTTAACAGTTCGTAGCAGAATTTGATTAAACTGAATCCAAAAGAAACAGGTTCAGAGACTTTTGAGTTTCTGTTGTGTTTCTCCATCCTGGTTCAGAGACCATGGTTGTTGTCCATTCCATCATTCTTCAACTTTGTCTCTACGCGCATACTGATTTTACTGGGCACGTGAATGGGAAGAAATGTCAGCATCGGCAGCTTGATAAAGTGATAGGCTCATAGTCACCGGGAACGCGGAATGAGCCAGCGTTCCGCGTCCCGGGAACTTCGTCCCAGATCGGGGGACGGGGACGTCACCTAGTTCGCAGGAGGAATGCGTCTCGGATCGTCGTCCCCGAGGCCGCCGCGCTCGCCTACGGTCAGGCCGCCTTCTCTGCGCGCGGCGCCGGCATTGTCCTCAACTTCCCCGTCCAGTGCGCGCCGGCATGGGCGGCAGCGGCGGCGGCGCCCCGTCCTCGCGCTGAAGCGGTGGCACTCCAAGCGCACACGCGGGCGGAAGGAACGAGCAGCTCTCCCCTGAGATCGACAGGGACAGGAGCCGGAGCAACGGGTGGCGGCGCTCGGCCAGTGCCCACACGGCGGCGGCTGAGTTGTGGAGCTCATTCCTCATCATCGTCCCGGGGACGTCGTCCCAGATTAACATGGATCGCGATCCATGTCCAAAATAAATGTGTTGAAGATGTATACCCCTTTCGTTCCATGCTATTGAAAATCAGTGTACCGCGTTCCTCGTTCCCGATCCTCGACCCGGTCGACCCGGGAACTTGGTGACTAAGGATAGGCTGTGGTCAGAGACTCAGTCAAACAGCTGGTGGAGTACCTCACACCTGTATTGTGATCAGGCAGTTGAGAATGGTCAGAGTCAAACGTACTCTGCTTTTGACTTATTGAGGAATGGGCACAAGCAAAAAGCATATCATCTATATTGTACAGACGGACAATTCGCCGAGTATCTGCAGGAGACAGATAATAGAGAATCTAGATCTCTAGTTACAAGCATCGATGATGTAATAACTTATGTTCTTTTTGAGTAGTAATATAACTGGTTGTGCATCCCTTTTGGCTGTGAGCTTGAGATGTCCTGCGACGAGGAGTATCAACAACCGTAGATTCTGGAGAAGAGCACAAACCATTTAGGCCACAGCTAACAGAACTAGGTAACAAAACTTTCCAAAATTACTCAGAGATGTTACCAGAAATGTGACTTCAGAGACTCTTCTAGTGACAAAACTTCCCGACGACACTGTCAAAGATGTTACTAGGAGACTGAGTTGAAAGACTCAAAAGTAACAAAGCTTCCTGAGAGTATTCGGAGTTGTTACCAGGAAACTTAGTTCAAAGACTCCTTTAGTAACAAAGCTTCCCGAGAGTACTCGAAGATATTACTAGGAAACTTAGTTCAAAGACTCCTTTAGTAACAAAACTTAGTTCAAAGACTCTTTAGTAACAAAACTTCCCGACGATACTATCAGCAAAGTTACTAGGAAACTGAGTCAAAGACTCCTTTAGTAACAAAGCTTCCCAAGAGGACTCGGATATGTTACCAGGAAATTGAGTTCAAAGACTCCTTTAGTAACAGAGCTTCTCGAGAGTACTTGGAGATGTTACTAGAAAACTGAGTTTAAAGACTCGTTTAGTAACAAAACTTCCCGATGATATTGTCGGAGATGTTACTAGGAAACTGAGATCAAAGACTCCTTTGGTAATAACAAAACTTCCTGATGATACTATCGGATATGTTACCAGGAAACTGAGTTCAAAGACTCCTTTAGTAACAAAGCTTCCCGAGAGTACTCACAGATGTTACTAGGAAATTGAGTCCAAAGACTCCTTTAGTAACAAAACTTCCCAACGATACTGTCAGAGATGTTACTCGAAAAATGAGTTCAAAGACTCCTTTGGTAATAAAACTTCGTGATGATACTGTCTGAGATGTTACTAGGAAACTGAGTTCAAAGACTCCTTTAATAATAAAACTTCCTGATAATACTGTTGGAGATTTTAGTAGAAGATGTAGTTAACCATTAACCTTTCCACACCATTTTGATCATGGAAGCAGATGTCAGCCAGCTTATTGCCTGAAAGAAATCCTACACAAATTTGCTGTCTCAACAGGCTTGGTGGTGAATTATAGTAAATTAGTTATGGTCCCAATAAATGTGCAACCTGATAGAATGGAGATTCTTGCCTCTGCCTTTGGCTGTGCCATTGGATCTATGCCATTCACCTATTTGGGGCTCCCTATGGGAACCACAAAGCCTAAAATGGAGGATCTGACCCCTCTCATGGATAGAATGAATGCATGTTCCTCTTTGCTCTCTTACTCAGGAAGGCTAGAGATGGTTAACTCTATAATTACACCAATTGTCACTTATGCAATGTGTTCTCTCAAGCTACCTGCTGGTGTGACTGATAATATGGATAGAATTAGAAAGCAGTGAGTTTGGAGAGGGAATGATAGATCTCAAAGAGGTGGTCATTTGGCATCTTGGCCCATTGTTTCTAAACCAAAGAAGAAAGGAGTTAGGCATACTCAACTTTAGGCTACAAAATGATGCACGTGTTGGTGGAGAGTGTCTCCGGGAGGAACGAACACCACAATAGTCAGGGAGTGAGCGTGATGCGAAGACGTCCCTGGGTACAATTGATTTCATTCAAATATTATGGCAACGGTAAAGTGCCGCATGGTTCTAGAGAAGTTGGATCTTTCTAGTGGAAAGATCTACTAAGGTTGTGTGTACTATATCGTGGAATCGCAAAGTGCCAAATTGGAGAGTTCTATTTTGGGAGGATCTTTGGGGCTCTGGAGTTCTAGCTTTGAAGTACCCCTGTTTGTTTTCTTTTGCTAGAGATCAAAGAATTTCAGTCAAAAATGTGATGGAAGTACATGACCTCGCTTCACTTTTTGCTCTCCCTCTGTCGGAACAAGCCCATGATGAATTGCAGGCCATGCAAAATGAGCTTCTTTCGGTGCCTTTTGATGATGACCAAAAGGACATTTGGACCTTCATGTGGGGTTCATAAGAGTATTCTTCATGCAAGTTTTATTCTTTGACTTTTCAAAATATGCACACGCCGATGTCTTAGTTTTCTGATGGGAGGACTCGCAGACCTTTGTTGTGGAAGAAATCTGCAAGCAGTGATCCTACGATCCGTCAATCGGAATCTAAATAAATCAATTAGAACCCTAATCGGAACCGAACAAATAAACCCGAATCCCAATTGAAAACAAGACAACTAATACCTCGCATTGTCACAACATGGGTTATACGTGGAGTTTTCATTGGAAAATGTCACACCCGATTTTATAAAGAAAATCGAATGCATCTCATATGTGCGCCAGGATCAAGTTTACACACATATGATCGACGTCGAGTGAATGTATCAAAACACAATGCTCGAAAAGTAAAGGAATTATAGAGTAAAATGACATTATTACACTCCGAAAGAAATAGACTCAAAAGGTCTTAAACATTTCACCGACATCCTAACTGAAGTCCATAGCACGACTTCTCCCACAGGCAGTTGACTGGTGAACGAATGCCTAGAACTCCTTGAAATCGTCGAAGTTCTCGACTTCAAAGTTTTCTTCTGAGCAGCAGTTCAAGCAAGGGTGAGTACACTTATGGTGGGTACTCAGCAAGTGGGGGAACATGCAAGGTTAAACAAGATGGGCTAAAGGTTTTCAGCGGTAAGCAATTTTAGTAGATCATATTTTATTAGCAAGCACCTATTAACTAGGTATAAGTTTATACCAACCCACTTAAGCATAAGCATAAAGGATCTAACAACTGTAAATCATAGAACCACAATTTAATTATTCTTCAAGTTCAATTATAATGTGAGGGTCCAAGTCGCTCATGACCGCGAGCACGGCTGTTATAACAGTTTTACACTCTGCAGAGGTTGTACACTTTCACCACAATTCGCATAAAAGTTCCGAAGAACTTTGAACCCAACCACGCATGTGCTGATCAGGCACAATACCACACTTCCGAGGTGTGATTGCATAGGGACGCTACGAAGCCTTTACAAAGACAAGTAGAAAACTAGACAGTCCGCTAGAGTTCCAGTAGCAGTGTGGTCCATAAACCTCCCTAATGGTCAATACCTTAGCAAAGGCTACTACCCCAAGAGGACCGGGTTATGACCCCTACACCGACCCCCTCCTTGCCCTTTCGGTAAGGCTGCCAGCTAACCACAAGTCTAATTAATCAGCTAAGGTCAGAGCCATGTGACAATGTGGTTGTATGGTTTTCTCGGGTGGTTCTCCATATTCCAATTAAACAAAGTGACCTTGTACCATTACCCATGATATAAAAAAAGTCATATTTAACATTTTCTGAGATTGTAACAACCAACCCAAGGTAAAGCGACCAAGCATTTCTACAAAACAAGAAATTAAACCCAGTGTTCCAAGGTTGAGGTAAAAAGACTAGGTAAAGTCCTTAATAGGTGTTCCCATCAAATTTGTGCATAAACAGTAAAGTAAAGTGAATTAACATGCTATTAATGGGACAAATCAGAATATGCATAGGGAGAAGACCACTTGCCTTCCTCGGCTAACTGCTGAAAATCTTCTTCAAAAGCTTGCTCTTGATCACCCTCGAACGGCACGTCGTCTACACGATCACACAAGAAAAGCAAACAATACAAATAAGAAACAGTACATCAAACAGTAAAAATAGTACCAGAAAAGGTGAAAAAGGTGTAGAGCGTGAAGCAAGGATCGCGTGAGCGCAAGAATCGTTGAAAACGGAGTTAAAACGTGAAAGATATGGCTAAAACAGTGCACTAGGAACTTGTTTGTGAGAGTTTTGAACTTCTCGGGGCTAGCTTCAAAGAAACCAGGGGCTAAAACCTAAATAAACCCTATAACCAGTGGCTAGCGTGCAAAAATAGGGTCCAGGGATGGCGGCTTCTAATATTGGAAAGGTCAGGTGTAAAACGGAAGAAAAAGGACCTTTTTGGAATTATTTTTGAACTAATATGGACGACGGGTTGATTTTTGTAAAACTGAGGTGCTCTTTTGCAAAAGGGTGGTGGGCGGCGCAGATCCGGCTCGGGTCTGGCGGATCTAGTCCATCAGATCTTGATCCGACGGCACGGATCAGGTCGGGGCGGCGGCTCGGCTGCAGGTAGGCACGTGGCTCGGAGCGAGGCGGGGTAATGGCCGGCGGCGGGGAGTGCGCCACAGGAGAGACAGGTGGCCGGAGGTAGGGGATGGCGCCGAAAGGCGGGCTGAAGCGTCCCCTCATAAGAGAGAACTTAAAATGTGATACAAAACACCAGTCCCAGGAGGCTGATGCCACATTTATTACATCAGATGGTTCAAAACTGTACAAACCTTGGAGGACACTCGATACAGATAATAATAATAAGTAACCAAGCTACGACATAACACCAGACCGCAAACCACATGGGGTCTAGCACGGGCTCAGAGTATTGCGACAGCGAAGGCATCTCGAACAGGGTCGATTCCACAGGCAAGGTTGGGTGTAGAACGATAACCCTACTCAGCGTCGTCTGGCACGAAGTCTGGGTCTTCTTCTGTAAAAAGTAAGAGTGGGGTGAGTACAAACGTACTCAGCAAGTCCAACCACACCCACGGAGGGGGTTATATCATAATAATATGCATAGGTAAACCAAGGATAAGGTTACGGTTTAATTTACAGAAAAACGATACTTTATGCAGGGGTTCATTTAACAGAAAACCATTTTAGAAAAATCAGTTTTTGTAGTAACACGGAGTTCAAGTTTTAAACTGCTACCGGACTCCCCATCCGTCGTAGCACACGGCACAACTGCCGGACACAATTCCAAAACAACTCACACCAGCCCATTCCAATGAAACACTAGTTATGTGACCACACCGTAACTCGCCCAATACCGTGGGCACGGCTATTCGAATAGTTTTTAACTCTGCAGAGGTGTGCAACTTTACCCACAAGTAGGATACCACAACTCGAACACCGTCGTGTCGGTGTAGATCCCAACATAGCCATTACCCATCTTAGCTAAGCGTGACTAGCCATCACGGGATTCACCAAGGGGTCATCGACCTAACTCTGAGGTATAACCGGGGTATAAGTCACACTGAGCATATCCCTGCTCCTTGGTCACCCGTTGCTCTCAGCCCTCCTGATGGTTGTCACACCAACTAGTGGGATTTATGCTACGCCGTTGCCCATTCAACAGTCGAGTGGTTTGCACGATAGTGGAGTTAGGTGAGATGACACATCAACTCGGTCCTTAGACACGACAAGATGGATATCTCCCTTCTTTGCCCGGCCACAATGGCACGAGCACACCAAATGGCAAATCACGCAGAAATGCCATCCATCCCATCTAAACTCATTTATCAAAAACACCACTTTTATCCCATCCCACATATGCACACATTTTCTTTATAAAACAAGTAGTATTATGAGTAAAGTCCTAAACATTCTAATATCGATTAACGTCCAAGCAAAATCAGACATTAATATAGGTGGGCAAGGAATGGTCATCACAAATCAAGGGGTGGCTATCCAACCGTGTTTTAATGCAAGCAAAACTTATGCAAATTTTATAAAGCAGGCCATTGGGTTGAGTTTATAAAAACTAGGACAGAAACATGCACCAAAGGATGGGATTGAACTTGCCATCTTCAAAGCCTTCTGGGATGTCCTGTCCTTCAGGTTCGGGGTCGCGGAACGGGTCCTTGTTCACCTGCTCGCAGCACTGCTCGTTGACGGGCTCTCCTTCATTTACTCCGTGGTCTACAGCGCATACACACAAGCACACAATCAATACACAGAAAATAAAGATTTATCGTTGAGCTCGAATCGGGAACACATGAGATATGGGGCATGGAGTAATATTTTTGGGTGTGTCCCTAATGGCATGGTCAAAACTATGTTATGAGAGGCATGGTAAAATTTCGGGTTGATCCGAGGTCGTTTGGCGCATGAAATGATAGATTAATCAAGGGACCTATTTGTAAGTTTCTCTGGGGTAGAAAGAGCTTGGTTATAATTTTCTAAGAATGCTTGGGCCTATTAGAAAAGTGTAGGGGTCTAATCCTTATTAAGTTTAAATAGCGGAGGGTTTAATTGCAAAATAGGAAAACAGGAAGCGTTTTTTGGTTAAAAGGGTGGGGGTTCTTTACTGAATAGAGGAAAGGGGAGGGGGCTCAAGGCAAAACTGCCTTTCCTCTTCCTCCCCTCGACGCAGAACAGGGGAGGGGTGGTGGCGCGCCGGCGGCAGCCCGATTCGGGCGCTCTGGGCCTCGACGGCGGCCCGGGGTAGAGGGGAAAGGAGGAGGGGGCCCTGCGGGGTCGATCCCCAGCCGTAGCCCGGCCCGGGGCGGCCTGAGATGGCCCGGCCACTGCGGCCGGCGGCGGCGGCGATGGCGGCCCTGGGATGGTATTCCAGAGGGGCGGCGGCGGTCAAGAGGGGGGAGCACAAGTGGGCCTCGATGGTGCCCAAACCCACCTCAATTCGAGCCGAGGGGTAGTGGAGAGGGGTGCTCCGCGGTGGCCGGCGGCGGTGATGGCGAGTGACGGCACTGCAGGCTAGAAAAGGGGGGCTGGGTGGCGGAGTTGGCTGTGGTGGGGGTGGTGGAGCTCGGGGGGGTGCTCCGCGGTCCCTTTTATAGGCTGCCAAGGCGGTGGAGGGGGTGAGAGCGGGGCGACGGCCGGCGAGGCAGCTCTGAGGCGGCGTTAATGGTGTGGGACGGGCGCTGCCGGAGCGGTCTTGTCACCGTGGCGGTGCTGCGGCGAGCGCGTGGCAGCCCGGCGTCAACCCGAACAGCGGCGGGCCTGTTGCTGAGGCGACGGCGGCGTTGAAATGGCAGCAGCAGGGTAGGCTTGGCCGGCGAGAGGGCGGCAGCGGGGTGGAAGCTTGGCGAGGGCGGCACGGCGTCGTGCTGGTCGACTGCGTGT
This sequence comes from Panicum virgatum, assembly GCF_016808335.1. Taxonomy (NCBI): domain Eukaryota; kingdom Viridiplantae; phylum Streptophyta; class Magnoliopsida; order Poales; family Poaceae; genus Panicum; species Panicum virgatum. The sequence goes on along the minus strand of NC_053151.1, from coordinate 8,647,234 downwards.
GGCAGGCGGCGGCGGTGGGCGGGCGTCAACGACGGTGTGCGCGGGCGGGCAGGGCGAGCGGGACCGGCGACGTGGCGTGCGCGGGCGCGCGGGTCGCGGCGCAGTCGCGTGTGCGTGGGCGCGCGGAGGCGGCCTGGGCGAGCGTGCTTACACGCGCTGGCGCGCGGGCCTGCGGCTGTGGTGCGGCGTGGCCGTCGCGGCTCGGCGCACGGAGCGCCGTGTGCGCGGTCGCACGGCCGGTCAGGGGCGGCGCGCATGCACGCGGCCGAGCGGGCCGAGCAGGAGGCGCGGAGTGGAGCGGCCGAGCAGGGTGGCGTGGTGGGGCCGCGCCGCAGAGGGGAGCGGCCGTGGTGGCGCCCGGGAGCAGAGGGAGAAGGGGAGGTCCGAGCGCACGGGGAAGGAGAGAGGGAAGGGGGGGTCGGCCCTGGGTGTGCGCGGCAGAGGGAGAGAGAGGAAAGGAAAAGAAAGAAAAGGAAAAGAAATAGGAGAGAGAAAAAGAGAAAAGAAAAAAAAGGGGGAAGGGAGAAAAGAGGGAGGGGGAAAAGCGGGCACGCGCCGGCGGCAATCGCGGGGCGCGCGGGCCAGCGAGCAGCGTGCGCGGGTCGGGAGTGCGCCAGGGAGGAGAGGGAGGAAAAGGAGAGATTCGCGGCGTTGCGCTGGATGGGAAAAGGATGGGACGTGCGTTGAAATCGGGTGTCGGGTTGTTTAGGAGAAGAAAATTCCGGGACTAGGGTTCAGGGTTTAAGGGGGAGTCGAGCTCAACGACGAAACACAACTTTAGCGCGTGATTTATTTTAGTAAATTTTTGGGATGTTACACGGGCCCCGCCTGTAAGCGAGAGAGGAGAGGGGGAGATGGGGTGGGCTGCTGGGCCAGATGGGGTTATGGGCCGAACGGGAGAGAGTAGAGAGGTAGAGGGAAGATGAGGTGGGTCGGGCTGAAAGGAGAAAAAGGAGTGAAGAAAATTTTCTTTTTTTGTTAAACACAAACACCATTTGAATAAAGTTTATTTTGAATTCAAACAAAATTTAAATTTTGAGTGTTACAAAAAACTAGTGGCCCCATGTAGGTATGGGCACGTAAAATTTAAAATACTCGTACCAATGCACAAGCACTATGCTAGTCTAGGAAAAAGTCTACTTTACCTCCCCGAATAACGTAGAAGTCCATTTTTCCTCGCACAACTACAAAACCGGGCATAACTGCTCCATCATCTCTTTAAAATTGAACAAATAACCTCCTCCCTCGTTGTTTTTCTTTTATGTTTACTTCGGTTGAATTTTTGAAAGATTATAGTAAATTATAAAAAATCATAAAATGAAAAATCTAATTTTGTTGGACACAACATGAGTAAATCTATACAATAAACATATGATATGGTATACTTTAGCACAACATTTTTGTTGTAGCTTTAATATATACTTGCAGGTAATTAATTCATAGCTACATTTTTATAGTCCAATTATGGTTAAATTTTTATAGTCCAATTATGGATCTTTGTCTAGATAAATCTATAGATAAACCTAGATAAATCCAATGAGTATGAAATTTAATCATTAGCTCACCATCAAAATTTCACCATAGTTGGATTATAAAACTGTAGCTATGAACTAATTACTAAAAAGTATAAATTTAAAGTGATAGCAAAAAATTTATGGTAAAGTATACCATATCATATGTTCACCGTATAGATATACTCATGTGGGGTCCAATAAAATTAAATTTTTCATTTTTTGATTTTTCAATTATTCAGCCAATTAAAAGAAAAATAGAAAACCTGCCGATAGAAACAAGTAACTATAACTGAGGCATACATTGATTCAATGAGCATAAAATTTTTAGTATAGTTCGAGCATGTAATCATTAGCCCACTATAAAAATTTCACAATAATTGGACTATGGAACTGTAGCTATGAATTAATTATTGATAGTATACACTTAAAGCTACAGCAAAAACTTACTGCATAGATCTACTCATGTGGAGTCCAACAAAATTAGATTTTCTATTTATGATTTTTTGTGATTGATTGTTATTTTTTTAATATGCAATCGAAACAATTATAAAAGAAAAATAGAAAAATCATTGAGGAAAACAGACATGGAGGTCATGTGTCCGGTTTTAGAGAGACAAGAGAGCATTGTGTTCTGTTCTATAGATAAGGGAGAAAAAAAACAGACTTTTGCAATAGCTGCGGGAGGTAAAAAGCATTTTTTTTTCTAGAAATCTAAGAAGCATCACAGTGACGGCCCATAAGATCACTTGTGGCCCGTCTCAGCCCATCCTAGGAGTGGAGCCCGGCCTAGCTCAGCTCAGCCCGTTTCTCCCTCTGCGAGCCCAGCCCAAACACTGTCCTCTTTTTATTATCCTTATTATTATCCAACCTGATCCTTCCACCATTCCAGCACTCCTCTTCCCTGTGCCTGTGCGCTCGCTCCTCCCAGTGCCATGGCGCTGCTCGCCATCCAGGGCATGGCCATGTCCACCACCGCCCTTCCAATCCACCACCACGGCGCCGTCTCCTCCTCTGTCTCCACCTCCTCCTACGCGCTCACTGCCGCAACTGCCTCCCCCCGTGCCCGCGCCACCCTCGCCGTCGGCGCCGTCACGTCGGCTGCCGTCACTCCAGTTCTTGACGGTAAATTAAGCCCCTCACTGCCTGTTCGTTTGAGGTAGTCTCCTGTATGCACATTTCAAGAGCAATGCGTGGGCTGGCATTTGTGGAATTCTCAAGTTCAATTGGGGATGGATTGGAATGATGGATATTTTCCTTCTCTGTCTAAATTGTTCAAGTCGGAATCTGTCAATTGAGTTGAGTGGACTCCCTAGCGAAGGTAGGGTTTTTGTACCTTCGATCGGTCCAGCTGGATTAATTACTGATAAGATTGTTCAACAATATTGCGTATTCGAGAAAAAAAATAAGATTGTTCAACAATCGATATAAGGGGTTGTGGGTGATGTGTATGAACTAGAAACTACTACTAGTTTATCAAGCATTTTCCTATTAGTTGATACGTGCAAAATTATTTAATCAATGTTCACCTGATATGATGCCAGGAATGGGTGGTGAACAAGTCTTTAGCTTATTTTTTTTTATTTCCTCTGTGTAAGGTTTTGCTGGCCTCTGATGCCAATGACCTTGGAGCTTTTGCAAAAACTTGATTTCTGCTTTAGTACGAGATTTTGATATACACGGAATACGGATATACTTCAAACAAGATACTAGTAATTAGAAATTCAACTCAAATTATAAATTAATATCTAATGATGAAAAGCTGCTTCGGATTTTTGTTCTCTATCTGATTACAAGTACTGATGGTCCAGTGAACTAAACACTACTTCTAGTAATTTATTAAACATTTAGTCCTTCCATTTCCATTTGAATATATAAATGTAGTTTGACCCAATGCGATCTTTGATGCTTGGGCTGTCAACTTCTCCCATATCCTATTATCCATAGCAACAAAATCATAATAATAGGAAATAGCATTCAAATACGAATCTAATTGCATCAGAAAATTTACATGTTAGTAGACTGCTAGTTGCTCGAAGTTTATATTGTTTTAATCTTGAAATGTGTATGTGCCGTATAAAAAGTAATGGAGTGCTGGCAGATACAAATTTCTTGATGGTGTTTAAGGAATGGGTAGTAAACAAGTCAGTTAGGTTTAGCTTATTTTTCTTTTATCTCTATTTTTTAAAAGTTTTGGTATTCTCTGATGTGGTGATGCCACTTGCCTCAGACCTGTTGTAAAAAATCGCTTTCCGATTTAATACAAAGATGCATGTACTTCTAAGAAAATACTGGTATTCTGGTAATAAATCGGAAATTCAATTTAAGTTCTGAAATCACAATGGCAGAGTTCTCTATCTCCGACTACCAAAGGCCAACTGGGGCACAATCTTTTTGGCTTCTGATTATGTCAATATTGATGGCCCTATGAACTGAAGATTTGAACTTTATTTGCCCTTGCTCACAGTCTACTGTGGGAGAGGGGACAAGAAGACGAAAAGGGGCAAAAGGTTCAACCATTCATATGGCAATGTGAGTGCTCCAGTCCAGCATAATGTCTCCCATTTTTGTGCTGCAATCCTTATTTATTTAGCTGTCTGATTATTTCAGGCAAGGCCCCGCAACAAGAAGAAGGGAACTGGCCCACCACGCCTTTTTGCCCCTCCAGCACCGCCTAGGAAGGATCAGTTCGATGATGGGGAGATCATTCCGATTGAGATAGATGAAGACATCCTGGAATAGGTTGTCTGAATTTTGCTTTGATTTATTACTGTCCTAAGCTTAACTTGCCTAGCCTGTATGAAATACAATTACTTTGAAGTAATTATTCTCTCTTCTACATAATGCACATGCCTCCACATTTTCCTTGGTTAGTAATGAATCTACTGCATAGAGTTATTCCTTACACACTACCAGCTGCGGCGCACACTACATCAAACTTTGGTTAGTTGAGCTATCAGAACTGGGAAAATAGATTTGATCACTTGTTTTAGCTCTGCGTTAGCCACCTTAGCAACATGATTGGAAATTGTTTATGATAACTGGGAAAGCATGTCTGAAAAACAGCACATATATAAGTTATTGCTGTTACTGTTGCTGTATATCTTTCAGTTCAAGGATTGGGTTGTCTTGCCTTCACCTGCTGAATTACGGGCTATTATTCCACCGATGTTTCCAGGCAAGTATTGCCTTAGTGCAAAAATAAAGAAAAGAAAAGAGAACAAAACCAATTAGTCTTATTCTGTGATCAAGTTTGCCATGATGTGGTGAGTAACTGTTTGCTGTCGACTGAGCACTCAATCTTTGCAGATTCAGTGTTATCATCATCATCCAGTGAGTAACTGGTCCAAGATTTGTTTTCAACCATACTTTTATGTTGCGCTCCAAGAAAATAAGCAATAGCATTGTAGTTCATTAAATAATCAGTGCATTGCTTAGTACTAGTGTCTACTGGTCCAATATCTTCTGTATCCATTGCTGTTGGCCTAATTTTCTTGACTATGTCTCTCGTGAGCTATGGCTTGTCTTAGACAGCTAAATATGATCCTGACTAATTGTATTTTGTTCCTTTTCATTCACCTCAAAATATAATCCTGAGTTCCTGACTAGTATTTCAAGCAAAAGGAAAAAAAATACCAGTAATAAAAATGAAACCTGGTGTTGTTCCTCACTGAACTGCACATTGTGGCAAGAATTCCACCATTTTTCAAGGCACTTGCGGCATTATTTTCAAAATTCATATCAACTAAGATTTGTTGCAAGAACGATTTAACCATCCATACCAATATACCACCATATCAGTAAATAATGTCTGCATGTATAGGACATACTGCAGGGTTTGCAACGTTATATCGGATGCATCCCTTGAGATGTTGGACCAATTCTCTTTAAGGTCTTCGTGAGCCATATCATCTTTGTGAACTACGTATTTGCAGGATTACATATAATGTTTGGCTTCTGTTTTCCGTTCATTTTTTAAAACCAGGTGTCCTGTACATAACGACATATATATATTAACATCTTGATGAATCCTGTGCATATAATGTTCTGGGGGAAGTGCAGCCCATTCTTGTCTGAGGCTAAAGGTAACATTCAATTGGTACCTGAAAGAGCCTATATGAGCTAACTCAATGCTGAATTTATTGACTTCGGAACAAAAAATCTGAAGGTTCCCAAGATTGGAATTTTTTTCCTATGTCTGTTCAATGTACCCACCAAAAAAATCCTCTTTATACTATACGGGGCAGGAATAATATATTTTGGCCTATTCTGTTATGACATGGAGACTCGGGAGATAATATAAGCATATAATAATATGTTAGTATTTGTTTGTTGACAATTGATTGAGTATACAAACAAGGGAGATTATTGCCTCAGATGTTGCCTATTATTGTGCCACAATTAAGGGCAAATACCCATTTTTTTAGTGTACCACACATCAATCCTTTGTTGTAAAAAGAATGTTCTTCCCCCAGTAAATAAAGATCTCTTCAAGCATCTGCGTTGTAGGTATTTTGGAGGGACCAATCTTGATTCATAGTTTATCCTGTTCACAAGTATCCCTCCAATGATAGTTCCCCTATCCGGTGGATTGCTAATGGACAACCCATACGCCATGGACAGAAATCACTAGTCGCCAACCACCGGTTGTTGGCAGTGGCACGCAGCTATCAGAATCTGGATGGGACCACATCCATCCGTGCACCGTTTCCCGGGACTGGTCCTGATGAATAACCTGATCCTGGATCATCCGCGCCGCGCCTTTCAGGCTTGCCGCACCCGAAAGCTAGCTACTACTCGCACGTTCCGGGCAGCAGCTTTAAGTACGGATCAAGTATTGTTCCACCAGTGCACACATTATGCGAGGCATTATTATTGTTAATGGTATGGATTAATAGGACTGCGGTCGATGATCGGGTTTGATTTGGTTGATCTGACATGTCGACACCGTCTTGGGAAACCTTGTGGTTTTCATCTTTTAGGTTTGTTCAGTCATTGACTACGGCAATTTTAAGAAATGCAAACGTGTGGGCGTCCATCAACTAGTCTAGGGAAGTTGCATTGCTACTAGTGGAGCAGCCTTCAATTCTCTGAATTATATAGAGATTATTGTGGTTCATGGCCACAACATGCCTGATTTGTGTTGGACGAGCTTGACATTTTAGTACTTCATATGTTTCAAATTATAGATCATTTTAGTTTTTATAGATACATAACATTTGATATGCATCTAGATATATCTAAAGAAAATTAAAAACTCTACTAATTCAGGTATAACCGTAAAACCCCTGTACAAACACATGCCCACATGATCCTCAAAAGTTTAAGTCTAGTACGGAAATACTTAAACAAAACAGAGTAGTTAACCTACCCCAGAACATGATTGTTCCTTAACAACCTTTCTCCATCATCATTGACAAGAAACTTGTCAGCCCCATCACTCACTCACTCACTAACAGTAGCGGCATACTAGTAGGCATGCTCATACAGGGCGGCCCGGAAATTGGGCCAGAGAGCTAGTGGGCAACAAGCCGGCCGCCGGGAGCAGAGCAGCAGCCAGCAGCAATGCCGACGCTGCGGCGGCGCAACCCGGACGTGCCCGTGAAGGCGCTGGAGGGCATCGTGTCGGCCAACACCTTCTTAACGGTGGCCGTCTTCATCGGCATCACGGGCACCATCACGCCCTCCGCCACCATCCCGCCCGCGTGCGTCGCCGGCGACGACATCGCGCGCAACTTCTTCCTCTTCGAGATCCTCTCCTTCGGCTTCTACCTCCTCTCCAGCCTCGTCGCGCAGGGGATGAAGCTCGCCGTCACGCTCCTCGCCGCCGACGAGTTCTACGGCGACGGCGAGCAGAAGCCCCCGCCGTCCGACGACTGCGAGGAGATGCCGGCGTGGCGCGCCTCAGGGCCGCGGGAGCGCCGCCGCGCCGTGCTCAGGATCGCGCAGCCGATGATGCTGCTGGCGGCAGGGTGCTCCATCATGGGCACCTTCTTCCTGCTGCTCTCCATGGTGGACGCCATCCAGCTCAAGTTCGGCCTCGTCTCCTGCGGCATCCCGCTCGCCGTCGGCGCCACCTTCGCGCTCTCGGGGCTCGTCGTCGGCGGGCTGCTCTTCTACGGATCCACCGTCGCCTACGCCCTCACGTACTACCTGCCCTGAGTGCCGCCTGGCGCTCGATCTGCTTGCCTTCTGGGTTGGGGTTGGTCAGTTAATCGAGGAGCAGCTTCTTTTACCCTTTTCTTTCTTTCTTTCTTTCTTTCTTTCTTTCTTTCTTTCTTTACTTTATAAGAAGCAGTGAGTAATTATTAACAGTCGATTCTGGAATACATATATACCTGCAATACAAGAACAGGGTAGGTATACATGTTTCATGCTGCTTGCATCCAAAGGATAGTGACATTCTTAATTAGTGGCAAGGTTGCTGGCAACATGATTGTGTCTCATATAACTGTAAAAACTAGTCCCTCCGGTGTGGAGAAAACCTGACGTTTCTTTTGTGCTCCTCTTATGTGTAGGCTACTCTCGATGAAAGTTTTATGGAGAGTTTCATAGTATTAAATTGTATAGCACATTATCAATTTTGCTGACATAATGTGAGAGAGTTTTATGGGATGAGAGAGGAGTTTCGTCCGCATAAAACTCAGTTCACATAGTTAGCTAATTCTCAATCTCTAAGAGTCTTTCTAAATTTCATCATCTAAATTAATATTTGGAGAGTCTTTTACATAAAAATCGCTCTCTATATGTTTTCACTCTTCAAAAGTTTTTTTATATATTGAGTACACTCTAGAAAGTTATTTCCATTATCTATCTTTGACTAGCAAGAAATGAGGAATGCAGGATAGCTACATTTGGATAACCACTTAGAGAAGCTTTTGGGATATTTTTCTATCGAAATATCTATTCCTAGCAATAAGAAAAGATATAGAGAATCTTTTGGAGATGCTCTAAAGGATCCAATCCACCTTTTGTATTGTTTGTTTAAAAGAAACCCACTTCTTGGATTCAGCACTAGAGTTGGATGGTCGGAGAACTTGAAAATACACACACGCCACATTGCAAATTAATGTTCATATTAATGTTTAGTTCTTTATTAGTTAGTAGTGTTGAAAGGATTATTATCATTGGGTGCTACTCCATAAGAGCTACTCTAGTTGTGGCATGGACCCTTGAGACAAAGGAGATGGCATAGTTTGATTCTACTTTCAACGATGTAGACACACTGCTATAATATCTATTAACCGAGGCGGGCAAAATTTATTAACCGAGATGTTTTTGGCAACCGCCTCAGATCCAGGTCATGGTAAATGACCAATTTTCCGAGACGTTTTGCTGCCCGCCTCGGTTAATCAAATAAAAAATAAAAAAGAAGAGCCTACTGAGCCCATCACAGGCCCACCAAGCCCATCTGAGCTGCTGCGTCCGCCGCTGCACCGCTGCGCCGTCCATCCGCTGTGTGTCTGCTGTTGCTGCAATGGAAGGAGAGGAGGAACGGGAGGAGCGCCATGGAGGTGGAGAAGGCCAAGTGCGAGGGGACCGCCACGTCGCGTTCGTGCACACGCCGTGCACGCGGCCACGAAGGCGGCGGCGTTCCACGACGACCTCCTCGCGGCCGTGGCACGGTTTCTCTAGCACCCGCCGCCTGCCCCGTCCGCCGCGCTCGCCGCCCACCATGTTTGCCGCGTCCGCCGCCTGCCGCGCAGGCGGCGCGGCGCATCCGCCGCTGTTGCTGTGGAGAAGGAGGGGCTGCTCGAGGGTGGAAATGTGGAGAGAGGGAGGGGCGGCTAGGAGAAGGTGGAGAGCTATGAGGATGGAACCCTAACTCCAGTTTATATACTCCAAGCGGCATATCGGGTCGGGATGGGCTGTCTGGGCTCCGAGATGGGCATATATTATCCGAAGCGCGCCTTATAGCTCGTCCACCTCGTTTAATGTATTAATTGAGGCGTTTACATTAAAACAACCATCTCGGTTAATGTCTATTAACCAAGACGGACATTTTAAGGTGTCCACCTCTGTTAATCGATTTTGGGAGGCAATTTTTTGTAACCACTACGATTAAGAAAAAATGACTGCCTCAGTTAATCATAGGCATTAATCAAGACTGTTAATAAACGTGTCTGCCTCCGAGGCCATTTTTAAAGGTCGTGATTAATGTTTTTTTTAGTAGTGACATGGATTTCTGTCAGTCCCCACGCTCTCTCACACACACATCTTTTTTTTCTCCATCGATTATTCCCTATTGTCATTACGCGGCATCAAATTATGGTGAATTATTAAAAAAGAAAAAGAATCCAAATCCGCTTACTTCTATAATTTTCCAAATGGGCCAGGCCCCGTGTTGGTGTTTTACCATCGGGTTCTCTGAGGGGTATCCCGAGAAGAGTGGTTATGAGTAGAAACTCACCGAGATCAGAACGCGATGGTGCAAGGAACACAAGGATTCAGACAGGTTCAGGCCGCCGGAGCGTAATACCCTACGTCCTGTGTGGTGGTTTGTATTCCCTTAGGTGTTGTTCGATGCTTTGGAGGGGTCCCTGTCCGCCCTTATAAATCTTGGGGGGATCGGGTTACATGGAAAGTTCTAGCCGAGTACGTTTAGATTTCTACTCCGAGTAGGTCGGGTAGTTTCCATGTACTTCAGCTAGTTCTACTGTTGTACGAGTAGATACAAGGCGACGAGGGGTAGTCTATGTGCTATCACTCTTTTCGGAACATTCTGTGCCTATGAGCAGTCCCGTGACCCCGGGTCTGACAAGCCCCCGAGCTCTTCGTAGTTGTCGGTGTTTTACCGTCAGGTTCTCCGAGGGGTATCCCGAGGAGAGTGGTTATGAGTAGGGACTCGCCGAGATCAGAACGCGATGGTGCAAGGAACACAAGGATTTAGACAGGTTCAGGCCGCCGGAGCGTAATACCCTACATCCTGTGTGGTGGTTTGTATTCCCTCAAGTATTGTTCCATGTTTTGGAGGGGTCCTTGTTCGCTCTTATATAGTCTGGGGGAACATGGTTACACGGAAGTCCTAGTCGAGTTCTGTTAGGATTCTAGCCCGAGGGGTTCGTCTAGTTCCCTAGACCATCGATTGGTTCTACTCCTATTCGGGTAGATACAAAAGAGGTAGGGTATAACCGTGTACTACTCCCTGCTCTAGAATATTTCATCGTGATGAGTCCTGTCGCCCTAGGTCTGACAAGCCCCCGAGCTCTTCGTAGTCGAGTCATGCAGGCATCGAGTGCTTCTGAAAATGTCCGTCGGGTTCTTCGAGTAGTCTTCCGAGCGCTTCGAGTGCTCCTGGAGCAAGTCGTCCATCCTCGGAGTCCATCGGGTGCTTCGAGTAGTCTTCCGAGTGCTTCTTCGGCTGTATCGAGGCTATGAGGTGCTCAAGCCCCGAATCTGTCCTGATATATGGTGCGCGATGTACTCGCGCTCCATATGGAGTAGCCCCCGAGCCTTAGTTTGATTCGTTGAATCGGGCTGGGGATCAGTTCAGTCTTCTGGGTTCTTCTAGTGCTTGCAATATTTTAAAAAAAATGCCTTTTTATTATACGTGTCCCGCAGCCCCCGAGCCTTGAATTCAAATTTGTGATTTGGGGTTAAGGGTCTAGGAGATCGTATCATGTCCTCTGCGATCTTTCTGATATCATCCGGGATGCAGCGAATATTCTGAAAAGGTGGCAGTGCGGTGTACTGTTTACCCGTGGGTTCACGTGGCAAGTACTGCTTATAGAATCTTTTTTGTTTCGGTCGTGAGCCTCCCTGCCCTTGGTTGTCACGGGCTGAGCTGCGGCTCTGCTACTTCTTCTATTTAAGCGGGGTCTGTTGCGCTTGGGTATTCATTCTTGCAGTTGTAGCCATGGGTTCCAAGTGGAGTTCTTCATTGGAGAGTACTCGACCTCCTGATGAGGGTACTCGATTCATCCTTGTAGGTGCTAGAAGAGTGTTTGCAAGAAGCACAAACACTTGTTATCTCTCAGGCCGCCACTTTTGCTTCTCACATCGCAGCCATCCTGGTTGTCTTGATAGAGAGCTGGTGGAAGCCATGTCAGAAGCTTTTTTTTGGGTGGGAACTATGGTTGTCTCCCCCCCGATGGCCTCTGGAGAGATGGCATTGTTTTTGTTGCAAAACTTATCAGGGAGAAGAGCAGATGCAAGAAGAGGTTTTGTGATGTTCCTAACTACGCATATCTTCTTACAACAAGCATTTTCCTCCCTGAATGTATCTGGGTTACTCCCTTTTGGGAGTAACGGATTTTGTATCTTTGTATCAGCCCTTGGGTTGTCCCCTTTGTAGTTGAGATCGAGTGGTGAAACCATTGAGATTTTTGTATTTTCTTGTTTTGGAATGTAATCCTTGAAAGGAAATTTCCGTTATTTGCGTAGGTTCCGCTTCTTCTGTGGGAAGGTCAGGAATTTTCTTGCTGAAATAATTCTAGAACTGGTGCGTGACCTTTGAACTTCTTGTTATTTACCGTACTGCCATGGGGTGTCCTTATTTAACTGTTCGAGTAGATGTAGGTTTAGCACGCTTCCTTAACCTCTTCCGCCGCCGCCAAAAAACTCATCTGCTCTTCGCCTCCAAGTGCCACAGGAAACTAGCCACCGCTAGCCCCTAAGCGTGAAGCAAGAGAGAATCTGTTTTTCTCTGTTCCCATGGCGCCGAAGAAATCCGCTGCGAAAGGAAAGGCGAGCGGCGCTGCCGAGGACGGGGCGGAGGTCCAAGAGTGGAAGTCGAGTAAGTGTACCGACTCCCATCTTTTGAACCTAGTAGAGAGTCACCTTCTTCAGCCTCGGAGCGTGATCCATTGGAGACGTTCGGATGGGGAGTCTTTTCCTCATGAAGGGGGAAACGAATCTGTCGTTTTCCTTCCTCATGTTCTTTGGGGCCTCAGTTTTCCCATTTCTGATTTCTCCCGAGGCCTTCTTCATCATTGGGGGGTTCAGGTGCATCATCTGACCCCTAACTCTATTCTTCACATCTCGATCTTTGTTCATCTGTGTGAAGCCTTTCTGGGGATTGAGCCCCACTTTGATCTTTTCCAGTATTTCTTTCGTTTGAAACCCCAGCCTAGCGAATCGAAGATAGATGTTGTTGGGGGTGCTGGGTTACAGTTTCGTCAGGGGAAGAAACCCCAATACATCTCCTATGAGTTGAGTGACAAGGTCATCGACTGGAAGGAGATGTGGTTTTACGTTAGGAATCTTCTTCTCTTCCCTTGCGTACTCCTGGTCTCCCTGTGAAGAGACCAAGTTGGAATTCCAGGGGTGGCAATGTAGATCATGTCAATTTTCTCCTTGGAGAAATCGAGAAGGTGAAGGCGGATCACCGGGTCTGCGGTGCTTCTGTGATTGCGCATTGGTCAATGCGGAGGATCCAGCCGCTACAGCGACGGGTACATTTGGGCTTTCAGTATATGGGAGGAACGGATCCTTCCCGTTATAGCCGATCCAAGATTACTGAGGATGATCTGAAGGATCGAGTGATGCAATTGCTGAAGAACATGGCTGGTACGGCCAATATTGCTAGGACTTTCAGTGCTGGTAGACGTCCTCGGGAGGTATTGCTTTGTGTAGAAGCATGTAGTTTCAGTCGAGTACTTTTGTCGTGTAGTCGAGTTGATCTGGTGTCTTTCGTGCAGATTAATCCCGAAAACTATCAAAGTAGGCCTCCGCTGCCGGAAGATGTGCCTTTGGCGCATACTGACTCAAGTGTGCATCTGACTCCTTTTGTCTTGTATTTTGGTTCGAATTGACCGTTGGATCCTCGATTGATTACAGTTGTATCTTCTTTTGTAGGTCCGTCGGCCAGTCGGACGGCGTCTGATGTCCAGGGCCGGACAGCGGACGAGCCGGCAGTTGAGTCTACGAGGACTTGGAAGCAGAGCGCCACTTCTGCTGGGAGTAGTGACAGGTGAGTACGGGTTGTTACTTTTTTGAGGTGTTGCGTTTGATCTTGATGTCTTTTCCTCTTCTTAGGCCTCCTTCTCCCTCCAAGAGGCAGGCGGTGAGCTCCATTGTGAGCCCCATTGTCGTGACTCTTTTTGCGCCGGCTGAGTCCGGTGGGAGTGGCTCTGCCAAGGGGCAGAGTGCTTCGGGGCTGAGTATGGTCCCGAAATTTACTAAGCCAAAGAAATTTGTGCTTAAACACTCCTCTCAGTAAGTGTAATTGTTGATCGACTGATTTGCCTTCTTTGATTTTGTGATTGAAGTGTTGAGTACTTCTTTTCGTAGCAATCTAGAAGCCCTTGGGATTGATGAGTCGGAGAAGGGAATTTTTGGTTCCCTTAAGAACATTGCCCAGTTGCCTCTTGGTTCGCCGAAGAAGGATGATCGGGTGGCTGATTCCGCTGCTAGAATGGCGGAAAACCTAGTCACCGAGGAGGCAGAGAAGAATTCTCCGGTCACTGGCACTGGTGAGTGGCTTTCTGTGGTCGACTGGTTTTTCCGTCGAGCTCTTGCTAATGTCTTTGAATTTTTTAGATAAATAGATGGAGGATCAACTGAAGAGTTCTTTGGTTGTTGCCAATGTTGATCCATCCTTGCAGGAGGTGCCGCGGCGGGAGAAGTTGGCCGAGGGGTCTATTGCTGTTGCCCAGGGGATTTTGGGCTGCCATTCCTCTCTTGTTGTAAGTGTCTTTTTGTACTTGAGTAGTTGAGTTTGTCGAGTACTCTGTTTTGACTTCGTTTTGTTGGCAGGATCTGGCCAAGCAAGTGGTTGAGCAAGCCGAGTTCCTTCGGCGGACCGGCGAGGATCTCCAGTTGACGGGTGACCAAGCGCTGCAGCTTGAGAGGATCGCTGCTCTTGAGAGGTCTTCTCGGGAGCAGTCGGAAAAGATCAAGCTCTTGGAGGCCCGGGTGGAGGCTTTGGAGCAGGATAATTCTACTCTGAAAGACAAGGCCTCCAAGCTGTAGGAGAAGGCCAAGGCTGCTGCCAAGGAGAAGAAAGGTATTCTTTTCCTTTTTTTATGCTTGTCCTTCGAGTGGTTTTCTTCTGTGCTCATGTTTTGCTTGCTTTGGCAGAGCTTAAAAGCTTATTGTTGAAAAGGGATGAAGACTGATCTTAAAAATATTATGTATCATCACGCAGATGCTGTGGAAAAGCTGACAAAATCAAGGCTGACGATGATAAACAGATGATCGGTGATATGAAGCAGATCAGGGAGCTATCCCAGCAGTTGGCTGATCTTGAGGTGGCGGCCAAAGTAGTCGTCGACATGGTGGAGGACGAGGGAGCTGCCGAGAAAAGTCTGCTGGAGCGTCTTCGTGAAGCCCCTCAGTGACTTAGTAGCTTTTTCTCCGACACTTCTAGGGAGTACTTAGCCCATGCCTTAGGATTAGTCAAATCCTTTCTTCCTTCCGCGAACTTGGCCCTTATTGGTGATGGGGTGGCCGTTGGCTGCTCAGAGGAGAGATTCTCTGAGTATGTTGTGGAGATGAAACCCATTGCTGATAGGGTTATAAGTGGCTTGGAGCCTGCGCTAGAGGCTTGAACAATTGTTTGTAATATTCCTTTGGCTTTTGTGTGGACGGGTGTCCATTGCAGTACTTTTGTCATTCTGATGTATAGTACTTTCTTTTGAGTTGACGGCCGATTGGCTGGTTTGCACTTATCATTGGCTGTCTTGATCTGTTTCTATGAGCACTGTGGTAGTCGATTTTCTTGTGTCATAGTTGGTCGAGTACCGTAGTAGTCGAGGTTTTTTATCATCTCGTGGACGGATGAACCCTCTTTGTCGAGGACTATAGTAATCGATAGGTCTTCATTTTCTAGTGTGATGACTCCCTTGATTGGGGTCCTTTTGGGTCGAGTACGTAGAAATCGACTGGTTACCATCTCGTGGATGAGTAATTCTTCTTGTGAAGTAGAGATCTTGTCTCGGGTTGAGTCGAGTGTTGTAGTAGCCGACTGTTTGTTGTCTCTTATGAGACAGAGTCCTTTTGGGAGTTTGCCCCGTTCGAAGGTCGAGTACTGCAGTAGTCGATAATTTGTCGCCTCATGGATGATTAAATCTTTTTGGGAGATAGGGAGCGTGTCCCATCCATAGATCGAGTATCGAAGTAATTGAATAATTCATCATCTTATGGACAAGAAAAATTCTTCTTTGGGAAATAGTTAGCGTGTCCCATCCGGAGATCGAGTACCGAAGTAGTCGAATAATTCATCATCTTATGGACGAGAAAATCTTCTTGAGATATGTGGAGCATGTCCCTCCAAAGGTCGAGTACCGAATAGTCGAAATAGTAGTCATCTCATGGACGAGAAGGTCCTCTTGGGAGATAGGGAGCGTGCCCCATCCGGATATTGAGTACCGAAGTAGTCGAATAATTCGTCATCTTATGGACGAGAAAATCTTCTTGAGATATGTGGAGCATGTCCCTCCGAAGGTCGAGTACCGTAAGTAGTCGATAATTTGTCGCCTCGTGGACGAGAAAATCTTCTTGGGATATGGGGAGCATGCCCCTCTGAAGTTCGAGTACCGAAGTAGTTGAAAATTTGTCGCCTCGTGGACGAGAAAATCCTCTTGGGATATGAGGAGCATGTCCCTCCGAAGTTTGAGTACCGATGTAGTCAAAATAGCCGTCGTCTCATGGACGAGAGAGTGTAGAGAACTTGTCTCTAGGGCCGTTAGGCTCGTGTCCCTTAGCCCTGACTACTCAATTCATCATGCCGTTGACTATGAGTAAACAAAGAAAGGTTGGTATTCGAGGTAGCCGATGGAGTAACCACCCCTGGGGAGGGGGAGCTCATGTCTCTAGGTTTAACTCCTGAAGATGGTAGAGAATTTGTCTCTATGGCCGCAAGGCACATGTCCCTTAGCCCCAGTTACTCGATTCGCTGTGCCTTTTACCTTGAGTAAATAAAGAAAGGTTGGTATTCGAAGTAACTGATGGAGTGACGACTCCTGAAGAAATTAGCCCTTAAGAAAGGGGAGCTCATGTCTTTGGCGACGAAGTCTTCTCTTTCATCCAATTTTGAAGCACTCAATTTCTTTATATTGGAGTCTTACTCGAGTGAATCCATCTTGGCCTTTATTGGGTGTAAGGCCAGGGATCGGCTTTGAATATTTGTCTTCTGCCAACACGAGTGGTGAACTGAGTCAGAGCTCGGGCGAACCCATCCTAGCCTTTATTGGGTGTAAGACCGGGGGTAAGCCCAATAGATGACTTGATTGCCAGTGCGAGTAATTTTGGGGTTGAGTCAGAGCTCGGGCGAACCCATCCTAGCCTTTATTGGGTGTAAGACCGGGGGCAAGCCCAATAGATGACTTTATTGCCAGTGCTAGTAATTTTGGGGTTGAGTCAGAGCTCGGGCGAACCCATCCTAGCCTTTATTGGGTGTAAGACCGAGGGTAAGCCCAATAGATGACTCGAGTCAGAGCTCGGGCGAACCCATCCTAGTCTTTATTGGGTGTAAGACCGGGGGTAAGCCCAATAGATAACTCATTTGAGTAACTGGCATGCTTAACTCCTTATTGGAAAGGGTTTTGCTCGTGTTGGCTCTCTTTTTTGTTGTCTTTGTTGGCAGAAGTTGGAGGTGCTCCGCGTGCTTTGCGAAGAGTGCTGCATTGGAAACTCGAGTGCTTTCCTTTGGGATGTAGGAAGCATTTTGAATGGATTTTTTGTTGAGTTGAATCAATTATCGACTGCTTTGGTTGAGGAGGAGCTGCCTTGTCGCGACGTCGTTTTCGCGGGTTGTACCCGTAGATATCAGGTATCCGGTAATTAAATGTTGAACTGTAGGCTTCGACTTCCTCATGATCTTCCCTTTTGTTGATGATAATTGTTTTTACGTTGCGGCCAATGTTGATAATGTTGTGTAAGTCACTGTTTGAATAGTCAAACGAGTCGACAAGTTGTTGGTGCTCTGTCTTGAGAATCATCTTCGGGTTGTTGTCTAGATGGACGGTGACTGTGATTCCTGGTGGAAGATTTTCATGGCTAGCTGCTGCTGCTTCAGTTATCTCTGGTTCAGAGAGGAATTCGTCGTAGTCCAAGTCTTCCAGTGCTGTAGAATCGTTTTTTTGGTTTGTGGGATCCGAGAGAAAAGCCATGAAAATTTCGTGATTATGGCCGCGGATTTTCAAATTGATGTTGTCTTCCATGAGTGGGAGACCTTGCGGGAATGGTAGTTCTTTGTCTTCTGAGAGTTGCTGTCTTTCTTCTTGAATTGAGGACTGCGCTTCTCCTTTTATAGTGACTGTGAAAGTCGACTGTATGTCGGGTTCGGTCTTCTTGTCCGAATCGGGTAGTGTTGTGAGTTGGTTTCTTTTAATGTCTTGAACCGGAACCGGGTAGGCTTCCCTGTCTTTCTTGACTCGGGGAGGGAGTCCGAGAGTGTGTCGCAGAAGGTCTTCGTCGTGTGGGATGTGGTCCGCTGGGGGCCATCCGCCTTCTATTCGAACTGATAGTTCATTTATGAATTTGTTGTATTTGTCCAAAATGTCACGTTTTTCTGAAGAACACATCTGCGGCATACGGTGATCCTCTTGCGGGGTAGGGGAATTTGAAGTTTGAACAACGTTACACCAGCGACTCATGTAGTCTTCGATTGATACAGAGTCTTCTGCAGGATGGGGTTGTGATAAATGTTGATCCAGTGACCTGTGCGAGTTGTCCTATAGCTTCTTCACTTTGGACTGCTCCCAGAGAGCTTCAGGCTTGTCGGGATTAGTTAATCCTTCCATGAACATGTCAACGTCGTCGTGTGACTATTCAGCTAGTTCGTCTTCAGAGATTGTTTTGTCCAATTCTTCGAGATATTTGACAAAAGCTTGATCTTGTTCCAGCTCTGCAGAGTTGAAAGTCCACTGGTTGGAGAATTCTTCGAGAGAAGTGTTGACGTTGAACGTGTCTTCAGCTTTCTGGAGGCAGTGCTCGATCTTTTCATCAATATCATCGATGTTTGAAAAAGTGTTTTTCGACTGCTTCTTTTTGCGAGTAATTTTCTTGAAGTTAATCTTTGACTTTTTCTCCCGAAGACTTGGTTCAGCGATGCGGGTGCAATTGGGAAGTATGGTCTTTCCGTTCGTGGAAGTTTCTTGCTTGGAATCTTCCAGCAGTTTTTCCAAGTCCTCTTCCAATTCGGAGAGTGTTTTGGCTTTGATTGTGTCGAATTCGGGTTGAATCCGGGCTTCGTTGTTGAGGTTCGAAGATCCAATTTCTTCGAGTTGATCAGTGAATTCGTCGAATTCATGGCATTTTGCAGCTTCTGAAACTTCTGGGAGATCTTGATCGATTGAATAGCTTTTGAAGCCACTTGATCCGTCGGCGATAAAGATTTAGGAGCCGATGCGAAGGGAGGTGCCTTTTTTTAGCACCGAAGTGTCATCGAGAGAAGCCATCGAGTTCTTCCGATGATCATTAGCGAGAGGCCCCACAGTGGGCGCCAGCTGTCGGTGTTTTACCATCGGGTTCTCCGAGGGGTATCCCGAGGAGAGTGGTTATGAGTAGGGACTCGCCGAGATCAGAACGCGATGGTGCAAGGAACACAAGGATTTAGACAGGTTCAGGCCGCCGGAGCGTAATACCCTACGTCATGTGTGGTGGTTTGTATTCCCTCGGGTATTGTTCCATGTTTTGGAGGGGTCCCTGTTCGCCCTTATATAGTCTGGGGGAACAAGGTTACACGGAAGTCCTAGTCGAGTTCTGTTAGGATTCTAGCCCGAGGGGTTCGGCTAATTCCCAAGACCATCGACTGGTTCTACTCCTATTCAGGTAGATACAAAAGAGGTAGTGTATAACCGTGTACTACTCCCTACTCTAGAATATTTCGTCATGATGAGCAGTCCTTTCACCCCAGGTCTGACAGTAGTCGAGTCCTGCAGGCGTCGAATACTTCTGAAGACGTTCATCAAGTGCTTTTGAGCGCTTCTGGAACCCATTGCTCAGGCCTGGAGTCCGTCGAGTGCTTCAGGTAGTCTTCCGAGTACTTCTTCCGCTGACATGATGTAACACCCTAATTTAAATTTCAGTTTTAATAATAAATTTAATTGGTTTATTTAATTTTCTAAGGATTTAATTTGTTTAGTCTTGCATTTAATCTAATTTTTGTTCCTCAAGAAATTAAAAATTGTCTAAGTTTAAATTGTGTTGTTGCATTAATGCTGGTGCATAATTTTATTTGTTTGAGTGTGGTTTGAATTCAAATTCAATTTTGAATTCAAATAGGTTTAGCTGGTTTAAAATAGGAAATAGAGAGGGAGAAGGAAAAGAGAAGAACCAAATCGGCGCAGTCAGCCAGCCCGTTAACTCCTCCTTCCCTCATGCGCAGCCCAATCGGCGCCGAAACCCAGCAAGCCGCTCGCTCCAAGCGCGCTCCCCCTCTCACCAGCGACCCCGGGCCCGCCTACCAGCGACCCTCGCCCGCGCCCAGGCCCACACATCGGCGCCCCACTCCCACGCCCGGTTCCACCAGCCAGTGCCCCGCTCCAGCTCAGCCCCGCTGTCCCACGCGCCAGCGTCCGCGTTGTCCCGCACGGCCCGTCCCAAACCAACCGGCCCGCTTTTCTCCCCTCCCAGCGCAACGGCCCACTCCCTCACACCCTCTCCCCGCGCAGCCCAGCTCGCCTCAGCCCGCGCGTACGCGCTCGCTCGGCCCAAATGCGCGGCACATCAAACACCCCGTCCCGCGCTCAGCACCCTCACCCCGCTAGCGCGTCGTCGCCCCGACCTGCCGGTCCCACCTGCCAGCGCTCACGCGCGCCGCTGTGTCTCTGCCAACCCAGGCCCGCTGGTCAGCCCCGTCCCCTTCCTCCGGATCTCCGCTCGCGCAATGTCCACGCCCGAAATCCCCGGCGCAGCGGCAGGGGATTTCCCTCCTCGACTGTGCTCCGCGATCCCCGGCGCCTGCCTTTAATTGGCCGCGTGAAGCCTTCCCCTCTTCCACTCCCCTACTGCCTGCCTTCCATTGCACCGCGCAGTACCGCCGCCATCGCCCGACTAGCAGAGGAGCACTTCGCCGTCGTTTCCGCCGCCGCCGGTGCCGCTCCGGCCGCGCCGATCCATCCACCAGCATCACAGAAGCCTGCCGTGTCCGGCCATCAGGACCAGAAGACCCGAGGCATCTCCTGGCGACATCTCCGCGAGCGCCGCCCACCTCGACCGTTGATCCCCGCCGCCGACCACGCCGCACGGCATCTCCGACCCGAAGCATACCCCGGTGAGCACCAGCACGGTCCCCTCTGTCGTTTTTCGCTAGCTTGGACGGGCCGTAGCCCCTGGAACCCCCGGAGCACGCGCACGCCGGCGAGTCATGCCATGCTGACCCGCCGCCGCCCTTGCACTCGCCACCCAGAGCCTCGGCGAGCCCCGCTGTAACCCTAGGAGGGTTACGCGTGTTGCGCCGAACCCGCCTGACCCAAGCATGGGTCGATTTGAGGCCCGGAGCACCTAACTCGGTGAAGTCTAGTGCAAGGGCCGCTACCCGCCGCCGTATATGCTCGCCGCCGGTGGCCAGCGCCGCCGCCCGCGCGCCCAAACGCCCTGATCCATCCGATCGATGCCCAGCGGTCACGATTAGAACCCGAGCCCAGTGGATCTGAGCCGCCGGATCGAGATTCAGCGGATCAGATCTAAACATACCCCTTCGCGCTGCTACTTTTGCTAAAGAGACCCTGCCTTTCATCGGAATCAACCCGCGGTCCTTGATAGTGTAAAAATAATTACCCTGAGGCCCAGTTTTTAGCAGTTAGGCCCCTGGGTTTTCCCAGATTTGAACCCGCCATCCACCCCTGGCTTTTTCACGTGTTAGCCCCTGGATCTTTTCAGTTTTTATGTTTAGGCCCTCGGTTTTTTGCAGAAAAACCCCAGAAAACTTAGTTTTCTCGCAGTTAAGCCCCTAGAACTTGTTTTAGGCCTAGTTTTTGCGTTTTAGCTCCGTTTTAGGCGTTCTTTATGTCCACGCGATTGTTGTAACATGTAGAATAGTTTTAGACTAGTTTAGTGTGCTGTTTTTATGTATTGATGTATTGTTTCTTAGTTTTTGTTAGTGTTTGCTTGAATGCTTATTGTTGTGCCTTGTTTTGGCCATGTGTTCGTGAGTAGACGCTGATCCATCTGAGGAGCCCCAGTACCAGTACCCGGAGTAGCCATCTTCTGACCACTTTGAGCAGCAGCAGGAGCAGTACGAGGAAGGCAAGTATAACATGAATAATCTATCACTTTTAAATACATTTTCATACAGCATTTTAATACTGTATGCCTATAAGGACTTTCCTAGCCACTTTATATCCTTTATATATATATATCCTTTGGGTTGCATTTTGGTTAGTTGTGCTAGGTGCCGCGCTATAACACACTTGGTCCTTTTTAATTAATTTGATTAATGGTATATGCAACTTAATTCTGAGAGTGGCCTGTTTGAGGGGCTCACGTCTCGTTAAAATTGGTTTTTCTAGAAACATGGTTTAGGGGGGCCAGCACGGTGCTTAGTGCTTGGTTGGCCACTCTCCATAAGGACCGGTTCATAGAGCGACAACCTGGGACAACAGCGCTACCACAAGACTAGAATGGGACGGTCTTGGCTTACTAATTAGGTCTTTTTGGTTTGGAGTAACTTACCTGCGGGGCAAAGGGTGGTAAGCTTCAATGGTCCCTGCTCCTCCGGCTTGGTCTGTGCTTGGGGCTGTGCTCCTGTGCTTGTACCCCTGGAGGTGGGCCCCATCGTCGCTGATCTAACTCTTCGCAGTTACGCCTTACCAACGAGATTCTTTATAACGGACTCGTAGTGAGTTTGCTAGCCATCTCACCTAAGGAAGTGTGATGAACAACTAGCGTAGCTCACGACTTGTGGATAAAGATGTGCAACCTCTGCAGAGTGTAAAACTGGTATACTAGCCGTGCTCACGGTCATGAGCGGCCCAGATCCTCCTTTTGATTAGTGGGGTTGTCTTCCTTTGACGAGGCAGGTTTCCCCGGGTGGCTTGGTTCGGTTTGGTTCTCAGTAGTTCTTAATTAATGGTAATCCATCCACTTGTAGTAATTAGCTTTGATAAAATTTTGCCAAGGCATAAAAGCTAATGCAGTTGAGTCAGCCAACCTTAGAGCCTCATAGTTTGTGTTATACTTGATGAGTACAAGTTGTGTACTCACTCTTGCCTCTTCTCTACTTTTTCCTCTTGGATACACTACTGCTGCTCAGTTCCTGCCGACGCGAGGGAGTTCGCTCAGCGCTACCAGGACTACGAGGACTTCTAGGCGTTCGTCTCCCAGTCGACGTCCCTGTGGCGCCCTGCTCAGCTTCGGAGAGTTTTATCGTATTTTGTACTTCGCTTCCGTTGTATCAAACATTTTGTCATTAATGTAATAAATAACATTCGTACTCGCTTTATTATATCTTTTTACGTGATATGTGCTGTGATATACTGTTCATTCTGTTGTATATACATGTGACTTGATCCTGGCACATATATGATTGCTCGGTTTATGTCCTTTTATAAACCGGGTGTTACACATAAGGCTATGAGGTGCTCTAGCCCCAAATCTCTTCTTCTGATATGGTGCGCGATGTACTCGCGCTCCATATGGACTAGCCCCCCCGAGCCTTAGGTTGAACCGAAGGATCAGGCTGAGGGTCATTTCTGTCTTCAGTTTTGTTATTTGAAAAAAGTTGTCATTTATGACACGTATCTCGCAGCCCCCGAGCCTTGACTTGAAATCCTTTGATTTAGGGTTAAGATTCCCGAACCGAGGCGTACTTTGTGGCATTTGAACTTTCTGTTATTTTCGGCCTGGCTATTTAATTGTGCCGAATCGATCTACGTTTTTTACTTTCCCGGATTTCCTTAGTCTTCTGCATTAGGCCTCGTCTTCCATTTTCCTTTGAATTCTCAGCCCTCGGGCATATGCGTGAGAAGAGGCTCGTGACCTTCCGGATGGTGCCGAAGAGATCCAAGTGCCAAGGATCTGGGAAGGAGGCGACGATGGCTGACGGGTGGAAGAAGAGTAAGCTTTCCGAATCCATGATCTCTTCTCTTGTCAGCAGTCGTCTTTTACAATCTAAAACCTTGATTCAATGGCAGTCTGTCGAAAGTCATAAATGGCGTTTTGATAAGACTTCTGAAATTGTTCTTTTCAAGGCTTTTGTCGAGCGTGGCCTTGTGATTCCAGTCTGCGACTTCTTGTGAGGTCTTCTTTTTGTTTGGGGGTTCAGCTTCATCATTTGACCCCTGATTCAATTCTGCACATAGCTATTTTTGTTCAGCTTTGTGAAGCTTTCCTTGGAATTCATCCTCATTTTGATCTTTTCAAAAGTCTCTTTTCCTTGAATCCGTGTCCCAATCTTAGGAATATTGCTAGGATAGGAGGTGCTGATCTCCAGTTTCGTCCTGGCATGGCGGATAAGTATATCCCGTATACTTTACGCTGTCAGATTGGGGATTGGAAGGCGGAGTGGTTTTATATTGATAACTGTGCCCCTACCCTTCCGGAAAGGACTCCTGGACATCCAAAGCAGCGTAACGAGTGGTATGCGCATGCTGAAAATGTGGATTAGGTGGGAGAGCTTCTTAAGAGAATTGCTAAGCGGCGGAAGGAGGGAGTGACTGGGGCTGCAGTTGTTGCGTGTTGGCTTATGAGGCAAATCCAGCCCTTGCAGTGCCACAGCCACCTTGGATTTGAGTATACGGGACTGTACGATCCCTCGATTTTTGTCGGAGAAGACTGGTCGAGATGAGGCTATGGTGCTCCTTTATAACCTTTTTGAGGGTGTCAGTTCCATTTCTGTCCTTCCAGATTTATTCCATGTGAATAATTCCCCGAAATAGGAAAGATTCTATATCATCGAGTGCTTTTCTGAGTTGCCCTTCTGCTTTTGTAGCTGATCCTGGGTCTTTTGTAGGATGACTTGTTGGTTTTCGGAGTGATCCTCCGTTACCTAAGGTTCATCGGCCGAGCCATGTGGTGCCTAGTGCTCATCTGCGGCCTCATGAATACAGGCCTGATCTGGATCCAACTGTCTCGGAGACTTTGTCGAGTTCTGACTTTGATGATCGAGCTACCCTTGCAGAGCTAGTGAAGGGTAAAATGGGAGGAGTCGGGTCTTTTGCTCGTCAGGGAAGTCTAGGACCTGAAGCCGGCACTAGTTGTCCCAAGAAGCCGAGGACAACTGTGTGGAAGAGGAGGGTCAGCGGCGAAGTCAAGTAACCAGTCGAGTGGTTTTTGTCCCGTTCTCAGTTTTGCTGTCTGATGTCCTTGCTTTTGTTTGTATCCCTGGACCTGCGCCCAAGCAGAGGCGAGTTGTTGAGGAGGGGGCTCCTACTGCTGCCACTCCTGATATGGCGGAGTCGTCGAGGCGGGCTGGTGGGGCAGGATTGCGACCTTCGGAGGAGATCCTAGTTGGTGAGCCCATCATTCCTCCTTATAATGGTTCAAATGTTCTTCCGGTTGCTCGACTGCTTCAAGCGGGTAAGACTACAGGTGACTCGCCGGATGCTAAAGAAGTGGAGGAGTCGGGTGATAGTCTACTGGAAGAAATTACGGTGTCCCCTCCTCCCTTTGAATGTTATCATAGAGAGCAGCTTGAGGATGATCCGCAATTGATGGCTGGGAATATGAAGAAGTTCCAGGCCGTAATTCGGGAATTCACCAAGTTTTCTGTGGTAAGTACTTTTTGTCGAGTACTTTTTCTTCTGTGGGTGTTTCTGGAGACTGATTTGTTCCTTGTTGTAGCAAATGGCCAATCGGTCATATTTGAAGTCACAGAAGCTGAAGGCGACTGAGGCAGACCGTCAGAAGATCACTTCGCTAGAGGCAGAGAATGCTGCTTTGAAGAAGGATAAAGCCGCGGTCAAGCAGAGGGTGAAGATGCTGAAGGAAGTGATCCAGAAGAACCGAGGTGATTTCCTGATTTGTGTTCTGAGGTTCTGTTTTTGGTCGCACAGATGATTATGTCCTTCTTGTTGTATCTGCAGGCGGCACTGAGAACCATCAGAAGGAGTTGCAGGAACTCAGGGTGGCGGCTCAAACTGTGGTCGAGTCCGTAGGTTTAGCCGAGGAATCTGGTGGCAGCTTGGCGGATCGGCTGCAGAGGGTCCCTCATAAGTTTGCCGAGTACTTGGTTGAAACTTCTAGGAATTGTGTAGTGCAAGCTCTCGGGCTTGTTAAGTCATATTGGCCTTTGGCGAGGATAGCCGTTCTTGTCGATGGCATGTGTTCGAAGTGTGGCCATGACCAATTCGTCAAGTATGTAGAGGAGGCTAAGACTGTGGCTGACCAGATTGTAAAGTTGATAGAACAGTAGGATGTACTGTATCTTCCCCTTGCCATATAATTATGACTTTTTGCCAATGAGTTGTCGAGTTCTTTTTATGAGAACTTTGCTTAAGTAATCATCTTGTGTGGATGTAGAGATCATGTCTCTTCCTTAGCTTCCATCTTGCGGACGAATGGTTCTGCATGAGATCTTGTCTCTTCTTAGATCGAGTACCATAGTAGTCGATGAACTGTCATCTCATGGACGAGTAAGACTTGGAGATAGGCAACTTTTCCCTCCAAAGGCCGAGTACCATAGTAGTCGACAACTTGGCACCTCGTGGGTGAGTTAGTCTTCTTTAATATAGGGAACTTGTCCCTCCAAAAGCCGAGTACCGTAGTAGTCGATCAGTTGTCGTCTCATGGACGAGAAAATCCTATTGGGAGATAGGAAGCCTATTCCTTTTGGCCGCGGAGCTCATGTCTCTTAGCCGGTGGAGTTATGACTCCTAGAGAGGGTAGAGAACTTGTCTCTAGGGCCGCAGGGCTCATGTCCCTTAGCCCCGACTACTCGATTCATCGTGCCTTTGACTTTGAGTGAACAAAGAAAGGTTGGTATTCGAGGTAGCCGATGGAGTTACGACTCCTGAAGAAGGTAGAAAACTTGTCTCTAGGGCCGTAGGGCTCATGTCCCTTAGCCCCAACTACTCGATTCGCCGTGCCTTTGACTTTGAGTGAACAAAGAAAGGTTGGTATTCGAGGTAGCCGATGGAGTTACGACTCCTGAAGAAGGTTGAGAACTTGTCTCTACGGCCGCAGGGCTCATGTCCCTTAGCCCCAACTACTCGATTCGCCATGCCTTTAACTTTGAGTGAACAAAGAAATGTGGGTATTCGAGGTAGCCGGTGGAGATATGACTCCTGAAGCTGTCTTGGGTATTTGAATTGAACTCCGAAGGATCATGTTTCTTTATGGAAAATTGAAATTCGGGAGGTGCTCCCTGATAGCTTATGGATAGAACTTCCTGAGATGCTCGATGTTCCATGAGTTGGGGACTTCTAGTCCGTCCGCGTAGACCAGTCGGTAGGATCCTGGTCCTGTGACTTTAGTGATGATAAAAGGTCCTTCCCATCTTGAGTTGAGTTTATGCAGACCTGTTTCATCTTGAATTCTGCGGAGGACCATGTCTCCAATGTTGAAAGATCTTGTCTGGATGTTGCGATCGTGATATCTTTGCATGTTTTGGAGATATCGGGTTGATCGTAGCAGTGCATTGCATATCATCTCATCGAGTGAGTCCAGTTCTAGTTGTCGGCTTCCATCGGCTTCCGCTAAGTCATATATCTCTAGTCGAGGTGATTTCCACATGATGTCCGCCGGGAGTATTGCTTCGGAGCGGTATACCAGGAAGAAAGGTGTTTGACCTGTGGCCTTGCTAGTTTGGGTGTGTAGCCACCAGATTACCATTGGTAGTTCTGCTAGCCATTTACCTCCCTTCTTGCTTGTGGAATCGAAGATTCTTTTCTTTAAGCCATCAATTATCATTCCGTTGATGCGTTCCACTTAGCCGTTGACTCTTGGGTGTGCAACACATAAGTACTTGATCTCAATGCTGGAGTTCTCGCAATAATCCCAGAATTCTTGCGAAGTGAAGTTTGATCCAAGGCCGGTTATGATCGTGTTGGGGAAACCGAATCTGTGGAGTATTTCACTGATGAACTCGACTGCACGATCTGATGAGATTTTTGTGATTGGTTTGACTTCGATCCATTTGGTGAACTTGTCGACTGCCACCAATATGTGTGTAAAACCTCCTGACGCTATTGGGAGTGGTCCTATCATGTCAAGGCTCCAGCAGGCGAACGGCCAAGATGGAGGTATGGTTATTAAGTTGTGGGCAGGCAAGTGACTCTGTTTGGCGTGGTACTGGCATCCTGGACATCGTTTGACGAGTAGTTCTGCGTCTGATAATGCTGTGGTCCAGTAGAATCCTGATCTAAAGACTTTGCCGATCAGCGTACGGGAAGCTGCATGGTTTCCGCATGTGCTTTCATGAGCTTCTTGTAGGATTCCTTTTCCTTCTTCTACTGTGACGCATTTCATGAGGATGCCGGATCCTGCGCCTCATTTGTAGAGTTTGTTGTCAACAAGGACGTAATTCTTGCTGTGACGCATGATGCATACTGCTTCTGCGTCGTCTTTTTTATTCTTGATGGGAGTACTTTGTCCTTGATGTAGTCGATAAACGTAGTGCGCCAGTCGGCTTCAATCATCAACACCTCTCAACTGGTTTCTTGAGGAATTGAGTCGACTTCCATTGGGGTGGAAGTATTGATTGAGGGGTGATGAAGCTCATGGACAAAAATTCCTGGAGGGACTTCTGCTCGATCGGAGCCGAGTTTTGAAAGGACATCTGCTGCCACATTGTTGTCACGGATGGCATGGTGGATCTCCAGTCCTGAAAACTTGTTTTCAAGTTTCTTGATCTCTGCAACGTAGGCGTCCATGGTTTCTTTGTTGATGTCCCACTCTTTGTTTACTTTTTGAACCACGAGGAGGGAGTCTCCGTAGACGAGTAGTCGCTTGATGCCTAGGGAGATGGCCAGTCGGAGGCCGTGTAGGAGAGCTTCATATTCTGCTTCGTTGTTGGATACTTCGAAGAAAATTTGGAAGACGTACTTGAGTTGCTTGCCTTTTGGAGAGATGAAGAGTACGCCTCCTCCTCCTCCACCCAACTTTAATGATCCGTCAAAGTACATGGTCCAGTGGTCTAAAACGGATTGTGGAGCGGGTACTTGGTTTTCCCTCCATTCAGCCAGGGAGTCGACTAGGGCTTGAGACTTAATTGCTGTTCTTGGCGTGAATTTCAGTTCGAGCGCCCGTAGTTCGACTGCCCATTTTGAGATTCGACCAGTCACGTCCCGATTGTGTAAGATGTCACCCAGTGGGAAGTCTGTGATGACTGATATCTTGTACTCGTCAAATTAATGTCGCAACTTCCTTGATGTAATCAATATTGCGTAGAGGAACTTCTGAATTGGCGGGTATCGCACCTTTGATTCAGAGAGTACTTCGCTAATGAAGTAAACTAGTCTTTGGACGCCGTAGGCGTGACCATCTTCGTTTCGTTCTACCACAATTGTTGTGCTGACAACGTGTGTGGTAGCTGCAATGTAAAGGAGCATCTCCTCTCCTGGCATTGGAGCTGTTAGGATAGGAGGTTGTCGGTGTTTTACTATCGGGTTCTCCAAGGGGTATCTCGAGGAGAGTGGTTATGAGTAGGGACTCATCGAGATTAGAACGCGATGATACAAGGAACACAAGGATTTAGACAGGTTCGGGCCACCGGAGCATAATACCCTACATCTTGTGTGGTGGTTTGTATTCCCTCAGGTCTTGTTCGATGTTTTGGAGGGGCCCTGTTCGCCCTTATATAGTCTGGGGGAACAGGGTTACATGGAAGTCCTAGTCGGGTTCTGTTAGGATTCTAGTCCGAGAGGTTCGGCTAGTTCCCGAGACCGTCGACTAGTTGTACTCCTATTCGGTTAGACCCAAAAGAGGTAGGGCATAACCATGTACTACTCCCTACTCTAGAATATTTCGTCGTGATGAGCAGTCCTATTGCCCCAGGTCTGACAAGCCCCCGAGCTCTTCGTTGTCGAGTCATGCAGGCATCGTGTGCTTCTGAAGACGTCTGTCGGGTACTTCGATTGTTCCTGGACTTTTGTTTGCATAATTGAGCGCTTTGAGTGTTTCTGGAGCAAGTCATCCATCCTCAGAGTCCATTGAGTGCTTCGAGTAGTCTTCCGAGTGCTTCTTCGGCTGCATCGAGGCTATGAGGTGGTCAAGCCCCGAATCGGTCCTGGTATATGGTGCGCGATGTACTTGCGTTCCATACGGAGCAAGGCCCGAATCTGTCCTGATATATGGTGCGCAAAGTACTCGTGCTCCATATGGAGTAGCCCCCGAGCCTTAGTTTGATTCGATGAATCGGGCTGGGGATCAGTTCGGTCTTCTGGGTTCTTCTGGTGCTTGCAAATTTTGAAAAAGTTGCCTTTTATGATACGTGTCCCGCAGCCCCCGAGCCTTGAATTCAAATCTGTGATTTGGGGTTAAGGGTCTAGGAGATTGTATCATGTCCTCTGCGATCTTTCTGATATCATTTGGGTTGCAGCGAATCTTTCTGAAAAGGTGGCAGTGCGGTGTACTGTTTGCCCGTGGGTTCACGTGGCAAGTACTGCTTGTAGAATCTTTTCTGTTTCGCCCGTGAGCCTCCCTGCCCTTGGTTGTCACGGGCTGAGCTGCGGTTCTGCTGCTTCTTCTATTTATGCTGGGTCTGTTGCGCTTGGATATTCATTCTTCCGGTTGTAGCCATGGGTTCCAAGTGGAGTTCTTCGATGGAGAGTACTCGACCTCCTGATGAGAGTAGTCGATTCGTCCTTGAAGGTGTTAGAAGAGTGTTTGCGAGCAGCACAAATACTTGTTTTCTCTCAGGCTGCCACCTTTGCTTCTCACATCGCAGCCATCCTGGTTGTCTTGATAGAGAGCTGGTGGAAGCCGTGTCAGAAGCTTTTTTCGGGTGGGAACTGTGGTTGTCTCCCCCCGATGACCTCTAGAGAGATGGCATTGTTTTTGTTGCAAAACATATCAGGGAGAAGAGCAGATGCAAGAAGAGGATTTGCGATGTTTCTGACTACGCATATCTTCTTACAACAAGCCTTTTCCTCCCTGAATGTATCTGGGTTACTCCCCTTTTGGGAGTAACGAACTTTATATCTTTGTATCAGCCCTTGGGCTGTTCTCTTTGTAATTGAGATCAAGTGGTTTCGAGTGGTGAAACCATTGAGGTCTTTCTATTTTCTTGTTTTGGAATGTAATCCTTGAAAGGAAATTTCCATTCTTTGAGTAGATTCCGCTTCTTCTGTGGGGAGGTCAAGACTTTGCTTGCTGAAATAATTTTGGAACTGGCATGTGACCTTTGAAATTCTTGTTATTTACCGTACTGCCACTGGGTGTGCTTATTTAACTGTTCAAGTAGATCTAGGTTTAGCACGCTTCCTTAACCTCTTCTGCCGCCACCAAAAAACTCATCTGCTATTCGCCTCCAAGTGCCACGGGAAACTAGCCACCGCTAGCCCCCGAGCGTGAAGCAAGAGAGAATCTGTTTTTCTCTGTTCCCATGGTGCCGAAGAAATCTGCTGCGAAAGGGATGGCTAGCGGCGCTGCCGGGGACAGGGCGGAGGTCCAAGAGTGGAAGTCGAGTAAGTGTACGGACTTCCACCTTTTGAATCTGGTAGAGAATCACCTTCTTCAGCCCCAGAACGTGATCCATTGGAGGCGTTCTAATGGGGAGTCTTTCCAACATGAGGAGGAAGACGAATCTATCGTTTTTCTTCCTCATGTTCTTCGGGGCCTCGGTTTTCCCATTTCTGACTTTTTTCGAGGTCTTCTTCATCATTGGGGGGTTCAGGTGCATCACCTGACCCCTAACTCTATTCTTCATTTCTCAATCTTTGTTCATCTGTGTGTAGCTTTTCTGGGGGTTGAGCCCCACTTTGATCTTTTCCAGTATTTCTTTCATTTGAAACCCCAGCCTAGCGAATCAAAGATAGATGTGGTTGGGGGTGCTGGGTTACAATTTCGTCAGGGGAGGAAACCGAAGTATATTCCTTATGAGTTGAGTGATAAGGTCATCGACTAGAAGTCGATGTAGTTTTATATTAGGAATCTTTCTTCTTCCCTTCCTCTTCGCACTCCTGGCCCCCCTATGAAGAAGTCGAGTTGGAATTCCAAGGGGAGCGGGGGGGATCAGGTTAACTTTCTCCTTGGGGAGATCGAGATGTTGAAGGCGGATCACCAGATTTGCTGTGCTTCTGTGATTGCGCATTGGTCGATGAGGAGGATCCAGCCGTTGCAGCGGCGGGTCCTGTTGACGGTCACTAACGACCCATTTTGACCGTCAACTATCGTGCGAAAGTCGAGCATCAAAAGGAATAAATGTTAGCATAGGATGATTATTTGACGAATTCCACAGATGCTGGTCTGAGAATGTGTGCAGGTGAATTTGGGCCAAAACTGCATGTAACAAGCATATTATCCAAGGCATAAATTCCAGGGCCAAGCACAAGCAAGCCAAAAGACCAAAAGGGCCCACTTGGCAGCTGCACATGAGAGAGAGACGCAGCCCATAAGCAAGGCGACACATTATCGATCCGAGGCAACACCTTCTCGACGAATCAGACGCGTTCACGAGGATCCAAGGGCCCACTAGAGCTACCAAACCAACCTAAGATAGGCCCTTACCCATATACATGACATGGGGACCCACCTAGCAGCCACCTGACCGAAGACCGGGCCAAACGGACCCAGCCAACGGTCGGCCGACCTCCTGGTCGCCCAACCCAGTGGTGGCGGCCCACAGGCCCCACCGCCTCTCAGTGACACGTGGCTTCGCGTGGTTGGCTACCTATGGTGGTTTGGCTTCATTCCCGGGGTGGCTCCCTCCTATAAATACAAGGGGAGGGGGTCCAAATGAAGACATCACTCACCTCCAAGTGTAGAGCCTCTCTAGCTTGTGTTTAGTAGGAGTTTAGGAGTAGAGGTACTCAGGAGGGGCACCGGTAATGGCGCTCTTCTCCAAATTGTACCTCTACGAGAGTGAGGGAGATAGTCAGGGGATGTGCTGGGCTTGTCGGCGCTCATCTCCGCTTGTACCTCGACGGATGCTTATTCGGTTGTAAGTGTTCGAGACTTTCTTTGTTTATTTAGAATTAGAGTTTAGATTGCAAGTTATCATATCTGCCTTATATTAGTTGATGTGTATGCTAGCGAGCAGCATTTGACTCTAGAGTGGGCTCCGGATAGAAAAGGATAACCCTGATCGCCTCTAGAGTTTGTAGGGAAAGGCGTAGACTATACCACTCAGTTGTCTGATAGTCTAGGCTGGACTATACCACTCAGTTGTCTGATAGTCCCACGGTTTGTAGAGGTAGCCGGTAGGTGGTAACAACCCTGTTCGAGCCCTAGTAATCCTCCATGTTTGGATATTGGATAGAGCATCATACTGGAGCTATCGGCTTGTATAAGCCGGTCGAAACCGGTAGCTCAAAGTATAACAGCGATGTGATCTCTTCTTCTAAACATAGATTCTAGATCTTAGAAAGTCCTCTCTTTCCTATCCTCCTACACCAGTGTGTGTGTCCTTGGACTGTCTAAACCCGTAGATAGTGTACTCACGTTCCCCAGTGGATACGATACCCTGAAATACTCTTGGGTGAAAGCTACAGCAGTATCCGTGCGCTTGCGGATTTATTCGTGACGTTACAAAATACCAACAGCTCCATTTTGGCTTTCAATATACGGGAGGGTCGGATCCTTCCCATTATAGCCGATCCAAGATTACTGAGGAAGATCTGAAGGATCGGGTGTTGGGATTGTTGAAGAATGTGGCTGGTACGACCAATATTTCAGGGACTTTCAGTGCTGGCCGGCGTCCTCGGGAGGTACAACTTCGAGTAGTCTGCCATAGTTCAAATCGAGTACTTTTGTCGAGTATTCGAGTTGATTTTGTATCTTTCGTGCAGATTAATCCCGAAAACTATCAGAGTAGGCCTCCGCTTCCCGAAGATGTGCCATTGGCGCATACTGACTCAAGTGTGGATCTGACTTCTTTTGTCTTGCACTTTGGTTCAGGTTGACTGTTGAATCTTTGATTGATCAATTGTATCTTGTTTGCAGGTCCGTCGGCCAGTCGAACTGCGTCGGATGTCCAGGACCGGGCGGTGGACAAGCCGGCCGTCGATTTGGGGAAGACCCGGAAGCGGAGCGCCACTTCCACAGGGAGTATAGACAAGTGAGTACGGGTTGGTACTTTTCTGAGGTGTTGCATTTGTTTTTTATGGCTTTTCCTCTTTTTAGGCCTCCTTCTCCTAAGAGGCAGGCGGTGGGCTCAATCGTGAGCCCTTCTGTCTCGACTCCTTCTGCACCGGCTGAGTCCAGAGGAAGTGGCTCTGCCAAGGGACAGAGTGCTTCGGGGCTGAGTATGGTCCCGAAGTTTACTAGGTCGAGAAAATTTGTGCTGAAACACTCCTCTCAGTAAGTATGATTGTTGATCGACTGCTTTTTTCTTTCCTTTGATTTTGTGTTTGAAGTATCAAGTACTTCTTTTTGTAGCAAACCGGATGCTCTGGGTTTTGATGAGTCGGAGAAGGGGATATTTTATTCCCTTAAGAATATTGCCCGGCTGCCTCTGGGTTCGCCGAAAGAGGGGGATCGGTTGGCCGATTCCGCTGCTGGCGCGGCGGGGGAACTGCCCATCGGGGAGGCGGGGAAGGAGTTGCTGCACTGGTGAGTGGTTTGATGCGATCAACTGGTTTCTTCGTTGAGCTTTTGTTAATGTCTTTTGTGCTTTTCAGACAAGCAGACCGGGGATCGGCCGAAGAGTCCTCCACCTGCTACAAGTGTTAATCCGATTCTGCTGGAGCCGTCGCAGCAGGAGGCGGAGAAGTCGGTTGGGGGGTCGAGTGCTGTCACCCGGGGGATTCTTGGCTGTCATTCTGCTCTTGTCGTGAGTGACCTCTTGTACTTGAGTACTTTCGTTGTGTTTGTCGAGTACTCTGACGTTTTTGTTTTGTTGATAGGATCTGGCCAAACAAGTCGCTGAGCAGGCCGAATTCCTTTGGCAGACTGGGGAGGATCTCCGGATGACGGTTGACCAGTCGCTGCAGCTTGAGAAGATGGCTGCTCTTGAGAAGTCTTCTCGGGAGCAGTCTGAGAAAGTCAAGCTTCTGGAAGCCCGGGTAGAAACTTTGGAGCGGGACAATTCTGCTCTGAAGGATAAGGCCTCCAAGCTGCAGGAAAAGGTCAAGGCTGCTGCTAAAGAGAAGAAAGGTATTCTTTTCCTTCTTTGATGCTTGTCCTTCGAGTAATTTTCTTGTGTTCTCATGTATTCCTTGCTTTGACAGAGCTTAAAAGCTTGTTGTTGCGAAAGGATAATGAGGTGATTGATCTGACCAATATTATGTATCATCACGCAGATGTTGTGGAGAAGCTGACCAAGATCAAGGCTGACGCTGATAAGCAAATGGTCAGCGAGATGAAGCAAATCAGAGACTTGGCGGCTGATCATGATCAGAAGGCTCAGCAGCTAGATGATCTTGAGGCGGCGGCTCAAGTAGTCGTCGGGATGGTTGAGGATGAGGAAGCTGGCGAGAATAGTCTTTTCCGACACTTCTAGGGATTACTTGGTGCATGCCTTAGGATTAGTTAAGTCTTTTCTCCCTTCCGTGAACTTGTCCTTTATTGGCGATGGGGTTGTCGTTGGCTGTTCGGAGGAGCGATTCTCTGAATATGTCGCGGAGATGAAACCCATCGCTGATAAGGTTATCAGCAGCTTGGAGCCAGCGCCTGAGGCTTGAATATTTGTTGTAATCTTCTTTTGGCTGGATGCTTGTTCACTGCAGTACTTTATCATTTGTATGTATAGTACTTTTTTCTCTTGAGTTGTCAACTGCTCGACTGATTGCCTTTTTACGAAGCTTGTCGTCGGCTGTATTGAGTTGCATCTTCGAGTGCTATAGTAGTTGAGTGTTTCCTTTTAGGAAATGGAGATCTTGTCTCATAGTTTCTCGACTATCGTAGTAGTCGAGGTTTTTCTTGCCTCGTGGGTGGATGAATCTTCTTTGTCGAGTGCCGTAGTAACAGGTAGGTCTTCTCGTGTGATGATTCCTTTGATTGAGAGCTCGTCTGTTTTGGGTCAGGTACCGTCGCAGTCGATGAGTTATCATTTTGAGGACGGAGGGTTTCTTCTGGGAGTTTAGAAGTTTTGAATCTTTCGAAAGTCGAGTGCGTAGCAGTCGATGAATTGTCATTTCTTAGGTGACTAATTCCTTGGGGATAGGGACCTTGTCCCGTCCGAGGATTGAGTAGCGAAGTACTCAATCAATTGCCATCTCATGGACGAGAAAGAATTCCTTTTTGGGGGATAGGGAGTTGGTCCCGTCCGAGGATCGAGCATCGGATTAGTCGAAATAGTCGTCTCATGGATGAGAGAATCTTCTTAGGATATAGGGAATACATCCCTCTGAAGGTCGACTACCATAGTAGTCGACAATTTGTCGCCTCATGGACGAAAAATTCCTCTTGGGAGATAGGGAACTTGTCTCATCCAATGATCGAGTACTGAAGTAGTCGAATAATTCGTCGTCTTATGGATGAAGAAATTCCTCTTTGGAAATTGGGAACTTGTCCGATCCGAAGATCGAGTAATGTAGTAGTCGATAATTTGTCGCCTTGTGGTCGAGAAAATCATCTTGGGATATGAGGAATACATCCCTCTGCAAGTCAAGTACCGTAGTAGTCGATAATTTGTCGCCTCGTGGACGAGAAAATCCTCTTGGGATATGGGGAGCATGTCCCTCCGAAGGTCGAGTACCGAAGTAGTCGATAATTTGTCGCCTCATGGACGAAGGATTCCTCTTGGGAAAATAGGGAACTTGTCCCATCCAAAGATCGAGTACTGAAGTAATCGACAAGTTGATGGAGGTGTGATTTTCTGAAGAAGGTATAGAATGCCTTAGCCCCAACTACTCGATTCGTTGTGCCTTTGACTTTGAGTGAACAAAGAAAGATTGGTATTTGAGGTAGCCGATGGAGTTACGACTCCTGAAGAAGGTAGAGACATTGTCTCTAGGGCCGCAAGGCTCATGGCCCTTAGCCCTGACTACTCGATTCGTCGTGCCTTTGACTTTGAGTGAACAAAGAAAGGTTGGTATTCGAGGTAGCCAATGGAGTTACGACTCTTGAAGAGGGTAGAGAACTTGTCTCTAGGGCCGCAAGGCTCATGGCCCTTAGCCCCGATTACTCTATTCGCCGTGCCTTTGACTTTGAGTGAACAAAGAAAGGTTGGTATTCGAGGTAGACGATGGAGTTATGACTCCTGGAGGAGGTAGAGAACTTGTCTCTAGGGCCGCAAGGCTCATGTCCCTTAGCCCCGACTACTCGATTCGCCGTGCCTTTAACTTTGAGTGAACAAAGAAAGGTTGGTAATCGAGGTAGCTGATGGAGTTACGACTCCATCAGAAAGTAGAGAACTTGTCTCTAGGGCCACAGGGCTCATGTCCCTTAGCCCCGACTACTCGATTCGTCATGCCTTTGACTTTGAGTGAACAAAGAAATGTTGGTATTCGAGGTAGCCGATAGAGTTACGACTCCTGAAGAAGGTTGAGAACTTGTCTCTAGAGCCGCAGGGCTCATGTTCCTTAGCCCCGACTACATGATTCGCCGTGCCTTTGACTTTGAGTGAACAAAGAAATGTTGGTATTCGAGGTAGCCGGTGGAGATACGACTCCTGAAGCTGTCTTGGGTATTTGAATTGAACTCTAAAGGATCATGTTTCTTTATTGAAAATTGAAATCCGGGAGGTGGTCTCTGACAGCTTATGCATAGAACTTCCTGAGATGCTCCATGTTCCATGAGTTGAGGACTTCTAGTCCGTCCGCGTAGATCAGTCGGTAGGATCCTGGTCCTGTGACTTTAGTGACGATAAAAGGTCCTTCCCATCTTGAGTTGAGTTTATGCAGACCTGTTTCATCTTGAATTTTGTGGAGGACCATGTCTCCAATGTTGAAAGATCTTGTCTGGATGTTGCGATCATGATATCTTCGCATGTTTTGGAGATATCGGGTTGATCGTAGCAGTGCATTGCATCTCATCTCATCGAGTGAGTCCAGTTCTAGCTGTCGTCTTCCATTGGCTTCCGCTGAGTCATACATCTCTAGTCGAGGTGATTTCCGCATGATGTCTGCCGGGAGTATTGCTTCGGAGCCGTATACCAGGAAGAAAGGTGTTTGACCTGTGGCCTTGCCAGGTTGGGTGCGTAGCAACCAGATTACCATTGGTAGATCTGCTAGCCATTTACCTCCCTTCTTGCTTGTGGAATCGAAGATTCTTTTCTTTAAGCGATCAATTATCATTCCGTTGATGCGTTCCACTTGGCCGTTGGCTCTTGGGTGTGCAACAGATACGTACTTGATCTCAATGCTGGAGTTCTCGCAATAATCCCAGAATTCTTGCGAAGTGAAGTTTGATCCAAGATCGGTTATAATTGTATTTGGGAAACCAAATCTGTGGAGTATTTCACTTATGAACTCGACTGCCCGATCTGATGATAATTTCTTGATTGGCTTGACTTCAATCCACTTAGTAAACTTGTCAACTGCTACCAATACGTGTGTGAAACCTCCTAGTGCTGTTGGGAGTGGTCCTATCATGTCAAGGCTCCTGCAAGCGAACGGCCACGATGGAGGTATGGTTATTAAGTTGTGAGTAGGCAAGTGACGCTGTTTGGCGAAGTACTGGCATCCTGGGCATCGTTTGACGAGTAGTTCTACATTTGATAATGCTGTGGGCCAGTAGAATCCTGATCTGAAGATTTTGCCGACTAGCGTTCGTGAAGCCGCGTGGTTTCCACATGTGCCTTCATGAGCTTCTTGTAGGATTCCTTTTCCTTCTTCTGTTGTGACGCATTTCATGAGGATTCCTGATCCTGCGCCTCGCTTGTAGAGTTTGTTGTCGACAAGGACGTAATTCTTGCTGCGACGCACGATGCGTACTGCTTCTGCGTCATTTGTTTTATTCCCGGTGGGAGTACTTTGTCCTTGATGTAGTCAATAAATGTAGTGCGCCAATCAGCTTCGATTGTCATTACCTCTCGATTGGTTTCTTGGGGGACTGGGTCGACTTCCATTGGTGTGGAAATGTTGATTGAGGGGTGATGAAGCTCATGAACGAAGATTCCTGGACGGACTTCCGCTCGGTCGGGGCCAAGTTTTGAGAGGACGTCTACTGCCACATTATTGTCGCGGACGACGTGGTGGATTTCCAATCCTGAGAACTTGTTTTCAAGTTTTCTGATCTCTGCAACGTAGGCATCCATGGTTTCTTTGTTGATGTCCCACTCCTTGATTACCTCGTTGGACCACAAGGAGGGAGTCTCCGTAGACCAGTAGCCGCTTGTTGCCGAGTGAGATGGCCAGTCGGAGGCCGTGTAGGAGGGCTTCATATTCTGCTTCGTTGTTGGATACTTCGAAGAGAATTTGGAAAACATATTTGAGTTCCTCGCCTTTTGGAGAGATGAAAAGTACGCCTGCTCCTCCTCCACCCAATTTCAGTGAGCCGTCAAAGTACATGGTCCAGTGATCTGATATGGATGGTGGGGTAGGTACTTGGTTTTCTCTCCATTCAGCCAGGAAATTGACTAGAGCCTGGGACTTGATTGCTGTTCTTGGCGTGAATTTCAGCTCGAGTGCCCCTAGTTCGACTGCCCACTTTGAGATGCGACCAGTCGCGTCTCGGTTGTGTAATATATCTCCCAGTGGGAAGTCCGTGATGACTGATATCTTGTACTCGTCGAAGTAATGTCGCAACTTCCTTGAAGTAATCAAGATTGTGTAGAGGAGTTTATGAATTGGTGGGTATCGCACTTTTGATTTAGAGAGTACTTCGCTGATGAAGTAGACTAGTCTTTTGACGCCGTAAGCGTGACCATCTTCTTTGCGTTCTACCACAATTGCCGTGCTGACGACGTGTGTGGTGGCTGCAATATAGAGGAATAATTCCTCTCCTGGCAATGGAGCCGTGAGGATGGAAGGAGACTGGAGGTGCTACTTAAGGTCTTCGAGAGCATCGGCTGCTTCGTGGGACATCTGAATTTGTCTTGTTCCTTGAGCAGCTTAAAAAAACGAAGGCCTCTTTCTCTGAGTCTTGATAAGAATCTGTTTAGGGCAGCCATGCATCCGGTGAGCTTCTGAACGTCTTTGATAAAGGTCAGAGCTTCCATGTTCATGATGGCATTGATCTTTTCTAGATTTGCTTCAATTCCTCTGTGGCTGACTATGAAGCCGAGTAGTTTTCCGGACGGTACGCCGAAAACACACTTAGTTGGGTTCAACTTCCACCTGAAGCTTCGCAAATTGTTGAAGATTTCTTCTAGGTCGGGGATAAAGGAGTCAAATTCCTTTGTTTTTACGACCACGTCATCGACGTAGGCTTCCATGTTGCGGTGGAGCTGGTTGGTGAAGCATAACTGTATGGCGCGCTGATAAGTTGCTCCAGCGTTCTTCAGACCGAAGGACATGGTCTTATAAGCGTATGCGCCAAACGGGGTGGTGAACACCATTTTGATCTGGTCTTCTTCCTTGAGGGCTATTTGATGATAGCCCTAGTAGCAGTCCAGGAAGGATAGTAGTACGCATCCAGCCGTCGAGTCGATGACTTGGTCAATGCGAGGGAGTCCGAAGGGGTCCTTCGGGCAGTGCTTGTTGAGGTCTATGTAGTCGACGCACATCCTCCACTAATTGTTGTTCTTTTTTAGAACGAGTACAGGATTCGCCAGCCACTCGGGGTGGTAAACTTCTTTGATGAATCCCACTGCGAGTAACTTGGTGAGTTCTTTCTTGAGGGCTTCTCTTTTCTCTGCTGAGAATCTTCGT
The DNA here is from genome assembly GCF_016808335.1 of Panicum virgatum. NCBI lineage: Eukaryota > Viridiplantae > Streptophyta > Magnoliopsida > Poales > Poaceae > Panicum > Panicum virgatum. Next base: position 8,607,045 of record NC_053151.1, on the reverse strand, counting down.
AGCCTCTGCTTCGTTGGAGTGGCAGTGGGGTTGACATTCAGGGAATGCTCGATCAACTCCTTTGGGACACCGGGCATATCGGCTGGTTTCCATGCAAATACGTCGCGGTTGGCCCTAAGGAAGTTAACGAGCGCGTTTTCCTCTTTGTCAGTAAGTCCTGTCTCGATCAATGCTGTCTTTGAGGTGTCGCCTTCTTGTAGTTGAATTGCCTTGACTCCGATGTTATCGGGTGGCTTTGGAACAGAGTGATTTATCTTCTTTGTAGGGATCTCTGATCCTAATGCCGAGTACTGCTGGGCTGTTGCTAGTACTTCTCCTGCGTTGTCTGGAAGTCGATTAGTGGAAGCATAGGTTATAGCTTCCTTTTCATATTCAAAGGACCTTTGAAGATCTCCGCGGAAGGTGAGGACTCCTGTTTTTCCTAGCATATTTAGCAGAAGGTAGACGTAGTGCGGGACTGCCATGAATTTGGCCAGGACTGGCCTTCCAAGTATGGCACGATATGAGGACTCGAAGTCTGCTACTTCGAACTTGATGAGTTCCGTTCGGTAGTTATCTGGTGTATCGAAGGTGACTGGGAGCACTACGGTTCTGATTGGGAAAGAGGTGTTCCCTGGGACGATGCCGTAGAAGGGTGCTTTGCTTGGTTTTAATTTGTCAGATATATCGAGTCCCATCTTGGTGATTGTACTCATGAAGATGAGGTTTAGGCCACTACCTCCGTCGATTAGTACCCGAGTGAGGATGGAACCGGCTACCACTGGGTCCAAGACGAGTGGAAATTTTCCAGGTTCGGAAAAGCTGGTCCATTGATCTTCTCTTGAGAAAGTTATGGGCATTTCGCTGTGCCTTAGTGGTTTTTGGACGGCTGGTTCCATCTTCAGTATTTCACACCAGACTAGTTTCTGGTTTCTCTTGTTGAAACAAGAGTCTCCTCCGTAGATCATGTTGACCCTGTTGGCAGGTTGCTGGAATCCCATGGTTCCATCTTTGTCACCATCTTCATCATCTTGTTTATCTTTCTTCTTTTTGTCTTCTTCCAACTGTCGTTGTTGGAGAGACTTGTGGAGGTTAATGCACTCAAGGATTGTGTGCTTTCCTTTAGGATGGAGAGGGCAAGGTCTTCCGAGTAGTTTTTGAAAATCGTCTTGCTGATTTCCCTTCTTGCCTTTTTGTCCCCGTTCCATCATAGCCACTGAATCCTTCGGCTTTCGCTTCTTGTCGAAGTTGCGTTGGCCTTTATCTGATCGCGGGTTCCCGTTGCGCTTCTGATTCTTATCTTCGCTGCGGGGGAAGCGATCGCGTTCTTGTTCTTTTTGGTCGGCCCATGCAAGCACCATGTCCCACAATGCTACAACCGAGCGAGGTCTGTTTCTTCTGAAGTCTCGGTACAGTTGTTGCGCAGCGAGGCCATTGTGAAAATAGTCGATCACATCGTCATCTGCTATGTTGGCGATGGTGGCTCGGGTATCAAAGAATCTCTTTATGTACGATCTCAGGGCTTCGCCTCGCTCCTGTTTGCACAGTCGTAGGTCATGGCGAGTGGCTGGGCGATGAATGGAGCCTTGAAAGTTGTCGATGAAGATCTTTTTCAAGTCCTCCCACGAGTGGATCGAGTCATGTCTCAAGCTCTCGAGCCACGTCAAGGGGGCGGATTCCAGAGCTATCGGGAAATATATGACTTTAGTAGAGTTTGTGCCTCCTGCTACTTCGATAGCGGTCGAGTAAATCCGTAGACATTGTCTGGGATCCTGCTTGCCATCGTACTTCTTTAGGTTCTGCATGTTTACTGGGTTGAAACCAGTCGGGTACTCGGCGTAATTTATGTTCTGGCTAAAGGCCGGGAATCGATCAGTTTCATCCGCAGGTCGTCCATGATGTTTGGCGTTGATGATGTCCCGTGCATCGTTAGGGTATTGGTCATGGCTTCTCGAAGGGCCAGCATGATAGCTCTCATCCTGGTACCTAGGCCGGGGCTGGCCACGTGGGTGGTTGCCTTGATTTGCTTCCTGATGGCCTTTCTGTTTAGCAAGGGTCCGGCTGTTGTGGGAAACAGATGGAGCCAGGTTCTGTCTCCCAATCTGACGCAAGGCATCTCTGGTCAAGCGCTGAATTTCACGAATTTGAGGAGTGTCTGGCAAGGCTTGCATTAGTATAGCTGCTTCAGCCAGGTTGATCAGAGGACTGTCGAAAGCATTGTCGGCTGCTTCGTCTAGGTCTTGTTGTAGGTTTCGCGCTCCATGTGGAACTGGAGCGCGCTGAGCTCAAGCAGTCGTGTTTTTTCTGCGAGTAGCACGGCGGCGGTTGCATTGTCGCCGGCTTTCTCTATCTTGTTGGGATTCATCTTGCGGCGCGTTGACTAATAGCTCATCGTCTGATATTTGGTCTAGGTTTTCATTGGCATATTGGTCAGCCCAAGAACCAAGTGCACTCCCTTCTCCGTGAAATGAGACGTACACCTGTCTGTCTGGGGTTGAAAGAGTTATGCTGTAATCGACCAAGGCAGTGTCGCCAATTTCTTCTCCTCTGATCGGAGAAAGAGGTATGCCGGACTAGAAGGGTAAATCCTGTAAGCAGTCCACAATCAGTGTGTTATTAGGGGTGCTGGTAAGTTCTGAATCCTTCCAGAAGACAACCCGGCTTTACGGTGTGGCCAGGATGGTCAAGTTCCAGCAGCCGAGTGAATCCGAGTCGAAACCGAAGTCGTCGTCTGAGTCCGGGTAGGAGTCAAACAGGGGAGAAGTCCGAGTCCTAGTCTAGTCCCTCTAGTGAAGGAGTGCAGAGTACGACGCGGCTGAATTCTTCAGTCCGAAAGGAAAGAGAGTTGGTGTCGGGCTCGACAAGGACAAGTTCTCGGTTTCCTTAGCAATTTCGGGGAGAAGGATTTTGGCGGAAGTGATTTCGCCGAGTTGTTCTCGCTGGGTTATCTCCGTGCTCGCGGGGTTGATCAGATGGCTCGAAAAGCCTCCTAATCCGTTGGCGATGTAAACCAATGAACTGAACACGAAGGTCGTTCTAGCGTCGATCGCCGGGAAGCTGAATTTGAAGGACGCCATCGAATTCTCACAATGATCCTTGGCGAGAGGCCCCACGGTGGGCGCCAGCTGTCGGTGTTTTACCGTCGGGTTCTCCAAGGGGTATCCCGAGGAGAGTGGTTATGAGTAGGGACTCGCCGAGATTAGAACGCGATGGTGCAAGGAACACAAGGATTTAGACAGGTTCGGGCCGCCGGAGCATAATACCCTACGTCCTGTGTGGTGGTTTGTATTATCTCAGGTCTTGTTCGATGTTTTGGAGGGGTCCCTGTTCGCCCTTATATAGTCTGGGGGAATAGGGTTACATGGAAGTCCTAGTCGAGTTCTATTAGGATTCTAGTCCGAGAGGTTCGGCTAGTTCCCGAGACCGTCGACTAGTTCTAATCCTATTCGGGTAGACACAAAAGAGGTAGAGCATAACCATGTACTACTCCCTACTCTAGAATATTCCGTCGTGATGAGCAGTCCTGTTGCCCCAGGTCTGACAGAGGTGACTGGAGGTGTTGTTTCAAGTCTTCGAGTGCTTCGGCTGCTTCTTGGGACCATCTGAATTTCTCTTGCTTTTTCAGTAATTTGAAGAAAGGGAGTCCTCTTTCGCCGAGTCTCGATAGAAATCTGTTCAAGGCAGCCATGCATCCAGTGAGCTTCTGAACATCTTTGATAGAGGCCGGAGCTTCCATGTTCATGATGGCGTTAATCTTTTCTAGGTTTGCTTCAATTCCTCTGTGGCTAACAATGAAGCCAAGTAGTTTTCCGGATGGTACGCCGAAAACACACTTAGTCGGGTTCAATTTCCACCTGTAGCTTCGTAAACTGTTGAAAGTTTCTTCTAGGTCAGGAATAAAGGAATCGAGTTCCTTTGTTTTTACAACCACGTCATTGACGTAAGCTTCCACGTTGCGGTGGAGCTGATTGGTGAAGCATAGCTGGATGGCCCTTTGATAGGTTGCTCCAGCATTTTTTAACCCGAAAGACATGGTCTTGTAGGCGTATGCGCCGAAGGGGGTGATGAACGCAGTCTTGATCTGATCTTCTTCCTTGAGGGCTATTTGATGATAACCCGAGTAGCAATCCAGGAAGGATAGTAGGACGCAACCGGCCGTCGAGTCGATGACTTGATCGATTCGAGGGAGTCCGAAAGGATCTTTCGGAAAGTGTTTGTTGAGATCAGTGTAGTCGACGCACATCCTCCACTCGTGGTTGTTCTTCTTGAGAATGAGTACTGGATTTGCCAACTACTCGGGGTGATAAACTTCTTTGATGAATCCAGCCGCGAGTAATTTGGCGAGTTCTTTCTTGATGGCTTCTCTCTTCTCTACTGAGAATCTTCTTAGCCGTTGTTTCTTGGGGGTAGCAGAAGGGTTGACATTTAAGGAGTGCTCGATCAACTCCTTTGGGACACCGGGCATATTGGCTGGTTTCCATGCAAATACATCGAGGTTGGCCCTAAGAAAGTTGACGAGTGCGCTTTCCTATTTGTCAGTGAGCCCTGTCCCAATCAAGGCTGTCTTTGACGGATCGTCTTCTTGTAGTTGGATTGCCTTGACTCCAACGTTGTCGGGTGGTTTTGGGGTAGAGCGATTTATCTTTTTTGTAGGGATTTTTGTTCCTGATGCTGAGTACTGCTGAGCTGTTGCGAGTACTTCTCCTGCGGTATCCGGTAGTCGATTGGTAGAAGCATAAGTTATAGCTTCTTTTTCACATTCAAAAGACCTTTGAAGATCTCCACGGAAGCTGAGAACTCCTGTCTTTCCCGGCATCTTTAGCAGGAGGTAGACGTAGTGAGGAACTGCCATGAATTTGGCCAAAGCTGGTCGTCCGAGTATGGCATGATATGAGGACTCGAAGTCTGCTACTTTGAACTTGATGAGTTCTGTTTGGTAGTTATCTGGAGTACCTAAAGTGACTGGAAGCACCACAGTTCCAACTGGGAAGGAAGCGTTCCCTGGCACGATGCCGTAGAAGGGTGCCTTGCTTGGTTTCAATTTGTCGGAGATATCGAGTCCCATCTTGCTGATTGTACTCATGAAGATGAGGTTTAGGTCACTGCCTCCATCAATGAGTACTCGAGTGAGAATGGAGCCTGCCACCACCGGGTCTAGGACGAGTGGAAATTTTCCAGGTTCAGAAAAGCTAGTCCATTGGTCTTCCCTTGAGAAGGTTATTGGTGTCTCGCTGTGCCTCAGTGGTTTCTGAACGGCTGGTTCCATTTTTTGTATTTCTCGCCAAACCAATTTTTGGTTTCTCCTATTGAAGGAAGAGTCTCCTCCATAGATCATATTGACCCTGTTGGCAGGTTGCTGGAATCCCATGGTTCCATCTTTATCGCCGTCCTCATCGTCTTGTTTGTCTTTCTTCTTTTTGTCTTCTTCCAACTGACGTTCTTGGAGAGACTTGCGAAGGTTTATGCACTCGAGGATCGTGTGCTTTCCTTTAGGATGTAGAGGATAAGGTCTTGCGAGTAGTTTTTGGAAATCATCTTGCCGATTTCCCTTCTTGCCTCTTGACCTCGATCCATTGTTGCTACTGTATCTTCTGGCTTGCGCTTCTTGTCGAAGTTGCGTTGGCCTTTGTCTGATCGCGGATCTCCATTGCATTTCTGGTTGTTATCTTCGTAGCGGGGGAAGCGATCACATTCTTGTTCTTCCTGATCGGCCAATCCAAGCATCATGTCTCGTAGTGCGACAACCGAGCGGGGTCTGTTCCTCAGGAAGTCTCGGTACAATTGCTGCGTGGTGAGGCCATTGTGAAAGCAGTCGATCACATCGTCATCTGCTATGTTAGTGATGGCAGCTCGTGTGTCAAAAAACCTCTTTATGTATGATCTTAGGGCTTCGCCACGCTCCTGTTTACACAGTCGTAGGTCGTGGCGAGTAGCTAGGCGATGAATGGAGCCTTGAAAGTATCGATGAAAATCTTCTTCAAATCTTCCCACGACACATCTAACCGCTGCCATAGGATGGAACGAGGAGTGGCCCGCTGGCACGGGGGCGGCACGGGATGGCCAGCCTCGTGGCCTCCCCAACCATTGGATGCCCCTCCCCACGCCTCTGGACTGTTGGATCTGACCGTTGCAGGGGAGAGGTATATAAGCCACCCTCCAGGCTCGTCGCCGCACCTCCTCCTAAGTCCTAACCCTAATCGTTTCTCACCCCCTCCTCCGCCACTCGCTCATCGCTTACTCTCCTATCTGGCTCTCTCTCTTTGAAATCTCTCGTCTTCTCAAGCTTCGAAGGCACTGAGTCGTTAGTGGTTGGCACTAGCACACGACACCGCTACCTAGACCCCTCATCTCGATCTCCCACATCAGATGTAGCTTCCTCATGTCCTTGTCATCCACTTATTCTTCTCCATCGTTGCCGACCTCAGGATCCGTCTATCCTCGTCATCGCTGGCAACTCGCGTGCTTCGGCTGCAAAGGTAGGACTAACCCTAGATCTAACCCTAACCCTAGATCCATGGACTCTCTCTTCTCTACTACTCTAGCTGACCAAACTATGTTCTTTTGTAGCCATTGATGGACCTGGGTACTGGGGAGTGATGATGGCCGGAACCGACGAAGAGACGGTTGAGGTCGGCTTCAACGAGGAGCCGCGCTTGTGCGGGTTGTCCAGAGATGATGTTGATGACGACTTTCGTGAGGACCGCGAAGCTCTGTTCCATCGTCACGCTGATGATCACATCATCGACGTCGAGGATGGGGATGTTCTTACTCCTGCACGTGCGGAGGGGGAGTGGGAAGCGCAATTGTCCCTCTACCTAATAAAATTAATCTTTTGTTAGCTCTTGCATGTTGGTGACTTTGTGTGATGTTCAATTTCTCAGTTCAAGTCTATATCTGTTAGTTCCTTTGTGTGATTGTGAATGAAATTCTGAGTTGAATGAGGGTTTATGGCACTGTCGTGCTAGTGCCAGCACTGACACTACCATGCTCCTCAGCACAGCACGACACGGCTAAAGTCTTGGTCGTGTCGTGCTAGCGCCTGAACTTGGACATGGCGGCACTAAGTGGCACGACACGACTATGTCGTGCCAGCGTAGTGGCGTGCCAGATAGTGCCGTGTCGTGCATCATCTTCTCACTCATGAAATTCCTCACGTTGTCGTTCGCTCCTGCATCGCCCTCCAGCTTTGCCTCCAGCGGCTCCCACCCAAATTTGCCTCCGTAGTGCCCGCCGCCACCACCGGTCGTCGGCTACTCACACAGTAACCCTCGCCGCCTATACCGCTCACCGGATGTCCTCCACCATTCACTACTGGTGTCACCCTGCCGTCCCGCTCACAACCCATGTCGCCGCCCCGCCCCGCCATGGCTATATATTGCTCAGGCTACGGATCACGAAATCATCATCGCCTGAACAACAATCAATAAGAGCTTAGCCTTTTTCTTATGTAAATTTGGCCCAACAGAAAAATGCGGCCCATTAGCGTATTTAACTTTTTTTTTTGCTACTGCTTGCTGGACCCTGATGTGTCATGCTGGGCTAGCAGTATTGCTGAGTTTAACAGAAGACGGGGATTCGTAGCCTAGTTCTTCCGTTTCTTATTTTTATTTCTTTTTTTTTTGCCTCTATTGCTTCCGTTACTTGTTTTATTTTATTCCATATTCTTTTAGCTCATTTCTTTCGCCCGTTGCTTGTTTGGTTTTCTTCCAATACTTTCCCTTTTTATTTTGCTATAGTTTCATACTATTTTATTTTCTATTTATTCCTCTTATTTACTTATATAATTTTTCTTCTAAATCACATAGATGTTGTTTTTTCATTTTATAACAGTGATAAAGTAGCATTTTTTTCTTCATGTCTGTGTGTAACTAATTTGTTCATAACACTAAATTATTTATTCGCTTTGTATATTAAATTGTTGGACGATGTTGATTTACTTGTTCGTAATATTCATTTTCTATTATTTATTCTATCTAGTCAAATGTTCACTCTCTTTAATATTTTTGTTCATTGTATATATTTATTTGTTTGTGACGTTTAACTTTTTGTTTGCAAAAATAATTATTTGTTGGTGTCGTTAAAATATTTATTCCTAGAATTTGAATTTAATTTTGTAATAGTAAAATATATTTTTTAAAAAAATATTATGCAAATATAGGCAATTGTGGTCTTATTTTGAAGATCTTACTACAAGAAAAATAATGGTACAATTTAAATTTAATTTGGATGTCCAATTTAATATTTATATCTTTTTAATTTCGGATTTGTATGCATATGGTGACACCATTTTTGTTGTTTTTTCTGCATGCATCCACCCAATCAATCTACTATTTAGCCCAACAATTATACAAATAAACGAGCCGGCCCAACTACGAAAAATATTTGGTTCGGGTGATGGTTTGCCAAACCATCACCTCAAGCGATGCATAGCTGCGCCCGCCGGCCCCCAAGTTGCCTAAGATCTTCCCTGTGCACTCGTAGCCTTACTGGAGAAATCAGCCCCTTAGCAACCTGAAAATTCAAAACCCTAAACGGCGAACTTAATCCTAGTATGGCTCGGACGCAAGGAGAAGCGGCTGCGGCTCAAACACCTTAGAGCAAGTATTATAAGATTAGATAATGTAAATAGGATGTAAGATCTGCTACATTAGATTTGTGATGAGTTGGAGAAGAGAGAAAAAGAGAGAAGAGAGGTGGGCTGTTAGGTTACAGCTAGCTTATGCACAGATTTTCAGAAACTTGTGAGAGAGTAAGGTGGTCCAAACATTAATAATTTAGTATAGGTCTATTATACTAGCTGGCTATTAGCTAGCTATATATAATGTGGCAAAAGCATATAGACTGTTGCCGACTACTCCCTCAGTCTCAAAATAAATCAACTATAGAGTTCAAAATTTGTCTACCAAAGAATGCTTATTTTGACCCACATACCATAAAAGATAAGGCAATTTCCGGAATATTCTTATAAAAGATAACTAATACCCCATTCACTCGTTACAAAAAGACAAGAGATATTTTGATAATTTGACACATAGCATTGGTTTGTATGTCGGTCTAAAAATTATATTTATTTTAAGACAGATGGAATATATTATTACCATGCTGAATGCTGAGGCCAATCTCAGTGGGAGTGTTATAAGAGTGTCATGGACATTAAATTTACTAACATATACCAATAGTATGAGGAGAATGAATAGAGGAGTGTCATGAAATATGAGAGGAGTGTCATCACTATGATACTATATTCAGTCTAGATAACTGTGTCGATGATACTCCACTCGAGGAGAAGCTGCTTCTGCGAAACGAAGGCGGAAGAAAGCTTCACGGGCAGAAATTGGGCCGCAAATGCCTTAATGGGCTGCTGCGCGGCTTGAGGCGAGCGCCCTGCCTCCCACATGGGCCTGCTAAACGAACCCAAACACGCTTACCCCAAAAGTCCCCATCTAACGGCTCATCACTCCAGTCTCTCACTCGTCACTCCCTCGCTTCCTCGTTTCGGCATGGAGCCCAAACCCTCGCCGCCGCCGACCGCCACGCCGCGCGCGCGCGGGGTGGCGACCAAGCGCAAGGAGAGGGTCGCATCCGCGGCACTCCCCGCGTCCCCACCGCCGAAGCGCCAGGCCTGGGAGCGCGCCCGCGTCGACCCGCCGCCCCTCCCGCCTCCGCCGCCGCCGCCGCCTTCACCGCGCAGCCGCCCTGCCGCCAGCAAGTCGCGGCGCAAGCCCGCTCGGAAGAAAGCGCCGCGCCGCTCCGTGAATCCGCCGCGCGAGCAGCAGGAGGAGGAGGAGGAGGAGGCGCAGGCGCCGTCGCCGTCGCCGTCGCCGTCGCCGCCCAGGGCGTCGCTTGAGCAGGAGATCGAGGCCGTCCTGTCCCGCGGCGCCGGCGTCCACGTGGTCCCCACCTTCGCCGGTAAGCCCCCCGCATGCGAACAGTGTACATTGAAATGGGACGCCGTTCTTTCTCTGATTGGTCAAATTGGTATGCTGGTATTTAATTTGAGTTAGGGTTTTTCACCCTACGAAGGTGGCATGTTTGTTTAAATGCTTGCAAGGAGGCACATTTTGTTCTGGCGTCTAGTTTTGGTTGAACTACTAGTAGCTACATTTTTATGCCAGTTTGGGTATGAATGCACTAATGAACAAACATATGATTTTATCTCAATTTGTTACCGTGCTGATATTTCTCCGAATGCTCACTTATACCCCTTTTTTCTCCAACAATATAAATTAGGCTAAAATTGGTCTTCTGCATTTTAATACCAAGTAAATAATTTTCAGGGCATATGCACAGTGCCATCAGTGCATTCATGTTGTGCATGATATAGCTAGCATATGGAAATCACCATATTCACGAAAACAGCTACCAAAAGATAAGTATGAGCTGCAAGACATCTTGCAGGTCATACATATCTTTTGAGAGCTGTTTTTTTTCCGAATATTGCCACTTCCACAGGCTATCTTTGAGGTATCAGTACATACAAAAAATACTGGTACTTTTGCCCCAATGCAATGTCATGTTAAATTGTTTATTTGAAATTAACTGCATAGTCTTAGCCAATTAAAACTGCTGCTTATTACTTTGCAACACTCGTGTCTCCTTTTTTTCCTGCACCTTTGATGTTCTTGTTGATTGTCTACTGCTCCTTTTCGATTACATGAACTAGCAGGCTATCACAGTTCTTATATACAAGAATACAGTTGCTCCATATCTGAGCCTTGACCCATGATCACTATTCGCCTACACGACCGTTTAGCCCATTTACACACCGTGTAAATGCTACATAGTTGCTAGCCTTGTCCGTTTAATCAGCCCTTTATCCCATTTAATGACCGTTTAACTTGTTTAAATGGCTATTTAGTACGAATAAATAGCTAAACAATAGGTGACTGACTTTTTAGCGTTTACCATTTAGGCTAACACTGTCCACGATTAGCCAGTTCTAGTTTTTAAATTTTTAACATGCATCAGTTACAAACATGCAATCATGCTTACCAATTTGGCACGGTGCTCTTTAAAATACATCGTTCTCACCTTTGCCAGTAAGGCTCACCTATGAAAGAGTAGTCATGTGATACATTTAATTTCCTCTTCTTCCTCTGAGACGAGGAGGAAGAGAGGGAAAAAGGGGGCAGGGTAGCGCGGGGAATTGTCTCGTTTGTTAATTTGCGGTTCCACTGCTAGGAAGGTACATTCTCATGCCAGTTTGTGTATAGATGCAATAATCAACAGGCATATTATTAGATTATTTTATTCACTTCTTTCTCTGAATGCTTGCTTATGCTCTATTTCCAGATTTTGAAATTAGGCTAAAATTGTTCATCTGTGATCACCAAATAAATGACTGCCAGTACATTAATGTTTTGCATCATACAGCCAGTGTACGGAAATTACAATATTGACATAAACACCACAAGACATGTGCTGTATGTCATACTTAACTTTTAAGACTTGTTCTATGAATACGGGAACTTCCTTAGGCTGTTTGTGTAGTGATGTACCAATGCATTGTCATGCTCATAATGTTATAAGGAATTAATTCCATAATGTCATTTTCAGCCTAATTTATTTGCTGCATTACTTTGCAACAATTGTGCTTTTTTTCTTCTTCTCTTTTTTTAACTTTTTGTTGCCTGCCTGGTGCTCCAAGGAAAGGCCAACAGGAATTGTTAAGCAATTGATCCCTATCAATGGTGCATTCAATTCACCGTCAGATATGTTTCAAACAAAAATACTTTATAATAGATTTCCTAGGAAATAGGACAATATGAAACCTCATTACCTCTTCATGACAACCTTTCCGAATACCTTTGGACATTATAATACATAGAAGAATTTCCTGTCTTTCTTACCCATTGTTGTCAATTTGAAGTTGTTAACAGTAACTTTCTGCACCAACCTCCTCATAACAACTCCTTACAGGTCATTAGGGCGGCTCACAACAACAGGATGGGTTAACATCCTTTTCCTTTATAGCTTACAGTTAGTCTTATTGTGTACAATGACTTGCCCAAGTTACCTTCCCAACTTGATGAACTAATCGTCATGCAAAGGAATGAAAGCATGGCATCTTTTGCAGTTTTCCCCCAATTAGACATTTATTATAGTAGCATAAACCGGTGGTAGCCCTATTACTGGCATATTAGGAAGTACCTAGCGCCCACAGCTCATATGTACTAGAATTCAGTTGCTCTTACTAGTAGACATGATTAGCTATTCTGTATGTCTGTATTATTTATTGTTTGTCTTCTTTACTTGTTGCTATTTTCTGAAGGATGGTTTTCATGGAAGGAAATTCACCCAATTGAGAAGCAAATGTTGGCTACATTTTTTGATGGGAAATCAGAGAGAAGGACACCCGAGATATACTTGGGAATTAGGAATTCAATCATGAGAAAATTTCACTTTAATCCTGAAGTGCATCTGGAGAAAACAGATTTGTCTGAGTTGTCTATTGGGGAGATGGATGCTCGTCTGGAAATCTTGGAGTTCCTGGCTCACTGGGGCTTGGTTAATTTCCATCCTTGTCCACCAGTTGCACAGGACTGCAAGCTAATTGAGAGCAAAAGTAGTGCTGATACAGCGGAGGAAATTTCTCTGATTGAGAAGCTATTTCAGTTTGAAACAGTTCATTCATATCTGGTACCTGTTTCAAAGAAAGCTGAAATCATAGCCCCAGTTCAGTTTACTAGCTTCCTTTCTCAGCCTAAACTAGCTGAAGATGCGATAACTGCAGCTGAGTCTTCTGTTGAGTATCATTGCAACTCCTGCTCAGTTGATTGTTCCAGAAAGCGCTATCATTGTAGGACTCAGGTCAGTTTCACTGTTCCAACAGAAGGATTTGCATCACTATGTGCTGTTCTGTTTATCGTTTTATCTAAAAATGTTTCAGAATTCATTTTGCTGAGTACTGAAATGTTAGTTGTACATTGTTATGAGCTTTGGAGACAGGAGAACTATATATATGAGGGTGCAGGACAACAGGGAGAAACATAGGTCAGTAGATAGAGTCGAATGGGATATATGTGCAGTGATGGGATACATACTTTTGGTTCTTGCTTCCTCATATATGATGACCTCCTCATGTATATATTCTTGAGTCCCTAACTCTAAAAATATTGAGCTTTCGAGATGAATTTGGGTGCCAATTTCTTCCTATTTACAAATGCCACATTGTTCCTCCTACGTCGGCCCAGTTTGTGCTTTTTGAAAAATATTGAACTAATCAACTACTAGGTACATTTTTAGCTAATTGATAATTGACTGAATCCAACTAACAAATCAACCTAAACAGAAAACGATTTATCTGCTGTTCCTGATGTGCTGTTCTTTGGGCGATACATCTGGTTGGCCAGCAGACCTTGACATATAATCTGCATTTGCAATTTGTACTATTTGAGGAAAATAAGGATGCACAAACAATCTAGCACACTTTCCAGTAGGAATCACTCCATGCATTGGAGCAAGGAAATGAGGTCCAGAACTGGGATAGTTTTTGTTTCCTTGTATCCCACTATATCTATATGTCTACTTTTTTTTCAATGAACCGGCAGTAGAGCTGCCAATTATATGGATAAGTCATGCTAAGACAGGCGTGAAAACAAAAAATGTCCATGTCCAGACAAAAGCCTACGCTCACTGCAATACACATGCAAGTTACCTTTCTCTGGTAGGGCCCAAGTTCTTCCTTCATCCTTGATCCTTGCAAGGAGTGGGACTGATGGCATTTTCCTTATGTTGGAAATGCTCACATCCTGTTTATTCAACACCTCCCAACATTCTGGGATTATTAACATCCTGCATTTTGGGACGTTAGTTTGTTGCCATGGTGGACCCTCACCTGTCGAGTGAGGAGCTCAGCCAAGTCGCAAGATGCGCCCAGATCCTTTACCCTCTATTTCAAAAATCAACCATCTAGTTTGCCTAGGTGGCTTCTAGTCACTACACATCACCCTCCCACCCACTGCGCTATGATCCTAGGATCATTAGGGGTAAACACCACTGGGAGGATAGCTGGGCAGCCATCGGCTACGAGGGGAGGGATTAGACTATTGGGGAGACTTGGACTAATTCATCTTGCATATTTATTCCCCTTAATACAGCACCATGCCTCTGCCTTTATAGAGCTAGGTCTGCACACCTGCACAATTTCTAAATCCTAACAATAGATTTAACACACTAACAATATTCTTATCTAACTAGCTTGGATAAGGCCTAATCCTATCTCCTGTGTTGCACATGTGGGGAGCGCTGGGTTGTCCCTGGGCCCTGCTTCACACTCACAACACTGTACCTAATGGCCACCTGTCATGCCTAATTGATGATTAAGTGCTAGGTTTCACCCCATCGCCTGCCTAATGCCTGGTGCCTTTTTCGATCATTTTATGTGGCATATATAATTGGCTGATTCAAATTTCATTATGCTTTAGTAAGAAGTTATGCATGCTTACGCAAAGCTCCAGCTGTGTAACTTCTCCCAATTGGTTCACCAACTTATTGTTTTGGTTAAGAAATGATATGTTCATAGTCACACAAATTCTATGCAACTGGGAGTCATACTTTGTCTTGTGCATTATGAGTGCTGCACACTTGTACGCAAAAAGGGCGACCTTTAGCTTTGTATGAAGCAGCTTAACCTCATATATAGCGTGATCATTTTAATTACAATGGTACAGTATATTCACTTATTTGTTTCAATCCGTGCATATTTTAGGTAACTCTGACCATGCTGGTATCACCATCTTACTGTGGCATCTTTACCCTGTCACAAAAATTACTTAATTATCATTCCGGAACTCTGATAGTTATTATTTTTTTTGGGGGGGGTGCTAATGCTGATTAACCTTATATTCATCCTTTCCAGGTAGACTTTGATTTGTGTTCTGATTGCTACAATGAAGGAAAGTTTGATGAAGGCATGTCAAAAGCTGATTTCATCCTTATGGAATATGCAGAGGTTCCTGGCTCCGGTGGTTCTAACTGGACTGACCAGGAGACATTGCTTCTTTTGGAAGCTTTGGAAATTTTTAAAGGAAAAGAATGGGATGAGATTGCTGAGCATGTTGCTACAAAAACAAAAGAACAGTGCATGCTGTACTTCCTCCAGATGCCAATTTTCGATTCCTTTCTAGATGGTGAAGATATCAATGAAACACCTCAGAAGATCACAGAACAGGATTCAGCAGAAACTGGCACTTTGGGTGTACCTGAGGATATGGATGTAGGTGACAATGCAGAAGGAAAAGAGAGCGCTGATGAAAACACTTGCAAGAAAGCAAATGCTAATTCTTCAGAAACCGGAACAAAAATCGCTGACCAAAGTGTCTCTGCTAAAGTGAATACCATGAATTTAGGTGATAATGATCTTGTTTCATCTTCCATAGTTGATGAATCAAACAAATCTTCATTGATGGATCCTGCAAATAAGAAAAAATCTACTGATGCTGATGTATCTGAGGAGCAGGCATCCGACTTTGTTTCTGGTGTCCTGAGATCTACTTTTGAAGCTGTTGGCCACTTTCCGGGTAAAGATGACTTGGGTTCATTTGCTGAAGCAGGAAATTCTGTGATGGCACTAGTGAGTAGATGCTTCTGAATTATTTTTTTTTATTACTTACATAACAAGAGTGCCCTTTGATGTTTGGATAAATAACCTGCAGGCTGGATTTTTGGCTTCTCTTGTGGAACGTGATGATGCTGTTACTTCATGTTGTAGTTCATTGAGAGCTATATCAGCAATTTCTCCTGCTCTCCAATTGGCAACTGGGCACTGTTTTATTCTTCCAGATCCACCGAGTAACCTCAAAGATCTGACTTCCAATTACAGGTAGCGTAGCTTATCCTAGGACTCTTGTTTAGTGTTGACCTGCAAGTGCCAAATTTTACTTATAAATATTGGAACTTGTAGCTCTTGCACAGGCGGTGAGTGCCAAGGAGGCGCTGATGGTACTCAAAATGTAAATGATACTGATAAAGATAGCAGTAAAAGGGAAGAAAGTGCTTTAACTCTGGAAAAGGAGGATGCCTCACCGAAGGAGTGTCTGGAATTATCCAACACAGAGGAGTCATTTGTTGAAGGTCCCCAAGCAGAGGTCAAATCCAACAGCACAAAGGATCCGGATAATCCAACTGCTGCATCTGATAAGATGAGAGATGGGTGTAATACCATTCCTGGTTCTGCTGCTTCAAATAATACAAATGAACCTGGTTCTGTAACTTCCCAAGAAGCCAGTGCAGCAAGTGCAAATGCCACAACCAACCGTGAACAGTTAGAAGGGGAAAAATTAAGTTCTAAAGAATTGCCAGATGATGACTCACCTTCACAAGGGAGGGTAGTGCCAAAGGAGATTGAATGTGCACCTATGGCCTCGTCTAGCATGCAACAACACAAGTCTAACCAAACAGGAAGTGGCAACACTGAAGGTACTTAATTCGGCCTCATACATTATTATTTTCATTGCACACCATTGAGGAATGTGCCTCAGTCCCAGGGTTCTGAACTCCTGGAACTGGGGCTATCGACCAGTCATCAGATTTCCTGGCCCCATCCAGGATTAAGAAACTGGCCAGCTTCAATTTTTCAATGGAAAATTGTGGTTATCTATCTAAAATATATGATTAGAAAAATCTTTTTTACTTGAACATGTGGGAGAGATGTGTATATTTATATTAAGAAGATGAAAGGGGTAAAAGAGCCCCAACAGAAACAAAACCAACCCACACACACAAACTTCGAAACAGACACACACAACAACAACATAGCCTTTTTTTCCCAAGCAAGTTGGGGTAGGCTAGAGAGGAAACCCGAAAGAAATAAGTTCAAGGTTCAGGCACATTGATAGCTAGTCTCCAAGCGCTCCTATCCAAAGCTATCTCTTTAGATATATTCCAATCCTTAAGGTCTCTCTTAACCGACTTATCCCACGTCAGTTTAGGTCTACCTCTACCCCTCTTTACATTATCGACCCGCTCAAGAACCCCACTACACACACACTTAAGAAATAATAAGATAAATTTTGCCCCCAGTTTTTTATTTTATTGTAGTAGCTTGTGCTTATTTACTCCCTCTGTGTCATTAATAGGCAGCCCGGTCCTATAGATAGTCTTCACAAAATAAACTTTGACTATTGATGACATTTGTGATGGATTACTAGTGACTACAACTTATTATCATGTGAATGGAACTTATCTCAATTGCAGAATGTAATGGTTCTGGTGTGTGTGTCTGTGTGTGAAAAAATTGACATATCAAAGTTGCATAACTGAACAATCAGCACTTACAGAGTTTGACTCTCGTGTTGCATAAGAGGCCCTATATTATGTAGGCATGTAGCATAGGGATGGTATTTCAGTTATTAAATTATATGAAAAGTGACCTTTAAATGCAGCTTAGTTTTCTGATCATTTATTGGCAGTACAATTTGTAAAATTAGTACCTATGATGTAGGAATAATTTTGCTCATGTATGATCACAGAACCTAACAGCAACAAAAACATTGCTGCTGCTGCTGCTGATCCCATAATAAGGCTACAGCGAGCTGCAGTTACTGCGATTTCAGCAGCTGCAGTGAAGGCTAAGTTCTTCGTGGAGCAGGAGGAAGGTCATATCCGGCAACTAGCTGAACTTGTGATCGAAAAGCAGGTAATTGATGTGCCAATGATTCTATGCTGTTTATGTTAAGAAGAAAGTTTTCAGACTCCAATATCACTTTTTTTTTCAGTTAGGCTAGGGAAGTTAGAAAATATTTATACAAGTTCTTTGTTTCTGAAATGTTGTGTGTGTTGCCTTACCTGACATACTGTCTCATGCAGTTTCAGAAGATGGAAACTAAAATGTCGTTTCTCGCTGAAGTTGAAAATCTGGTCCTGCGATCGAGAGAATTGACAGAGAAAATGCGTAAGAAGCTTTTGCTGGAGCGGAATGCGATAATGGCTTCTCGAATGGCTGCTGCTGCATCCAGAATAAACCAGCGTTGGGCTCCTGAGGCTCGACTGCCAGTAGCCCTGGTTCGGCAGCTGAGGCACCCTTGAACCCTAGATGCTGTGCTGATCCAACCTTCTATCTAGAAGTATATATATGATGTAGGGTGACTTTTCTAGTTGTACTAATCCGCCTTGTAAAAATCCAGTGGTACGGTGTGTATGTAGCTTTTGGGTCAAGCATGGGTTTGGTTATAACCCCCCGTGCTCAGCTTGCTACCATGTTATGTTTAACTTATAAGCTAGAATTCGTGTAGAGAAAAATGTAATCTCATTAGCACCAGTAACGTATCAGAGTAGTTTATGCTTCATCCCATTGCTTTGTGCTGGCGTGAAAAATCTGGTGCTCGGTTGCACGGATAGATGGCGTGTTGTCATCTTGCTGCCATGTTGTATTTAGGGTAAAATTCAAAGCTGGTTTTTTTTCTACAAGACACTAAAAAATAACATTTTTCTAAAAGATACCAACAAAGAGTATTAATTTGATGCAGAACATTGGACCTATTATAATATTTAATTTTAATAGAAAGGTACCGGAATTTACATTCTTGTCCAAGTCTCTTTTTACTTGGACTGCACTGACTCCAACTCCAAGTGGTAGAGTTCGTTGCTGGAGCGCCGCCCCTTGCTCCGTCTTCTCCAACCCCAGCAGATTGAGCCGTTCTCCCCCTCCTCCCTCGCTTCCGCGTTCGGCAGGGCTGTACACGGGGCAGGAAAGTGGCATATGCCGCTGCTGGTTAGCGAGGCCATGACGTGTGTCGGTACCTCTGGACTAGGGTACCCCCTCTTGCTGTGTCAAGACTCGCATAGTTATCCGTAACTACGCCCTAAGAAGATGAGCAGCCGGACCCCCTGGGGTCCGACCCCTTCTCACTGGACCAACAGTCCCGGACCCGCATCCCGCTCGGGGACGGGTCCGGTGTCACCACGTGTCCTGAAGAAGGGAGCGCTCAGCCAAACAGCCGGGGGCCCCGGACCTCCCACGGGGTCCCGGGCCCCCATATACCATCCGGACCCCTCAGCAAGGAGGGAACAGAAACCCCGCCTGGGGGGTCCGGAGCCGCCACGTGTCCGCAGGCGCAGACACACGCGTGGCCACCAAGCTTCCTTGGGAAGACTCACCCACCTACCGCATTCAATGCGGGAGACATTAGGTGCGCTCTGCCACAGCAGAGCCCGAGGAGACTTTTGCCAGGCTGTACTGTTGATCGCGCATTACCGAGGCGCACAGTACAGCCGCTAGTGCCACCCACGCCACGCAAGTCAGTCTGCTACGCCAGTTAGACACGACAGCTCGGCGACGGAGTATCATAACGCATATGCGGTAGACCCAACAGTCTACGCCGCAACCTACACTATCTCAACGGGCGCCTCGCCGATGAGATAGGTGAAGACCCCCCTCGGTCAGAGAGTCTACAGGGCGATGAAGCGTATCCGGCAAGAGATTCTCCATCGCTGAAGCACTGTTAATGACTTTTTGGTAGTATACTATACATCCTTGTTGGGCCCACGTGTCAGGGGCCAACGCCTGTGTACGCGTCCTCCTTGTGCTATAAAAGGGGAGACGCCCGCTAGAGAATGATTCAAGTCGGAGGAAGGACTTGGAGGCAGAGGATAGACATAAGAGCAATACATCTCTCAGTGGACGTAGGGTATTACGCTCCGGCGGCCCGAACCACTCTAAATCCTTGAGTGTTCTTGTGTTCTTGCTTCAGGAGCAGGTCTGAGGAATCGCTTGCACTTCCCCGAGTAACCACCCTCTGGGATTATGCGGGTGCACTACGCCACCCGACTGTGGCCCTCCTTCTAGAGCCACGACAACGTGGAATCGCACTCTAGTTCACCAGAAACAGAGGATGTTAGCTTACTCTCTCGAAAAAAGAGGGCGGTCCGGGTTTCAGGGATCTGCACTTATTCAACTTGGCTATGTTGGCAAGACAAGCTGGAGGATAATGACTAATTCTAACTCATTGTGTAGCCAGGTTTTGAAGGCTAAGTACTTCCCTGATAGTAATATTTTGAATTGTACAGCTCGGCTTGGAATCTCATATACTTGGAGGAGCATACTACAGGGTGTACAACTTTTAAAAGGAGGAGTGGCATGGCGAGTAGGCAATGACACTTCCGTGAATATATGGTCAGATCCTTGGATTCCTCTGGGGGTCACTCATCGGCCTACTACTCCAAGAGTCCATTCTTTACTAACAAAAGTGGCCGATTTGATGAACCCAATAACTAGTTTGTGGAATGAACAGCTAGTAAAAGATACTTTCGGGGATAGGGATGCTGAAATTATTCTATCAATGGCCACATACGAGAATAGTGAGGACTGGCCTGCTTGGCATTTCAATCCGAAAGGAGTGTTTACTGTGAAATCAGCTTATAAACTGGCAATCAGCAGGAGAGAGCAAGAAAAGGCGAGAGATGGCTCGGGGTCAAATGATACTGATCTGTGTGAAGAGAGCTTTGTTTGGAAGAAAATTTGGAATATGCGCCTCCCAAATACCAAAAGAGGAGTGAAGTGTGAAACGATTTGCACAATGCGCTGCAGATTGGATGGAGATTGTGGGCATCTCTTTTTCAAATGCCAGGGTGTGAAAGAGGTGTGGCATATGCTAAATTTGGAATCGGTGAGGACAATTTTGGCGGAATGCAAATCGGCAAAGGAGACAATCAAGAAAATTTGGAGAATGGATGAAGACACACAGCACAAAGTGTGGATCCTGCTATGGAGATGGTGGTCGGCCAGAAAAAAAAGTTAATACGGGAGAGAAAAAGTTGCCACCTCAGGAAATTATTTCGCTCGTAACCTTTTATGTGACAAAGTTTGAGAAACTAAAAAAAAGAAGGAAGTTGAAAAAGGGACAAAGAGAAGTGAAATGGGAACCCCTTCTTCATGATAAATGTAGATGCATCTTTTCGGGCCAATACAAGAACAAGGGGTTGGGGTTTTGTTGCAAGATATAATAATGGAGTTTTTCTGGAAGGAGGGTGTGGCCATCTGGAGCATATTTTGAACTCAACACATGCTGAAGGCTGAAGCCCCAGCAGCTTTGTATAGTCTCAAAAGAGTGGCACATCTTGGGATGACAAGAATGGTTCTTGAAACTGATGCGTCAAATCTCCATAAAGGGCTGAACTCTGATGAGTTGGACTGAAGCTTGGAGGGTCCCCTTTTTCGCCAGATCAGGGAGTTCATTGCTCACAATTTTGTTCACTGTGTGGTTCGGACATGCCCGCGATCATGCAACAAAGTGGCTGATAGCCTGGTTGCTCATGGGGCGAGTGTTGTTCGCTCTGGTTCCATGGTGTTCATGGACCAAGTCCCTGAATTTGTAACCAATCTAGTCTATGGGGATCTCCCTAGAGAGTCTGGTTTAATACAAATCTGTCTCTGAAATCAAAAAAAGAAAAAGAAAACAGAGGGTGTTGAGAGGGGGGAGGGGGAATTGTTGTGAAGAGAGGATAAGGCAATAGGACTATAGGAGATAGTATGTTTTTTTTTGCGAATATAGGAGATAGTATGTGTTGTATGAAGAAGTTGATTCTTTATTTTTTCTTTTCCAATAGCGAGCTACTTCACCTCTTGTACATAAGGCTAGTCTTAGTGCATAGTTTCATGGCGCAGTTATCAAGACTGAAAATTAGATAATCGTGCCAGATGAGTTTTACAATGATGAAACTCTTCTCACATCCTATGAAATTCATTTCTTCTCTCTTTTGTCATATTAGCAAAATTGATAATGTGGTATAAAATTTAATGTCATAAAACTTTCATTAAGACTGGCCTAATACTATTTGTTGGCTAGTGCTGATTTTTCACATGCAATAAAATAAATAAAGATAAAAAAAAGCGCCCTTCAATTGTGACAGCTATAGGACCATGGCAGTCACTTCGTGTACTCTTTTTTAAGATGTACATTACTAAGGCTTAGATCCTACAGGTACGGCAAAAAAAAAAAGTTCCAGCTCCTCTACCACGATAGCAGGAGCCACTTCACCACTCTGGCCATTTGGTGGAGCTCCAACTTCTAGGTTGATGTGGCAAGGGCAGAAGCTGGAGCTGGAGCTCCACCAAACGTAGTCTAAATTCACCTTCACACAACAATTTTCTGATTGAAGCAAAATGGTACTATCATCAAGCTAAATTATTCATCAAGTGACAAAATTTTGAAGTCACTCGTGCAGGACGTGTAGGTAAACGGGTAGGCTACGCTAGCACCACTACCGCATATACCCATGACGCTTGCGAGTAGAAGATCATAGATCGTTACCACTAGACGCGCAGCGCAGCGGAAGAAGTCACGCGTCGATGTAGAGGAAGTAGTCGATCACGTCCCACGAACCGAGCTCCTCGTACTTGATCCCAGCAGCCGATCAGCACAGCAGTCGCAGCAGCGCATCCACGGAGTCCACACGTACGGGGATGAAACGCCGGACGTCGGTGTGCTAGCACCGCACGCACGGCAAGGGCGGCGGCCGAGAGAGAGAGGGAGGGGCGGCGGCTAGGGAGGTGGCGCAGCTCAGGGTTTCGCCCCCTAGCCCCTCCCTCGTATATATAGGGCGTACTAATGGGCTTCTATCTCATAGGCCCATTAGTAACCCTAATCCCTCTTGGATCAATATCCTTTTGGGCCTTTAAACCGTATTGTGATGATGGGCTCTTGGGCATATCACCAACAATCTCCCACTTGCACTAGAGACAATCATACATGCAAGCTTTCCAACATTCCAAAACCCTTAAGTGTGTGACCCGTTAGGTTCATGTGTACATGGTCGTGATCGGAAATCATTTCCGAATCACAAGTCAATAGCGGCACCTAGCAGGGCATAGTGACTCACAAATACACATAAAGATCATATCGGCCGAACCTTAGATATACTCACACACCGATCCCTTTGCCACACGATACCAGTCAAGCTCAAAGCGAGATGCGTGCCACCTTTGTGATAGCTCGACCATTCTCTCGATCTAATAGTGGATTCTATTCATAACTAACCTTTAGTCATCATGATTAACTCTTTAATCACTTTGGCATGGCCATGCACTTTCAAATCCAACTATCTCGAGGGGCCCAGAGATATCTCTCCCGTTATCTAGGAGGGGCAAATTCCATCTTGATCCGCTCACATCCCATTCCATGTTTCATGACACACCTGTAAGCTACTTTTGTAACTACCCAGTCACGGAGTAGCGTTTAGTAGCCCCAAGATACACCACTACATACAGTGAGAAACAATGGCGATCTCAGGTCTAAGGATCCAGTAGTTATAACACTCAAGAACAACTGATGGCACATACAAAATAACAATCCCAACATTATTTTGGAGTGGGTCAATCCAACACCATGTTCACCAACATGTGTCCACATCATTAATCCGATATCTCCATATCCATGATCCGTGAAACATGATCATCAATTAATGCATGTGCTAGTCTCAACGTCGTTGTTGTCCCACACAACGACATAAACTAGGGATAATTTAGAATCATATCATTGTCAACAAAGAGTTTCACGAACAAGTCACATACTTGATAATCAATGTAAAAATAATCATCCATGGAACAAATAACAATTATTTATCATTACATAAACATACTCATGACACAAAATCTCCCACGCACACTAGAATCACTGATGTAAGTATCTAATACCCATAGATCTCATGTGCGCCTCATGCTTTGGTTGTGGGAGAGGCTTCATCAACGGATCAGCAACGTTTGAATCCGTGTGCACCTTGCAAACCTTCACATCACCTCTCTCAACAAAGTTACGGATGAGGTGATACTTCCGCAGTATATGTCTGGACTTCTTAGTTGTTCTAGGCTCCTTTGCTAGTGCAACGGCACCACTATTATCACAATAGAGGTCCACTGGACTGGACGCACTAGGAACAACACCCAAGTCAGAAACAAACTTTCTGATCCAAACAGCTTCTTTTGCAGCTTCGGAAGTAGTTGATCACGTCCCACGAACCGAGCTCCTCGTACTTGATCCCAGCAGCCGATCAGCGCAGCAGTCGCAGCAGCGCCTCCACGGAGTCCACACATACGGGGATGAAACGCCGGGCGTCGGTGTGCTAGCACCGCACGCACGGCAAGGGCGGCGGCCGAGAGAGAGGGAGGGGCGGCGGCTAGGGAGGTGGCGCAGCTCAGGGTTTCGCCCCCTAGCCCCTCCCTCGTATATATAGGGCGTACTAATGGGCTTCTATCTCATAAGCCCATTAGTAACCCTAATCCCTCTTGGATCAATATTTTTTTGGCCTTTAAACCGTATTGTGATGATGAGCTCTTGAACATATCACCAACAGCACGCACTGACGGCGGGCCGCACCCGGGCTGGTGGCTCGGACCTACCAACGAGCCAGCCAATGAGGAGGAGGGGCTATGAGCCAAAGCCGAGGAGGCGTCCAAGTCAACCAACGCAAGCCAACCACCGGAACCGAAGCGCCTGCCACATCCACCCAGCCGCAATGAAGCCGGCGGCGCGGCGGCCGCTGCTGCTGTGCGCGCTGGCGGCGGCGGCGGCGCTCTCCTTCCTCCTCGTCGCGCCGCCGCCGCCGCTCGCCGCGCACCTCTCCTCCCTCCTCCTCGCCTTCCCGGCCTCCCCCTACGCCGGCCGCCCCAAGCTGCTCTTCCTCCTCGCCGGCCAGTCCAACATGGCCGGCCGGGGCCTCGCGCCCCACCCGCTTCCCGCGCCGTTCCGCCCGCACCCGCGCGTGCTCCGCCTCGCCGCGTCCCGCCGCTGGGTCGTCGCCGCGCCGCCGCTCCACGCCGACATCGACACGCACAAGGTCTGCGGCCTCGGCCCCGCCATGCCGTTCGCGCACCGCCTCCTCGAGGACGCCGGCTCCGGCGAGTCCTCGCTCGTGCTTGGGTTCGTGCCGGCTGCGGTCGGCGGCACGAGGATCTGGATGTGGGCCAAGGGGGAGCTGCTCTACGAGGCCGCCGTCGCCCGGGCGCGCGCCGCCCTCGCCGCCGGCGGAGGGACGCTCGCCGCCGTGCTCTGGTTCCAGGGGGAGAGCGACACCATCGAGCTGGACGACGCCACGGCCTACGGCGGAAGGATGGAGCGCCTCGTCAACGATTTCCGGGCCGATCTCGGCATCCCCGACCTGCTCGTCATACAGGTCAGCCTCCTCTTCCATGTGCTTCCGTTCCGTTCCGTTTCCGTCGTGGCATCAGCTAGAATCCAGGCCCAATTTATTTCCTCATGGAAATACTTACTACTACTCTAAGTCCACCTTCCAGTTCAACCTGAAAGTTAGCTCCTTTCTGACTAACATCAGCACGCCAGACAGCTTGATAGCCAGTTTTGATCTTCAGCTTGTTCGTTTCGAGGAACTTTGTTGAAATTCAGCTCAAATGAGGGGAAAACAGTGCAAATGCCATTGCTACTTTGCTAGTCAAATAATGTCGATGCTAAAAATGCTCTGCTCGATTTCCATTTCTTTCCTTGCAAATTGATTGCTGCAGGAACTAGTACTTGGCTAGAACAACACTATCCCTTCAATCCAGGCACATTTGGTGTTGACTAATTATAAACTTTAGCAGATTGCTGATTGGCCTAGTATGGGGAAAGAATGCTGAACATGGCAGTCATACTCCTCATGTACTCTACTTTCACTTTGCTGCTCTCTTGCATTTACTTGAAAATCAAGTCAGATTGAAAGTACCATATTTATGGTAGACTCCAGCTGGAAACGAATGCCCCTTTGAGTTCTTATAACTCAATCCACATGAAGTTATTTCAAAATGTTCAGAGATACATGACTTGAAGAACTACTGATTGATATGCATAGTTTTATCACGAATATATAGTTCTTGTAGAGAGCTCCCATAATTTGGACATCACTCTTTGTGGTAATGAAACACAGAAACAAACTGAAACTCTGCATAGAGTACAGCTTTTGTAGTAGATTAAGTTAAGATAATGGATGCAATTTTTTTTTGTGAAGAAGTCATCATTATCTCATATCTGCAGGTTTATGTAAATCAATTGGTAGATTCTTAGACACCCAACAAGTAGTACATATGGAAACCTCCACGCAGAAATGGAGTGACTGAAACATATGTGCTACTAAAGTTTTAATATAAGTAATGGCATGTTGCTTGTGACTCACTGAAAGTACTCTAATTCTACTTCTAAATGTGCTAACTAGGGTCACCTTTATGTGAATCATTTGGAATACACAAAGGAAACAGTCATTTAGCTACCAAGCCTTTTGTGAAACAATAATCCTACTAAAAGGCTGATGCCATATAAAGTGGCAGTATGCCAAAGACCACCAAACTAAACATAATAACTCATTAGAAAAATAACTCCGAATCTAGCATTGGCTCCAAATAAAGGTTTCAGAAATTTTGTGGCTCTTCCCAATCTTCCTTTTAAATATAACGGCGTTCCTCCAAGCAACATATTACAGTACACACTACCCACTACCCACTACCTAATAACTACTAGTTATGAATTTTACGTCACTATCATATTACTTGCCTTTGACTCAAAGTGATTATGTTTTTGGTCTTTATGGGAAGAGCACAGGACTGACGACCAATTTGACATTTTCTGATAAAAGTATAATAGATCCTTTTTTATTAGGTTTAGTGATCCAAATGTCCCTTTTTTTTCCCTTGGACAAGTGTAATCCGAATGTCCAAGGAGGGCACTTTACCACCAGGAGCCAGGAGATTGTTGCTAGTAACTCTACAGTTTACCCTTTAAGGCACTACCTGGATACCAGTGATCTGTTCTTTGTGGCTGGGCTTTAGTTGAGATATGAACTGGAGTCCAGTACAGTACTCTGTCCTAATGAAAGTTCAGTGAATATGATGTAGGGAAAAGAACATCTGTTATTATTATTTCTGTGCCCCAAAAGACTAGCTTTTTGTTTACACATGCACATCATGGATCCCACATTGATTAGGACACATTTCATGTTAGTAATATTCGAAAATCTTTGAAGAACTTGTTCTGGGTTCTTGAGCTCTGCACGTTTATGAATCCACACCCACTTACCTTTGTTTGCAACTTTATACTTCTGCCATCCAATTATCCTTGGTGAAAAGATCATTAATTGTATGACCCCCCCCACCCCCCATGTTAGTGTATCTAGAGTAAGAATTAAGAAACTTTTTCGTCACTTGTTCAATTCAGGTTGGTCTTGCATCAGGAGAGGGGAATTACACTGATATTGTCAGGGAAGGTCAGAAGAATATCAAACTTCCTAACGTCATTCTTGTGGATGCAATTGGATTACCACTCCAGGACGATCAGTTGCACCTCTCCACAGAAGCTCAACTCTGGCTGGGTGACATGCTGGGGCAAGCCTACCTGAAATTTAACTCATCCACAGATTCAAGACAATGACATCGATATTCACTGAGCCTGTTGTTAGGTGTAGAGTCAAATGACAGATACCATCATTCTTTGGGAATATTCTGTTGTAGAGTGTAGATCATTGTACAAGAGGAATGAATTTCTACTTATGGGTGCACAGAAAATGTAAGAGTAAAATGCACCGGGAGTCCTTAAACTAGTTGGTCTGTTCTGTTTAGGTCCATGAACTTCGAAAATGCATTTATAGGTCCACAATCTATTCAAGTGTGTCATCTAGGTCCAATTCAGCCACGCCATACCCTAGAAGCTGATGTGGCAGGTTGACTGTGCGGTGACGTGGATCCTTACATGTGGGGCCCCTATGTCGGCCTCCTCCCTTCTTCTTCCTCCTCCGGCCTCAGCTCCACGCTGCCGCGGCCTCTCCCCTCCTCCCTCGCCGCGCCGCCCCGATCCTCCTCCTCCTCCCTCGCCACGGAGGCGCCCCGCCGCTGGCCGGATCCACGCGCGGCGCGGCGTTGCCCCGCCCCTGGCAGCGCAGACCAAGCTCGGGCCGTCTCTCTGGCCGCCGGCCATGGCGGGTCATGGCGCGGCCATGGCAACGGCGGCCCCTCCTCCCTCCCTCTCCCTTTCCCTCCCTCCTCCCTCTCCCTCCCTCCTCCCTCTCCCTCCCGCTCGAGCTTAGGGGGGCAGAGCAGGGCGCCGCCGCGGCCCCTGCTTCGTGGCGAGCAGGGCCGGGCACACGCGGCGGGCGAGCGTCCTCCCTGCTCACGCAGAGCAGTGAGCCGCGCCGCCCCTCCCCACCTCGAGCTGGCCCACGCGCTGGCACCGGCGGCGCAGAGGAGGTGCGGAAGACGGCGGTGTCAAGGAGGCGGCGGCGGGCCTCCCTCTGCTCCAGCCCGCCGTGAGAGCAGCGAGGGGGCGCGCCCGTCGCAGGCCGCCGAGCCGCGAGGAGGGGCGCCGGCCAAGGCAGGAGGTGGCGCCACCGGATTCCCGCCGAGGAGGTAGGATCGCCGGATCCCGCGGGATCCTGTCCGCGCCGCAATCCCTGCCGCCCTCTGCGAACGCCATCCGCGCAAGCCGCTCGCTTGAGGAGCCAAGCCGCCGGGGGGCAGGAGCGGGCACCGCGAGCTCCGCCGCCGGGGGCAGGGGCTAGCGCCAGCCGGCGCACGCGCGGAGCTCCGCCTCGCCGCCGTGGTCACCCCGCCGTGCACCCGCGCGCCATGGCCGCCGTCCCGCCGCCGCGCATGGGCTCGCGCAGGCCGGGGGAGGAAGAAGAAGGGAGGAGGCCGACATAGGGGCCCCACATGTAAGGATCCACGTCACCGCACAGTCAACCTGCCACATCAGCTTCTAGGTATGGCGTGGCTGAATTGGACCTAGATGACACACTTGAATAGATTGTGGACCTATAAATGCATTTTCGAAGTTCATGGACCTAAACAGAACAGACCAACTAGTTTAAGGACCCCCAGTGCATTTTACTCAAAATGTAATAAAGCAAAATGTAATAAAGGGTGGGTACCCGGTAGAAACTTAGCTCAAACAGTTCAAGTGTTGTATATTACACAAGAAAAACAGAGCCTTCCCCCTGCGTTATGGAAATACAATTTGCCCGCATTTGTTGGATTCTGAAACCAGTCGTTGCAAACATTGATAATATTCGATGTTTGGATATACGAGGAAGCATGGCTGTGTGTGTATGGCACAAACTTAGCTCGAACGTGGTGCTCTCGAATGGTTACATGTCCATTTTGTTCAGCAACTTACAGACACAATTTGCATGTGCCTTTGCAAAAATCAATATACAAAACAACCCAACATTCAGCTGCAAAGTTTCAGATTTTTCTTTGGTCCAAAATAAATATATTGTTAGGCTGAAAGGGACCAATTTGCCAGGGGCGGCCAAGAATATCATGGATGATAGAACTCTGCATGAGCTGATCAATATAGTGGTATTGGGACTCCGATTAAGGACGCATAATGAGCCAGCTATACATTTTATCAAATTTTGTCCTTGTCCAAAGTTGATTTATTTTTATTTATCATAGCCTACATCATTTGAAACCCAAAGTCAATTGGGTCTAACAGGCGAATCCAAGCTGAGCTAGAGTGAGATCATCTTTCATGCAAAATCAACTAATTTTTGTTCCAAAAGAAAAACGAGTGTAAGTGGAGCAAAGAGAGCCACAGATCCAACTTAACAAGCCATTTTTCTTTCAGCCCTAGATCTTCAAAAACTACACAAATTGATCAGCACGCCATCCTCCAACTCCACATGAGCTATATCCATGGGTGCATTACTCTCACTTGTTCAATATACATGACCGTGATCCTAACATATTTGTGAGTAATTGTTTTGCGAGGAATATTTGTCATGTTTTTATATAGTTTTATATGGAATCTAATAGAATCATACATGTTTCTGGATCAAATTCAATGATTTGATGATGTCAATTAAAAAAGATATTATCTAGGACTTGAATCCTGCCTGGCTGCCACCACGATGGCGCTAGCTCATTGCAGCAATGAATGTGTTAGACAAGGGTCACCAATTTGCACCCAGTGTTGGAATTTGTCGATGTGTGTATATATATATAGCGTCAGCCTGCCCTGTCGACGGACAGACGAGCTAGGCTAGGTAAGAAGAGAACAGATCACTAAAGCAAATGGAGACGAGCATGACGAAGTTGCCATTCTTCTTCCTGGCGATCCTCGCCATCACCGCTTGTAAGTTTTCTAGGAACAACAATGACTATATATGAACCCAAACCACAGCCAAAGAATTGAATTTATCTACTATTTCTGTCTGTCAATCGTGCAGTTGCTGAAGCTGAATCGGATGCGCTGGACTGCAGCGTCTTCTTTCAGCTCTGCACGGGTTCGTGCTGGAAGTCGGGCCGCTGCCAACAATGCTGCAGGCACCACGGCTTCCCCGACGGCAAGTGCAGCCTCAGGCACGGCGATGGTTGCTACTGCTGCGGCTCCTCCGGCGGCGCCGCCGCCGCCGGTGGCCTGGAAAGGCGGCTTCTTGCCCTGATCTACTAGTATCTATATATATTAATTTGTACATGTGTACGTATACGGGAATCAATAACTTTCAGTTCACTGAACTCAGTGAACGCTAGCTGGATGGAGAGAGCAAATTGCGACCGTCGATCTTGATTGTTCTACGTGAAATACATCACAACTTTTGAGAGGAACACGTCATGTGCAAATCAATTTCTCCGTGCAAACCATACAAACTTCAATCTGTGCCATCGGATCAACATCTAATACTGCGACGGAGAGGTTGGTTTGCTGCAATGCTGCGTGCATCTTACATATACAGTGAGCATCCCT
The DNA here is from genome assembly GCF_016808335.1 of Panicum virgatum. Classification (NCBI taxonomy): domain Eukaryota; kingdom Viridiplantae; phylum Streptophyta; class Magnoliopsida; order Poales; family Poaceae; genus Panicum; species Panicum virgatum. Next base: position 8,576,410 of record NC_053151.1, on the reverse strand, counting down.
AGCAGCTGTTTATATTCGTCTCAACGGCACGGCGTCCCCGTTTCCCGTTCCCATTTTGCCCCATGTAGCCGTTCCCCGTTTAGCCCACATAGTCTACGAAGAATCTGGCCCAAGAAGAGAAAAGAAAAGGCCTACGAAGCCCATCCGGCCATCTAAACCCTACGGAGCCCCATTTCGTCCCCACACCACACGGAAGCAAGCAGCGCCGCCGCCGCCGCCTCATCCTTCGTCACGCAGGCCGGCCGCTGCTCGCAGCTCGGAATCTCCCCACCGCCATGCGCTGGGCCGCGTCGATCCGGCCGGCGACGGCCACCGCCGGACGCCGTCGCCGTTCCCGACGCGCCCCTTTCTCTGGTATGCTCTGACTCCCCCGCCCGCCTCTACTAAATCTACTCTAACAACCACCACATCGATCGATTGCTTTGCAAGGTCTCCTCGTTGCTCTGCCCCAAGATGTGCTGTGGCAAGGTTCCCGGCCACGGAGCTCTGCCGCCTTCGAGCCGTCTGCCGGTCGTGGCGCTCCATCACCAGCGATCCGGCCTTCATCGCTGCTCACAAGGCCCGCCACCGGGAGACGCTCGTCGTCGGAAGCATACCGGCGCCCCACGGGTTGGACGTTCTTCTCATAGATTTGCAAGGCAAGGTATTGAAGCGCATCCACGTCAATGACTGCTCGAGCATGGAGGTGCGGACAAACCTTAACCTCGTCTGCGCCACCGAGCACCGGGGCAGTGGTTGCGCCAGTGTCAACGACCCAGCTACCGGGGTTACGCATGCCTTGCCGAGGAACATGGCCGCCGAAACGAAATCCCATGCGAGGCCCTTGCGCGAGTACTCTGCCATGTTTGTGCTCGGGATTGTCGACACGGAGGTGTACAAGGTGCTCCGTATCCTCACGGATGCTGATCGCCGCCACGTTCAGCTCTTTGAGGTCCTAACACTGGACAACAGGGGCCTTACACCATGGAGGGCAGTGGAGGGCATTTCAGGACATGTGGAGACTAACACGACCGCCTCCAATGTGGTCATCAGGGGTGTAGTTCACCTCGTCGCGGTAGAAAGTGGTGGTGTTGAGAATGACTGCATCGCTCGGTTCAACCTCAAGACGGAGGAGTGGATGCCATCGCTCCGAGGTCCGATAACCAGCCATCCGGATCTGAACGACATTGGCATACATAGCGTTCTGGAAAAATACTCATTAGCTGAGGTGAATGGTTCCTTGGTCGTAGCTCGGTTCACATTTCAGCAATACACAGTCAAGTTTGAAGATTTCTTTTTGGACCTTTGGTATCTGGGGGACTCGGAGAATTGTCAGTGGGAAAGGAAATATAGGATCGATCTTGACATGGGCATACCTGGATGGTTTTGTTGCTTTGCATATCTCTCTTCGGCGCTGCAGGATGGCAGGTTCCTCCTCCGTTTATGTAATGTTGAAGAAGATTTAGAAGAGCTAAACTTTGAACAGATCTTGGTAGGATACAATCCGGAAACAGCCACTTTGGATTCAAAATCACTAGATGTCACGGTAGTTGGCCATAATGGCGTCTACACAGGAAGTTTGTTAAGTGTTAGGAACTGTTAAGAGCTGTGATCTTACTACGCAAGACCTCTGTCGTCCGTTTGCTGTCAACTAGTGGTTGTTAGATCACGTGCGTATGGCTTGGGGTGGTTGTTTCGGTGGAGTCCCCTTTCCTGAGCTAATCGGATTACTAGGGGAACCTGGTGGCTCCTGAGAAGCCTCCATTTGTTGTTTCAGTGGACAATGGCGTCCGTTTGTTGTTTCAGTGGACAATGGCGTGTGGAGCTAGGAGTAGCTTTTGGTATTTTCTTTGTTCTGAATTTGTGTAATCGGTTCGTCTCCTGTTGTATTAATGGAGCTAGAACTTCAAACCCTATATGAAATCTTGCACTCTCTGTTTTTTTTTTTTTGCGGGAACCTTGCACTCTCTGGTTAGGCTGTGTTTGTTTCATTTTACACTTTACAGATTGTGGAGTGCCAAAACAAAAAAGGCCCTAACTCAGCTTGTATTTTTCAGTTTCGTCGGTGCACCTCGATGCGCAATTATCCTCTGTGGCTGTGAAATTTGATATATGGGTGTCGGTACCCTGTAACAGGGATACCCACTCTTACTGCAGCAAGGCAGGACCCGCGTAGTTACCCGTAGCTGCGCGGGAAAGATGGAGTAGCCAGGCCCCACAGGCCAGGTTTTTCCCTCACCAGGCCAACGGCCCCGGACCGTTCCCCGCCTGAGGATGGGTCCGGTGACGCCACGTGTCTACACAAAAGGGAAGCTCCGAGCTGACCGCCGAGGCCTCGGACCCCCAGAGGGGTCCGGGACCTCCTGCGCCCGTCCGGACTCCCCTCACCGTGTAGGGGTCCGGAGCCGCCACGTGTCCCGGAGACGTGGGATTGTGCGCGAGTCTTCCGCAGGAAGACTTGCCCACCTACCGCATTTAATGCGATGGACAAGGCGTGCTCTGCCGCTGCGGTACACAAGACAGCCTTTTGTCAGGCCCCGCTGCGCGCCGCGTATTACCAAGGAGCACAGTGCAGCCGCCTGAGCCGCGCCCGCGCAGAGCCCGTCTGCCGCGTTAAATAGATACGACGGCCCGGCACTTTTCCATCATGCCACCTACGCCGCTCCCTACACAGCCGCTCAGCTACGTGACAGGCGATGCTACTAGCTGCGTCAGGCTCCGTCTCGACAAGACAGCGCCAAGACATGATGGACGGAGGGCTCCGGGAGCAGGCGAGGGAATCCAAGAGAGAGATCTCCTTTGCCTGCAACGCCATAATGTATGAACACTCCGTTATTTTATATTGCATCGTTGGACCCACCTGTCGGGGATCCAACAGCCGTGTACGCACCCCCTTGAGATATAAAAGGGAGGTGCCCGCTGTGCACAGGACAATCTCCACAATCCAGACAGGCTGAAGCTCTCGCACCTCACTCTCGTGGGAAGGCAATACAACACACAGTGGACGTAGGGTATTACGCTCCGGCGGCCCGAACCACTCTAAATCTTGCTGTGTTCATCGAGTTCTTGAGAAAGATTGACCTAAGACTAGCTGACCCCCGAGTACACACCCTCTGGGCTAGGGCGGGTGACTTCCGCCACCCGGCTGTGGTTTGCAGCACCACGACATTTGGCGCGCCAGGTAGGGGCCAGCTGGTCGCATTTCTTCATCTTCTTCGTCCCCATGGTTCGCGTAGACGACGTGGAGATGACGGAGGGGGTGGCGTCCTCCACGCCACATGCCTCTCGCGTTCCTGCTCCAGGGGCAACTGTGCCTGTGGAGCAGGCACCGTTGGCGGTGGCGCGCGCCGCCCGCCGGCAAGAGTCAGGGCGCCCGTCAAGGGTCCCCTCACAGGCTGCGAGCGGCGGAGCGCTGGCAGCGGCTAGGGAGTTGCTTCGCAACCCCCCGGCTGAGGCAGCCTCGCCAGACGCCCTGAGGCAGTGGCGGGACGACGTCGATCGTCTCCTCCATCTGGCTCAGGCCTCCCCCAGTTCTGCAAAGACTGGGCAACGACCTCCGCCTGGCAACGCGGTGGTACCTTACCACCAGCGTCAGGGCGGTGCATCGGCATCTGTGCGCTCCCCTACCGTGAGGGGTGCACGAACAGAAGACTTGCGGGCGGAGCTCAACCGCCGGCGCGCGGGGGAGGATGCCCGCATCGCTGTCGAGAGGGCGCGAGAGCGCCGTCTCAACTTTGAGGGACGCAACCTCAATGTTGATCTGGACGCGGCGGCACCCAGGCCTCCGGTGAACGCCCGGATTCAGTCGGGCGCACCGGTGGCCGGGGTGGGCTGTGCTGCGCTTACGGAGCACCTCCGCGCCGTGGCGTGGCCACCCAAGTTCCGCCCCCACCTGCCGGAAAAGTACGACGGTACTACTAACCCGTCGGAATTCCTGCAGGTGTACGTTACCGCCATCACAGCGGCTGGTGGCAACGGCGCCGTCATGGCAAGCTACTTTCATGTAGCCTTGTCTAGGCCAGCCCGGACCTGGCTCATGAATCTCACACCCGGGACGATCCAGTCCTGGGAAGAGCTCTGTGCGAGGTTCACAGCGAACTTCGCCAGCGCCTACCAGCAACATGGTGTGGAGGCACACCTTCACGCCGTGAGGCAAAAACCCGGGGAAACGCTTCGGGCTTTCATCTCGCGCTTCACCAAGGTACGGGGTACCATTCCTCGTATCTCAGATGCTCGAGAAGCTGGCGACGCACGAGGTGGAAAGCATCACTACGCTTTTCTCCCTGGCAGACAAGTGTGCCAGGGCCGCTGAGGGCCGTGCATGGCACTCAGCCCCCCAAGATGGAGATACCAAAGCTGGTGGCTCCAGTGCTACCGCTCAGGGCGGTGGCAAGAAGAAGAAGAAGAACCGGGGTCGCGGGGAGCCGCATTCCGGCGGACCAGTCGTTGCAGCAGCAGCGCCAGCAGCGGCGCCGGCTGTGGCTGCAGCGGCTGGGGGCCAGAATACACACGACAAACGCCCTCGCCCGCAAGGTGGAAGCGGAGGTTCATGCCCAGTGCATCCCACCGCTCGCCACAGCGCCGCTGACTGCCGCGAGATCCAAAAGCTCGCGAAACGGGTCAGTGGGCGGCGTGAGCAGTCCTCTAAGGATGGCTCACCTCCTCCTCGCCAGCGGGCCGGCAAGGAGAAGGCCTCTGACAGTGGGGCCGCGGCCGGGGAGAAGGAGCTGGGGTACCAATCCCCCGCCCGAGAGCTAAAGGGCGTCTATCACAACGACGACTCCGATTCCGACAACGGCGACCGCCGCAAGAAGCTGTACGTAATGTATGGCGGGAGCTGGGAGCTTGTCTCCCGGCGGGACGTGAAGACCCTTCGCCGGGAGGTCCTTTCGGTGAAGCCGGGGGTCCCGAGGGCGGCGCCGCACCAGAGGTGGATGAACACCACCATCTCTTTCGGGCCATCCGACTGCCCGGAGAATATGGCCGGAGCTGGTGTGCTACCTTTAGTCACCGCTCCTGTCATATCCAACGTGAGGCTCTACCACGTGCTGATTGACGGTGGGGCTGGTCTCAACGTCATCAGTTATGCAGCATTTAAGCAGCTGCAGATCCCAGAGTCCAAGCTGACTCCCTCTCGCCCATTCTCCGGAGTGGGCCCACACCCGGTGTTCCCCCTGGGGAGCATCACATTGCCGGTCACGTTCGGGACCGAGGAGAACTTCCGCACAGAGAGCGTCATGTTCGATGTTGCGGAGGTGAACCTCCCGTTCAACGCCATCATTGGCCGACCGGCACTCTACCGCTTCATGGCCATTGCCCACTACGGGTATTTGGTCCTGAAGATGCCTTCCCCTGCCGGAGTTCTCACCGTGCAGGGTGACCACACCGCTGCCGTCGCTGCAGTTGAGAGACTGCATACTCTGGCGGCAGAGGCTGCACGCTCCGAGGAGGATCCGTCCACCTCGTAACCCAGGGCGCCTGCAAAGGCTCCCAAGGTCCAACCATCTGACCCGGACCAAGTTCCCGTGAAGTCGGTACAGATTGGAACAGACTCCACCAGGACCACCCGCATCGCGGGAAACCTGGAGGAGAAATAGGAAGACGCGCTCATCGCTTTCCTCCGGGCAAATGTCGACGTGTTCGCCTGGGAACCGTCACAGATGCCCGGGATCCCCAGGGAAGTGATCGAGCACAATCTGAGGATCTACCCTGACGCCACGCCGGTGCGCCAGAAGCCTCGGAAGCAGTCCGTGGAGCGGCAGAACTTCATCCGCGAAGAAGTCCACAAGCTCCTACACGCCGGCTTCATCGAGGAGGTCCACCATCCCGAGTGGTTGGCCAATCCGGTCGTCGTCCCAAAGGCCAACGGGAAGCTCCGGATGTGCATCGACTACACCAGCCTCAACAAGGCATGTCCAAGAGACCCCTATCCTCTTCCGCGTATCGATCAGATCGTGGACTCCACCTCCGGGTGCGAACTTTTGTCTTTCCTAGATGCATACTCTGGTTTCCACCAGATTCAGATGTCTAGAGAGGATAGGAAGCATACTGCCTTTGTAACAGTAGATGGGCTTTATTGCTACATTGTCATGCCGTATGGTCTAAGGAATGCCTTACCCACGTTTGTACGAGCTATGAACAAAACCTTCTGTAATCTAATTAGAAATATTGTTGAGGTTTATGTCGATGACATTGTGGTCAAGACTAAGGTAGGGTCAACACTAGTGGAGGACCTGTCCCTCGTCTTCGACCGTCTTCGCGCCATGCGCACAAAGCTGAACCCAGAGAAGTGCATCTTCGGCGTCTCAGCAGGGAAGCTGCTGGGTTTCCTGGTCTCACATCGAGGCATTGAGGCAAACCCAGCCAAGATCAAGGCGATCGAAGCAATGAGGCCTCCTGGCCGTATCAAGGACGTCCAGAAGCTTACTGGATCTCTCGCTGCTCTTAGCCGCTTCATATCGAGGCTGGCTAAGAGGGCCCTTCCCTTCTTCAAGCTGTTGAGGAGGTCCGGTCCATTTTCATGGACCGAAGAGGCTGAACAAGCCTTCCAGGAGCTGAAGCAACACCTCACCTCGCTGCCAGTACTGGTGGCTCCAGAACCCGGTGAGCCGTTGTTTCTGTATCTTGCTGCATCTGCGGAGGCGGTCAGCATGGTGCTGGTCGCCGAAAGGATGGAGCAAACTCCCCAGGGGAGCACCAAGGACCCCTTGGCCAAGGATGGTGAGCCGGACCCCGGACACGGGGGCCCGTCAGCCTCACCTCAGCTTGAAGGTCCGGGCCCTGCACAGGCAGGTCCGGAGGAGCCTCATCCCAGTGGGAACCCAGAACCACTGGGGGCCCAAGGGACAGATGTGATGGACAAGGGCGAGCCGGACCCAGGAACTAGGGTCCGGACCGTCCAAAAGCCAGTCTACTACGTCAGTGAAGTCCTCCACGAGGCAAAGGCCAGGTATCTTGAGATGCATAAGCTTATCTATGCAATACTTATTGCGTCCAGGAAACTGCGCCACTACTTTCAAGCACACCGAGTTGTTGTAGTGACCTCTTACCCATTAAGAGCGATCCTACACAACTCCAACGCCACAGGCAATATCGCCAAGTGGGCAGCAGAGCTGGCAGAATTCCAACTGGATTTCCAGCCACGCCACGCGGTCAAGAGCCAGATCCTGGCTGATTTCATAGCGGAGTGGAGTCCTTCCCCAAGCAACCCTGGGGGTCCGGTCATAAATGCTGGACCCCCGGAGCCGGAAATCAGGACACCAGTCTTCACCGAGCCTCACTGGACACTCTTCTTTGATGGGTCCGCCCGCGAGAAGTGGTCCGGGGCTGGTGTGGTCCTCATCGACCCAAACGGAGATCAGCTGAAGTACATGGTGCACCTTGAGTTCAAGGCCACTAACAACATGGCGGAATACGAGGCTCTGATCTTCGGCCTGACGCAAGCCCTCTCATTGGGGGTCCGGCAGCTTCTGGTGAAGGGGGGCTGTGGCAGTACGGCCCTAATTAATCCGGCTCAAGTGCGCTAACCATCATCTTAAAGACAATCCCGGCTAACACGCACTTCAAACGGAGTAATTCGACAGTGCTGTCGGGTAAAGTCCCGAAGAATCCACCTAAGCGTCGATCGAACCCAAAGCTTACATGTAACCCACACGAAGGTGGGTCCAGAGAGTACAACATTTCACAAATATATTACATTACCGGGTCTTAACTTAATTATTACAAACCAAGTTCGAAGTCTTTGAAAGGTACTTGAAATTCGAAATGAAAGTAGTTCAGAGTTCATTGCAGCGGAAAAATAAAACGAGTTCTAAACGACGATACATGATGTCATGATGAAGCCCGTACATGACATCACTCGGCATTGCCATCGTTGGCCGGAGTCGTATCCCACTCCACCGACCAACCAGGGGGTAAGGTACACGGCCAAGTCAAGCTAGCAATCATGTCCTCAAAAGTATTACCTGAAACAAAAATTTAGCCACAAGCAAGGCTGAGTATACTAATACTCCGCAAGGCTTACCCGACTAGGATATAACGAACCCTCTAACTAGACATGCAAGGCTTTTGGCTTGAGGGGTTTGTCTTTGCCAAATAGCAGTGAGTCCTTATTTTCCGATTTTAGCTTTCAAGTTCTATTATGATTAACCATTCTACATTAGCATCTATCCTAAAGCATACATGGTGGAAAACAATTATTTTTCATCAATCAACCAAATTTCTCATCATCATCGTTCCACTTCTTACTCTATGTGGCAAAAGGGTTAAGCAGTCTCAATATCCGTGAGAGACGGACGATTCGAATCGAATTTATTAACCTGGCCAGGCAGACCTAAACACACGCATGGGAAATGCAGTCCCCACGCGACTTTTCCCCTTTTTCCCCGGGCATGAAACAGGCCCACCGTCCTAGGGTGCCCTGCACCCGTGCGTGACCATAGACCAGACAGTGGGGAGTATGTTCCACGGCCGGTTCCATCAGGTACTTAAGCTTACCGATTACCATATTCTCGGCATGTGGTTAGTACGTTCAAACGCTTAACCACCACTACCACACACCGCGGCCTTATCCATTTTGACTAAACAGACGGGGTATCACCAGTACAACAACCCCGCCCGTAATCCTTATATTGCAGTGTGTAGTAAGCATTCAACTCCTATGAGCTCGCGAGTGACAGGCAATCACTCGACTTCTACCGAACCATTAGCCTAGCCAACTAGCGACCTACACATACTAGTGTTCAAGCATAGGTACCTAGGATCATGCAACTAAGGTTCCAAACAATTCCTGCAACTTAAATGCACAAATAAACAGGAATATAAATAGTGGCATAAACTCAAATAGGTAGAACATGCTCCGGGGCTTGCCTTCCTGAGCGTAGCTAGCTGTGGGCTCTTCCGAAACTCGGTTCGGGTCTTCAGTGACTTCAGTTAGGTTCACTTGAGCTTCACGCGGCTCACTCTCGGACTCCGGCACCAACTCGTACGTACCGTCAGGGAGAGTAGTCGAATCTATATGAAATGCATATGCGTGAGTTAATTTAGTGATACGATTTAATCAATTCTTCACTAAAGAGTTGTAACCCAACACCAACTTAAGGTGGTTTGCAAAAGATCATGTTACATCATTTTGGACAACCCTTTAGAGAGTAATAATCATTGTACTGACTTCACAAAGTAACTCGGATGGTTTTTCTCTTTTATCCCTATGCAGCAAAAGAAGATTTGTCTTATTTATTACTAGGTTAAGCATGTCCTTATCATAAATAATGTTAAACATAGATTCTGGGGTTGAAATTTTTATGCAAGATACATCTCTGAGTAACTTGCCTACTGTGAAATTTTTAGCCCATTTCATGCAGCCTATTTACCACGAAAAATAAAACAAATAGCTACTGCTGGAAACAAAAAATGAATTTTACAGGTCAAAAATATGCAAGTACTGGTAATGAAATTTTAACTGAAGGTTGTATACCTAAAGATAAGCCTACCATAAATTTTTCACATTTAAATAAGCATTTTACAGGGCATGAAAAATAGCACAAAGTAATGCTGCATGGATCGAAATTAAATTCCATAGGCTGTTATACTAAGTTCCAGAGCCTCATATTTTACCAGCATGGTTATGAACCCAATTTCATCCCCTAGAAAAATTATCAGATTTTTCTATGCAAATAAACTATTTTTCTTGATTTAGTGTAAACATCTATACTATTAATTAGTTGGACAGGTTCCACCCATCTAGAATTTCTCAAAATTTTTGTACAGCAACAAAACATCAAGTTAAGGGTACTGTAAAAGTTTGAGCTCAGTAAACCAAGTTAAACAGTAGGTACAAACAAACTATTTTAAACAAGGCATAAAGCGAGATTTAAATAAACTGATATCTAGGCATGTCAAAAGTCTATGAAACTTTTACACAAGGTTATACATCTAATATGTAACCTACCGACCAAAAATGGCTAACAACTCATGCTTGCAACTTGAGATCTAATATAAAGTACATTTTCTTTGTATTTTAAATGAAATAAAAACCATTGAGCAAATGAAAAAGTCCATGTAACAAAAGTTGTAGGTCTCTTCTCAAAGATTCCAGAACAATTGAGTTTGAATTTTTCTGATTTTTCTACGATTTTTAAACGAATTTACAAGTTTACTAGAGAAATTAGAAAACATAAACTCAGATTTGCAAAGGGATCCCTGGACTTCTCACAGAACCCCCTGGAAACCCAAAACTATTTGCGCAGGGGTCCCTGGCCGGAGTTGGGGACAGAGGCGGCGGCGGTGGGGGTTTTCCCGGCGAGGAGGGGCTCGCCGGCGGCTGGGATGGGGCCCAGGGGAGAGAGCTCACCGAGCTCTACCTAAGGATGGGTGATGCGGTCGACGGGGGCGGCCGGAGCAGGGTCGGCGGCGGCGCCCAGGGAGCGGCGGCGGCGGCTGCAGCGGACGACGGCGCTCCGGTGTGGGAGGAGGGGCAAAAGCCGGCCGGGGAGCTTCACGGCGCCATGAGGAAGCTAGCTCCGGGGTCGATTGGAGTCGGGGAAGGGCGGGGAAGGGGCTCCGCGGCGAGGGGGGTGCTCGACGGCGGCAATGGCGTGGGCGGCGGCGTTCCGCGGCACTGGGAGGCTCTGGGTGAAAATGGGCGGGCCTGGGAGTTGCCTGGGGGTGAATCGAAGCTAGCTGGGTGCTCGATAGGGGTGGAGGAGGGCTGAGCCGGGCTCTCCGCGAGAGCCGTGGCTTGGCGGCGGAAAAATGGGGGCGCGGCGGCGCTGCGCGGTGGCGCGGCGGCGCTGGCCGTTCTGGGCGAAGGGGTGGGGCTTGGGCGTGGGGAATGGGGCGTGGGCGAGCGGGCACACGCGCGGCGCGAGCTAAAAGGGGGAGTGAGGGCGTGAGGAGGGGCTGGGCGCAGAAGAGGCAGCGGCGGCGGTGCGCGCGGCCTGGCGGTGGCGTGCTCGCCAGGCGGCCTTCAAGGCGGGTCAGGGCGCAGCAAGCGGGCCGGTGGCGTGGGTAGCGACGCAGTGAAGGCGAGGCGATGATGGCGGGGTGGCGTGCGGGCGGCAGGTGCACGGCCGGCCCGTTTGGGCGCTACGGCGGCGAGGGCGGCGCGTCGCCGAGCGCTTGGCGCGGCGCGCGCGTCAACGGGCAGGGCGGTGCGAGGACGGCGTCCAGGCGCGTGCGCACTCGAGCGGGGAGGGGGTCAGCGGCGCGCGCCCAGGCAGCAGGGCAGCGAGCGGGAGCGTGCAGCGGCGCAGCGAGCGGCAGCGGCGCGCTGAGCGCTCGGGGCAGGGGAGGGTCAGCGAGGAAGAGAGAGAGAGGAGAGAGAAATGAGTGGAGAGAGAAATTTAAAAGCCCACGGTTTGACTTAGCAAAAACTCAAATTTTTCAATTGAAACTCGAAAATTTTTGAACACGAAAGTTGTTCAAAATTAAATTTCCTACAACTTTCCTTTCAGGCAAAACTTCATTTGAGCGATGGTTTGGAAGTTCAAAATTTGAATTCAAGTTTAATGATCCCGCTTGTTTTTCGGGGTTAATTCAAATTTTCATGTTAGAACTTGAAAAACTTTGAACACGAAAGTAGTTTGTTTTGTCCAACTCTACGACTTTTGTTTTGGGCAAGAGTTCATTTGAGCAAAAGTGTGAGGGTTGACTTTTTGGCGTGTTTAAACTGAATTTCGGCTTTGCAGTAATTGAGAAATTGGGGGAGAGTTTAACGTGTCGTTGCATGTTAATTGCCTGTTTAATATAGTGCTAAACACCGGAGGTGTTACAGCCTACCCCCCTTAAAAGAATCTCGTCCCGAGATTCAGATAAGCAAGCTAAGTGCAGGACAGAGGCGTACCTCCCGTGGAATTCAGAAAACCGGGGAAATTTTGATTTAGGTAGCTTTCAGTTTCCCAGGTAGCTTCCTCTTCGGTATGGTGACTCCATTGAATCTTGTACATTCTAACTGCTTTTCTTCGAGTGGCCCTTTCCTTTTGATCAAGAACCTTGATAGGATGCTCGACATAAGAGAGATCTGGTTCCACCGATATTTCTGTTTGTTCAATGATCTCGGTGGGAACCCGAACACATTTCTTGAGTTGAGAAACATGGAAAACATCATGTACTGCTGCCAGTCGAGGAGGAAGTCGTAATCTATAGGCCACGGGTCCACAAATCTCAGTGATTTCATAAGGGCCAACATATCGGGGAGCTAATTTGCCCTTCACGCCGAATCTCTGTACACCCTTGGTTGGCGAGACTCGAAGATAGACATGATTACCCACTTCGAATTGCAACGGGTCTCTCCTTTTATCAAAATAACTCTTTTGCCTAGACTGGGCGGCCTTTAAATTCTCTTGTATTACCCTTACTTTCTCTTCTGCCTCCGTTACGAGATCGGGTCCGAATGCCACTCGTTCTCCGACTTGCGACCAGCTCAAAGGGGTACGACACCGTCGACCATATAAGGCCTCAAATGGTGCCATTTTCAAACTCTCTTGATAACTATTGTTATATGAGAACTCCGCTAGAGCTAGACATTTGTCCCAACTCTTGTCATAATGAAGGACGCAAGCTCTCAACATGTCTTCTAGGATTTGGTTCACCCTCTCCGTTTGTCCATCAGTTTGTGGGTGATAAGCTGAGCTTCGAATTAATTTTGTCCCAAGGGATGCTTGTAATTGTTCCCAAAAGCGTGCAACGAACTGTGTCCCACGATCAGAAATGATTGTCTTGGGTACCCCATGCAAGCAAACAATGCGATCGAGATAGATCTCAGCATACTTCTTGGCAGTGTAAGTAGTATGTACTGGAATAAAATGTGCCGTCTTGGTGAGTCTATCCACGATAACCCAAATGGAATCATGCTTCTGGGATGTGTTGGGTAATCCAACAATGAAGTCCATACTTATATCTTCCCATTTCCACGATGGAATAGGCAGAGGTTGAAGCAAACCGGCTACTCTCAAGTGGCTGGCTTTTACTCTCTGGCAGGTGTCACATTCCGAGACATATTTAGCAATTTCCCTTTTCATCCTAGTCCACCAGAAATTCTGCCTAAGATCTTGATACATCTTGGTACTGCCCGGGTGAATAGAAAATTTGGAGAGATGTGCCTCGTCGAGAATTTGCTTCCGAAGATCATGATTTTTCGGAACAACTAAACGACTTTCGAACCATAGGACTCCCTTATGGTCCTGACGAAAACACTTATACTTCCTTTCTCCTTGAGAGAGTTTCTGTTTAATGATCCCAACACCCTTATCATGTAATTGGGCCATAATGATCTGATCATGAAGGGTTGGTTCAACTGAAATGTGATTTAAGGTACCTTGGGGAACCATTTCCAACTGGAGCTTCCTCATCTCATGACAGAGGGTATCCGAATAGGATTCCACGGATAGGCAATGGCAATGAGCTTTGCGACTGAGTGCATCTGCTACAACATTAGCCTTGCCCGGGTGGTAGTGCACCTCAAGATCATAATCCTTGATTAATTCTAGCCACCGTCTTTGTCTCATATTTAGGTCAGCTTGAGTGAAGATATATTTGAGACTTTTGTGATCGGTGTAGATATTGCAATGAGTACCCATAAGATAATGCCTCCACATCTTTAGAGCATGAATGACCGCTGCTAATTCAAGGTCGTGAGTAGGATAATTCTGCTCATGGGGTCGAAGAGCTCGTGACGCATAAGCGATAACTCTATTGTCTTGCATGAGCACGCAACCAAGACCCGTACCCGACGCGTCACAATACACGTCAAAGGACTTGGTGTTATCGGGTTGAGCTAGGACAGGTGCAGTAGTCAACTGCTCCCTTAGGGTGTGGAAAGCCTTTTCACATTTTTCATCCCACACAAACTTTACCCCTTTCTTCAATAGTTCAGTCATTGGCTTAGCAATTCTGGAGAAATCTGGAATGAATCGGCGATAATATCCGGCTAAACCAAGGAAACTGCGAATCTGATGAACGGAGGTAGGAGGTTTCCAGTCCATCACTTCTTGCACTTTGCTAGGATCCACGGCTATGCCTTCGCTGGAAATAGTGTGGCCCAAGAATTTCACACTATCTAGCCAGAATTCACATTTGGAGAATTTAGCATAGAGCTGATGGTCCCGAAGACGTTGGAGAACAATGCGCAGGTGCTTAGCATGGTCTTCCTCATTCTTGGAATAAATAAGGATGTCATCAATGAAAACCACGACGAACTTGTCGAGCTCAGGCATGAATACCGAGTTCATGAGATACATGAAATAGGCAGGTGCATTTGTGAGACCAAAAGACATGACTAAATACTCATAGAGTCCATACCGTGTGGAGAATGCGGTTTTAGGAATATCACATGGACGAATTTTAATCTGATGATAGCCGGAGCGAAGATCAATCTTTGAGAAAATCCTAGCTCCAGCCAATTGATCGAAGAGAACATCAATGCGGGGAAGGGGATATTTGTTTTTGATTGTCACCGCATTGAGAGGTCGGTAGTCCACACACAACCTCAAACTATCATCCTTTTTCTTTACAAAAAGGGCGGGACAACCCCAAGGTGATGCACTGGGGCGAATGAAGCCTTTGTCCAGAAGTTCTTGAAGTTGGATTTTTAACTCGGCCAACTCTTTAGGTGGCATTCTATACGGCCTCTTTGAGATAGGGGCAGTGCCTGGTTGTAGCTCAATAATAAACTCAATCTCTCTATCTGGTGGCATTCCTGGCAAGTCATCCGGGAACACATCGGTGTACTCGCATACCACAGGAATTTCTTCTAGGTTGGATGTGCTCAGGGCAAAAGCACAAGAATTGACACACTCTCTGAAGGGCAAATAGAGAGTAGTGGCTCCATATTTTGGCGAATTTAATTCCACCGCCCTGGCGGGAATATCTATAATAACCCCATGCTAAGTCATCCAATTCATCCCCAAGATGATATCTATACCCTCAAGTGGTAGGAGTATAAGGTCGGTGTTGACGATTAAGCTACCCAACTTGATTGGCACAAGTCGTGTTATTTGGTTTGAAGCAATTTTACCTCCTGGGGTTGATATCATGTATGACCCTTTCGTGTGAATAAAATCCAAACCCACTTTTGCACCAAATTTTGCATCAATGAAACTATGCGATGCACCAGAATCAAATAATATAACTGCAGGTTTGTTGTGGATAGAAAATGTACCCGTCATCACTGGTGCGCCCTCAGGAAGTTCTGCAAGAGTGGTGAAATTGATACGCCCTTGCTTGACCTGAACAGTTTGCCTTCTGCCCTTGTTCTTGTTGTTTTGATTAAAGCCTTGGCCCTGGTTTTGTCGCCTGGGTTGCGGGCACTCACGGGCGAAATGAGTTGAGCTCCCACAATTGAAACAACGATTTCCCTCACTTGGACGGGCTGGCGGTGGAGCAGTTGGCCTTGGACCAGTTAATTGAGGAATAGGGAAACGTGCAACACTTTGCTGCAGTGGAGGCCTGATAACCCAACGCCCTGGCTGAGGGGCTTTCTGAGGAATCTGGGGTGCAACATTCTGTACTATGCGATATCTCTGTGGCTGCGCACTAGAGGGTCCAGCTGGCGCTTTCCTCTTTTTCTCAGCACGGTGAGTCATGATACAGTCTTCTTGAGTGAGTGCGAGATTTACCAGCTCATTGTATGTGTCGACCCTAATGGGGTTTAGTCGTTCCTTGAGCTTGGTGTTTAAGCCTCTACGAAAACGATCACGCTTCTTAACATCTGTGTCAGCATGATAGCCCGCGTACTGACAGAGATTGTTGAAAGCTTGGGCATATTGGAGAACTGTACGTGTCCCTTGAGTAAGAGCCAGGAACTCATTTAGCTTCCTGTCCATGAGTCCTTCTGGAATATGGTGGCCCCTGAATGCAGCCTTGAATTCATCCCAAGTGACAACTTGATCAGCTGGGAGCATGCCAAGGTAGTTATCCCACCAAAGACGTGCCGAACCGCGAAGCTGTTGCGCGGCAAAACGAGCTTTGTTTTGTTCTGAGCATGGTGCCAGAAGTAGTGAAAACTTGGACTCAATTGTGCGAATCCAAGCGTCCGCATCCAGTGGCTCTTCTGTCTTATTGAACAGAGGGGGCTGAGTTGCCAAGAATTCCGGGTAACCAGCAGCTTGAGGTTGATGAACATTGGGTCCACCCCGTTGCTGTTGCTGTTGTTGTTGCCCCTGGACGAGTTGACGGAGTAACTCGGTTTGGGCGGCCAGATATTCCGCAAAGTTGGGTGGCGGGGGTGGCGGTCGCTGCGAACTGCTACCATTCGCGTCCCCGAAACCCTCAGGGTTGCCACGTGTCGCTCCCACCATCTGGAATGGCAAATTCACTCATTAGTAGGATGACATATGACAAACCCCAAGAACAGAAGGGTAAGCGCGGAAAAGTAGAACTGAAAGGAGCACGTAACAGTAGGGACAGCAACGCTGTTTGTTACAAGAAAATTCATAACTTGCACTCTGTTCATCGAAATGCGCCCAAATTTTTACAGCAGATAGATAATTTATCATGCTACAACTTTGGTATTCAACTCCAAAGCTGAATCGACAGTTAAGGTGGGCGAAAAATTCAATTTCTCCTGCTCTGTCCAGTCTGTTTTTCAGCAGGCCGAGGTATAATGTTCGGGCCATAAATTTTGACACACAGGTCTAAAAATGCTGAAATTTGGTGAGCACTTAGATCATGAAATTCCCAACCACTTTGGTATTCAACACACAGCCCAGAAATGCAAGGAAACATGGATAAAAATTCAGACAAGTTTCTGCAGCGATAGACTCCACTGCAATTAAACCATTACAACCATGCATCAAGTTCTTAGCTTCCGCCTAAACGATTAAGATACTTTTACATAGGAGTGGTACTCTTTGACAAAAGCGAGGTACTCAACTCTTAGTTAGCCTATTACATCACCATCCAAAGTTAGGCTACCCTACAGAGGAGTATGCGCGAACGACTACTTAAGACATCATCTAAAAGTCGTCCAGGTTGTTGACGGAAGACTCGCTCCTCACTGGAGAGTGAGCTCCCGGAAGTGGTGGCAGGGGCACTCCAGACATAGTGTCAAGTCCTGAGATACCCTGAACCTCCTGGGGCTCCTCCTCCATGGCCTCAGGCTGGGCCTGCTGAGCCTCCAACATCTCAATGTGATCAAAGGCAGCATTCAACTGAACCTGCTGGGTGGTGAACTGCTGCTCCAGAAGTGCAAAGTCAGCATCCCTGTTGTCCAAGAGGACATCACGTTCCTCAATCAGACCCTCCAGTTCGCCAACATGGGCGTCAAGATCCCTGATCTGCTCATTCTTAGCAATCACTATCTCATGGCTGGTCCGTGCAGAAGCAATGATCTGGGTCATGGCCTTGGCCTGTAAAGTCTGCAAGCGGTAGAGTGCATTCATGCACTTCACTGTCATGGAGATAGTCTCTGCAGCTCTGTTCTGCTGAAGGTACCCAGTGTGTCCGACCCGACTAAGCCAGTTAGGGTCATGGGGCTGCTCTGCTGGGAAGAGGCCAATAGGAGCTAGTGTGACAGCTGCGTAATTCTTCTCACAAAACTTGTTGAGTGCTGTCATGGCTGCAACTTCCCAAGTGTCAATCAGACGGTGTCCAACTACCTCTAGCTCCAAGGAAGCCCAGTGATCTGGAAAAGGGTGGGGAGCATGAGTCATGCGCACGCGACAGCGCGCAACTCCCATCTCATGGAACTCCTCGCCCACATAGCGCGGGGGACTGGGATATCCAGCATCGCGCATCACCTCCCAAAGAATGGAGGGAAAACCCTGCCAGTGTGTGCACTCGGAGTGTGCACGCCCATCCTCATCAAACACCAGGAGAGCAGGGGCAGCCATCTGTACAGAAGATGTACACAAGTGAGTGATGGCTAAAACAGATTTTTGGTAGTGCACAAAAACGAGTATAACTGAAAGCATGGAGCTCTAAAAATTCTCAAAATTTACAGGGACATTCCTTAGGTTGTTAGAAACAACTTTTCTAGTCAACTCAAGAGCTAGATCAGAGCCTAAGAAGGTTTTATCCTTATAGTTTGCTTTGCTGTCAGCCCAAAATTTTCAGTGACCAGAGAGCTAGTAAACTGAGTGCTGAGGTCAAACCACTAAGCCTAAAATCACCAAATTTTTACAGAAGCTTGGTGAGTAAATTGGGCACAAGTTTTGTGTTGAACACATCTGCAGAAAACATTTCTAGGACGGCCTAAGAATTCGTGCAACACAGGTGCTCCAAGCTGACAGAAAAACAGGGTGTCAAAGTTTCTAGTGTACCTTATGGTATACAAGTTGAAAAATTCTCAAATTTAAACAGCAACTAGTAGACAAGTTTTGGAGCAAAATTATCCACTAGCGCCTCTACAGATAAAGTCTTCTACTATGCCAAATAATTCATCTTCTAAGATACCGCAGAAAAGACAGATTTCTAGATGGACCTTAATTGGGAGAAGAGGAACCGTGCTCACGTGCCAACCTTAACCTTACCGACTAATCCATATCTATTTTCCCTGGCTTTCAACTATATAAGTATGATGCATGCACGACCTAATCGTCCTCCCAAGAAAAACAATTGCCAAATAGTTTTGGGCTTACGGGGTTAGCACCGGTGGCATGGCACAATTTACGTCTCTCCGTATATATATATATATATCTAGCCGAGTTCTAACCGTGCTTAACTTACGTAACCGTGGTTAGTGTACCTGCAGAAAATGACAGATATCTATTCATTGAACCTTTCATGCCAGCACACATGAAAGCGTCCCCATACATTACCGCTCACTATAGAAGTGGCATCCATGCGTCCCACACTGCATGGACAGTGCTCATACGCTACCGAGGCGACGTATTTACGGTTTCATTTACTCCCAATATAATCGACCGATGGTCGGTATATTGGCAGCAGCTCAAGTAGGCCACTGCTTGAGCACAGCGTTCGGTTCGCATCACCGACGGGAAGGTCAGACTCCCTCAGCTGACTGAGTATACTTTACTCCCAATATAGCCAACTAATAGTTGGTATATTGGCAGCACCTCAAGTAAGCCACTGCTTGAGGGCAGCGTTCGGCTCGCATCACCGACGGGAAGGTCAAACTCTCTCAGTTGACTGAGGATTCTTACCGTCTTACCTTAGCGTAGGTGCGTCGTTACATAATGTAAAGTACTGAATTTAAAATACAAAAAGTAATGTGCTGGAAGTCAGTTATAATAAACCATAAGTTAGATAGCCACCTAAAACTCCCATAATATTCCCTAGGGCTTTACGTACTATACACAATCCTTAACGAACCAACGTATTTACCAAACGCGATTATGTGGCTAAGTTTTAAGTAAAACTTTTAAAATCTAGTCGCACTCTCGGGTGTGCGCTTTGTTCGGCTCTGATACCAGCTGTGGCAGTACGGCCCTAATTAATCCGGCTCAAGTGCGCTAACCATCATCTTAAAGACAATCCCGGCTAACACGCACTTCAAACGGAGTAATTCGACAGTGCTGTCGGGTAAAGTCCCGAAGAATCCACCTAAGCGTCGATCGAACCCAAAGCTTACATGTAACCCACACGAAGGTGGGTCCAGAGAGTACAACATTTCACAAATATATTACATTACCGGGTCTTAACTTAATTATTACAAACCAAGTTCGAAGTCTTTGAAAGGTACTTGAAATTCGAAATGAAAGTAGTTCAGAGTTCATTGCAGCGGAAAAATAAAACGAGTTCTAAACGACGATACATGATGTCATGATGAAGCCCGTACATGACATCACTCGGCATTGCCATCGTTGGCCGGAGTCGTATCCCACTCCACCGACCAACCAGGGGGTAAGGTACACGGCCAAGTCAAGCTAGCAATCATGTCCTCAAAAGTATTACCTGAAACAAAAATTTAGCCACAAGCAAGGCTGAGTATACTAATACTCCGCAAGGCTTACCCGACTAGGATATAACGAACCCTCTAACTAGACATGCAAGGCTTTTGGCTTGAGGGGTTTGTCTTTGCCAAATAGCAGTGAGTCCTTATTTTCCGATTTTAGCTTTCAAGTTCTATTATGATTAACCATTCTACATTAGCATCTATCCTAAAGCATACATGGTGGAAAACAATTATTTTTCATCAATCAACCAAATTTCTCATCATCATCGTTCCACTTCTTACTCTATGTGGCAAAAGGGTTAAGCAGTCTCAATATCCGTGAGAGACGGACGATTCGAATCGAATTTATTAACCTGGCCAGGCAGACCTAAACACACGCATGGGAAATGCAGTCCCCACGCGACTTTTCCCCTTTTTCCCCGGGCATGAAACAGGCCCACCGTCCTAGGGTGCCCTGCACCCGTGCGTGACCATAGACCAGACAGTGGGGAGTATGTTCCACGGCCGGTTCCATCAGGTACTTAAGCTTACCGATTACCATATTCTCGGCATGTGGTTAGTACGTTCAAACGCTTAACCACCACTACCACACACCGCGGCCTTATCCATTTTGACTAAACAGACGGGGTATCACCAGTACAACAACCCCGCCCGTAATCCTTATATTGCAGTGTGTAGTAAGCATTCAACTCCTATGAGCTCGCGAGTGACAGGCAATCACTCGACTTCTACCGAACCATTAGCCTAGCCAACTAGCGACCTACACATACTAGTGTTCAAGCATAGGTACCTAGGATCATGCAACTAAGGTTCCAAACAATTCCTGCAACTTAAATGCACAAATAAACAGGAATATAAATAGTGGCATAAACTCAAATAGGTAGAACATGCTCCGGGGCTTGCCTTCCTGAGCGTAGCTAGCTGTGGGCTCTTCCGAAACTCGGTTCGGGTCTTCAGTGACTTCAGTTAGGTTCACTTGAGCTTCACGCGGCTCACTCTCGGACTCCGGCACCAACTCGTACGTACCGTCAGGGAGAGTAGTCGAATCTATATGAAATGCATATGCGTGAGTTAATTTAGTGATACGATTTAATCAATTCTTCACTAAAGAGTTGTAACCCAACACCAACTTAAGGTGGTTTGCAAAAGATCATGTTACATCATTTTGGACAACCCTTTAGAGAGTAATAATCATTGTACTGACTTCACAAAGTAACTCGGATGGTTTTTCTCTTTTATCCCTATGCAGCAAAAGAAGATTTGTCTTATTTATTACTAGGTTAAGCATGTCCTTATCATAAATAATGTTAAACATAGATTCTGGGGTTGAAATTTTTATGCAAGATACATCTCTGAGTAACTTGCCTACTGTGAAATTTTTAGCCCATTTCATGCAGCCTATTTACCACGAAAAATAAAACAAATAGCTACTGCTGGAAACAAAAAATGAATTTTACAGGTCAAAAATATGCAAGTACTGGTAATGAAATTTTAACTTAAGGTTGTATACCTAAAGATAAGCCTACCATAAATTTTTCACATTTAAATAAGCATTTTACAGGGCATGAAAAATAGCACAAAGTAATGCTGCATGGATCGAAATTAAATTCCATAGGCTGTTATACTAAGTTCCAGAGCCTCATATTTTACCAGCATGGTTATGAACCCAATTTCATCCCCTATAAAAATTATCAGATTTTTCTATGCAAATAAACTATTTTTCTTGATTTAGTGTAAACATCTATACTATTAATTAGTTGGACAGGTTCCACCCATCTAGAATTTCTCAAAATTTTTGTACAGCAACAAAACATCAAGTTAAGGGTACTGTAAAAGTTTGAGCTCAGTAAACCAAGTTAAACAGTAGGTACAAACAAACTATTTTAAACAAGGCATAAAGCGAGATTTAAATAAACTGATATCTAGGCATGTCAAAAGTCTATGAAACTTTTACACAAGGTTATACATCTAATATGTAACCTACCGACCAAAAATGGCTAACAACTCATGCTTGCAACTTGAGATCTAATATAAAGTACATTTTCTTTGTATTTTAAATGAAATAAAAACCATTGAGCAAATGAAAAAGTCCATGTAACAAAAGTTGTAGGTCTCTTCTCAAAGATTCCAGAACAATTGAGTTTGAATTTTTCTGATTTTTCTACGATTTTTAAACGAATTTACAAGTTTACTGGAGAAATTAGAAAACATAAACTCAGATTTGCAAAGGGATCCCTGGACTTCTCACAGAACCCCCTGGAAACCCAAAACTATTTGCGCAGGGGTCCCTGGCCGGAGTTGGGGACAGAGGCGGCGGCGGTGGGGGTTTTCCCGGCGAGGAGGGGCTCGCCGGCGGCTGGGATGGGGCCCAGGGGAGAGAGCTCACCGAGCTCTACCTAAGGATGGGTGATGCGGTCGACGGGGGCGGCCGGAGCAGGGTCGGCGGCGGCGCCCAGGGAGCGGCGGCGGCGGCTGCAGCGGACGACGGCGCTCCGGTGTGGGAGGAGGGGCAAAAGCCGGCCGGGGAGCTTCACGGCGCCATGAGGAAGCTAGCTCCGGGGTCGATTGGAGTCGGGGAAGGGCGGGGAAGGGGCTCCGCGGCGAGGGGGGTGCTCGACGGCGGCAATGGCGTGGGCGGCGGCGTTCCGCGGCACTGGGAGGCTCTGGGTGAAAATGGGCGGGCCTGGGAGTTGCCTGGGGGTGAATCGAAGCTAGCTGGGTGCTCGATAGGGGTGGAGGAGGGCTGAGCCGGGCTCTCCGCGAGAGCCGTGGCTTGGCGGCGGAAAAATGGGGGCGCGGCGGCGCTGCGCGGTGGCGCGGCGGCGCTGGCCGTTCTGGGCGAAGGGGTGGGGCTTGGGCGTGGGGAATGGGGCGTGGGCGAGCGGGCACACGCGCGGCGCGAGCTAAAAGGGGGAGTGAGGGCGTGAGGAGGGGCTGGGCGCAGAAGAGGCAGCGGCGGCGGTGCGCGCGGCCTGGCGGTGGCGTGCTCGCCAGGCGGCCTTCAAGGCGGGTCAGGGCGCAGCAAGCGGGCCGGTGGCGTGGGTAGCGACGCAGTGAAGGCGAGGCGATGATGGCGGGGTGGCGTGCGGGCGGCAGGTGCACGGCCGGCCCGTTTGGGCGCTACGGCGGCGAGGGCGGCGCGTCGCCGAGCGCTTGGCGCGGCGCGCGCGTCAACGGGCAGGGCGGTGCGAGGACGGCGTCCAGGCGCGTGCGCACTCGAGCGGGGAGGGGGTCAGCGGCGCGCGCCCAGGCAGCAGGGCAGCGAGCGGGAGCGTGCAGCGGCGCAGCGAGCGGCAGCGGCGCGCTGAGCGCTCGGGGCAGGGGAGGGTCAGCGAGGAAGAGAGAGAGAGGAGAGAGAAATGAGTGGAGAGAGAAATTTAAAAGCCCACGGTTTGACTTAGCAAAAACTCAAATTTTTCAATTGAAACTCGAAAATTTTTGAACACGAAAGTTGTTCAAAATTAAATTTCCTACAACTTTCCTTTCAGGCAAAACTTCATTTGAGCGATGGTTTGGAAGTTCAAAATTTGAATTCAAGTTTAATGATCCCGCTTGTTTTTCGGGGTTAATTCAAATTTTCATGTTAGAACTTGAAAAACTTTGAACACGAAAGTAGTTTGTTTTGTCCAACTCTACGACTTTTGTTTTGGGCAAGAGTTCATTTGAGCAAAAGTGTGAGGGTTGACTTTTTGGCGTGTTTAAACTGAATTTCGGCTTTGCAGTAATTGAGAAATTGGGGGAGAGTTTAACGTGTCGTTGCATGTTAATTGCCTGTTTAATATAGTGCTAAACACCGGAGGTGTTACAGGGACTCCCAGCTGATCATCAAGCAGGTCCGAGGGGATTGCAACTGCAACAATCCCCAGCTCGCAGCATACCTCATTCACGTGAGGAAGCTCGAGAAGGACTTCGACGCCTTGGAACTGCAACACGTTCCCCGCGAGCACAACTCAGCAGCAGATGATCTCTCTGCGAGAGCATCTACCTGGGCATCTATGCCCGAGGGTGTCTTTGAAAGACGGCTGCTGAAACCTACCGCCCAGCCTGCCGAGCCGGGTGAGGGGGATCAAGCTGGCACCTCGAAGCTAGCGGTCCCGGCAGCATTCCACCTATGGTGCCCAACCGGGGCTGTGTGTTCTGATGAGGAACCTGGTGTCCTCACGGAGCCACTCCTACCTGCTTTGGGAGCTCCCGATGCATGGATCTCCGAGATCCGGGGCTACCTGAAGGATAACATCCTCCCTGATGACGATGTGTCCGCTGAGCGCATAGTCCGATTGGCTAAACGCTACGCGGTGGTAGAAGGGGATCTCTACCGCCGTGGCGCCAACGGAATCCTCATGCGATGCATTTCCCAGGGAGAGGGCCGCGAACTGCTCGCGGAGATCCATGGAGGCGAGTGCGGAAGTCATTCCTCCTCTCGCACGCTTGTTGGCAAGGCCTTTCGGCATGGCTTCTACTGGCCAACAGCACTCCAGGATGCGGCTGAGCTGGTAAGGTCCTGCAAAGCATGCCAGTTCCATGCAAAGCAAATACACACCCCAGCTCAAGCCCTGCAGATGATTCCACCCTCATGGCCATTCGCTGTGTGGGGTGTGGATATCCTGGGGCCTTTCCCCCGGGCTGTCGGCGGGTACCGGTTCCTCTATGTCGCCATCGACAAGTTCACCAAGTGGCCGGAAGTTACTCCTGTGGTGAATATTACTAAGAAATCAGCAGTCACTTTCCTCAGGTCCATTGTGTGCAGATTTGGCGTCCCAAACCGCATCATCGCGGACAACGGGACCCAATTCAAAAGCAGACTCTTCCAAGAGTACTGTGAGGACATCGGCATCCAGCTATGCTTTGCGTCCGTGACACATCCCCGCAGCAATGGACAGGTTGAGACAGCGAATGCAGAGATCCTCAGGGGACTCAAGACCCGCACCTACAACTGCTTGAAAAAGCATGGTGCCAAATGGGTTGACGAGCTTCCGTGTGTACTATGGGGCAACCGGACCACACCCAGCCGAGCTACCGGGGAGACTCCGTTCTTCCTGGTCTACGGGGCCGAAGCATGCCTTCCCCCAGAAATTCACCTGGGCTCCCCACGGGTCCAGGCCTTTGACGAATCCATGCAGGAGCAGCTGCGGTGCGATGACGTGGACTTCGTTGACGAGCGAAGGTGGCGAGCAGCAATCCGAAATGCACGTTACAACCAGGCGCTCCGGCGCTATCATCAACGGTTCGTGCACAGTAGGGAGCTCCGGGCTGGCGACCTCGTCCTCAGGCGGATCCTGAACCGAGCGGGGCTCCACAAACTCTCCCCCAGCTGGGAGGGGCCTTTCAAGGTTACGGAGGTATGCCGGCCCGGATGCGTTCGCCTCGCCACAGAAGACGGAGTGCCGCTGCCCAACCCGTGGAACATAGAGCATCTGCGTAAGTTTTACACCTAGGCAGAGCAGGGAAATAACTTTTCCTTTGTAATAAGATAGAGTCAGCGTGCGGCCCAGAGCGGTTGAGGGCCACCCTCGTAAACCCGACCTCTGGCATCCATCGCACCGTCGGCTAACGCGCGGCTCAGAGCGGTAGAGGTCCGACCTCATAAACCCGGCCTCTGACATCCATCGTGCAAGCCATGTACATCGAGATTGCAAAGGAAAGAATTTCTCCTAGTTCTATCTTTGTGTCAAAGCTAAATTACGCATTTCGATTCTCGGAATTTTCGCTTTTTTCTAACCCCCGCGGGACCTCCACTCTTGTTGCTGCAACTAAGATCCGCATTGAGCTGCTGGACTACCGTACAGGTCCGGACCCTCTTGCTGCTGGAGAGGGTCCGGACCCCTAGAGACCTACTCTGGGGAGCGGGTACTTGTTTCCTGGGGTGGTTCGGAGCCCAGTGTAGCCGCTTAGCTGGTTCCGTACCCAAAAGCCTGCACTCTCCACCACCCTGTAACGAGTGCTCTAGTACCTGGGGCCGGGTAATTAGGGGCCCGGACCTCGTCCCAGCTCAAGAGCTGGCTTCCTAAGTCCAACACGGCATGTCCAGCACTATATCTCAAAGGATCGAGCACAGCAAAGTGACCTCACCCACTGCTGCGAAGGGTCTGGGACGGTGAAGCCAGGTCCGGAAGGATCGTGCTGTTTCCTGGAATGGTCCGGAGCCCTGCGTAGCGCTTTAGCTTGGTTCCGACCCTAAGCCTACGCACTCCACCACTCTGTAACAAGCACTGACCAACCTGGACCTGCGCATCTTGAGCCCCGGACCCTATACCAGCCTAGCACTGGTCAGGGGTGAGTCCCGCGGGCCCGCTACTAAGCTGTGAATTTGAAGTGATATGCAAGTCAAGCTTCCTCTAGGGTGGTAGCCAGACTCAAAACAACTGAGTCTATCTCCCAGGGGGCCCGAGCATCCACTTTGTCCCAGACACCATGAATGGATTCTGCATGCGCCAAACAGCTAGGCTGCAGTATCATTGCTACCATTTAAGCAAATTTGATTCTTCTCTCTGTAGTTCTGTATGCTACGCA
Organism: Panicum virgatum; assembly: GCF_016808335.1. Taxonomy (NCBI): domain Eukaryota; kingdom Viridiplantae; phylum Streptophyta; class Magnoliopsida; order Poales; family Poaceae; genus Panicum; species Panicum virgatum. The sequence goes on along the minus strand of NC_053151.1, from coordinate 8,550,069 downwards.
GGGAACAAGACGCTTGCTCGTCTTACAAACTATGTGACACCTATGCCCAAGGAGGTCCGGAGTATCTTCTACGGCTCACGTGGCAGACAGGTCCAAACAACTGAACCTATCCGCCAGGGGGCCAGGGCGCCGGGGTGCCGCATACCGCAAATCAACAACCGACAAACAGCTAAGTTGAAGTTTCTTCTATTTCAAAAACTTTCAACTAATACAATGTTTGTTACATAATGCAAAAGGAAAAAAGATACAATCCCCAGCCTAAGGGTCCGCAGGCTCTCGCTTGAAGTAGGCGGCGACGAAGTCAACGACCTCCCGCACGCTGTCCCGAGCGGCGGCCTCCGTCTCTGCTACAGGGCCATCGACCACGGGCGCCAGCGAGATGGCCGGGTCGTGGCTCCGGAGGCAGGTCAGGATGTGCTCCGCCACCATCCGGATCAGCTCGCGGCCCTCAGTTTCAAGCTGTCCAGTAAGGACCGGCCCCAGGCGCTGGAGCCTATCCGAAGCAGAGCTCAACACTGGGAGGGCGTCAGCTATCGAAGCTGGCGGCTCCGCCACCTGGATCGGGCTCATTCCAAATGGCACCAGTGCGAGGCTCGCTTCGGCCGCCCAGTCAGCGATCTGCTGGGCTCCAGCGCGCTGGTCTTCCTGGTGCTTCTGGACCGCCTCCCGGACAGCCTCCTGCACCCGGGTGTCCAAGGCCGCCTTGGCCACCTCCACCTCGCGGGATCTCTCCTCGAGCTCGCGGGACCGCTCCTCCAGCTTGGCCTCCTTCTGCTCCGCATATGCCTTCAGCTTCTTGAGCGACTCTCGCTGGCGCCCGAGCTCCTTCTCTATGCCGGTGGCGTGGGCCTCCCGCTTGGCGAGGGACTTCCGGCCCTCCTCCAGATCCGCCTCGTCGGCAGCCAGCTGGCTGGCTCTCTCCTGCAGTTGCTCGCGCCATCCCTGCAGAGTCGCAGAGAAGACGTCGAGCTCCTGCCTCCAGAACTCGAGGTCCTCGCTGCGAGTCTCCAGCTCGGACTGTTGAACTGCGAGGTGAGCCTCGAGGTCGGACCGCTGAGCAGCGAAGCCAACAACCTCCAGGGTGAAGTCCTACTCCCGCTGCGCCAAGGATTTCTCCCGGTTCGACACTGCGAGCTCTCGGTCAAACACCTTCTTAAGGCTGGCTCGGTAGGCCTCTTGGTCCGACTTGAGCTTCGACCGAGCTTCCGCAGCGCGGGAGGCTTCTGCCTTCGTGTGCGCTTCTAGGCGGGTGTGCCAGTCGGAGAGACGCTGGCGCTCGCTCTCCAGTGCAGACCACTCCCGCCGGAAGGCCGCCTCGGCAGAGGAGGTTGCCTCCTCGATCGACCGCCGAACTCGCAACAGCACCTGAGGAAGCGGAGTCGCATCCTCCTCCGGGGATTGGAGCTGCAGGAGCCGTCTGCCAAACACCACCTCCAACTCTTCCTCCGCAACAGGACCGGAGCTGGAGGTAGGGGCTTCCGCTGCGGCACTTGTCTCCGGCGCCTCCGCCGCCGCCGAGTCGGGCGCGGCCGGACCAGCTCCGGCGCCCCCGCTGCTGCCGAGTCGGGAGCGGCCGAGCGCCGCTCCGGCGCCCCCGATGCCGCCGGTCGGGAGCGGCCGAGCCCAGCTCCGGCGCCCCCGCTGCTAACGAGTCGGGCGCGGCCGGACCCGCTCGGCTCCCCCGCCTGCTGCCGAGTCGGGCGCGGCCGCGACCCAGCTCGGCGCCCCCGCTGCCGCCGAGTCGGGTGCAGCCGGACCCAGCTCTGCGCCCCCGCTGCGCCGAGTCGGGCACGGCTGGGCCCAGCTCCGGCGCCCCCCGCTGCCGAGTCGGGTGTCGCCGGACCCAGCTCTGGTGCCCCCGCTGCCGCCGAGTCGGGCACGGCTGGGCCCAGCTCCGGTGCCCCCGCTGCCGCCGAGTCGGGCGCGGCCGAGCCTAACTCCGGCACTCCCGCTGCCGCCGTGGCGGACGCGGCCGCATCGGGTGCCCCCTCCACCGATGCGTCAGGAGCGGCTGCGCCCTGCACTGGCACCTCCACCACCGTGTCGGGTGAGGCTGCACCTAGCACCGGCGCCACCGCCGCCGCCGCTGCTGCACTGAGCACTGCAGAGTCTGGAAATGGCATGACAGTCAGCATCGCATCATGTGCCACGGAGTAAGCAGCAGGACGCCGTACCTGAGGGTCCCGCACCTGCTGCCACCGTCGCTGTCGATGCCGAGGTCGCCGCCGCCCGGGCACCTGCTGATGTGCCAACGGTGGTAGAAGAACCGCTGGGGCGGGAAGCCCTGGTAGCAAAGCAGAAAAGCCATCAACAAAAAACAAACAAACAGAACACCGGCGCAGGCAAGGAGAGCAGGATGACACTAACCCAGCAGTACCGGGTACCCAGCGTCCCCGGAGCCCGGGCCTCTTCTCTTGTGGCTGCTGCTGTTGCTGTTGCTGTTGTTGCCCGTGCAGCTGCGATGCAGGCGCAACCCGGGCCTGCACCCGTTGCTGCTGTTCCTGCGGCTGCGGCATGGGCGCAACCCGGGGTCGCACCTGTTGTTGCTGCTGCCGTCCGCGTGCCTGCTGCCGCTGCTCTTGCGGCTGCTCCTGCTGCCGCTGCTCTTGCTGCCGGCGCGATGAATTCCTCGGCGGCGATGGTGGTGGTCCAGTTGCGCCAGAGGACCCGTGGGGGCCGGCAGCCCGGGAGCTACCTTGGCCTGCGCCCTCAGAAGACCTCTGGCGCTTCGCGGCGGGCTCCGAGACCAGGGTCCCGTCGCCCCGGAGTAGCCTCCGCCGGCCTGCGTCCCCCGACGACGCACCGGAGCTGCTCTGAGCCCGGCTGGAGCCGGCCGCGGCCGCGCTGCTAGCCGCAGCCTGTTTCCCCTTCGTAGTGGCGCCGGACCCCGCAGCGCCCAGCGTAGCCTGATCCCCGGACGTGCCAGGGATCCGGAGCCCGCGGTTCGCGTCGCCTCCGGTCTGGCGTGGGGCCAGTCCCCCGTCGTCCAGAGTCGGCAGGGTTGCCAGCACCGCCACCCTCGCGGAGTCCTCGCAGAGGGGGACTATGCCCTGTGGGAGGATCAGGTTCTCCGGGATGAAGGTGTCTCCCGTCACGTTCCGCACCAGGACCTCCAAGGCCTCCTGGGTCAGGTCGCTTCCCTCCCCGCGGTGGGTCCTGCTGCAATCGTTGAGGCCGGTGAAGCTCCACGCCGGTCGTGGCCGCTGCTTCAGGGGGGCGATCCGCCGCTTCACGAAGTCGCCGAGCACGTGCCATGAGGTGAGGCCGCTCTCCGCCAGCGACCTGATCTTGTCCAGCACGGAGTCGAACTCCGGCTGCAGCGACGGCTTGGCCCTCCAGGATGCTTTGTCGGAGGCGGGCCCCGCGATCGGCAGGGCAAGGCGCTCGTTGGCTTCGGTGGTGGCGATCACCCAATCCCTGCGCCACTCCTCCCACCTTCCGCCAGCAAGGCCGGGAATGTAAGGAGTCGGCAGGTCGCTCCTTATCTGGAAGTAGTACCCTCCCACTTCGTCCCTGCTCCTTCCGGACCTCACCAGAATGAAGAAGTAGCGGAAGAGGATGACACAGGGCCGAACTCCTACGAACATCTCGCATAGGTGCACGAAGATGGACGTCAGGAGGAGGGAGTGCGGCGTCAGATGCTGAAGTTGGAGGCCGAAGTCTTCCAGCAGCAGCAGCAAGAATGAAGAAATCGGCAGTCCCACGCCGGCGGAGACATGCGAGGTGAATAGCACGAACTCCCCGGCACGGAGGTTGCCAAGGGGAACCGAGCCTGCTCGCACCCCCCAGCCGGTCTCCTGAGCACTCCACCCAAGCAGGCAGCGCACTGTGTTCAGCTCTCCCTCGGTCTGGAAGCGACGGGGATGAACAAGGGATGCCATCTCTTGGTGGGTGAGGAAGGAGCCTGTGTAAGGGGGAGAGAAGGGCGAGGAAAGCTCGGAGGCAAAGGGGCGCAAAGGCTGGAGGAAGAAGACGAATGCGGGAAAGCAACCGTGGAATGCGGTATGCCCCGTTATAAAGCATGACTCAACCGGCGCGCCCCGGAACCGTCGCCGGAACTCAAGCGACGCCCGCACCCGGAGTTAGCCGCCCAGTCCATAACGTGGGGGCCCAGGCCCACATGTCAGGGAGGGTGGGTAATCAACGAGGGTGCGAGAAGGCGGGATCCGAACCGTCGCCCGCGCGCGTGAAGCAAGGCGAAAGCCGAGCTGACGTGCGCGCATTAATCGCAGGCGTGGCCGAGCTTTTCGGGAGCTGCGCCGGTGGTAAATGATCCGTTTACTCCGGCCGCAGCAATGCCGAACGTCGCGTGTGTGACTAGGTGAACCACTGATCGTGGGGCCCATAGTCAGTAATCCGTTGCGACGTGATGAAGCAGCAACCAACCCAATGGGTGGTCAAAGCCGGTCAAGACCCCTGCGGAAAGGAGCTTCAAGCTATACAGAGCCAAATCGCAGAAGTGGCCCCACCTGTGGGTTCGTACCTCTCCCAAGGTGGGCCCGGGGGCCACTGTCGGTACCCTGTAACAGGGATACCCACTCTTACTGCAGCAAGGCAGGACCCGCGTAGTTACCCGTAGCTGCGCGGGAAAGATGGAGTAGCCAGGCCCCACAGGCCAGGTTTTTCCCTCACCAGGCCAACGGCCCCGGACCGTTCCCCGCCTGAGGATGGGTCCGGTGACGCCACGTGTCTACACAAAAGGGAAGCTCCGAGCTGACCGCCGAGGCCTCGGACCCCCAGAGGGGTCCGGGACCTCCTGCGCCCGTCCGGACTCCCCTCACCGTGTAGGGGTCCGGAGCCGCCACGTGTCCCGGAGACGTGGGATTGTGCGCGAGTCTTCCGCAGGAAGACTTGCCCACCTACCGCATTTAATGCGATGGACAAGGCGTGCTCTGCTGCCGCGGTACACAAGACAGCCTTTTGTCAGGCCCCGCTGCGCGCCGCTTATTACCAAGGAGGAAGGAGCACAGTGCAGCCGCCTGAGCCGCGCCCGCGCAGAGCCCGTCTGCCGCGTTAAATTGATACGACGGCCCGGCACTTTTCCATCATGCCACCTACGCCGCTCCCTACACAGCCGCTCAGCTACGTGACAGGCGATGCTACTAGCTGCGTCAGGCTCCGTCTCGACAAAACAGCGCCAAGACATGATGGACGGAGGGCTCCGGGAGCAGGCGAGGGAATCCAAGAGAGAGATCTCCTTTGCCTGCAACGCCATAATGTATGAACACTCCGTTATTTTATATTGCATCGTTGGACCCACCTGTCGGGGATCCAACAGCCGTGTACGCACCCCCTTGAGATATAAAAGGGAGGTGCCCGCTGTGCACAGGACAATCTCCACAATCCAGACAGGCTGAAGCTCTCGCACCTCACTCTCGTGGGAAGGCAATACAACACACAGTGGACGTAGGGTATTACGCTCCGGCGGCCCGAACCACTCTAAATCTTGCTGTGTTCATCGAGTTCTTGAGAAAGATTGACCTAAGACTAGCTGACCCCCGAGTACACACCCTCTGGGCTAGGGCGGGTGCCTTCCGCCACCCGGCTGTGGTTTGCAGCACCACGACATTTGGCGCGCCAGGTAGGGGCCAGCTGGTCGCATTTCTTCATCTTCTTCGTCCCCATGGTTCGCGTAGACGACGTGGAGATGACGGAGGGGGTGGCGTCCTCCACGCCACATGCCTCTCGCGTTCCTGCTCTAGGGGCAACTGTGCCTGTGGAGCAGGCACCGTTGGCGGTGGCGCGCGCCGCCCGCCGGCAAGAGTCAGGGCGCCCGTCAAGGGTCCCCTCACAGGCTGCGAGCGGCGGAGCGCTGGCAGCGGCTAGGGAGTTGCTTCGCAACCCCCCGGCTGAGGCAGCCTCGCCAGACGCCCTGAGGCAGTGGCGGGACGACGTCGATCGTCTCCTCCATCTGGCTCAGGCCTCCCCCAGTTCTGCAAAGACTGGGCAACGACCTCCGCCTGGCAACGCGGTGGTACCTTACCACCAGCGTCAGGGCGGTGCATCGGCATCTGTGCGCTCCCCTACCGTGAGGGGTGCACGAACAGAAGACTTGCGGGCGGAGCTCAACCGCCGGCGCGCGGGGGAGGATGCCCGCATCGCTGTCGAGAGGGCGCGAGAGCGCCGTCTCAACTTTGAGGGACGCAACCTCAATGTTGATCTGGACGCGGCGGCACCCAGGCCTCCGGTGAACGCCCGGATTCAGTCGGGCGCACCGGTGGCCGGGGTGGGCTGTGCTGCGCTTACGGAGCACCTCCGCGCCGTGGCGTGGCCACCCAAGTTCCGCCCCCACCTGCCGGAAAAGTACGACGGTACTACTAACCCGTCGGAATTCCTGCAGGTGTACGTTACCGCCATCACAGCGGCTGGTGGCAACGGCGCCGTCATGGCAAGCTACTTTCATGTAGCCTTGTCTAGGCCAGCCCGGACCTGGCTCATGAATCTCACACCCGGGACGATCCAGTCCTGGGAAGAGCTCTGTGCGAGGTTCACAGCGAACTTCGCCAGCGCCTACCAGCAACATGGTGTGGAGGCACACCTTCACGCCGTGAGGCAAAAACCCGGGGAAACGCTTCGGGCTTTCATCTCGCGCTTCACCAAGGTACGGGGTACCATTCCTCGTATCTCAGATGCTCGAGAAGCTGGCGACGCACGAGGTGGAAAGCGTCACTACGCTTTTCTCCCTGGCAGACAAGTGTGCCAGGGCCGCTGAGGGCCGTGCATGGCACTCAGCCCCCCAAGATGGAGATACCAAAGCTGGTGGCTCCAGTGCTACCGCTCAGGGCGGTGGCAAGAAGAAGAAGAAGAACCGGGGTCGCGGGGAGCCGCATTCCGGCGGACCAGTCGTTGCAGCAGCAGCGCCAGCAGCGGCGCCGGCTGTGGCTGCAGCGGCTGGGGGCCAGAATACACACGGCAAACGCCCTCGCCCGCAAGGTGGAAGCGGAGGTTCATGCCCAGTGCATCCCACCGCTCGTCACAGCGCCGCTGACTGCCGCGAGATCCAAAAGCTCGCGAAACGGGTCAGTGGGCGGCGTGAGCAGTCCTCTAAGGATGGCTCACCTCCTCCTCGCCAGCGGGCCGGCAAGGAGAAGGCCTCTGACAGTGGGGCCGCGGCCGGGGAGAAGGAGCTGGGGTACCAATCCCCCGCCCGAGAGCTAAAGGGCGTCTATCACAACGACGACTCCGATTCCGACAACGGCGACCGCCGCAAGAAGCTGTACGTAATGTATGGCGGGAGCTGGGAGCTTGTCTCCCGGCGGGACGTGAAGACCCTTCGCCGGGAGGTCCTTTCGGTGAAGCCGGGGGTCCCGTTATTTTATATTGCATCGTTGGACCCACCTGTCGGGGATCCAACAGCCGTGTACGCACCCCCTTGAGATATAAAAGGGAGGTGCCCGCTGTGCACAGGACAATCTCCACAATCCAGACAGGCTGAAGCTCTCGCACCTTCTCACTCTCGTGGGAAGGCAATACAACACACAGTGGACGTAGGGTATTACGCTCCGGCGGCCCGAACCACTCTAAATCTTGCTGTGTTCATCGAGTTCTTGAGAAAGATTGACCTAAGACTAGCTGACCCCCGAGTACACACCCTCTGGGCTAGGGCGGGTGCCTTCCGCCACCCGGCTGTGGTTTGCAGCACCACGACAATGGGTGTGATCCTGTTCACGTTGCACTTGCTGCAGCAATGAAGCACAAAAGTTTCAGAAACTCTACTTGCATTCCCTGGCCGAGCTGGGGGTTGGTGCGCCTTTTCTTTAATTGATTATTACTAAACCGGATTTCAATGAGCCTTTTCTTTAATTGATTGCTAAGTAGTGTAAGTTGATTAGATACTTATATCAAGTAAAGATGAGTCACTAAACAAATCACGACATTTTCAAAAGCTTTACACGATGTCCACAAGCCTCGTCAGCAGCGTGCGTTCCATTGCTGCTACAGCGCTTGAACTGATTGACCAGCTTGCACCTACATCTACATCTACCGCTCTTATCCCCGAAACACAAAATGAAGCCCAAACTTCTGCAGAGCCGTGTAGCCCTGGGAAGAAGTAAACAGCATCTGAAAGCAACAGCCGAATCCTGGTGAATGCAATGCGAAGCAACACAACGGAAAAGGTAATCCGTACTGATAGGGGGCATAAGAGTACAAACAGATGTCCGGAACAAAGAATAATTGTGCTGAAGTTACACGAGTATAGTTTCTGTTTTCAACCCAACGAGAAAGTAAAAAATGACCACAAAACTTTAATTTGGTGCTCTAATATTCCAGAATTATGAGAAAAAAGTACAACATTACAGTCTATCACCATTGCCTCATTACACAACTCAATTATTCGCCAAAATCCAGATAGTAGACGGTACTTTCCGGAAACATTTTATTCAAGCGCTTACCATAAATAAATCAGGAACTTCAACCGGCACTAGTCAAATGCCGAGACACATTTGAGAAGGGCACTGCAGAATAATAAAAAAAACTCAAACCGCAGTCTCGACAAAGGAGCTAGAATCCGGCAGCAACATATCCTGGAAACTTCAAAATGATTTAGAGCGCTATGATCAGGCGCAAGCAAGCTATAGCACACCAGGGTGAACTGCCGATTCTTTCTGAGTTTTGCACCTGAAAAGACAAATGTACCCTTCCCAGTCAGAACCAATAAGAAATATGCTTCGTTTGGAAAATAAATAGAAAAGAGAATGGAGAAACAGAGGCATATTTACTAGTTAATATTAATATCATAGCAGTGGTGTATTACTTGTGTCACATCTAGAATTCATATTAACCAAACTTACGTGTGGCCATGGAAGGTACCGATGCAGCTGACCAATATTAGTGTATCAAAACCAATGCTAGCACAACGAATATTTGCTCAATCTAAACAACTTTTTAAAAATGTTAACACAAGATGATAAATTTCTTTAGTGCTTCACCAAATAGCATGAGAAACCGAGGAACTAATTGCAATTTTGTGAATTATTTACAGAAAATATTAAATGCAGACCTTAAGAGATTAACAGTAACAAATTCTATTCCCTGTTTTGGTTTTGCAGTTCCATATTGATTGTCTTGTCAAAGTTAAGATTTTGGTAGAGACATTCAGATGATTAATTTTTAAAAAAGATGGAATCAAAGACACCTTTGCTAATAGGAAAATCTCAGCAGCTACATAGGAACACAGAGGCAAAACACTATACAAATCATGTGGCACTTAATAACCTTTCTGGTATGGTAGTGGTAGCTAGTATACATCACTATGGACCTCAAAAGTAACAAGCATCGACCATGTACAAGATTGAAAAGCAACACAGCTTGCCAATGGGTTGCACGGTACTAATATGTACATCCAGTCAACATTTTCTATTCCGTAATTAAATGTTGAGTTAGTAAACGACTGTGCTGCTCTACAACTCCTAAGAGCATTCACGAGTTCTTCAATCATAATCATGCACACCAATTTAGGCAATAGTACACATAACAAAAATGTGAATTTGGAATGCACCATCACATAAGTTTGATTCAAAAGCTACCATATTTGTTGAATAAAGCAACAGATGAGAGCTTGACCAATGAAGTTGAACAAAAGAGGCTTAAAATAATACCTGTTGCAAAACGCACGAGATGCATAATTGTGATTGTTGCAGTTGCTGCATATCCAGTCTCCGTCGCGCCATTTTGCCCTAGCAAGGTGTTAGAGCATATGTGCTACAGTTAGCTAACTCAGATTCTATCAGATGAAAGTAAATTTTTTAACTCAGATTCTATCAGATGAAAGTAAATTTTTTATGCCAGTTTTAAGTAAATCTTAATTCTTGCACAATGCAAGCAAAACATATTTGCACAAAGCAGAAATTTTCATGAAGCATCCATTCAACAATGGCTGAACCTTGATTGTGTGTAATTGACTTTAAGATTTTCAGCTTATTGTAAGGTTTACTAAAATGCAATTAGGGTATATACAGTACCCTAATTGCATAACATAAATGGAAATGTCAATCAATGCATGAACTTGGAAAAGTAACGGTGCAAACAATAAGGTCCACAATCCTACAGAATTAATTATCTGAAATCTTATTCCTAACCGTCTCTAGGTTTCTCAAAATGTTCCACAAGATTTATTTAGGTGCAATTTTCTTTAATCTCCAACAGCCATGAACTCGTAACTTCCTTTTAACTTTCCTTTACCTGAAGCAATTATACATATTCAAAAATATTTAAAACTCAAACCTTCTAAGCCAATTTCACTTTGCTATTTTCTGTGACTTATAATGTTTCGGTTATTTAGTATCATATTCCCACCAGACCTTAAGTATCATATTCCTACCTTATCACTATCTTGCACATGATACATTTCTAAGAACCTCTAAAGCAATGATGAAAAATCAAACACAACTTTTTGGTATTACTTGATTGTTGGCCCTTAAATTCTAACATTTGCCACCAATTTGATAAAGTTTACAAAGATCATAATTCATAGCATAGTATCTTTGATTTAGGATGAAGCTGTACCCTTTTCCCATTAGACCAGACATTGCCTGCCCAGATGGTAGTGCCATTGAGCTCCCATTGTCAAACTTGGAAAAGGCTGCCTGGCCATTGCTGCTTCCAGCTCCTTGCTCAATACCCAAAAACAAATTATTAGTGCCTGCTGTCTGCGATCAAATGAAACAAGAAAATCATTAAATCAATACCATGAAGTATTTAGGCAATATGTCAAAACAGTTAAGCAGGTCATAAATATATACCGAGAGCGGATAATTGTCATTTCCTGGATTTAGCCTTTTATTATCCCAGTCATTGGCAAGTTCCTCTGATGCCAATCGCTTAGTTCCTAACGCTGAAACAAACAGAGATTGAGAACCAAGATGACATAATCTGTTGATATCAAATATAAAATTAACAATAGTAGCCATTATAATACTAGATGAAGGAATTAAGCATGACAAACGAATAACAAACTGCGAAAAGGCCATTTATGCTGATCACACAAAAAAGGTGGATTTCAATTTTAATAAGCATGCGCCTACAATTTATATTGGCAATTAGATTGATTGAAACATTCAGGCAGACAAAATTCACAGCATGCACCGTACCGGATGGTAAATATGCAATAGTTACTCCAACAGAGATGTTGGTATTTTGAATGGGTCAGGATAAACAACACAGTAGGAACTGAGAAAATGATTATCTTACTGGAAGAGGCATCTGATGTTGTAGTTTTCATTGTTGTGGAGGGCATGCCTGATGGTACAGGTGCACCGCACTCTTTGCACTGGAAAAGAGAGATTAAGAAGGGTGTTAGTGCTTTAAAGAAAAAGTAGAAACAATAGCACATCAAAGTTCAGAGGGCATGATCCAAAAAGATGACAATAGCTAAGGCTAACTATGATATCAAATGAATCAGACTTGCATATAATCACCTGAGTACGAGATGAATAGTTATGAAAACCACAGCTACAGAGCCAATCTCCATTACGCCAGTCCTTTGGGACACCTGGAAACTGATTTGTGTTGTTGTTTCCAAATGGCCAACCAGAAGACTGCATCCCATATCTACCAGCCAACCCATAGGACCAGTTTGCATTTGCAAGTAGTTGCTGCTGCAAAGGTGAATTGGCAGCCATCCCAAAGTTCATCTTATATGCAGAAGCAGAAGCAGCAAGGCTTTGTAGTCTTGCAATATAAGCTGCATAAGCTGGCATTGCCATCCCTGCCATTTGCAATGCTGGCATTGCTGCTTCCTCCTTGGGCAGGCCACACTTTTTGCAGTTCTTTCTGGATGCATAATTATTGTTACTGCAACCTATTCATCCATTTGCCGCATAAACCAACCAGCACAGTAGGCAGAAGAACAATGCACCGAAGCACACGCACACCCACCACCACCACCACGACCAGCCATCCCGCACAAACCCATAGAAAGGAATAGACACACGCACACTAGTCATTACTCAGCACACTTATTGGTAATTTTCTAATCTTATCTAAGTACAGCATCATTCAATGAACAAAATAAACAGCGGGAATCATTAAAATTTTCTAATACGTAGCAGCAACAATTCATGCACAAACAAAAATCATCGAAATATCTCATTTTTTTATTAAAGAGCATGACTGTTCTTTATAGAAAGCTTAACGAGTGCCAGTCAAATAATTTTTAGACTTCCCCTTTCTAATTTAAGCAAAGCTTCTATCTCCTTTGGACCCTTTTCATTTTACACTAGGAAGAAAGTAAACTAACTTGTCTAATGAACATATTCACCATGTGGCTAGACAACAGAAAATCCAGGTAAGGCAGCCTAATAGTTGCCAGGGCCATATCAACATACAAGGTTCCATCCAGTAATACGGTGTGGGGAAAAAACACAACTGACGGTGACAAAGACGAAGTGCTTGGTTGCCTAAACTTTCGACACAGTGCATGGGGAATGGATCATGGCTCATGTATTACATCTCCCTTGGGTAGGAGAAGAAGCATGTTAATTGCATCTCAACATCACGCCCTAGCCTGCCCTTGTTCCACTTCACTTTTTTACTTGACATTCCAGGTGGATATAGAAGAGGGGGGGAGTTGGGAGACCCTAAATCTAAATCCACATCTAAGGCCCGGGCAGAAACATAATAAGCAGAAGAAAAAAAAATAAGCGGGGCGTTGCGAGAGAGGTGTTACCGGTGCAGATCCAGTCCCCGGCGCGGGGCAGCCACTTGGAGTCGCGCGGGGTGTTGGGGTCGACGAGGAGGCGCGGCTGCTTGCAGCGGTTGCAGAGCGAGCGGAAGGCGTAGTTGCGGTTGCCGCAGCCACCGCAGTCCCAGTCGCCCTCGCGACCGCCTCCGCCCCCGCCGCCGCCGGAACCCGACCCGCCCGCCGACGAGCCAGCGCCTGCGCCTGCGCCGCCGCCTCCTCCGGCCATCGGGAGGTTACAAGGGTTGGGGCTGCGGGTGGAAATGGAGGAGGAGCCGAGGAGGTGGGGGATTTGGTTTGGTTTGGTGCGGGGGCGTGGGATTTGAGGCGAGAAGAGAAGAGAAGAAGAGAGAAGGGAAGGCCAGGAAAGGGAAATGGGGGAAGCCAACGACGGGATCCGAGGGGGGAGCGCAGGGTATATTCGGCTCCGACCGCCACAGACTTGTGTGTAAGGATTTAAATCGTTTATTTTTTTTCTTTTTTCTTATTTCCCCTTTTGAGGTGCCTCCATTTACTTTCTCTTTTTTTTCACTTGTTGTTTCTACGAATTGTTTTCACTTTTATTACGACTCAGGAATTAAAAATGCAGCAACTCTAATACAACAAGGATTATGTTACACAAGAAACATATAATTGACATAATAGGTAAGTATAGGAATTGTGTATAATTGGAAAAAATAGTGAGACAGCAATGGTTTTTCCTACAGTTCAAGGTGATTTGGTATCTGAATTTGGTCCTTAAATGATGGATTCAAATTACTTTTTAATAATGAAGTGTGTTTCGGCATTCAGCATGAGAAGAAGAATATGGGCAAAAACATTATTTCGAGTCCAAAACAGTTGTAGCTAGCTATTTCTCTTCTCATTTTTCTAAAAAAAATATTTCCCTTCTCAAAGTAATTAGGCACCATCCTCAAAGTAAAATCGGGTGGTGACAGCCTAGTAGGGTGCTAGTGTGTTGCAACGGTTTTAAAATTATTGTGCACAAGTCTTGTTGCATACCAATATTGCTAATAAAGTATTAAAAATTGTGAAAAATATAAATGCATAATGGTTTGGTGGAAGATAAGTTTTTCCCTCAATTTACATTACATGTCATAATAAGTACAGTTCAATTAGATATGTCATAATAAATACATGATTTTGTGGCAATTTGGAGGTTTAGCCCCGACTTAACTGAAAGAAGTGACGGAAATATCAAATACGGAATGAAAGTTAGAAGTCAATTTCATATAAGGGAGAAAAATTCATGAGGTCAAGGAAAGGAATTAGTTATTTGCCAATATAAAATAAGGAATTTTCTATTAAAAAATTAGCTCTTCTCATACACATGAATCTTTTTTGAGGGAAAATACACATGAATCTTTTGCCCATAGCCTATGTGGAACACTTTGGCTATTTCTCTTGGATTTTCTTTAGATGTTTCTAATTCTACTTTTTATTGAATGCCGGGAATCAGTAGGGTAGGATAAGGAAGAAACTCATGTATTATAGTAGTAGAGAAGAGATGTGTGAATTGATCCAGCCTTAGTGTCATCCATGCTTGTGGTTTTTAATATTGTGAGCATTGACAGCAATAGCAAGCCTTTTAGCGCGATTGTCAAGAAGACATCTAGCTCTTCTCTAGAGTATTCCATAACTTTAATCAAATCCAGAAGGATTACTGATTAAGCATAATAATATGGTTCATCTAACCTAAATGAACAATCTCAACATGAAGTGTGATTGCATATAAAAAGAACATGTTCGATGAACAGGGAGCACTAAAGCAGATAAACTAGAGCATATGAGCAACATCAATGGATGGTAGATACTAATCCGTAGGAATAGCATGAGTAATTAGTTAAATTAAGGTTGAATGCACTAAATTGTCCTATATGTGATTGCATCTCAAGCATCTCTAAACTATTTTCCTCTATATACCTTCCAACTAATATCCAATCTCCGCTATGATCTTCAATGACTCAATTGCATTAGCACACTTACTTCTCAATTGCAATAGCACACTTACTTCTCAATTGCAATAGCACACTTACTTTCAAATACTAAGAAGAGTCCTTAGCAGAAGACTGCTTTTACAAAAATACCATATGCTTTCAACATACTACACCACCTACTATGATTATATCTAGTAGCTATGTCATCTAGATCGATTACTAAAACATGGATTAAGGGACTATTCGGTTCATATATTGGAAGGTTGGCACCATTTGCCATGAAAGTTTGCCAAAGTTGTCTAGGACTACTACCTTAAAATCGTAAGAACAAAGTTGACATGGAGCCACATCCTACACATTGTGCAACTTGCTAGTCTTAGTGAAGAAAATAAAAAAAATCCCCATACATGGGACTAGCTCTCATAAAATATAAAAAAAAATATCCACAACCCGTGCAGATCAAAGATGAGGCAGCAAAGAATACCGACGATCTATTTTTAAGTGGTCATGTAGTTGCGATTTCCAGTTAGAAACCTTATTTCCATCCCTACGCATGCATCATATTGGTCAGTTTTCGATGATTTCTATTGAAACACATGCTATATTTAAGTTAGCTTCCTTTTTTTTGAAAGGAAATAAGCTAGCTTCTTTTGTTTCATGGAGAACCGTTATTTATTGAAAACATCATGCACAAACACTTTGGTACATCTAGGTCGCTTAACGGTTATTACCATTTGACAGGAAGCACCCTGCGAACATTACTGTTGTCAATCTCAATACATCTAATTCGGATGCCGCCAGCAAGTTGCGCAAACTGGATCTACACTTGCATAGATGGTAGTCGCCTGGTTCATGACTCCCTGTGGGGGGTTCTGGAAATCGGTCAGGCGGTCAGGTTCGAAGCTAGGATTATGGACTGGTAAGGATATTAGATGGAGGAATAGGCCAATCCGATGGGACATGGAATGGCTACTGAGTAATGAATCATGTGAAGCATGCGTTACAGGGTAATAATATTATCAGTTGATCCTGTTACAAAATTCAATTTTCGATGATAATTCAAGCAAATAGTGTATTTTCCCCTCAACAAAATTAAACACATTTTATTATAGCTGAACCAGCTCAATTACAGAACAACCGCCATGCTGCTTTCAGCTCAATTTTGTACAAATATTTTCAGGCTTCAGTTTCATACGAAGAAAATTAAACAATCCGAAAGCTTTGATCATATCAATCAACTATCAACCTAAAATAAAAAAATAAAAAAAAGCTCAAATGATCCAACCACCTGCTTTCAGTTTTTTTTTCCGCCATTGAACAATCTCATAGTCAAACAGTAATAAATTTCATACAGGAACTGGAGTCACTTCTTCCGCTTGTAAGCTATTGTAGTAGTCAACAAGGACTTTCCACCCTCCACGGCACATGAAACCGTCAGGAGGGTTCTCACCATTTTTGGCAAAAGTGCGCATCTGGTTCATATGTAAGCTTATTTGTGAGTAGGTGTAATCATCAACAACAACAACAACAACATAGCCTTTTTTCCCAAGCAAGTTGGGGTAGGCTAGAGATGAAACCCGAAAGAAATAAGTTCAAGGTTCAGGCACATTGATAGCTAGTCTCCAAGCGCTCCTATCCAAAGCTATCTCTTTAGAGATATTCCAATCCTTAAGGTCTCTCTTAACCGACTCATCCCATGTCAGTTTAGGTCTACCTCTACCCCTCTTTACATTATCGACCCGCTCAAGAACCCCGGTGTAATCATCACTACGACAAAATCTTATATAACAAATATGGTGAAAACTAATGAGCCCACCTTTGTTCCTGAGATGAACAGAAAATCTTGACTGCGTGAAGGATCAAAGAAGGCCATCTTCTTTGCCACAGTATCATAAGCTGCTACCTGAAACGGATAACAAAACAAGTGTGTTCAAGTTTTTCTTTAAAAAATGATAATAAGTCAAAGAAATTTTAAAATGAATCAAACTGAATCCCTAGTATGTACATCAGTTTTGTGTCTTGTTCTTTTTTTTTTCTTCAAAGCACATGTGCTATATGAATAGTGAAACTTCACCAATTTCTGAAAAATATAACTTCATGGTATTTAAAAGAAATACAATAATTGCTTGGAGCTGAGTGTGCAGATCAACGCTAAACAAAAGTAAATTCCTATCATGACAGATAAACAGTGTAATATCTCATTTTTGTATGATGTAGTTGTCACTGATTCCCAGCTCAGTAGCATAGGTGGAACTGATAGCTCCTATTCCTTTGCTGAAGTTAACAAAGAGTAAAACTTGTACTCGCATAACAAGGAAATGATTTCTTATTAATATTATATTATGCAAATACCATCAGATTCATCGACTATTCATATTTTAGTAAATGCGCATAAAATGCAAATAAAAAGGGATTAAATGCTGAAATACAACTCTGAAGATTAATGCAACAGGACAAAGAAAAGGGACATTGTATTGAGGTTTATGGACCTCCAACGGTTTAATGAATAATGTTAAATGCTAAGGAGACTTGTATCAATCACCTTGAAGGGCAGTATGTTGAGTTTCTCTAAACCTGGAGCCATGCTCAAGACCATCTTTCCATGGTCCGGGTTGTACAAATCCCTCTTTTCTGTGGGATGGCCCATCCCAGCAGGATCACGGCCTACTATGTAGAAATTGGCACCAGCATTAATCCGTGCTTTTGCATGCCACTGAACTTCTGTTGGGCCAGCATAATGCATTGGAGAGGGAAATATAGACACTATAGTAGTCTCAGGATCAAGGACTCCATCTTCTAAGACCTGTACAAATCAACTTCAGCAATTTCCATGATACATCTGGTAAACATTTAAGATGACAAATGTATACCTTGCTGTGTTGTTCCATTCTAACAGGCAGTGGGACATCATCAGCTTTCGTATATCCACCTAATGGATGTAGTAGTAGGATGGGATTCTTGTAGCCCATTTCCAAGAGACGCCTTCTAGTGTCATTCATCAACAGTGCATGACCATTATGTACTGGATTTCTCAATTGGAAGGCAAACACAGCATCAGCCCCCCTCTTGTCGAACTCATTCCTGAGTTGCCGAGGTGAAAGTCTGTAGTGATCAAGACCATCATTGTATTTGATGGGTTCCAACACCTCCAGATCACCACCAATCAGCCAGTTCCCAGCTGACGCAATAGCCTCATCAACATAGGGTAAACCAGGTGCAGTTGTACCCCATGTTCTTGCGATTCTTTCTTCTTTATTATGGGGGTATATTTCGATTCTGAGGAACAGAGATGAATGTATCATAATCAAACATTTTGACAGGAACTCGGCATAGAAAGGTAGGAGTTATATGACAAAGAACACATTACACTAGCTAAGAAAGTGTTCTTGCAATTTCACCTAAGTTGCATACATGGCATATAATGTAACACAACGCTACAATAGTATTTTATTGGCAAAATTAATGTTAAAAAGTGGAACATTGACACTGCTATGTAAAAGCCAATGGTGACACTTTGACTAACTTCATGGCCTACGCAAGCTGCCCAAAGAAAAAGGTACTACTAATATGCACAAAAGGAATGATTTCTGTATCTTATACGTCAATCATCCTTAACTGAACAAGAGAAATCCAGAATATTGCATTAATAATTTGTATCAGGGTAACTTCTTCTAGTGCCCTGGTACCTCTGCCATATTGAGCTGACCAAGTTGAACTTTGTGCGGTGAACTATCAGCATACAAATGCCTTTTTTCGTAATATCAGTTCTCGTATATAGCTTCATGCTTTAATAAATTAAATAATATGCTGTGTCTGATTTCAGCATTTAACTAAGGAATGCATCTTTGAGTTATCAATAGGAAATAATCCTTGTCAGTATGCCGTATCCAGTAATATCAGTCTAACTAGGGATCATGATGTCAGAATGGTCAAAGTAGGCATGGGGAGGTTAACTTTTCCGATTTTTCCTCAAAATTCATCCTGAAGGAAAAGCAATGATGAGTTTACACAACTAGATCTTTAGAGAAAGGACTAATTAGGACCTTAATATGCCTGGATCATTTGAATGGATGTAGTTGAGAGACTAATGGAAGGGGGTGACAAGATGATGGTGACATTGCTCCATGCTCCAGAAAAGAGGGCAAATGTCAAGAAGAGATCCTCAGCATGAGATGTGATCACATCAAGATGACAATTTGCAAGGGCCACGCAAAAAAAGCATTATTGCTCTTATAATCAACTAATAATCACCGAGCACAAAGATATTTAATTTCAAATCAAATTGATATTTGTTATTAAATATGTAGTTCAGATGGGCCCTTTTAAGTAGCATCCGTAACAATGAAGATAACGTACCATTTGACCAATGGTCATATAACCTGATGACCATTCACAGAGATATCAAAGCCAAGTTGCTCACTAATCATATGGCCAAATACACATCACGAGGAAATCATTGTGCAATAAGAATGAAAGCGATGTGATGGAAAAGGACAGCGCCTTCAAGGAGGACAATAGCTTTTTGCCAAAAAATTCTCATCCATTGAGCTTGCCAGTACTGGTATGGTCCCCAAAGGTACCCAAAAATGTGGACTAGAAAGAACAAGCCGCAAACTTGAGATGCTTCGTGGGAATTTTCCGCAGCTGAAATCTCATAAAGTTGGTTAAGTGGAGATGGAATTCTTTATCAGGCAATGCTTGCTACTCCTATTTGCTACATTCCTCTAATACGCCCATATGCAAATCAGCAACCAATACCTACCAAGCATGATGCCTTCCTTGATGGCAAGAATCTCAATTGGATTGCGAATATATCGTCCACACAAAAAAAAAAACCACGAAGTTGTAACGAACATCGCGGTTACTAACATATTGTAAGCACGTAATAATAAGTTGTGATTGATCGAACCAAGTACCCAAAATGGCAACACGGAAAACGCGTAAGAACACATCATCATGTTTTGGCAAAGAAGAATATAAGAAACGGAGGAGCAGGACGGACCTGCGCAGGATGGCGACGACGCCGCAGTCGGGCCCTTCTAAGGCGACGTCAGGCTTATCCCCGATCCGCTCCTTGTCGGCGTCCCCGATGGCGAGCACGATGGGGAGCGACATGTTGACGAGGCCCCCGTCGGGGAGGCGGATGCAGTTGAAGTGGAGGCTCTGCAGGTACTCGGCCTCCCGCATGAACCCGCGCAGCGGGCTGGCCCACCCCTCGGCGAGCACGTGCGCCCACTGGAGGTCGACGGGCGCGAGGCGCACCCGCGGGAGCGCGTTCGCCTCCGCGCGCAGCGCCGGAAGGCGGTCGGGCGGGGCGACGAGCTCGACGAGCGCCCCGCCGTCCGGGTCGATGAGGGAGCTGCGGACGGACATGGCGCGGCGGCGGCGGTGGTGGCGCGGGGACGGGGAGCGGGAGTGATGGGCGGCGAGGCCGGGGCGGGAGGGGAGGAGCGGGTGCGCGAGCGAGGCGGTGGCGCGGAGGCGAGCCGCGGGGGAGGGGGAGGGGTGGTGGAGGCGGGGAGGAGTGAGGAGGTGGGTGGTGGCCATGGATGCGCGCGAGGTGTTCGACCGCGCGGGGCGCTTCGTTGCGGTGGCGTCGCCTGACGAGGCGCCACCTGATTTGTCTGTCTGTCTGATGCTTTCTATTCTATACGATCTACATGGAGGTGAGCAAAGTATTTTTATAGGGGCAGTGGCAGTAGTATGGGTTTACTCTTTGACCCAAATCTTTGAAGATATCATTGAAAATGACTTTGCGATTTAAAAGTCAAATTCATTTATTGCATTGCTTTTTACCAAGAATGTCAGTAAACTACCCCTCTTTCATGTAGGACTTTTTTATATGGTTTTATTGTACTCCTTGAAATAGTATGCATGAAGTAACAAATTATTGAAAATATCTTTGAACTAGAAAAACGATTTGCATTTAGGAACGGAAGGAGTATATATAATGCTAGTTTTAATGACCAACCAATACCGTCAAATTAAACAACCCAAATCCATATGGCACACTTTTACCTTGTAGAGAGTTATCTGGCATGCTGGTCCCTCTAAATAGCAGTTTTGCCAAACGGGATAAAAATAAGTGTAAACAATATAGTGAAATACGTACTGAGAAAAAAAAGAGAGATAATTTTGTGGTTCTTCATTGAAAATAAATGTTAAGGAGAAATTTGTGCCCCGTCATTCGAAATTAATAAATGTACGGACAATTTTGTGGCTCTTCAATCAAAATAAATATACAAGGACAACTTTGTGTTTCTTCATTCTAAATAAATGTAAGGAGACTTTGGTGGCTCCTTCTCCATTTAACTGTAGCTTTGCAATATTTACTCATGTTTGATGAATTTTCTTTCCTGGTTGATGGGCCGTTGGCGGCGCATCGCGAGGCTTTACCGGCGAGCAAACGATTCCTCCTGGGTCGATGTCAGCACAAAAGAAAATGCGATTCCCATCGCACGGCCGTCCGCGCCGCGAGGCTCACGTCCACAGGCCAACCCTTTTTCTTTTGAAAGTCCACAGAGCAACCCTCTGTCGCGCATAGATCCCCTGCTCCGCTACTTGACATGGAGCCGCAACGGAACGGGAGCCTCACGTCCTTTGCCCGGCTCAGGACGTCCTTTATACTTCCACAATGATATAGTGATGCTTTAAAAAAAGAGTTTCGAAATGAATGTATCAACCTCTCAGAGCTACAGTGTACAAATTTGTACACCATAGTAAGCACATTTGATAGTTTTGATGCCCATTCATTTGTACACTGTAGCTTTGAGAGGTTGATACATATTCACTCATTTCGAAACTCTTTTCTTAGTTTTCTCTTCCCAGGTCTGAGACAAACTGAGTGGCGGTTGGCGAGTAGAATTGACAAGAACAATGAAATAATTTTTAATGGAATTGGCACCTGCTCAAGTTCTTGTCCCACTCCACATTTTCTTGGCATCGCTTGAAATAAGCATAGTATTCCACTCTGTGCAGAGTAATGCCCCAATTCTCTCCTTTCTTAGCATCACTCAAGCCTCACATTGTAGAGGGTTTTAGGCCAAATATGTTTCATTTAAGATGCCAATTAAAAGTAAGATAGAAATTTTAATAACATACATAATTCATGCGGAAGTTTAAAAGACCCGTGTGACTGGCTATGTGCCTAGCTGTTTGCTCACTTCGAGTTAGATCAAGTATTACTACCTATTAAATACAAGATTTTGGACCCCCTGCCCCGTGGACTCTGGGCCGTCGACCCTGCTGCCTGTTGTGGAATGAATGGAAATGAGAGAGAATCGTTGTATTGATGGGGAGAGATTTTACATATATACTCTGCTAATAGACATGGAAATGGCCCTTTCGAGGCACCCCTTCGGGGTGGCAGTTCCCCTTTGTAATTACCCACTAATTACTTAATTAAATAAAGAGAACATATCTGGTGCAAACTACAACTCCATGAAAAACTACGGCAAAAAAATCGTCTAAATTCACCAAAAAAATCACACATGTAGATGATATGATGATATATAGTTTTGTAAAATATTTTGTCCAAACTCGACTTCGTTTGTGAGATATAAAAATAACAAATTTCTAACAAATCATCTGGACAACTTTCTGGCTTGAAATTTGTTATTTTTATATCTCACAAACGAAGTCGAGTTTCGACAAGATATTTTATAAATTGTGTATCATCATATCATCTACATTTATGATTTTTTTGGTGAATTTAGACGACTTTTTTTGCTGTGGTTTGCACGGGTTTTCACGAAGAGTGTGGTTTGCACTAGATACGCTCCCTTAAATAAATGATTACAATATTGATGACTAATTAATCTAAATTTTCTTCAACACTCCCCCTTGATCAATTTGTTTTTCTGCAGTCTTGTAATTTGTGTAATAACTCCTTGAAAACCCTATGGGAAAAATAAGGAGATGTATATGTATATGTCATGGGAAAAACTCCTTAAACCCTTTTGGGAAAATAGGAGAAAATGTTGATATGACATATATGTATTGGTATTCCATTAAAACTCCTTTAAAACCCAGTGGGAAAAATATAAGGAGAAAATGATATGGAATATCATTAGTTGCAAACTCATATGAGGAAAAACCTTTGAAAGGAAAACTCATAAATAAGTTTGAATGTCTTATGATCTGGGGATCATATCTGAACTAATTCTCCCCCAAAACCCGATGGGAAAAATATGAGGAGAAATAATATCTCGAATATCTTCCCAAAAACTCTATTGAGAAAACAGAAGATATGACAGATGAAATATGTCCTGGATAACTCTTTAAAAACCCCAGTGGGGAAATTAGAGATATGACATAAAATATTGCCTCATTAAAAACCTATATGAGAAAAACCTTGATAGGAAAACTCATTTAGGAAAAGAGTACAATATATAATTAGAAAATTATAAATGTGTTATATCAAGAGTTTACCCCCCCTGATATTTGCAAATCTTTAAGTCGTCTCATACCAATTCCGAAAACATATTTTGGAATAACGATGTAGGTAAAGACTTTGTGAATAAATCTGCAAGATTATCACATGATTTTGTTTGCAAGATTTCTATCTCACCATTTTTCTGTAATTCGTGAGGATAGAATAATTTTGGGGCAATGTGTTTTGTGATATTGCTCTTAATATAACCTACATTCATTTGTGCAATGCAAGCTGAATTATCTTCGTAGATAATCGTTGGTTTCGTGATTGAACCAATATCACATGACTGTTGTATGTGATTGATCATTCTACGAAGCCATACGCATTCGCGTGAAGCTTCATATAATGCAATTATTTCAAAATGATTAGTGGATGTGGCTATTAAGGTTTGTTTGGATGATTTTCATGATATAGCCATTCCACCATGTAAAAATACAAATCTTGTCTGAGATCTGGCATTGTGGGGATCTGATAGATAGCCAGCATCTGTATATCCAATATAGATTTATCTTGGTCAAACTGATAGAATAAACCAAGATCTGTTGTACCTTGGAGATATCTGAAGATATTTTTAACTCCCGTCCAATGACGTTTTGTTGGAGTTGCGCTGTGTCTAGCTAGTAAGTTTACCGCAAATGCTATGTCAGGCCTGGTGCAATTTGCGACATATATTAGCGCTCAAATGGCACTTAGATATGGAACTTCTGTTCCCAACAATTCTTCATCTTCATCCTTTGGTCTAAATTGATCCTTATTCATATCAAGTGATCTGACGACTATAGGTGTTTTTGATGGATATGATTTATCCATGTTGAATTTTTGAAGAATTTTTTGGATATATGCAGACTGGTGTACTAATATCCCTGATGGGAGATGTTCAAGATGAAAGCCTAAACAAAATTTGGTTTTACCCAAATCTTTCATTTCAAATTCTGTCTTTAGATGGTTGCGTGCTTTATCAATATCTCGTGTACTCCCAATGATATTGAGATCATCCACGTACACAGATATAATGCAAAATCCACTTAAGGATTTCTTGATGAATACACATGGGCAATCATCATTATTGGAAAAACCTTTTTGTAGAAGGAATTCCTTTAGTCGATTGTACCACATTCTTCCTGACTGCTTCAAACCATATAGTGATTTTTGAAGCTTTACACAAAACATGTTGCGTGAATGATTCTTGTTCGGAATATCAAGCCCTTCAGGAACTTTCATATAAATATCCGAATCTAGTGACCCATAAAGATATGTTGTCACTACGTCCATAAGATGCATGGATAGACCTTTCTGTGCTGCCAATGATATTAAGTATCGGAATGTTATACCACTCATAACCGGAGAATATGTTTCGTTGAAATCGATGCCGGGTCTCTACGTGAACTCTTGTGCTACAAGTCTCGCTTTGTATCTCACCACCTCATTATTTTCGTTTCTTTTACAAACAAAAACCCATTTTGACCCCACAGGAAAAATGTTTCGAGGAGTAGGTATAACCGATGAGAATACCTCTCGTTTCTTGAGCGAGTGCAATTCTGCCTTAATTGCTTCCTTCCATTTGATCCAGTCCGAGCGCTTGATGCACTCTGCCATGGTCTTAGGTTCTAGATCAGATTGGAGGTCACTTGCAATCTTGGAGGTGAAATTAATGTCGACAATTGTAGTCTTTCTATTGAATGATTCTCCAGAGTCAATATAGTTAGTGGAAATTTCATTTACCCTTTGAGACTCTTCTATATTTCCCAAATTATTAGAGTCTGGGTCTTCCGATGTCCTAGCACTTATATTTGTGCGCGCATCTGTGCTAGGTATATGGTGTATCCGTTGGATATCCATATTATTTGGATTTTCAATATCCAATTGGTGTCTATCAACTTGATGTTGATTTGCATTTACCATTCTGGAAGTAGTCTTCCTTGGTTTCCGCAGATGCTT
Source organism: Panicum virgatum (assembly GCF_016808335.1). NCBI lineage: Eukaryota > Viridiplantae > Streptophyta > Magnoliopsida > Poales > Poaceae > Panicum > Panicum virgatum. The sequence continues at coordinate 8,525,081 of NC_053151.1, read as the reverse complement.
ATCCTTTGTTACTGTACTTCTCCCCCTCTTATTTTGAACTGGGAGATTTTGAGTAGGTACTACTACTCTTTCTGGTACGTTTACAGTAGGATTATGAGATTTTGTGACACCTTTGTAATCAGTAAATGCTTCTGGCAGGTTATTTGCAATGTTTTACAAATTGATAATCTTTTGAACTTCGCGTTCAGTTTTCGTAATACGTGGATCATAGGACTGAATACTTGAGGCATTCCAATTTATTTCCTGGCATTCGTTTTGGTACATATTATCTCCCCCTAATGCCGGAAAATTATCCTCATCGAAAATGCAATCAGCGTGACGGGCAGTGAATAAATCCCCTGTAAGAGGCTTGAGGTATTTTATGATTGATGGTGATTTATACCCCACATATATCCCTAATTTTCTATGGGGCCCATTGTTGTACGCTGCGGTGGTGAAATCGGTACGTATACAGCGCAACCGAATTTTCGCAGAAGGGAAATACTTGGTTGATTCCCACGTACTAACTACAACAGGGAGGCCGTATGATATGCAGTAGGTCTTATTTGAATCAAATCAGCGGCGTGTAAGACCGCATGACCCCAACATGATGTTGGTAATTTGCAATTCTATAGTAATGGCCTTGCTATTAATTTTACTCTCTTGATAAGAGATTCGGCTAATCCATTTTGTGTATGTACGTAAGGTACCGAATGTTCCACATTAATTCCTAAAGCCATACAATAGTCATTGAAAGCTTTTGAGGAAAACTCAGCAGCATTATCCACCCTGATGGATTTTATTGGATTATCTGGATAATGTGCTCTTAGTTTGATAATTTGAGCTATGAACCTTGCGAAATCATGGTTTCTAGTGGATAACAAACATACATGGGACCATCTTGTTGATGCATCGATAAGAACCATGAAGTACCTAAATGGCCCGGTTAATGGATGAATAGGACTACAAATATCTCCTTGAATGCGTTCAAGAAATGTTAGTGGTTCAGCCTTTATCTTAATATAAGAGGGTCTTAAGATTAATTTCCCTGTGGCACATGCGGTGCACACAAAATCTGAAGGTTTAGGAAATTTTGATGTATTCATATGATGACCAAGTGAATTGCTGATAATTTTTCGCATCATCCCAATCCCGAGATGACCTAGGCGATCATGCCAAGTCTTGAAGATATCAAGATTTTGAAAAATTATCTTATATGCAACATGTTGTACGGGTTTAATGTATGTGAAATACAATCCAGTTGATAGTGAAGGAATTTTCTCAAGCAATTGCTTGTTATATCCATCATTTTTGGTGATGAAAAGATATTCATCTTTGTTGTCATTATGTGTTTTGATATGGAAACCATTTCGACGGATATCTTTGTAACTCAATAGGGTACGAGTTGAATTGGGATACAGGAGTGCATCCTCAATTATTAATTGTGTACCCATAGGGAGAATTATTATGGCTCGTCCTGAACCAACAATCACGGCATCACGTCCGACGATAGTCGTGACTTTTTCTTTACTCTTAGTAAGAGTTTGGAAATATTTAATTTCCCTGAGTATTGTGTTAGTGGTAGCACTGTCCACTAAACACAGTTCTTCCTCCATTTGGATTGTTCCCGTAGGTTAATCTATAATAATTGAGTCAAATATATTAAGAACAACTCAAAATAATATATAATACATACTTTATTGAATAACTATATAATAGTTAATTGTATGTTTTACAATACTTATGACAACAAATATTTACAACACAACATAATTATTACAAGAATATGGCGAATAATCAAGTTTTAGGGGTGATGGAGACTAGTTGTTGTCTCCGAATATGTCGTTGGATTGGAATTCAACGAGCATATCATCAGTGCTGAGTAAATCGTCCATCTGCGGAGGAATCTTCTCATCAATGTTTTCTAGAGGAATATCCTTGGAGCAACTGGAGTCAGTCGGTTGAGTAGTGAAGTGCGCTTCATACTTGTCCCCTTGAACTTGTTTGCCAACAGATTTCTGGTAGAGTTCAACCAAATGCTTGGCAGTGTGGCATTTCTTGGTTATGTGGTTGTGACAACCACACCTTTGACAAACTTGAGAGTTGTCCTGGCGGAAATTTTTCTTGGAAATGCCCTTGCCTTTGTGAGAATCCTTATTTTTCTGAAAATGATGCTTATTTTTCTTGTTCCACTTTCCCTTGAAATTCTTTTTGAATTTCTTTCCACCAAACTTCTTTTGAGAGTTCTGACTATTGTAGTGAACTTCAGGCAGAGGTGCTGCCCCAACCGGGCGCATTTGATGATTCTTTGTTAAGAGCTCATCATGTTTTTTTTGCCTAGAATAAATCATAGATCAAGTCAGAGTATTTTGCATAGTTATGGCGGCGGTATTGCTGCTGCAATAACCTATTTGAAGGTAGAAATGTGAACAAAGTCTTTTCAATTTTCTCTTCATCATTAACTGGTTGATCACAAAAACGAAGCTTGGAACAAATCTTGTGAACAGCAGAGTTATATTCTGCAACAGATTTGAAATCCATGAGATGAAGTAGAGACCATTCACGTCTAGCTTCGGGCAAAATGATTGCCTTTTGTTGATCATAGCGTTCTTTGAGTGCAACCCAAAGTGTTCTAGGATTCTCTTCCATCATATATTCGTTCTTCAGATCAGGGTGAAGATGATGTCTCAAGAAATATAATGTGGTGTATTTGGCTTCGTCTGTAACAGGGGCTTGTGGATTTGGCTCTTCAATTGTATTGATGTAGCCTTTTGCTGTTAGCATAATTATAACATCCATAGCCCAAGTCAGATAGTTGCTACCATCTGCTGCAAGTTCAGAGAAATCTTTGTTGAATAAGTGTGCCATTTTTCCTACATGAATGATCATGTATATGATTAATTTACTGTAGTAAATTAAATAAAATGTGTGCGTAAATTTGTGCAAAACTTATGAAATCAAGATGATTCTTGAATCATAATCTAAGGTATATTGATTTAATAGCGTAACTATTTTTATAATATTCCTGTGAGAATAAATGACTTGATAGTCGAACTATACAAATTTAATTGTATAGAATATTTTGGATATACACATTATAGGTAATCATCATAAGATGTAGACCTTTAGTAATGGGCAAATAATTTGCTGACTAAAAGCATGGTCTCAGGGCAAATATATTCTTAAAGAATTTATCGCAGCCGATGCCAAGGTCTCCATTGATGCCAAGGTCTCCATTACCTTGTGTATTTCCAAAATTCAAATTTATATACCTTAATTTTAGTTTTGCATATCTCTACTAGACGTAGAATATAAATGTTGGCACCTACCAACGTCACCTGGCGATGACGCCCGCAGACGCCAAGTTTGGGTGGCAGTATTTCATGAACCACGAATAAATCCGCAAGCGCACGGAATACCGCTGTAGCATTTTACCCGGAGTATACCGGGGTGTCATTTATATTTCCGCAGGGAAGGCGATGAGTGAGAGAGTATATAGATTAGTTAGTGAGCTTTATCTAGATTGGATATCCTCATGCATAAACAAGGGTAAGATAATAACATGGTAGGAGGTAGTGTGACACACACACGACTACTCTCTTGAATAAAAGAATAAAGATTACTCTAGGCCGGGAGCAAGGTAAAAGTCAGAGCTCGAGTCAGCTGTGCTAGGCTAGCTATATCTACACTTTCTCATTAGTTAGCTTGTCAGAGATTAAACTACACAATAGGGAGGTTGCTATCGAAGTAACGGGAGGAGCCCGTACACCCCCGCGACTTTATGTACCTCCTACCCCCCCCATACCGAACGTGGAGGATTACGAAAAGGCTCGGACAGGGCTGTCACCACCTGCCGGCTACCTGTATAAACCGTGTGTATAGTTGACATCCAGCAACTCTTAGCTAATCTAGACACCATGTCTACACTAGTAAGGGATACTCTAGTGTTCCGCGCGGAGCCCCCACCCTCCGGATGGATAGACATCACACTAGAGTAATTATACGAATACTGGAGCAGTTGATAGAGTTCTAAGAATGAAAGACTAACTATCTCCAGCACAGGGCAATTATGCAATGAGATCATTGAATAATAATGCAACCATGACAAGAAGCATATAACCGACAACTCAGAATATACTTCAAGAAGATATCGGTAACCATAATCTAATTCGATTACAAACGACCGAATATTACAAGAGAGAGCTAGAGATGAACCCATACCAGACTCTCGAGCAACTCCGGCGACTCGAAGACTCCTAGACTTCTCCTAAACTCCACTAAGCCTAAAGACTATGCAAGGAATGCAAGAGAGATGAGAGAAGTGAGGTGTGTGTGTGTCCTATTCTCTACACCCCCTTGTATTTATAGGAGGGAGCCACCGGCCGCAGCACCCCAAACCGACCTAGAGGAGCATCCTGGAGGCGACACATGGCGAAGTTGAGGCGGTGGGGCCCACGGGCCTGGTCGACCGACCTATAGGTCAGCCGGGTTGCCCTGGCCGCCAACCGCCCCCAACTGCTGGGGGTTGGGCTTGTCTGGGCCTCCTAGTCTGATCCACGCTGAGGTTGGCCTGTCTTGACTCATTTTGCTTAGGTTTTTGGGCTACTTTGGTCCATTTGAGCCTGAATCGGTGCTCTGATATTTTTTGTGATTTTCTGTCGGGCCAAAGTGTCCTTGTAACCTGCATATTAGCTCAAAAACACATCTTGCATATTCTAGAAGGTAAAGTGTGGTTTAGGAACTTTATTGAATATAAGTGCATGCAAGAAATGCAAACTCTTATGATTTTCGGATCAAGTTGACGCCTGGAAATGGTCGTTAGTGAACGTCAACAAGATCCCCCAAGTTGTCCTTTGCTTGTCCCGAGCAAAGTAGGACAAATCAGGTTGTTGATCAGAAAATCACTTTGACTTGTATCTTACCTGTCATGACTTAGTCTGAAGCAAAGAAATTCATCTATATGCTTAAATAAGTTGGTTAGCATACCTTTGCTCAATTACCTTACTCTTTCATGGGGCTTTTCAGCCGTCTCCTTGTCTTGGGCTGTTGAGAGTTAGAACGGTGCATAAAGTAATACTTACTTGTTTCTAGATCTGCAATCCATCTGGAGATACCTTTTTGAAAGATTTTTGAAAACATGGCAAAGCTCCCAGGATAACTCTCTCGAGGCACTCATTTTGTATTTCCTTACTAGGGCAGTGTTTGCCTTTGATCTTCCCTACTACTACAAGCCTTTGTGGAGCTCAAGGTGGGTTAAAAACAGGGCACACTTGTATTCTATTTATTGTAAAGTCAAAGAGAGGATCTATGGAGGAACAAATCATGCAATCTCAATCAAAAGGTGCAAGTGTAGGAGTGGATGGATGGATGGATGAATATGGCTTACTCCTTAAGGTGATGTCTTTTCTCTCTCGAATCATCCCTGTCTCTCTTTTTTTTGAGACATGGTTACCCCTATTTCTCTCTTCTCTTTTTTTTGGGTCATGCTTCTTTGGCATGCCATCTTTTCTTCCTTCTTTTTGGGGCAACCATAATCTGGCTTTATTTCAGGGATGTTCTACGAGAGAAATCACCGAGACATGGAGCATTTATTAATGTGGAATGGATGGTAGTGCTAATTCCCAGTGAAGGAATATAGCAAATGGATGGGACATGTACGTGCTCATGATCGAGAAAGCATGAAAAGTATCTCAATAGGGTCATCCAATTTGACAAAACTCAACAGAACATCAAGCAGCATATGTATAAGTGTTTTTCATGGAGTATGACATATGGCTCTGGTAGGACATTGCATATCGCTGGGGAACTTGCCTTTTTAAATTTTATTTTTGAAAGCAACTCCAGACTTCAAGCATTACTAGAACAAGCTTGCAGAACCTTATTTACCATATCTAAACTCACAACAACTTAGACTCAGATCAAGCGTATGCATCCCACGGAACTTTCAGGTTTATGGGCACGATATTTGCGTAACCAACGAATATAAACTCAAGAGAACTCTTATTTTCAAGACTAGGCATAACAGACACGATAGAGCAAAGCAAAACTGATCCTTTCAACTTTTCAAGGGGAGTTAAAACATTCTTACCGCACATCATGGAAAAGGGAAATAAAGTAGTAAATTTTTATTTTGTTTTTAGAAGTTTTTACCAGATTTTATTGAAAGCAAATAAAGGAATACAGTTGACTTAGGGGAGTGGACCTCCCCCAAGCTAGCTCTTGGTTAGGGTCGAAAAGCAGGACCTTTCTCCATACCTGATCAGGTTGATGTCGTTTCGTCCATACCTAGAGAAGTAGTAGCGGTCGATGACGTTTTGTTCTTCTTGCACCACACCTTCTTGGTCTTTTTTGGTGGCGTAGGCGGCGCAGGAACAGGATCCTCGGATGCTGGGTAGACGATCTTCAAATCTTCCCATACTGTATTGGCGATGAAATCAGGGATTTTCTGATCATCTTCCACTGGCTCGGTTGGTGGAGTATGAATTTCCCAATCCTCCCAAACTGGCTTGGAAGAGGGGTGATAGTCTTGATCATCCCAACCGGGCTCTACCCATAGCCCTTGTTTCTCACTATCCTCAAGAATTAGAAATACCTCTCTCTTGTTTTGGAACCTAAACTTCATGGTCTTTCCCATGATTCGGAGGCTGATTCTTCCTCTCCCCACATCAATTCTGGCATTTGTATCCTTGAGAAATGGTCGCCCAAGTATGAGCGGGATTCCAAGATCTCCTTCCATATCAAGGACTACGAAATCCACCAGTATGTAGGTATTCTTGACTTTTACCATTAACCTTTCCACAACTCCTTCTGGATATCTTATCGTGGAATCTGCTAGCTGAACACACATATTGGTAGGGGACACTGTTGGATAGCCTAACTTCACAAAAGTTACCTTGGGCATGATGTTGACACTTGGTCCAAGGCCACAAAGGGCGTGATCAAATTGATAATCAAAGATTGAGTAGCTGATCACTGGGGTTCTGGGATCTTCTCTTATTGTGGCTGCTAACTCGTCCCACGCACCTTTTATCGGGCGTGTGAGATTCTCCACATAGCTGAGGGGTGTCCTGCTAAAGGACTCTTTCTATATAGCATTGACAACATTCACACTTTCTAGAGTAGACTTGGGTTGCCCCGGGATCTTCCCTAGTTCAGCAACAGGTGTAGTAGCAGCTAACTGGGCCAATTGTGTTTCTAGCGCCTTGTTGAAACTCAGCTGGTTCTTCATAGTTGTGGAGAATCCGTCCATCTTGGCATGGATAGTCTCCATAGATTTATCCATAGCGGCCAACTTCTTCTGAAGGGACTCATTGATCTTCGCTTGGACATAGACAAGATCTCTCAAGGTAGGCTGGTTAGGACCGAAAGAGTTCGAATTCACATTACCTCCTTGGTAATATGGGCGTGGTTGACTCCACCCCTGACCTCCTTGTGGACGAAACTCATTGTTGCCATTGAGGAATAAAGCTTCTTCTTGGGTTTCCGGGCAATTAGCGCCTGAATGTCTAACATTCTCGCAGACCTCGCACATCATGCGAGCTTCCAAGGCTTGAAGTGTATGCATCTGAGCCTTATCTTGGGAATAATCCTCAAATTTCTTGAGGAGGAGATCAATCTTCATAGTGAGCATGTCGGCCTCCTTGACGGAGTGCATACCTCGCTGGTGCGGTTGGAGGCGATCATCGCTCCAACCTTGGATGGAAACCATCTTCTCGATCAATGATGTAGCTCTTTCAATGGTCAACGAGAAGAAAACTCCACCCGCAGCGGCATCTACATGATTACGGGATGACTACGTCAACCCATTGTAGAAGTTCTGTAGAATGAACCAATTATCCATTCCATGGTACGGACATGCTAGAATGTACTCCTGAAGCCTCTCCCAAGCTTCCGGAATTGACTCATTTGATGCCTGCTGGAAATTCAAAATTCGACCACGAAGAGCATTGGTTTTGCCCGTCGGGAAGAACTTCGAGAGGAATGCCTTGGCACATTTGTCCCAAGTATCCACAGCAGCCTTGTTAGCATAAAACCACTGCTTCGCTCTCCCCAAGAGGGAAAACGGAAACAGACGGAGCCGGATTGCATCTTGTGATACACCCTTGATAACAAAAGTACTGCAGGGCTCCAGGAACTGCTGGGGATGAGCGCTAGCATCCTCATTGGCCTTGCCACAGAATGGGCTGGCCTGCACCATCGTAATGAGACCCGTCTTGATCTCGAAATTCTCTCCTCCGGTGTTAACCTCAGGTCTGGTGGGGGCCTGGCTAGCAGACGGAGCAGAATAATCACGGAGTGTCTTCTGGGCCATAGCTCTGGGAGCTGACGACGATGTGATGACTGGATCAACTGCTAGGAGTGATCTCCGAGGTGATACGAGACGAGCTCGCGTCCTCCTCAAAAGTGACTCTGGATCGGAATGAAAGTTTTGCAGCAAGTCGAAATCGGCCATACACTACCCTATTTTTATATCAACGAAGACAAAAAAACAAAGCCAAGTTAACCTGTTTAGCATGCGAATACCAATCTCGATTTTGTTCACAACTTTGTCTATATATTCCACTCTGTGCCTTCCCTGGCAACGGTGCCAAAAATGCTTGTTGGCGCCTACTAACGTCACCTGGCGATGACGCCCGCAGACGCCAAGTTTGGGTGGCAGTATTTCATGAACCACGAATAAATCCGCAAGCGCATGGAATACTGCTGTAGCATTTTACCCGAGAGTATACCAGGGTGTCATTTATATTTCTGCAGAGAAGGCGATGAGTGAGAGAGTATATAGATTAGTTAGTGAGCTTTATCTAGATTGGATATCCTCATGCATAAACCGGGGTAAGATAATAACATGGTAGGAGGTAGTGTGACACACACACGACTACTCTCTTGAACAAAAGAATAAAGATTACTCTAGGCCGGGAGCAAGGTAAAAGTCAGAGCTCGAGTCAGCTGTGCTAGGCTAGCTATATCTACACTTTCTCATTAGTTAGCTTGTCAGATATTAAACTACACAATAGGGAGATCGCTATCGAAGTAACGGGAGGCGCCCGTACACCCCGGTGACTTTATGTACCTCCTACCCCCCATATCGAACGTGAAGGATTACGAAAAGGCTCGGACAGGGCTGTCACCACCTGCCGGCTACATCTACAAACCGTGGGTATAGTTGACATCCAGCAACTCTTAGCTAATCTAGACACCATGTCTACACTAGTAAGGGATACTCTAGTGTCCCGCGCGGAGCCCCCACCCTCCGGATGGACAGACATCACACTAGAGCAATCATACGAATACTGGAGCAGTTGATAGAGTTCTAAGAACAAAAGACTAACTATCTCCAGCATAGGGCAATTATGCAATGAGATGATTGAATAATAATACAACCATGACAAGAAGCATATAACTGACAACTCATAATATACTTCAAGCAGATATCGGTAACCATAGTCTAATTATATTACAAATGACCGAATATTACAAGAGAGCTAGAGATGAACCCATACCAGACTCTCGAGCAACTCCGGCGACTCGAAGACTCCTAGACTTCTCCTAAACTCCACTAAGCCTGAAGACTATGCAAGGAATGCAAGAGAGATGAGAGAAGTGAGATGTGTGTGTGTCCTATTCTCTACCCCACCCCTTGTATTTATAGGAGGGAGCCACCGGCCGCAGCAGCCCAAACCGACCTAGAGGAGCATCCTGGAGGTGACATGTGGCGAAGTTGAGGCGGTGGGGCCCACGGGACTGCACGGTCGACCTATAGGTTGGCCGTCCTGCCCTGGCCACCAACCGCCCCCAACTGCTAGGGGTTGGGCTTGTCTGGTCCTCCTTGTCTGATCCACGCTGGGGTTGTCCTGTCTTGACTCGTTTTGCTTCGGTTCTTGGGCTACTTTGGTCCATTTGAGCCTGAATCGGTGCTCTGATATTTTCTATGATTTTCTGTCGGGCCAAAGTGTGCTTGTAACATGCATATTAGCTCAAAAACACATCTTGCATATTCTAGAAGGTAAAGTGTGGTTTAGGAACTTTATTGAATATAAGTGCATGCAAGAAATGCAAACTCTCATGATTTTCTGATCAAGTTGACGCCTGGAAATGGTCGTTAGTGAGCGTCAACAATAAATCACATGGTAATTTATAATGATACAAACATAAAATAAACTAAATTGCACATGAAAAAGATTGTTCAAATTAATATTTGCATAACCAATGTAAGATTTGCGGATCACATATATACATTTACTGCGGTAATCATAGAAATGAAATTACATTGGTGCTAGAATACAAACTTGATAGTCTAGTAGTTATTTACAACAATTATGCAATTCAGAAAATCTAAGGACTAAAATAGAACAATCTAAGGCCTTAAACATAAATATTCAAAACTGAATATACTAAAATCATAAAAATATAAAGTTTTGGGGGCCATAATGCAATTTTGTGGGGGAATGGAGGGGGGGGGCGGCTTTGCCTGGCCCAGCGAGCCGGCCGGCGAGCCGGCCTGCAGTCAAGTCGGCTCGGCTTGGCCCACTGCGGGCGGCCTGCCGGCGGCCCATGGTCGGCTCAGCCTGGCCTGGCCAGCTTGAAGATGAGAGGGAGGGAGCGGTAGGGCAACCCTAACCGCTTCCTCCCTGGAACCGCCGCCGCCGGCCTGTTGAGCGCCGCTGGCACCGCTGCCCCCTTGATTCGGTGTTGTAGTGCTATGGCCATGCGCGCCGGAGGACGTCGCGACCATGCGCGCCGGAGGGCGGCACCGCCTTGCGCCGGAGGGTGTCACCGCCGGGCCTTGGGTGCGCCGGAGGGCACAGCCGCCGCGGGTGGCGTGCGCCGTTGTGCGCCGTGCCTTGGGGTCCCCATCTCCTCTCCCCTTGTTCCCCAAGGCGCGCCGGAGTGAATCAGTCCCAGCCGACCATCGATGCGGTGCTCAGAGGCGGGGAAACATCCCCTCCTCGGAGGAGACGAATCCAGCCCCGAGAGCACTCCCGGATGGGAGGTCGTGGCGGCCATGGGACACAACGTCGGAGAGGGATCGTGACAGGAGATGTAGCGGTGGAGGAGGAGGCACGACGGATATGTCGTAGGCGAAGCCCGGTGGCCACCTCTCGGCATCGGCGTCTCTGTTGGGAAACGGAGGTGCCCCATGACGTGCAGGCATGGCGCCGCCGCTTCGATTCGTCGGCGGGAACGACATCGACGGTGTCGCTGGTGGCTGTGCCGCCATTCCAGTGCCCCTGATGGGAAGTACAGGGCCTCGTGTGCTTTGCGGTGCCGGTGAACGGCACTGGTGATGGCCATTGGAGCGCCGGGGAGGAATCCGCTGGTGGTGGATGTCACGCAGAGCACGACGAACAACGCCTTGCACCATGAAGCGACGAACTCCGCCGGACTGGTTGCCACGGATGATGGTGTTTTCCACTGCGTCCGTGATGGAGTAAACCATGGCATTCATGGAAGGTACTTTGGGGGTCGTCATGTTTCTTTACCTTGCATGAATTCCGGCGAGAATCCCGGCGAGGATGCCGGCGAGAATTCCGGCGAGACTCCCTATTGTAGTCTTGGTTCTGGTCTTCTTCTTTTCTCAGGGAGCGAGACGCGGTTGTATTGAGCGAGAATTCCACAACATTCTTCTTCTGTTCTTTCTTCTCGTTCGGTTCCCTCCCTAGAACCGATGGCCTTCTTGCCATCGATGCAGTAGAGCGAGAGTTGCCTAGCGCTCAGTAGAGACACTGCGTGATAACGTGTTGTGGAATGAATGGAAATGAGAGAAAACTATTGTATTGATGGGGAGAGATTTTACATATATACTCTGCCAACAGACATGGAAGTTGCCTTTTTGAGGCACCCCTTCGGGGTGGCAGTTCCCCTTTGTAATAACCCACTAATTACTTAATTAAATAAATGATTACAATATTGATCACTAATTAATCTAAATTTTCTTCAATACTGCCCACCTCTCTAAGCCGGCCCTCTCTCTCTCTCGCAGAGATGATGATGGAGAGGCGACGCTGGCTGAATACTGTAATACTATAATAATTTATCCAGGCACCAAGGAATTGTCAATAGGAAAGGAATAAAATATATACGATACGGTGTGAGGTTTGTTTGGTTGACCTTTTGTGCTTTGACCAAGTTCCCCCCGCTGCATGCATCTCCTCTTTGTCACTGCTCGATCTCTTGGGTTTCCATCGGCACCCAACAAGGTGCAACGCCCAGCAAGTTGACACCTGAGTGAGTGCCGTCCCGGAGTCAAAGTTGGCCATCCGCTTACAGTTGATCGGACTGAAATCAGTGTGTCAAGCCATCGGTCGATCTGGCCAGAGCTTAGGCCAGCACCAGATTATTATAACTAAGAGCACGTTTGGTTTGATTCCAATATTTACATAGGACAGGTCAAAATATTAGCATGCTACATTCTTTTGTTAAAACCTTAGCAAGAATTTGATTATAGCACTTAGTTTGATGGGATACTTTGTTTTTAATTGCAACCGGCGAGCTGGTCTAGACTGTGCGCTTGGACCTGCCAGCCCGAGTTCGAACCCCCTTGGAGGTGGACTTTTCGGCTGGATGACATATACTTAAGCCTGCAAATGGGCACAAAACCAAACCATATCCACACTAATCCATTCTCATAATAGAAACTAATATTATCCACACCGCTCCAAACCACCACTACCACAAACCAATCCAATCCAAAAATTTCAGCTCATGATGTAATAAACTATTAGCCAAACTATGGTTACAACCCAACGAGAACCCATTTCTCCAAAAAAAAGTTTATAGTGTAGATTTTGTCACACCGTTTTGCACAGAGTAGCTGCTAGTTATACCGAGTCATCTCCAATAAATTTCAGTCAATTTCGATAAAATTTTATAGTGTGAACGCGAGTTTTATTTTTAGAGTCCGGCTCTTGACATGGGACCCACATATAATTCTAGCCATGTTGTTTTGCATAGAGTAGCTCCTAGTCATACTGAGTCATCTCCAATAAATTTCAGTCAATTTCGATAAAATTTTATAGTGTGAACGCAAGGTTTTATTTCTAGGGTCCGGCTCTTGACGTGGGACCCACGTGGAATTCTAGCCATGCTGCTTTGCACAGAGTATCTCCTAGTCATACTGAGCCATCTCCAACAAATTTTAGTCAATTTCGATAAAATTTTATAATGTGAACGCGATGTTTTATTTCTAAGGTCCGGCTCTTACAGACCGACATTTATATATAATCATACCATTTTGCATAAAAAATCCATTTCAGCCCACCCCAGACCACTCCAATACATATTTACATAGAACCCACCCCACTCCACCCCACCCCCTTAGCTAATACAACCCATTTGAATCCGCCCAAACATAATCCATATCAAAACCCAATCCATTAAACTCATTTTAACCTAAACCATTAGTAGGCTTACATATACTTATGTGCGCGTGAAAAAGATTTTCTCGCCTGTCACACGCTAATGCGTAGGTCTAAGGTCATCCTAGTCTCACGTAAGCTGCGGTGCTACTGTGTATTGGTGGGGCGGGGAGTTTTCTCAACGAATATCTTCTTCTTTAGCATAATGCTCGGGGGCTGTCTTATCTCCGCAGGTCGAGTTTTTTTAATTGCAACCAAACTAGTTCCAAAATTTTAGGCTCACCTTAGTTTTAGCATGGCAAATTTTGGGATCAAACAATTAATTTGACCCTATGTTGGCACTCAAAAACTAGTCACATCTCTCTCTTTCTTTCTTTTTTTTATTTAGGGTAAGTTTTTATTTTTATCTGATTGTATTGTAAAGGAAAAAAGTCTAAATTACTCTCCTGAACTATAGACAAAGTTTAGATAACCTCCTAAACTATCTTTTGGTTCATTTTACACCCCCAAACTATGTCTTTTGGTTCAAATTATCCCCTAATACAATTTGTCTTTTTTCATTTCTTCATACATAGGTGGAGTTTTAAGCTGAAATTTTATAAGATGATAGTACACATCAGAACACATCTTAGAAAAATATATCATAATTTTTTATAATTATAGTTTAGGGGATTATTCAAATTTTGACCATAGTTAAAAGGAGTAAATTGGACTTTTTCCTACTGTAAAGTATCTAAGTCCTTTGAGCTCTAGAGCTGAGAGGTTGTTTGGGAGGGCTTCTTTTAAAATGGAAAAATATGGCTTCATCTAACTTCGAGTTTATTTTTAACTCGTTTTTTAAAATAACTTTACGCTACAGCACATCTATTTGCGCAAACAGGTGAAACTGAAACTGGTAAAAGTTGTCCCAAACGGACTTAAAAATATGAACTGTGCTTTGCACGAGCTACGGCATGACCTATTTATCGCGGTTCAAGACAGTACGGTATGAAAAATTACGATACAAACGTGAGGATTGTGCTATACCTAAGAGCGTGTTTAGTTCCAAAAACAAAAATTTTCACTCATCACATCAAAGAGAATTTTATATGCATGAAGTATTAAATGTAGACAAATAAAATAACTTATTACACGGATGTGATGTAAATTGCGAGACGAATTTAATAAATCTACTTAATTCATGATTTACAACAGTGATGCTACTGTAATCATCTGCTAATCATGAATTAATTATCCTCTAATTACTTTCATTAGATTCGCCTCGCGATTTCTAGACGAGATCTATAATTAGTTTTGTAATTAGTCTACATTTACCACTCCTAAATGGTAAAATTCTCTTCACAAAAATTTTTAGCCCAAAATTTTTCACCAGCTAAACAGACCCTGATCTCTGCACAAGCACAACAGGCGACACAGCACCACCTGCCTTTTGTGCCGTGCCTAGTCGAGCATTATAAGAAAATAGCATTAATCTGCGGTAGCTGGTTTCTAATCAATCAGTTTATGCTGCTTTCTAATTAAAATTGTAATTAATAAAAGATGAAGTTTGCTTTCTACGCAAGAAAATCTCTTCACGTGGTGACAACTGACAAGTATCCAAGCCGGCAATGATAGCTCTAAATATTCAGTTTATACCTGTCGTTATTTTTGCAAATATTCAGGGCTGGGCCGGCCCAAGTCCCACTTCACCAGCGCTAGGCAGACCCTAAACGAGTCAAACAAGACAGCAATTGTGGGCTTCGTGCAGCATACACAGATATAGTCAATCTATCTTGGAAACAAAATTTGCCGGTTTATTTCTAGAATTAGTTGGACCTGGAACTAGTCATTTTTGTACATGTCGATGGCACTGGGGTCAATGGTTACATTAACATAAATGAACAAAGAAAAAAAGATGAGTTTTTTTATGTGCGTGCAAAACGTATGTTCAGTGTTAATGCATATTACAATATACTACATCGAGAATTATCTTAGAAACAATAGATAAAACAATGAAATTACATGCTACATCTTAGAAATATTTTTGTGGAGGGGAGTTGCCAAGAACTGAGCCAAGAGCCAATGTTGATTGTTGTTACCTTGTTGGGTTCCATAACCATAAGCCGTTGAAGAGATCACATGTAGCCCTGCTAATGGACAAGAACCCAACTCATTCCCACCCCGATCCAAAGCAAATATGTTTTTTTTCTTACTCCACCTCACTCCATTCCAAATCAAGTCATCCCCAGCCCAACCCAACCCACCATGTCTTGGGTTGCCATGGGGCTGCTCCCGTGGGTTGCCATGGATACTGTTGAAGTAAATGAGCATGTAGACGGCACTCGTCGGATGGTATAATGTCAGCACTCAAAAGCTCAGGACTCCCGGTCGTAAGCCGTTGAACAATCTACGCTTCAGCTATGACGGCAACAAGATATTGAATCGATTGCATCCGTTCATCTCTCTGATGCCGAGAGCAGAATGAGTTAAAAGCAGTCTTTAACACGTTTAGGTAAAAGAAGCAGTCTGCTGCAGATACATGCATGCACTACTGCCAAAAGGTTTCGCAAAAAGGGACTAGTTGCACTACTGCTACAATAATTATGAGTTCACTTTTTTAGCACTAACGGTTGTCAAAGTTCAACAAATCAATATTCTGAGCACTCAGCAGACATAAGAGGTTTCGCAAACTTGCATGATATATGTAAAGCCAAAATAAGAATTGGAGTTCGCCCTAGAAACATATATAACACGATTCAGTGGCAAAAACCAGGCGTCCGAATTAACCGCTGCTGCTACGAGTGTGAACAGGTTTGCCAACCAGATTCAGGCACATAAACATGTCAAGCAACATGTAAAACTTCACCCAAACAACAAAGCAAATGCTACATAACATGCGTCCCAATTAAGGCTGGTCTGAGTGTGCCAACAGCTTCAGGCACATATATAAGCGATGTCCAGTAACGTTCACCCAAAAACAACACAGTCATGCACCTAACTCTAGTTTCTGCAATAAGGGGCAAATGTCAACACAGTCAACACAGCCAAAAGGGACTAGTTGCACTACTGCTACAATAATTATGCCGCTGCTAGCACTGTTTTATGAACATTTTAGCACTGTTTTTATGCTCATGATTTACAGCACAATTAGAAATATAGGAACCTACAGATTTACAGCAAGCAATGATAGCATTGAGAACAAATAAAATCAAAGCATTGACAGTTCAGCTAAATGCAACAAAAGAAAAAACTTTACAACACAATAATGGTAAACAGAGATACAAGTTTGCCCCCTCCAGTAACTAATAATGTACTGACCTGTGCTAGTCAACCACAATCTGAGAGCAATCATCATTGCCTGGGAGCTTATACAGCTAATCCTTAACACAAACAAGGGCTTCAAGGGTTTTAGGTGTCATTGAACTCCGATTATCACTAAGAATCCGACCACTCAAACTAAATGCGGACTCGGAAGACACAGTGCTCAATGGAATTGCAAGGAAGTCTCGTGCCATGGTTGATAGGACAGGATATTTGTCTTTATTTGTCTTCCACCAACTCAAGATCTCAAAGTTTTCATCATCTCTCACATGTTCATCTTCCAGATATGCATCAAGTTCTGATTTTTGAGTATTGCTAGCTCTCTTTTGATTTCTAAAGTGGGCAAACTCTTGGTGCATCCTTCTTTTAGCTAACACAGGTGAACCCATAATGCCTCTAGATACAGTAGTATACACTGGATCTACACCATTTGTCTTAACAATCTCTTCATATTTCCTTAAATACTTAGTCATCCATTCTCTAGCTGAAGTCATGCTTGTCTCAATATCAACAAAGTAGTTGCACACCCTCTGATAAAAGAATTCCAAGAAGTCCATCTTCTTTCTTGGATCAAGTGCCGTTGCAATAACAAGGGTCATATTATAGTTCCCATCCCAATACTTGCTGAATTTGCTTTCCATTGCTCTACCCAAATTTTGAATGGCTTCATTAGCTTGCATTTCTGAAATTTTTAAAGCTTCATGAATGCAAAGAACATTATCCAAAAAAGTGTGTGTTGTAGGATATCTATCAGCTGAGAACGCCCTTGTAGCTTCTTCGAAAGCCTCAAGAAAATCACCTATGGCCTCAACTTTTATCCAGTCATCATTTGATGAAAAAGGTTCTTGATTTGATGCAGCATACCTCTTCAGCACGCTCCTGTACTTCACAGCCTCAACAATCATATCAAAAGTTGAGTTCCAACGGTTCGGAATATCAAGAACCAAACCAGCCTTTGGAGAAAGACTCTCTCTTTCAGCTATCTCGTTGAAACTTTGGATTCTTCTCGGTGAGGAATTAATGTGCCTAATCAGATCCCGGATCATCTCAAGTATTGCATCAGCAATAGTCATACCATCTTGGACAAGAAGATTCAGAATATGAGCGCAGCATCTAACTCGAAGATGTTGACCACGAAACAGCAAGTCTGATTTGGCACTTTCTTGCAAAAGGTGACAAGCTGTGTTGTTGTTTGATGCATTGTCAAGGGTGATAGTGAACATCTTTTCTTTTATTCCATACTCTGTCATACATCTTGTGATTGCCTCCTCAATGGCTAGACCACTATGTGGATACTTCAATGCTTTGAAAGAAATTATCTTTTTATTCAAGGCAAAGTTAGCATCCACATAATGGGCTGTTAGACAAATATATCCCAGGTTTTGGTTAGATGTCCACAGATCAGAAGTGAAGCATATGCGAGAATCAAGACCTTGCAGTTCACTTGCTAATGTTTGCTTCACTCTCCCATACATACGAACACAATCATTGCGGATTGTTTGGCGCCCAATGCAATCAAATGTGGGCTGCAAGGATGCCATCCATGGTGAAAAACTTGGGTCCTCAAATTTATTAAATGCAACCTCTCCCCGAATGCACCAAGTTATCATTAACTCACGACTTATTTGAGGATTGAAGGTAAATGGACCCGCTGGTTGTTTCTGAATTGTGGCAATAAACATCTGTCTATCATCTGCACTAATTTTTCGACAAGAATCTTTTTATGTGATTTCTCAAACTATTTGTACCTGATTTTCCGCTAGCCATCTTCATGCCGCAGTATCTGCAAACAGCCTTCAGAGCACCATCCACCTCGACCAACTCTGGCTCAAAGTGTTCCCAAACTTTAGACCTCCTATTTGGTGTTCCTGATGAATGGTCATCATTGATGCTTGTATTGGTGTCTGAGGCCTCAGTCGGATGAGAAGTTGACATCTGAGCATAATAACCATCGTATATGTCAACCAATAATCCATTGAACTTTCAATAATAATAAATAAGGTAATGACTCTATTCAAGCCGGTGGTATTTTTGTTCCCGGATACGGCCGGCTCCATCCATCCTCCATTATTGATCAGACGCTCTCAGGAATTACGCGCGACCTTAATGTTTTCATTGCGACTCGCGAGGGGTCAGGGCATCTTCCTCTTCACACCTTGTTCACACAGCCAAACACGCTGCCCCCTCTCCATTCTCCTGAGCTTCTCTCTTCCCATCCTTCGATTCGTTCATCAAACTCCGGAGGAATCATGGCCGCGGCCGGCGACGACATAGGTCCTCCTCCTCCTCCACTGCGCCGCTCTACTACGTTGCCCCGCCTTCCTTCCAGTCCTACGGCAGCGGAGGCTACAATGCTTTAGCTGTACAGCGCGCCCTACAGGCTACAGCGCCCCGCCGCCCTCGTCCGCCCCTCCCTATGGCGCGCCGCCGCACTTGTCCGCGCCCTCTCAGATTGGGAGGGGCCTGTAGCGTGCCTCTCCTTCACCGTCTTGTCATATTGAGGCATGGCTGGTTAGGGTACGATCTGGGATTTGAGGCTGGGGATTAGGGTTTGGGGGATTTTTGCTAGATGGCCGCCAACGAGACCATGAGCAGCTGCTCCAAGATCTACGTGGAGGCCTACCCTCCCTCCTATCCCTCAGCCTCAGCATGGCTGCTGTGTGTCCCCCTTTTCTTGTCTGCCCTGAACCTGTTTGAGAAAATGCATGTGTGGCTTTTTCGAAGTGTTGCTTACAGGCATCATCTCTTGCTACTATGTTGCATCTAGGAGAAGCTGTATATCAAGGAGGTAACGGTGGCCGGCCAGGAGATGGTGAAGGAGCATGTGGACCAGGTGCTGCTTGACCCCGCCGACACGGATGTCACCTTCCTCATGGTCAGTGAACCATTCAAGGAACATATGCTTTGCTTCTAGTTCCCTTTTTTTGAGCTGCCTGTGTTAGTTTTTAGAGCATCTGCAGATCGCAGATGTGTGCTCATCCAACATATAAAGTTGTTGATGACCACATGCGTGGAAGTCTGATTGTGCCTGCCTGCAAACTTTGTATTTAGTTATGTGAATTGGTTTCGTTTTGCTTTAACCATTTGTGCAGTAAGATAATAGGACAACTTGCCGATTCAATTAGTGTAAATTATAGCATAGATAGCTCTTTTCAATCATTATCATTTCCCAGGTTTTGACAATGATTTTGGTTGGACTCATGGCACCAGGCTAGCATTATCCATCTTTTATTAGTGTTCAGATAGACTAACACATTGGAACAGAGGATATAAAACTTATGACATGATCTACTGATATTATTTAAACACCTACTGAATACTAATCAAAATGCTCATGACATGTTAACCGGAATTCAAAAGCCTGGTGATTGGTTGAACACATGGAATTCCTAAAAGTGATCATTATACTAAGCAATACTTTTTGTTGTACGTAGGCAATAATCTGCTGTTAATTAGGTAAGTGCTTTTGATTATTTCCCTTTACTTTCAGAATTTTCAATTTTGCTTATTGAATCGATTTTAATTTGTGTAGGTACGCTGGGAAGGGAAGCTTTGATTGCATATATACATAGGCAAACATGTTGAGGTAAAGTTCAATTTCTACTATGCAAAGCTACTACTCCATTTGCAGTGTCTTGTAGGGATTTGGTAATACTCATAAGCATTTAAATTGGATTAGTAATGTCCTTTTACAGTCTCTTATAGGCATTTGGTAATACTCAAAAGCATTTTAATTGGATTACTAATGTCCTTTTACATTCTCTTTAGCCATTTAAATGTTGGTTCTCAATAAAACTATTCTACAGAGGCAATAATACTATTCTACAGAGGCAATAATAATAGTTCCAATAACTCTATCTAGGTATAACAATGCAGTTCATTAAGCGATTTTGTTGAGTATCTTACAATTCTTTTTTTTTCATTTTTTGCTGTTTTTAAGAAGCTTCGGTGAATCAAGTAGGAGGTGGCAGGACATTGCTTGTACATTTATTCTAAATTGCTACGAAGTGATTATGATATGCTTTCAACTTTTAACAATCAAGGAGTACTTCAGCTTCTAATACTGTTTGTTGTTTAGCTCAAAACCTTACAGGTATTCACCTGCGTTAACAAGATTTCAAGTTGAATTATATGATTTCATTGGTCTGATTTGAGACTATTGGTTTATCTAAAGATTGTGACATCCAAATATATTGATCTTCCTGTAGGTTTAGGTTCGATATATTTCTTCATGTAACCTACAGAATATGATACTTAAGTCGTAGATTCTAAAACAAGTGCAAACTGCTATTTTTCTTACAGCTGGAAGTACATTCTCGCAATATAGATGTACTGCTTTACTCCTTTCGATTTGATAAGGTATGGTGAACACAAAGCTTGCTATATGATTTGGGGTCTGACCCAACCGTCGGTGTGGTTGCGTACGCGCAGCAGCAGGACGAGTCACATTTTGGGGAATTTTTCCGATGTGATTTCCAGCAGAGATTTGGAGAGATCCAGTTGGTGGTGGAGGATATGATGCACACAAAGGTGAGAAATAGCTTGTATATGACCCATTTTTCTTGTTTGGGAATCGATACTATTTGGTTGTTTTTTCCCAGATTTTTGGTAGAGGGAGAAGCTCAAATCAAGGAAGGAGGACGAGCCTCGTGATTGGAGGTGAGTGCCGACTCCAGCATCCTGCTACCACGGCGCGAATGACCATGGCGAGAGGAGTGGACTTGAATGGGTGCCCATATGCTTCGATGTAAGACTACGGGGAGATCTCCACCTTGGTCAGTTCCAGTTCTCTCTATCTCTCTCCCACTTCCTCTGTCGCGAATTTTGGCGGCCGAGCTGCCTGTCCCCTTTGATCAAGCCAGTTGTGCTGATGCCATCATCCACTGCCATAGTTACTGTTAGAAGATATTATAAGATGAGTAGCAGAGTAACGCCGCAAATCGCAGATCCAGGCCAAGGTGAGCTCCTATGCCACTTTTTCTATGTGCTTCCCATGCGTCCTAATCGGGTTTTGTTGATTTTTTCATCGTTGTGCTGATCAGTGGGTGGTGGGGGGAGATCCCCTGCGCGTTGGCATCCTATGCGCGGTGTGCCGAAGCGCGCAGCAGGTTAAGGTGAGCTTTCTCTACCTCTTCTTTGCCTGCGGCACATCCAAAACCATGTTCATCTGCGTGTCCAATCAAGGTTTTGATTTGGGGGTTTTCGCGTGGTGTTTATCTTTTGGATATGGTCATGGAGTATGATACTCATGTGCTCATCCTCGGTTTGATTTTTTGCAGTCATCAGCAGAACATGCACTTGGATCATTTTGGGTAAACATTCTTGCCGCTAATAGGAGGTGAGCTACCCTCATTGCTGGGATCATTTTTGAAATATGTTCCACACTTCATACTAAGCAATTTTCCTATTTGACACAGGCATTAACCTGATCATAGATAGGAATAATATTATATTAATTAGGCAAAGTACCATTTATGTGTTGGCTAGTGTATGGGTATTTCTGATGTGTTTCTTTTGCTCCCATTTGATATGATTTGCTTATCAATTTGTGTAGCTGGGTCCTGCCGGTGATGTCTAGGAGCCGCCACCGCCCGCGGCGTCAGTGTTCAAGCTCGAGGAGCTCGGGTGGGAGGACCCAACTCGCCGTGAAACTCCGTATGCTCATGATGCCGCCGTGGCAGCACGTCCTCAACATGAAGCTTCACGGCGAGGTTTTGCTCCCCTTTAATGTGATTCGCTCATTATTGCATTCTGAAGGTTCATATACTGCTTGTTTAGGTTTACTATAATATTATTTCCATGTGGTGTTCGCTCCATACTTCTGTGTTCAGATTGACTAACACATGAAAACAGAGGATATCATACTTCTTTAAATACTTAACTGATATGATTAAAATGCCTACTGAACATTAATCATAATGTTTATGACGTGTTTGTTTATGATATTAAATAAGAATTTAAAAGGCTGGGGATAGGTTGCACAATTTCTAACCACATCTAGCCCTGCAAGGGGTCCGGGTCGACCCACCTGTGAAGTCGCTTTGCTCCTCATTTTGGCCTGTGGGCCGGAGCGGTTCGACCCTAAACAAAAGAGGAGCAGTAGGGTTAAGATCCGATCGATCTCAATCGACCCTAGGGTCGACCCTGACGGCGCTTCTCCTCCTCCCGCGACAGCACCGCTCCTCCTCCTCCTCCCTCACGAGGACAGCGCTCTGCCGGCCGTCACAGGGGGCGGCGGCGCGGCCTGTAGGCGGCCCGCGGCGGCGGCGCGGCCTGCAGGAGGCCCGCGGCGGGGGCGCCAGGGGGTGGCGCGCGCAGGGCCTAGCTGCCACATGGAGGCGGCCACGCGTACAGGGTCCCGCAGCGCGGCGAGCTCCGCCCTGATCTCCTGAAGCCGTGACCAACGGTCGGGTGAGAGGAGGGGCCCCGTGCGTGCCCCTGCCCTGTGGATCCACCAGCAGCCGCGAGCGGCTCGAGATCCTTGACGACGAGCGCCGCGTGCTCAGCTTCCGCGTCGTCGGCTGGGAGATCCATGGTGAGATATCCTTTGCTTCATATGCTCTTTCTTTTCCTATAGCCATCTTCAAATTGCAATTTGCAAGTCCTATCTAGAGAGAGAGAGAGAGAGAGAGAGAGAGAGAGAGAGAGAGAGAGAGAGAGACATGGTTCAGGATTCGGCTCTGTGCTAAACTGCTAATGCCAGGTTGGTCTGGATCTATGGCTAGTTCTTGGCTTGTCTTGTGAGTTGTAATTGTGAAAGAGGTTGATCTGTTTGCACACCTCTCCTTTTACTGCTGTGTGCAGTGAGCTTGCTGGTCAGCTGGTGTATTGTACACAGTTAGCTAGGAATATTGGTTCTACAAGATCATGGTGGCTTATCGGCAGATTAGGATGAAAAGAAAAGCGCTGTTTATTTTTCGCCCTTGTTTTCTAGGAGTGTGCTAGTTGTTAATGTCTTATTCTTTGTTTCATATGCTCTTTCTTTTCCTATAGCCATCTTCTGCTCGTTGCAGTCTTGTTGTGCCTTCCGGCGTGCTAGATATAGTGGTAGAGGAGTGTGCTAGTTGTTAATGTCTTAATTCTTTTACTTGCAAGACAATTGTAACGGATGTATGGTTCTTTGTTCACCACCCGTCCAAAAATCTCTTGCAGTCTCCATTTATAAAGGATGTATGGTTCTTTGTGCAACTAGCTAATAAAGGCAACAGAGTACTGATGCTCTCTGTCTGTGGTATATCAATACAGGGAGCAGAAGGGGACCTGTCTAGATGGGGCAACACAGGGAGACTATTCAGCACTGATGAAATGTTAGAGTTGAAACTAACACAGACAAGAAAATTCTGCATTCTTCAGTTTCATGAAGGTGTTACTGGTGACTGGTGTGGTGGTTTTGAAGCCTTTTTACATTCTTTGTCAAATGAACAGTTGTCTTGTCTGATTCTGAAACATGCTGGTTCATGCCGTACCACAAGCTAGCTAGTCTTTTCCCATCGATCTCACTCACTCAAACACACCCACAATAGTACTACTAGTCTTATTATTAGAAAAACAAAGGAGAAGAAGGATGAACATGCATGATGTGATCCAAGTATGGCACACAGTACATGCAGCAATGCATTGTGTTTCTAGTAGTACTGCTGCATGCAATGCATTGTGTTTCTCTGCTAGTCGAGCAAGAAAAGGCCGGCTGGGCCCTGACGTGTGGAACAGCAGCGTCTACCTGCCCCTGCCTCCAGACATGTGTATGTGTGCGTACTGCATATTTCAGGCCAGGGTGGTCATGGATCAACAGTCACACACAGGGATAGGGCCGCATCCTAGCTTTCCTCGATCGATCACCAAAGCAAGCATGGTTATTACGGCGGTGTCTAGGCGTCCAGGCGGTTTTCCAACTGAGGCGTCTTGCTCGCCACGGATTGGGTGACTATGGCGTCGCCTCACGCGCCCTAGTCGTCGCCTTGGCATCCGATTCGTCGAGGCGGACGCTGCACGGCCGCAAAATCGGCTACGCGCGCACGGAAAAAAGGGTGGCGGGAAGCGAGCACGCGGGAAATCGAGCGCGTATACCTCCCGCGTGGGCGTGCCCCATCCCAGCAGCACAAAAAATCGAGAGATTGGGAGGGAAAGAGAGTAGAGAGAGAGGAAGAGAAGAGGTCGGCGGCAGCAGCACCTGGAATCCGGCGGCGCGCCGCCTCCATCCAGCCATCGCTGCTCCTTTCATGCCGCCGATTCGAGGCTCCTGCTTGCTGCACGGTCTCTGACTTCCGCTCCGCCGATTCGCCCCTCCGATTGGGCCTCTGATCCGCCGATTTGCCCCTTCGATTGGACCTCCGCCCGTCAATCCGCCCCTCCGATTGGACCTCTGCCCGTCGATCTGCACTTCCGCCCTCTACCCCCATCGATTCGTGGATGCTTCCTCTACTCCACCTCCATGCTAGCATCCTTCATGTTGGCTCACAATTACACTCTTCTCTCCCTCCTTTGCTCCTCCTTCACCTTCTTCCTCTGCTCTGAATCTTTTGGACTTGGACATACTGTGGTGATGTCCGCTTGTGCTTGTGCACTACTTGCCTCTAGCTTGTGGTGCTGGTTGTTCGTGCTAGCCTGCTAGGTGCTGATGGTCAGTCCAGTGCTGCTCTGTTCTGCTTGCTATATAGTCACAAGCATGCTACATGGATCAAGCCAGCAAGCAAAGCTGGAAAGAGGAGGATCACTAGTACATATGCTCCAGAATTGGCAGCAAAAAGGTATGCATCAGTGTGTTTTTGTGCTGCTCCATTGGAGATTAGGATATGAATATGGCGTCGCCTCGCCGCGCGCCTTATTCGCCTAGGCATCTGGAAGGCGGTAGGTCGCCGCGCCTCGCCTTACCGCCATAAAAACCATGAAAGCAAGGCAGCAGGTGTGCGGTTCGCCCCGCGGGTCACCGCGGACAACAGGAGCACGGAAACGTAACCATATGGTTCGACTCTGATCTGGACTTTGAATGCGGTGGATCGCAGGAGCAGGGAAAGGGTCAGCCCGATCCGCTCCCTTCGCAGACTGAACCACATCATTATACTAAGCAATACTTTTTGTTGTATATGGGCAATAATCTGATCGTAAATAGACAATAATCTACTATTAATTAGGCAAAATACTATGTATCAGGTTGTTATTTTCTCCTATACAACAGTTTGACATTTCGGATATGCTTATCAGGTTGTAAAGGAAGCTGATTACCTACCATCTTTTGTTTTTATTGATTCAAATTCTTGCTTGGTTCTATGTTCTAGAGGAGGTGTGAAGACTTGTTTTTTATATGTTTGAACAACCCCTTCTTGTTTCGAAATGTATTATGATTTCTGACATGTGTTCTTTCCATCAGGGGTGGGGTGTTGAAAATAAAAATATTAATGTGCTGAATGATAATATGGTGTTCTAAGTTTGCCTCATCATGTATATTTTTGCTTGATATTCATGTTCTAAGATACCACTTATATGTTTTGATGCCTCTTTTAGCCTGAAATCAAACACCCTGATGCTCAATGATGCCTGATCAATCCACTACATTATATTTGTAGGTCATGTGCAGCGAAGCTAAAGTCAAGTGTAAGCAGGGTGTATCAAGTGGTTACGTGATGATTGATGAAACAATATTATTGTGAATCTGTTTTATTTGCTTGTATATATTTATTCTAATTTGATTTGAATCAATTTATTTTTATTTGCTTGTACATTTATTCTAAATTGGTTCGTATTTCATTATGATATGCTTTCAACTTTTAACCAAAGTGCTTTTGGAATTGTATGAGAAAAATATCATTGAAATATATTGAAGTGAGATCTTATTTTGATCGTTTTGTTGGGAGCAACGCAATGGTAAAATCATATTTCAATTTTGATGCTTTATTGTAAAATTATAGCTTTTTAAGCATGCGACTGATTTTGCATGTGCCCACGTCATATTTTTTTGTCCTTATCTTTGCGACAGGTGCGGTCCCGCCTCACAGTGTGCAACGGGTAGTAGTTTTTACTTAAAAGGGAAAGAAACTGGTAGCACTATGTTTTGCTGTTCCCAAAATAGACCGGCCATAGTAGAAAGCTAAATTAAGGCTGGACATAATTTAGCCAAGTCCAATAAGAATAAAGGCACATAAAAATACCCATATTTGCTTGAGGGAATTACCGTTTCCATCAAATCCGTATGTGCCAAGGTAGCTAACCAGATAGTGAGCTCAAGAGATCAGTCAAAGACGCCTTGAAGTAGTCTGGGAGTGTCATGACCCCAAATATAAAAACATGCTTACCACTTAAACAACATCATCATAAGCATCATTAGGGCATCAAGGAGCATCATGTGCATGTGTGCCTTGTTTTGAATTCAATTTCGTATTTGTTTGAATTTGAGCTTGTTAAGAAGGTTCAAATTTTATTATGCAACTTGGCCTCCAAAAATTTTATTTAAATACTAGATTTTAAATGTTTATTTAAAAATATTTTTGCAGGATTTTATGATTTTTGAACCGAGCCACAAAATTCAAGGAAATTTCAAAAATAGTCTCTTTGTTCTTTTTTCCGCAACCAAATTGCAAAAGCTTTTCAGGTGATTCTTCTTGCATTGTGTTCTTGGTGATTTTATCTATCTCCAGTAAAAATTTGGTGAATTTTTGAGCCTAGTAACACCTTCATTTCGAATTTCAAACTTAATTTCTTTTTTTCCTCGCCCGGGCCCACCCGTCAACCTCCTCTTCTCCTCCTCCTCCCTGCTCTGCTTTGCCGCGGCACGCGTCGCCACGCCGCCGGCCAACCTCGGGCCACGTGCCAGTGATCCTCATGCCGCGCGCGTCCTGCCGCTCGCCTTATCCTCCACGACCCAGCCCCGGCCTTATCCTCCGCGACCCCCTTCTCCTACCCCCAAACCCTAGCCTCCATTGCCGCCGCCTGGTGTAGCGAAAATGGCCTCTCATGCCATATTTGAATATAATGTTTTGGTGATTGATGACACACACAACACTTGGACTAATATATGTGTTAAGATCCAAGGGATGAAAAGATACAAAACCCCGAAGAAATCAGGTCGAAAGGACCAAGACAGAGGTAATTTGCACTCACCTGGTAAACCGGCGTGAGGCAAATTACACTCACCGGTGCAATGGGCTTAGAGAAGACTCAGTTAGCAGAGTGCACCGGATGAACCGACGAGGAGCAGAGTGAAGGTGTCGGTGCAATAAACCCAGAAGCTGAGGCTAGGGTTTTGCGTCGGTTGAACCGACGATGCCTGAAGACAAGCGTCGGTGCAGTTGTCCAGAGACTCCGTTTTTGCGGGTTTCTGAGCTTACATACACTGGTTAAACCGATGATGAATTCAAGAGCGTCGGTGCAATTGATCAAGTAGCCGTTAGAGCAGTAACGGCTAGTCGGCTGGGAAAATGCACTCACCGGTTAAACCGGCGATGACGATTTTCCTGAGCGTCGGATTAACCGGTGCTAAGGAAATCGGTCAGCTTTTCTTAACGGCTAGTTTTGGAGGGTTGGGCTATATATATCCCACCCCACGCCTCATTTGGTGTGTGCTGGAGTTGCTGAAGAGATAGAGAAGTCTACTACACTTGAAGAACACCTCCAACCACCATAAAGCTTCATTGTACATCATATAAGCTTAAGCACACTTGTGAGTGTAAGTGTGCTTAGTGCTTGATTAGGCTTAGCTCTTGAGAGAGCAAGCTTGAGAGAAGCCTTGCTGTGGCAAGCAATCATTGTAATCGTCGTGTGACCCTCCGACTTGGTGTGGAGCGGCAACGACACTTTGTGTGGGGAAGGAGACCCCTCTTGGTGAGAAGCTCCGATAGTGAAGACGGTGCCGTTGGTGATGCTTCGAGAGAGACGGTGGCGGTGACCTTGTCTTGGTGACTTGGCGTCACTTAGCCTTTGCTTGTCGGAAGCCTTGGTGGCGAACGCAAGACGTGATCAAACGAAGAGACTCGGCATCACACTTGTTCTTGTTGTACAAGTGACCGTGGACGTAGGGAGGGACTTGGTGTCCTAACCGAACCACGTTAAATCGTGTGTCTTGGTGTCTTCACGGGAGTTTGCATATTCTCTCCCTTACCTCTTTACTTACCGTATTACATTTCCGCATTTACTCTATCTTGCGTGCCTTCACTTTCCTAGTTAGTTTGATTAGGATTGGCTATATGTTGCAAGTCTTTTGGGGTAAGTAGAGAGTAGTATAGATAAACCTTAGTCATAACTAGCATGTGTAGGACGTGTTAGGTTTATCTTATGCAAGTAGTTTGAGCCCTAGGTTAGAAAGCGAATTAGCGACCCTATTCACCCCCTCCCCCTCTAGGGTCGGACACCCCGGTGATCCTTATAATTGGTATCAGAGCCTGGTCTCACACCTCTTATGAGGATTAGCCAATTCCATTGGTAAATTTGTGAGAAAGTTCGTAGGAGACCCGTCGACTTCACTGTCGAGTGAGTATCATGTCCGGGGAAGGGATGAGTACCGATAGGGCTCCATTTTTCGATGGCACGGGTTTTCCTCGATGGAAAGTGCTTATGCAAGCACATCTCCAAGCCCGTGGGCTTGATGTTTGGCGTGTCACCAAATTAGGCAAGAAAAATGAGACTAAGCCCGAGATACAATATGATGCCATTGCAAAATCAATTCTATTGTCTTCTCTATGTGATAGTGTGTTTAATTGTGTATTTGCTAATGAAAATGCTCATAAGCTATGGAAGCAAATTGTCGAGAATCATGAGGGCACAAAGGATGTTGCCAATTAAAAATATAATATTCTTGGCGAGGAGCTGAGTAGCTTTAAGCAACTTCCCAATGAAAATGGTCATGACATGTATTCACGATTAAATACTCTTGTCAATGAAATCAATGCCTTAGGTCTCAATCAAGTCAAAGATGAAGAAATTAACCGCAAGATCCTCCGAAGCCTTTGCAAGCCCGATTATGACATCATCAGCGCTTTCTTGCAAAAAGAAGACTTGGTCAAGATTATACCCAACCAAGTCATCAATCAAATCATCGCCCATGAGTATAGTATGGGGATGACAAAGAAGAAGGAGCAAGAGTCCACCTCTTCTTCAAGCCACAAGAGTCTCGCCGCCAAGCACTCATGCAAGCACCAACCAAGGCGACAAGTCTCATCAAGCTCAAGTGAACAAGAAGAAGAGGATGAGGAAGATAGTGATGATGAATCAAGTTGAAGTGATGAAGAATATCCAAGGGCCGTGTTATACCAGCACCGCAAGATTGCCGAGCATGTACATGAGCTCTATGAGCTTGGGTACAAAACACTCATTAGAGGGAGTGCGGTTGGGATGGAGAAGATGGCGAAGAAAAAGAACAAGTCAAGACCCCAAGCTCTCTCCGCCATCTACAAGCCCAAAAAAGGTGGTGAAAGCTCAAGTAAAAAGAACAACAAAAATTCCAAGATCTCCACCACTCATCGCCCTCGGAGGACATCACCACCACCCATGTGTCTTATAGCACTAGGTAATAATGATGTAAGTGATGACTCCTCCTCCAATGATGAATCCGATGTTGAGACTGATGAAACTAGTGAGATGATGACACTTCTTTATAATCAACAAGAACATCTCACTAAACAAAATAAAGAAATCAAAGCTCTCAAGGCTAAAGAAAAACTTCATGCTTCATTTGTCTCAAGATATGAGAACTTGCTTAACAAATTCAATTTGTTAGACAATGAGCATAAAGAACTTAAAATAAAATATGAGAGCTTTGAATCTAAAAGTGAATCATCATCGGATAAATCATTTCCTTGCAATATTCCTTGTGCTATTCCGATTGTCAAGGTAGATGCGTCTACCTCTTGTGATCTAACCCCTTGCAATGAGAATGTGATTGTAGAAACATGTGATGATCTCATTGCTAAGGAAAATGATAAGCTCAAATAAGAGGTAGAAAGACTAATGGCGGACTTGAGGTGGCTCAAAGGAAAGTACACTAAAGAGCAAGCCCAACCTTCTCAAGATAACCCCCTCATGGGCGTGAAGACGCTTGAGAAGGGAGAAACCGTGACTTGCTTCAAGTGTTGCAAAGAAGGCCACAAGTCCTACCAATGCAAGGAGAAATAGGGCGAAGCAAAGGGCTAAGAAAACGGCAAGCCCAAGAACTTGAACAAGAGCAAGAAGGGACACAAGAAGGCTAAGAAGATCAAGAAAAACACATCTCCAAACTTGAAGGCGTCATACATGTACACCAAGCCCACCCACAAGAACAAGCAAAAGAGCAACCACTACATACTTGAAAAGAAGAAGAATGGCAAGGTGATAGCTCATGTCATGGGGTGGAGAACATATGGATGGAACCGGCCTATTTGGGTGCCCAAGGATATTATTCATACCATGGATGGCTCTCAAAAGGTTTGGATCCCTAAAACTTAGGTGCCAAACAAGCACAACGGGGAATTTGGAGGCTTGGAAAGGTTTGGGATGCATGAGTAGGGATGCATCATGCAAAGTTGAATTAAAGCCAAGTTATGGATTAAAGATTAGTGACCCAAATTCCCCTCCCCTACATATGAGGTAATGAGCAAGGTAAAAGGATGATCTCAATTCATTTGATATCCTTCATGCATCATTGTAGCTCAATGCCTTTCTAGGATTGCATGATCTTATCTTTACTATTGGTATCGTTCATTTGATATGCCTTCCTAGAAATTTCACATGGTAGGTTATCCATGCCTTATTCATATCTTGTTGTAACCTACATGAGCTTAATTGATTCTCTCACATGGCATATGTCTTTCATAGCATATCTTGCAATTTGACATCTCTCATATTCGTGGTAAAAATGCTTTTGATATCAATTGCTTGCTTATGATGCCATGATTAGCAAGTTATGAAGTTAAATCCCCATTATGTGAATTACAAGTGCATACATTTGTTTAAAGTGATTCAAACACTAATGCACACATTTAGGGGGAGCTAACTCTATAACTTACGTTTGTGTGACTAATATGCTTTACAAGTGCTATTTGTTGTAGTCACCTAGAGCTATCTCCATGAGTTCAAATTTCTTTTGAACACTACCCCTACAAGTCACAATTGGCATCACAATTGGTGTTAAGATGAGAAGTGCCACAAGCTTTGAAAAAGGGGGAGCTTGTTCAAACAAAGGGAGATATGCCAAATTTAGTGTGTATAACACTCTATCACTAGTAAATTCCTTTTGCTACTAATCTCCTTGCTGTTAGTGGTTATGAAGCTTTTAAGTGTTTGATGACAAAGGGGGAGAAATGTACCCTAAAAGGAAGCAAATAGTTTGGAGTAAATGATGCCATTAGCAAGGGGGAGGAATGGAAAATGCAATGCAAAAGGATGCATGGTGATAGGGGGAGGTACTTAGTCAATATGGGCGAGAAGTGCAATTTGATGATCCCATGGACTAAGATACAAAAAATTTCATTGCTCATATGGTTCAAACCACACAATTATCTTACATTGGCCACACGCCATTGTTTCACAATTGCTATCAAGCCGGAAGCATTTCGTCCTATGGACTAATCAAATGCCGGTGGCTTTTCAATTTGGTACCAATTTCTTATTCTTGCAATTCATCTTGCTTGCTTTGGTTGTGTTGTCATCAATCACCAAAAAGAGGGAGATTGTAGCAAAAATGGCCTCTCATGCCATATTTCAATATAATGTTTTTGGCGATTGATGACACACACAACACTTGGACTAATATATGTGTTAAGATGATCATTATCAGGCTTATAGTTCCAAGGGATTCAAAGATACAAAACCCCGAAAAAATCAGGTCAAAAGGACCAAGACAGAGGAAATTTGCACTCACCGGTTAAACCGGCGTGAGGCAAATTACACTCACCGGTGCAATGGGCTCAGAGAAGACTCAGTTAGCAGAGTGCACCGGATGAACCGACGAGGAGCAGAGTGAAGGCGTCGGTGGAATAAACCCAGAAGCTGAGGCTAGGGTTTTGCATCGGTTGATCCAACAATGCCTGAAGACAAGCGTCGGTGCAGTTGTCCAGAGACTCCGTTTTTGGGGGTCTCTGAGCTTACATACACCGGTTAAACCGACGATGAATTCAAGAGCGTCGGTGCAATTGATCAAGTAGCCGTTGGAGCAGTAACGGCTAGTCGGCTGGGAAAATGCACTCACCGGTTAAACTGGTGATGACGATTTTCCTGAGCGTCGGATTAACCGGTGCTACGGAAATCTATCAGCTTTTCTTAACGGCTAGTTTTGGAGGGTTGGGCTATATATATCCCACCCCACGCCTCATTTGGTGTGTGCTGGAGTTGCTGAAGAGATAGAGAAGTCTACTACACTTGAAGAACACCTCCAACCACCATAAAGCTTCATTGTACATCATAAAAGCTTAAGAACACTTGTGAGAGTGCTTAGTGCTTGATTAGGCTTAGCTCTTGAGAAAGCAACCTTGAGAGAAGCCTTGGTGCGGCAAGCAATCATTGTAATCGTCGTGTGACCCTCCGACTTGGTGTGGAGCGGCAACGACACTTTGTGCAGGGAAGGAGACCCCTCTTGGTGAGAAACTCCGATAGTGAAGACAGTGCCGTTGGTGACACTTCGAGAGAGACAGTGGCGGTGACCTTGTCTTGGTGACTTGGCGTCACTTAGCCTTTGCTTGTCGGAAGCCTTGGTGGCGAACGCAAGACGTGATCAAGCGAAGAGACTCGGCATCACATTTGTTCTTGTTGGACAAGTGACCGTGGACGTAGGGAGGGACTTGGTGTCCTAACCGAATCACGTTAAATCGTGTGTCTTGGTGTCTTCACGGGAGTTTGCATATTCTCTCCCTTACCTCTTTACTTACCGTATTACGTTTCCGCATTTACTCTATCTTGCATGCCTTCACTTTCCTAGTTAGTTTGATTAGGATTGGCTATAGGTTGCAAGTCTTTTGGGGTAAGTAGAGAATAGTATAGATAAACCTTAGTCATAACTAGCATGTGTAGGACGTGTTAGGTTTATCTTATACAAGTAGTTTGAGCCCTAGGTTAGAAAGCGAATTAGCGACCCTATTCACCCCCTACCCCTCTAGGGTCGGACACCCCGGAGATCCTTACACCTGGAGCTCCGCTTCCGGCCGTGATTCGCCTTCTCTGGTGAGTGCCGCACCAATTCCTCGCATGGGGAGCTTCCTCGCGTCGTCCTCCTCCGATTTCCCTCCTCACTCGGCCCCTTCCCTCACCGCATAGGGCCGCCGCCGCTCGCCTCGGTCTGCCGCCGCCCAACGCCGCTGCGCCGCCCGTTCGTCGCCATTCCCTGCCCGCGCCGCCGATAATGAGCTTCGCCACCATCACCTCCACCCCGTGCACGCGCCCTCTGCCCTGCTCCGGCTTCGCCTCGCCGCGCCGCCTCGCGCCGCCGCTGCTCGCCGTCGCGGGCGCGCTGTGGGCGCAGCCACAGCGTCGCACGCACGCGTCGCCGTGCGCGACGCGTGCGTGTGACGCCGTGGCTGCGCCCACAGCGCGCCCTGGCCGCGCCCTGCCGCGGGTCAAGGCCCCTGGTTGGCCTTGACTCGGGCTAGTGGGCCGCTGGCCTGTGGGCCCCGCCTGTCAGCCTCAGGGCTGGCTGGCCGTGGGGTGCACCTAGCGTTTTCGACGAGTTTTCTTTAAGCAACAATTTTGCAAAATATGTAAAAATTCGTGTATAGCTCAGAAAAATATGAAACTTATTTTTTTGGATTCCTCTAGCTTAGATCTACTCAAAAAATTTTTTTGTTTTGCATGTTACTTTGCTGTAGATTTATCTATGGTTTTATCTTGCAAAAGTGATTAAAATGCTTATTTATTTGTGTATTGTTCTAAAAATTCCAAACCAAATTTTGCTAGACTCTTTGTGAAGTATAGTTTCTAATGGTGCAACTTTCTCATATGTTTCTTTGCTGTTTGTTAAAGTTTTAGTGTGTTTTCGTTTGCTCTGTCCGAAAATGGTTTAATATAGAACTTTGCGTTGGAAAGTGGTAAAATGGCAAAACTAGTTTTGTTAGCCTTGTGTTTCTGCCTAGTTTCTATGATAATTTTGTTGGTTTAGTTTAGTTAAGTTTGCATGCCTTTCCCGATTTATTTCATTTAGAGTAGCTGAAAATTAATATATTTATGATTAATTCTAGGAAAATCCTTTTGCTGCAAATCCAATTTTCATGGGTTCTTTGTAATGTACTCTGCTTGCTTAATTTATTCCATGATTTATGTTTGCTGTAATAGTTCTTTTCTTGTTTTTCGCACTAGTTCGTTGATCGCATGTTCAATAGGGATCGTTGTCATCGCGTGTGTTACGTTTGTGCATCATCGCATTGTGGCATTCTTTGTTCATGTCATATCACTTTTGCATAAGCATAGCATCATGCTAATGCATGCATCTCATTCATGCATTATAGTGACCGAATCGCCGGAGAACGAGTCCGTTGAGCCTGCCAAGTCCGTTGAGCCTGAACCCGGAGTCCAGTTCGTGGTCGAGCCCGAAGCTAACCAAGGCAAGCAGCTAAGCATGATTTCTTGCTCCTATTTAATCTGAGTTAGTTAGTTATATCACCGGGTAATGTTGGGTTATATAGTATGTATGTATTGCATCCTTGTACCCAATTTCATGCATTGTCCTTCCTTGATTTGTTATTCATGTCCTTGTCACTTGTTAGTCAGTTAATTACTTAACTTGACTAGATGTTTAGCCTTGCTTAGAATACTTATATCGCTTGCTAGGAAGGAATGTATTGGAGTATCACACTTACTGATAATCCTTGATTGCACTGGTTCGTTGGGGTAATGTTGGTTTGTTAGTATCAAGATTCGAGCGGAATGGTAGGGCCTAGAGAATGTTGTCACATGGGCATAGTCCGCTTGGATCGTTTAAGGACTGTCCATGGATGCCATCGACCTTGAGCAACTTTTCGTGCTACCACATATCCAATATAATTGTACGGATGAGCCAATTACCTTATTTGACTTGATCATTGATGTGCAGTCCTAGATACGTGGCCAAAGGCTATGCAGAGAGGCTTAGGGGTGTCCCCGGGTGGAACTATGTGTAGGAAAGTTTAGAGATGTCCCCGGTGGAACTAAGTCTCTATGCGTAAGCTAGGTGTGAAGTTCAATGATCGAGCCTTGTTGGGAACGGTTGACGCGAGTACCCCCTTATCCAACTTTGGCCGGTTGGGTGAGTCGCATGGTCTTTGCGTCGTGTGTGTAAAGTAGTACACCCTTGCAAGGTTATAATCAATTCGAATTGCTGCGCTCTCGGATATGAGCAAGCTCTTAGTTCGTCGAATTCCTCGTAGAGAGTTTCGGATATGTTGGAGTGGTTCTTGCCACCTTTATGATCATTTATATATTATATTACTCTCTTAATCAACTAAAATTATTTGGGGTTGGGCAATATTAATTAATTTTGCTAGGTGATAGTTTATAGAGCTTATGCTTATATAATAATTACTTAACCCTAAAGCTTTCGTTTGAGCCTTTGCATAATCCTTGCTTACTTAATCGCGTAAGTATTGCGAGTACCTTTTGTACTCAGGTTTTTTCTAAACCTAGTTGCAGGTGAGCCGGAAGTCATGTTCGGTTGATGTGTCCGCAATGGTGCCCTTGAGCAAGACGCCATTGCTTGTTATGCTTTTATCGTTTTATCCGCTGTGTAGTTTATCTCCGTGAGGGCATGTAAGTATAATAATCTTTAAGTCTCGGTATAATATGGCTTTCGTGAGCCCAAGGCTTATAATGGAAGTTAGTTAACCCTCCTATGTTGAACTTGTAATATTAAGTGTGTAAAATTGCTCTTTGTGGATCATCGGCAATGTACGTGCTTGTGTAACGGTACGTGTGCTTAATCCTGGGCATGTGGCAAATACGTACCGGGACTACCGGGTTTGCTCTCGTTCTAGGTGAATTGTGTTGATTAAGTGCCTCTAAGATGTGGATTAGCATGTGGCGTGTCGAGAGACGGACACGTGCTAGTCCTCATCTTAAAGGATTAATCAATAATTTAACCTAAACCGAGTGCAAATTGGGTGGTTCTCACAGGAGAATGTAAATGAAAATAGTTTAGCATAACGAATCAAACTCTTTGCTTGGCAACCAGGTCTGAATTAGCATGCAACCAGGTCTGAATTAACTTCAGTCAGCTATACTTGCCTCCACATGCAGAATTCTGAGCAAAAAGTTTACACAC
Organism: Panicum virgatum; assembly: GCF_016808335.1. Classification (NCBI taxonomy): domain Eukaryota; kingdom Viridiplantae; phylum Streptophyta; class Magnoliopsida; order Poales; family Poaceae; genus Panicum; species Panicum virgatum. Next base: position 8,488,265 of record NC_053151.1, on the reverse strand, counting down.
TAAGATAATCAAAAGATAGTTTAGCTAAATCCAGCTAAGCAGAGTAATCAAAGAAGTGCACATCTACTGCACTGCGATTCACGCACATCTACTGCGCTGCGATATTCATCAAAAGAAGTGCACATCTAGCTGGATATTCACGCACACATGCAGGTAATCCAAAGAAGTAGTTTTTATTTGATATTTGATATTGATTACTAGCTGGATATTCATCAATGTGAATCAAAAGAAGCTAAGCAGGGTAATCAAAAGAAGTGCACATCTAGCTGAATATTCACGCACACATGATCAGTGTACTATGATCGCTTTAAGGTTTTACATCCTGAACAATTGAGAAAAGCAGGTCATAGTCAATTGGTTCATAGCGTGACAGAAAAAGGACTAAGAGCTGAGCAGAGTTATGGCAACTCAGTGCATGGGGTAATAGCAGCGAAAATTTGCAAAGTCCACATACTGTAGCAGATGTAGATGACACGATAAAGGAAAGCTGCAACGCCATGGCAAATCTTCCCTGGATAAAGGAAAGCTGCAAGTTGTTGCAGGAATAGAATCAGAGGACCTGACGCGAGATGCTAAGCGCGGAACCGAATCAGAGACTTGAAGTACTGAAAGAAATCAGTAGTGAGAGATCCAACAATCTCAGCCAAACTAAATACGGATGCAACATCTACTGACTGTTCTCCTTCCTCATGAAAAAAAAGTATGACTGTTCTCTGCTCAAAAGAAAAGAAAAGAAAAGAAAACTCACCGAGGCTCGCCACCCAAACCCCACCCGCCCGCCGGCTCGCTGCCGTCGGAGGCACTGGACACAGCGCTCGGCGGCGGATAGCAGTGTTGGAAAGAACAAGAAGCATTGCACGAGCTTTCTTATCCAACAGAGGTAGTAGGCGGAGCTCGATGCACTTTGTCTCTAGGAGTCAGGGCGGTAGTAGGGCATCTCGGCGCCGGTGGTGTTGGTGTCGCGACGGATGTGACGGAGGGGCTGCGGTCTGTGGAGGCGCCGGATCTGGGGGGCGGTCGGGCGGAGGAGGAGTGGCGGCGCGATTTAGGTCTGGGTGAGAACGGCGCGGATGGGTTGGGTGAGAACCCGCAGCCGGATTTGGGGGGCGGAGGGAGTGGGTGAGAACCCGGAAAAAATGAACCCGTTCCAACCCAACCCAACCCGATTTGCTAGCAAACCCATTCCAACCCAACCCATTTGTCCTATAAACCCATTACCTCCCATCCAAACAATTCCACATAACAACCGAACCAATGTCACCACTAGAGATCAGCAATGACGTCCGCAGACGTCAATGGGGGGGGGGGGCAGGTAAATCATGGGCCACGAATAAATCCGCAAGCGCACGGAGTACCACCGTAGCATTTTACCCGAGAGTAACCCGGGGTGTCATTTATATTTCGGCAGGGAAGGTGGCGGCATATAGAAGTTAATTAAGCTCGGAGAGATCACTATAGATTAATGTCAATGATTCGAACAGGGAAATAATAGTCATGGTAAAGGGGTAGTGAACACACAATCACAACTAGATAGCACACTTAGGATATCGGAGAGGTAAGAGCAAGATCAAGGATAACTAGAGATATAATCTATTGTACTCTTATGAACAGCTGAACTGAGTCGTTCACAGCAAAAGGAAAAGCCTGATCAATGGACTAGGGAGACCGCATTCAGATGAACAGGAGGAGCCTGATCATCCGACGGCTTTATGCACCTCCTACTCCTCTACCCAAACGTGGAGGATTACTCGGGGCACGGACAGGGCTGTCACCACCTGCCGGCTACCTCTACAAACTGTGGGGGTAGAATCACGTTCAAACGTGGTCATTAACCTAGACACCACGCCTACACTAACGCTAACGAGCACCACACTAGCCATGCACAAGGACACCCTTGTCTATCCGGGGCCTTAGTTCTAGAGCGCCCAATTAAGGAAGATGAAACAAAGCCATGATACACGACTAGTCTATGCATGCGAATCACTCAAGACATTCATAATTCACAAGAAGGATCATATACACAACAAGGGCATACGAACCAAAGTACTGAATAGAGTGAATAAACATCTAGTACAAACTCAGAGAATTACATGAAGAGAAAGTAAAAGACATACCGGACTCTCCATGAAGACTCTAAGACCTCGAACTACGACTCGAACCCGAACTCCTCTAGTCCTAAGACCTCTACAAGAGAAGATGAACTACATCTTGAGAGAGTGACTTGATTGCTTGGATGCTTGGTGATGATTGAAATGGAGCCCCTCCCTTCATATATATAGGGGGGAGCCACCCTCTCCTCGGCCGTGAATTCAGCTTGGAGCATCTGGAACCGACGTTGTGAGCCAATCAGGGAGTGCCACGTCGAAGCCTGAAGTCGGTGGGGCCCCTGGGTAGGTCGGCCGGCCTCCCACTAGGTCCACCGACCTTCTCCTTTGCCCCATGGGCTGCCCTCGGGGCCCACTTGTCTATGGTGTGTGGCTCGGCCTTGTTCTTGCTGAATTTCTGCTCTAGTGGCCTTTTGATCCATTTGTGATGATTTCTGATTAATCGATGTTTGCTCCTTGGCCAAAAGGGTGTGATTGCCCTCTATTTTCAGTTAAATACTGTACTCATAGAAATCTAGAGGGACATGTGGAATTCAGTGATTTATTAGTGGCATGAGTGTAAGAAATGCAAGTCGATCCATTTATTATGGCAATATTGATGCTCAGAACTGGTCGTTAGTGAGCGTCAACAAGACCCCCCAAGCTGAACTTTGCTCATTCCTGAGCAAAGCTAAACGTTAGGTTGTTGATCAGTAGTTGCTGCAATGCTACATTTCTTCATCATGCACAAGTTACAACAAAACATTCTATCTTGAATTGAATAAGTTGGTCAAACCTTGCTCACCCGTTTTACCTTAATTTCCATGGGGCTTTTGGCCTTCTTCTTGTCTTGGGCGGTTGAGACATAGAACGATTTATAAAGCACCACTTACCCATTCCTTGCTCAAAATTATGTCCGGAGGTTTTCACAAGTTTTCAAAAAATAAAAACAAGTTCCTCAAATAACACTCTCTTTCGCTCAAAGGTGTTTTTATCCTCACCAAAGCATTTTTGTGTGCCTTCTTTCTCCTACTTCTAAAGGCTGTTTGTGGAGCTCAAGGCAGGGAGAAAGACTAAGACATACTTGTTTCAAATATTTTGCAAAGTCAAAGATCGGACCCAAAGAGTAACTAACTCATACAACCATGATCGAGAAGTGCATGTGTGTGGATATGTGGTGGATGGAGTGGAAAACAAGAGGATAGGGTGTTCCATGATTTTGTCTCCTCCTTCTTACATTTTGGGCATGACTAATGTTCTTGTTTTTGCATGGACCTTCATGTATCCATCTCTCTCTCTTTTTTTTTCATGGGCCTTCATGTGCCCCCCCTTTTTTTTCAATACATAGGTCATGCCTTTACTGGAGAGAATTTTGGGAAGAGACTTTATGGAATATGGAACATCAAAGAGGATATGCATGAGTGGATGGTATGGAAATGCTATTCTTCCAATGTGGAAGTTTTTGCATGTAGAGGTGGTGTGTACGTGATTCTCGATCATGAGAGTATGAAACGCAACTCACAACGGTCACAAAATTTGACAAAGCTCAACAAGATACAAGCAGCATGTAAGAAAGATTATGTCTTTGTAGGCTTCATGCATATGGCTCTGGTAGGTATTTTTCATCATCGAGGAACTTTTTATTTTGTAGTTTTCAAAGATTTAAGTTCCGGACGTAAAATTTTGCTCAGAACAGATTTGCAGCAACTCTAGTCCATCATTTCATATTCCTCAACAGCTTAGACTCAGATCATGCACTCGCAACCCACAAAATTTCAGGTTCAGGATAAACTTTTTGAGACCAACAAACTCAGCTCTTGAGGAATATGAGTTGTAAACTATGCATAATTTAATAGAGTAACTGTTTATCATTTCAACTGGAGAACTTATGCATTCTTACCGCTCATGAGAAAGTAAAATAAATGACACTAAAAGGGAAATAGAGGTAACTGACTTGACTTCTTTTTTTTAGCATGCAATTCAAGATGATGAAAAAGGGAAACATGCAAATGCACGATACATGTTACTTTCGGGGACTCCTCCCCCCAAGCTGGCTTACTGACCGGGTGGAGGGTAATACCCGTAGTGTTGGTAGAATGCTTGAGCGCCGTGATACTGCTTCCGAAGCAGTTCCATGGTGGCTTCATTATTTACTTGTTGTTGTGCGTGATATCTTTCTGTGTCTTGAATATGTTGAGTGAGGGCTCCGTGGGTCTGCTGTGTCCTATCATCAATGTTGTTGATTCGGATGTTGATGTCTTGTATCCCGTGAGATAGATCACGATAACTCCGAGCTGAAAATGAGCACCGGGCAGCAAAGAGTGGGTGTGCTCCGCTCGATCTAGAACCACTAGCATGTGCCTAGTTCATTCGTCCGAGTTGATCCCACTTAGAGCTGCCACCACTCTGCTAAGATGAACCTCCAGCTTCAGGTTGCGGGATGTGTCGGTCCCAGCTGGACTGCTGTACGGCCGAGGGTCCGGCTGTTCCAGCAGTGGGTGCATAACCTGCATAGCCATGAAAAGCTTGTGGTTGTGGTGGCGGCATATCCATCACAGCATTTCGCGACCGGCTCCTGGTCATCCTTCCCGTCACACTACTCCTGCGAGGTACTTTGGCGGGCTGCAACTCAAAAGTATAACCATGGCTTTTATATAAACGAAGTCCCGGGTTAGGAAGCGGGATCTCGTTTGCATATCCGGGAAAGAAAAATATAATAGAGCCATCTGGAGCACTTTTCAGAGTATGTCCTTGAACTAAGTATGCCAAATCGATTGATGGGCGTGGTGTATCAATAAAAGAAACTCGAGCCCATTTCAACAGGCCCAAACTTGTGGCAATTCTAGTGACCAAAGAAGTGCATTCAACTGGTCCGGTCATTCGAAAATTCCCGAGCCATTGGCGAATCATTTCTTGCACATGGGAAATTTTTATTTTGTTCGCTATGGCATAAAGAATACGAAGTTCATCCACATGAACTGTCCGAACATCATCTGTAGGGAAACACGTAAGAGCAACCCATTTATGCATCAAACGTAAAGTTGGATACTGAATATCATTGCAACGGGGGTGCGTGTACGCGGTTAACCCAGAGATGGTGTGCCAAAAACTATCCCGGTGATACCTTGGTTGCTTGCTCAAGTTCAAGATTACACTTATGGTGAAAACCCAAAACAGTACTCAACTCTTTCCATGACAAAGAAAATTCCTCCCCGAAAAATCGGAATGAAATACCGTCGTTTGTTGAGTGCACAGAAACTGAATGGTTAATTCTCTCAACCCCAACTCAGAAATTTCAGCAAATGAAGACCATCACACAACTTTCCAAACCCTCCTAAATTCAGCATCCATACCTGTCTTTTCTAGCAGGTCTTCATCGAACTCCTATGTATGACCGAAGGTTCGACCCTTCAGGATGTTGTACGCTTGGAGTTCCCGCTCGCCTCGAATGTCGAGGTGGGAGTCATTCGGCGCCTCCTCTTTTTCTTGTTGTGCTGACTGCTCTTCTGGCGCCCGGGACTCAGCTTGTTCATCTTGATGAGTGTAGCTTGGCGTGGGGGTGGACGAGCGATGCGAGCTTGATTGACTTGAGCTCGACCCTGTCACCTTCTTGAGCGCTCCCGATATCTTCCTTCCGATGTTCCTGAAAGACATTGCAGCAGACAAAACAAGCCAAATACTCGGAAGGATTATGTGAGAGTTAGCAAAGACCATGTTAGCTGTCCAAGAGTTAGTAGTCCTTGTGGGGCCTGGTTGCCTCTCACAAAAATCGTTCTTGTGGGTGATAACACTCCACAAAATCGTTCTTGTGGGCGATGACGCACCACAAAACTATTCTAGCGGGGTAGTTGTACCACCACAAACACGTTCTTGCAAAGGGAAGAAGGTAAACACGAAATGCAAATGAGAATGCAAAAGAGGGAAATCTTTTTCTTCTTTTTCTTATGAACTTGGAGAGAAACAAGAACAAAGAGAGCAGAGGAGGGAAGATCACGAAGTGGGACTAGTGGAACTCGGGCAGGGGGAGTGCCATGAGCCCCCTGTGCACCGGGTTAAATAGAGGGGCGCTGCCCCTGAGTCGGCCGACCATGGGGTCGGCCGGCCTGTGGGTGGCCCCAAAATTTCACTCCTTTTTTCAATGATCACTAATGACTGCCACATGGTCCAAAATTGCATGAATGAGTGCAGGGGTAGGCCGGTGCAGGCATAGGGGTGGCCCCAAATGCATTTGGACATGTAAATCATCCAAGTTCATGCATGCACTGCACTCCAAACTTTTGTGGCTGCCATTTTCTTCCAAAATTGCCCCTTGGGCACTTGTCTAATTCCAAGATTCATGAGGGTTTATGATGTAAAAGATGAGAAAACAAAATGTGCAAGGGTTCTTATGCAAAATATGCAATGTTCATGCAAGAAAGCAAATGGAATTGAGGGAAATTAAAACATGCAATGATTGAATTCAAATATGGGATAACTACCAATTTACCTATTGGCAAGGGTTCAAAATTTAGAGTCTTTTGAATGAGACATTTTATTCGCCAACCTTGATTAGTTTGACAGAATAATTCCAAAGTGTGACACCGCTGTATGAAAATTATTGGAAGAATTTGTACCTTGATGTGGTGTCTGGGGGACTCGGGATTATCACTTGGTCCTATTTTGATTGGGTTGAACTTCTCATGACATATATCATCCCGTGGTACTGCTCCTGAAATGTTAGAAATTACTTACCTGGATTGCACCATAATGTAGTCGCTTTCTCGATTGATGCAGTGCTCATTGTTGTTGGTGATCAGGCAGCGACAATAGAGCACTTCTTCAAACAGAGAATTCGAGCCTTTTCCAAGGTTGGATGCAATCGTGATCAATTCAATTGCCGAAGTGTTGACTTCTCGAAATCAAGAGTGCCAAGTCACGCTTGTCTTAAATTCAACTCAGATTCGTCGTGAAAGTTATTGGCTAATTGGAATTGATCGGAGACTACCCCTGTCTTCACACAATGAAAAGACAGCATGGTTGTCCTGCTAGATCACTGGCCACTAACCATAGAGACTTTCCTCACTTAAAGAAATTCTTTTAACCTATGCCTTCCCCGGCAACGGCGCCAAAAATGCTTGTTGACGCCTACCAACATCACCACTAGAGATCAGCGATGACGTCCGCAGACGTCAATGGGGTGGCAGGTAAATCATGGGCCATGAATAAATCCGCAAGCGCACGGAGTACCGCCGTAGCATTTTACCCGAGAGTAACCCGGGGTGTCATTTATATTTCCGCAGGGAAGGCGGCGGCGTATAGAATTTAATTAAGCTCGGAGAGATCACTATAGATTAATGTCAATGATCCGAATAGGGAAATAATATTCATGGTAAAGGGTGTAGTGAACTGTAACACCCGGTTTATAAAAGGACATAAACCGAGCAATCATATACGTGCCAGGATCAAGTCACACGTATATACAATAGAATGAACAGTATATCACAGCACATATCACATAAAAAGATATAATAAAGCGAATACGAATGTTATTTATTATATTAATGACAAAATGTCTGATACAGCGGAAGCGTAGAAATACATATACGAAGAAACTCTCGGAAGCAGGGCGCCACAGGGACGTCGACTGGGAGACGAACGCCTAGAAGTCCTCGTAGTCCTGGTAGCACTGAGCGAACTCCCTCGCGTCGGCAGGAACTGAGCAGCAGTAGAGTGTCCCAAGAGGAAAAAGTAGAGAGGAGGCAAGAGTGAGTACACAACTTGTACTCAACAAGTATAACACAAACTATGAGGCTCTAAGGTTGGCTGACTGACTGCATTAGCTTTTAAGTCTTGGCAAAATTTTATTAAAGCTAATTACTACAAGTTGATGAATTACCATAAACCCAGTTACATAGAAATTAATCAAGATTAATCATGTTACTATTGAGAACCCAACCGAAACCACCAAGGTAACCCCGAGAGGCACCCCCCTCGTCGGAAGGAGATAACCCCACAAATCAAAAGGAGGATCTGGGCCGCTCATGACCGTGAGCACGGCTAGTATACCAGTTTTACACTCTGCAGAGGTTGCACATCTTTACCCACAAGTCGTGAGCTACGCTAGTTGTTCATCACACTTCCTTAGGTGAGATGACTAGCAAACTCACTACGAGGCCGTTACAAAGGACACATTGGTAAGGTGTAACCGCTAAGGATTCATGCAATGCAACGATGGTACCCACCTCGAGCGGTACGCAGACCAAGCCTCGTAGCCAGGGCACCATTGAAGCTTGACTCCCCTCTTGCCCCGTCGGTAAGTTACTCCCAAACCAAAATGACCTAATTAGTAAGCCAAGACCGTCCCATTCCAGTCTTGTGGTAGCGCTGTTGTCCCAGGTTGTCGCTCTATGAACCGGTCCTTATGGAGAGTGGCCAACCAGGCAGTAAGCACCGTGCCGGCCCCCTAAACCATGTTTCTAACAAAACCAATTTTAACGAGACGTGAGCCACTCAAGCCACACAGAGGGCCACTCTCAGAATTAAGTTGCATATACCATTAATTAAATTAATTAAAAAGAACCAAGTGTTTTATAGCACGGCACCTAGCACAACTAACCAAAATGCAACCCAAAGGATATATATAAAGGATATAAAGTGGCTAGGAAAGTCCTTATAGGCATACGGTATTAAAATGCAGTATGAAAATGTATTTAAAAGTGATAGGTTGTTCATGTTATACTTGCCTTCCTCGTACTGCTCCTGCTGCTGCTCAAACTGGTCGGAAGACGGCTGCTCCAGGTACTGGTACTGGGGCTCCTCCGGTAGCTCAACGTCTACTCACGAACACATGGCCAAAAACAATACACAACATAAACATACATGCAAACAATAGCAAAAACTAAGGAACAGTACATCAATACATAAAAACAGCACACTAAACTAGTCTAAAACTATTCTACGCATTACAACGATCGCGTGGACATAAATAACGCCTAAAACGGAGCTAAAACGCATATTCTAGGCTAAAAACAAGGTTCAGGGACTAAACTGCAAGAAAACTAAGGTTCCATGGGGTTTTCTACAAAAACCGAGGGCCTAAACATAATTAAAGGTTAGTTCTGGGGTTTAACTTGTGAAAAGGATAGGTCTGGACGGTGGGTTTGAATTCTAGAAAACTTAGGGGGTTAACTGCTAAAAACTGGGCTCACATGCAAATACTTTTGCAAGCGACTGGACGGCGGGTTGAATCCTAAGAAACCAGGGGGCTCTTTAACAAAAACACCAGCCCGAACCGGTATCTAGGGTTCTGGGCCGTTGGATCTTGATCAGAAGGCTTAGATTCGCTGGGAGTCAGATCTAATCATGGGCGTTCATCTGAGATCGGGCGGCCAGGGCGGTTCGGGCACGCGGGGCGGCGGCGGCACGTCGCCGGAGCTCTGCTCCGCGGCGGCGGGCGGCCGGAGTTGGGACATCTGGGTTTACAGACCTCCGTTTGGGCTGGGATTTGGCCGGGGAGGGCCAGCGTGGAACGTGTAAACCACTTGGCCACTCAGGGAAGGGGTTTAGGGCTCGGAGGTGCTGGGCCATGGCGGGTCTCGTCGGCGACGGCGTTCTGACCACTAGAGTGGCCTATACGCCTCTTTAGCGTGCGCAAATAGGGAAGGGGTGCCAAGAGGTGCTCACTGGGGTGCAGGTCGGTCGGGCAAGCCGTGCAGAGGGCGTGACGGCGGCGTCCGGCGGCGAAGCCCGGCGGAGCGCGATGATGGGGTTGCTGGAGTGGAGGTCCAGCCTTCTGATCCTCTTGGTTCGACTCCTGGCGGTGCTGTGGAAAGGCTACGGGGGTCAGGGGGGCTCCGTAGTCGCCGGCGGCGAGGAATCAGGGCGGTGGGCGGGTTACCTGCAGTGGGGGTCCGGGTGAAATTCCCGGCGATTTGCGGACTGGAGTCGAAGGCTGCGGGCTTGGGAAGATCCCAGGGCACGGGGCGGAGCTTTTACGCAGCTCCTGTGAAGCTGGGGCACGGCAGAGCGTTGTGGTCGCGGCGGCGCAGGCGACTCTGCGTGGCGGGGCGACACGGGCGTGGCTAGCTAGGGTTTGGGTGGCGGCACTGGAAGATGGGAAGGTCCAGGGTGCGGCTGTGGGGTGGTTTAAAGAGAAGGGCCGAGAATCTCGAGGAGGGGGGGGGGGCGTGCCGTGGGGAGCGCGGGCGTGATCCCCGGCGAGATCATCGGTTTCAGTTAGCACGCGGAGGAAGAAAGGAAGGGAAAAGAGGGAGCTGGCGCGTGGGACCAGCGTTGGGCTTTGGCGGGGAAGGGGAGAAGAGTGCGGGCCGGACTGAGGGGTGACCTGGGCTGCTGCGATCCGCGGGCCGAGTGCTGGGAAAAGGAGAGGGGTGAGCGGGCTGGGCTGAGCTGCTGGGTTGGGTTGGGTTTGGCTGGGTTTTGGGTCCAGTTTAGTTTATCTATTTTCCTTCTCTTTTCTATTTCCTTCCCTACTCTATTTCTAACCAAACTCAAATCTATTTGAATTCAACAGAATTTGAATTCAAACTCCTATACAATCAAACAAAATAAAACCATGCACCAGCATGAAAGGCACAAACATGTTGAACTAAGATAAATTTTATTTACTTTATGAAGCAAAAATAAATTATAAATGCAAGGCATTAAATCCTAGAAAATTAAATAAAACTAATTAAATTTATTATTAAATAGGAAAATTAAATTAGGGTGTTACATGAACGCACAAGCACAACTAGATAGCACACTTAGGATATCGGAGAGGTAAGAGCAGGATCAAGGATAACTAGAGATATAATCTATTGTACTCTTATGAACAGCTGAACTGAGTCATTCACAGCAAAAGGAAAAGCTTGATCAATGGACTAGGGAGACCGCATCCAGATGAACAGGAGGAGCCTGATCATCCGACGGCTTTATGCACCTCCTACTCCTCTACCCGAATGTGGAGGATTACTCGGGGCACGGACAGGGCTGTCACCACCTGCCGGCTACCTCTACAAACCGTGGGGTAGAATCGCATTCAAACATGGTCATTAACCTAGGCACCACGCCTACGCTAACGAGCACCACTCTAGCCTTGCGCAAGGACACCCTTGTCTATCCAGGGCCTTAGTTCTAGAGCGCCCAATTAAGGAAGATGAAACAAAGCCATGATACACGACTAGTCTATGCATGTGAATCACTCAAGACATTCATAATGCACTACACAACAAGGGCATACAAACCAAAGTACTGAATAGAGTGAATAAACATCTAGTACAAACTCAGAGAATTACATGAAGAGAAAGTAAAATGCATACCAGACTCTCCATGAAGACTCTAAGACCTCGAACTACGACTCGAACCCAAACTCCTCTAGTCCTAAGACCTCTACATGAGAAGATGAACTACATCTTGAGAGAGTGACTTGATTGCTTGGATGCTTGGTGATGATTGAAATGGAGCCCCTCCCTTCATATATATAGGGGGGAGCCACCCTCTCCTCGGCCGTGAATTTAGCATGGAGCCTCTGGAACCGATGCTGTGAGCCAATCAGGGAGTGCGACATCAAAGCCTGAAGGCGGTGGGGCCCATGGGTAGGTCGGCCGGCCTCCCACTGGGCCCATTGACCTTTTCCTTTGCCCCATGGGCTGCCCTCGGGGCCCACTTGTCGATGGTGTGTGGCTCGGCCTTGTTCCTGTTGAATTTCTACTCTGATGGCCTTTTGATCCATGTGTGATGATTTCTGATTAATCGATGTTTGCTCCTTGGCCAAAAGGGTGTGATTGCCCTCCATTTTCAGTTAAATCCTGCACTCATAGAAATCTAGAGGGACATGTGGAATTTGGTGATTTATTAGTGGCATGAGTGTAAGAAATACAAGTCCGTCCATTTATTATGGCAATATTGACACTCAGAACTGGTCATTAGTGAGCGTCAACAGCAAGCACACTACAATTTGAGTTTGATTGCAATTTATGTTGTAGAGAAGGAAAGTATTTGAACTGTATAGCCATAGTAACTACTAGCAATAATAGACATGGTAGATCCAAGATGGTGACATTTCTTATAGGTACACCAAAAAATTCCCCCCCCTACTTGTACAGTCACAAGAAAAATGTAATTCCAGTGTAGTGCATAGGTAAATAACTAAAACTGGAGTATGCATAAAATCCGTATTCCTTGAAGAAAAAATGAGTATGTCGGCACAACAAAAGGGACAAGACACTAAAATAGAGTATTGTATGGGACTTGAGAAAATGTTCCCTTTGAAATTATCAAAGATTCTTTTTTATGTTAGTGGTAATCTCTTGCCCAAGAGATCAGATCCTGCTATATCAAGCAAGGCTAAAGAGCGAAGGCTCCAGCAGAGGTCTCATCCAAAAGAGTAAAATGAATGTGCACAATAAACAACCTACACTCTTGAACTAAAGGTTCAGGAACAGGGACTTTCTCTGAAAAAAGGGACAGGGGACTTGAAGAACACAAGCAAGACAAAATAGACGGTGGAGAGGGCGAAATCAAGCACGCGCGGGCCGCTCGCTTGGGCACCACGACGAGACATGGTGGAAGCTGAAGGAGCGAGAGGCAAGAATGAGGAAGAAGAAGAGTCTGGGGGCAGAAGGAGAGCGTAAGCGGCCAGCCCTACTCTCCCTGCCGCTTATATGCCTATGGGCGGCGGGGAGAGGGAGGAGGGGGGGATGAATCGACAAGCAGATCAGTTTCCGCGGTGCCTCGACTCCTCCGATGAATTGGGCACGGCCCCCACGACGGCGATGTGGGAGGACGAACGGCCGCAGCATTGAAGGGACTCCTGGCCCCATCACCAACCCACTCCGCGGGTCGATGGTGGGCCTGGGGGCTACTGTCAGCGTAATGGGAATGGGGGTACCCATAACCCCGGATTAATAGGCAAATAAGGGAGATGGGACCCACCAGCTGCGTCAGCTGGTGGCATCAGCCGAGCACAGCTGTGGGGGCCCGCCAAGGACGTCCGCCCACGGAGGAGGACACCCACTGTAACACCCGGTTTACAAAAGGACATAAACCGAGCAATCATATACGTGCTAGGATCAAGTCACACGTATATACAACAGAATGAACAGTATATCACAGCACATATCACGTAAAAATATATAATAAAGTGAGTACGAATGTTATTTATTACAAAAATGATAAATGTCTGATACAGAGTATGCGGAAGCGTAAAACAAGTACGAAACTCGGAATCTGGGTGCCACAGGGACGTCGACTGGGAGACGACCACCTAGAAGTCCTAGTACTCCTGGTAGCTCTAGGTGAACTCCCTCGCGTCGGCAGGAACTAAGCAGCAGCAGAGTATCCCAAAAAGAACAAGAGGAAAAGAGTAGAGGAGGCAAGTGTGAGTACACAACTCGTACTCAACAAGTATAACACAAACTATGAGGCTCTAAGGTTGGCTGACTCAACTGCATTAGCTTTTAAGTCTTGGCAAAATTTTATTAAAACTAATTACTACAAGTTGATGTTTTACCATAACCCAATTACCTCGAGGGGGTACAAGATAACACAGACCAAGCCTCGTAGCACAGGGACCATTGAAGCTCACCCTTCCTCTTGCCCCATTGGTAAGTTACTCCCGAACCAAAATGACCTAATTAGTAAGCCAAGACCGTCCCATTCCAGTTTTGTGGTAGCGCTGTTGTCCCAGGTTGTCGCTCTATGAACCGGTCCCTATGGAGAGTGGCCAACCTAGCAATAAGCACCGTGCTGGCCCCCTAAACCATGTTTCTAGAAAAACCCATTTTAACGAGACGTGAGCCACTCAAGTACACCGCACAGAGGGCCACTCTCAGAATTAAGTTGCATATACCATTAATCAAATTAATTAAAAAGACCAAGTGTGATATAGCGCGGCACCTAGCACAGCTAACCAAAATGCAACCCAAGGGATATATATAAAGGATATAAAGTGGCTAGGAAAGTCCTTATAGGCGTACAGTATTAAAATACAGTATGAAATTGTATTTAAAAAGTGATAGGTGGTGTTCATGTTATACTTGCCTTCCTCAAACTGCTCCTGCTACTGCTCAAACTGCCCTGAAGACGGTGGCTGCTCCGGGTACTGGTACTGATGCTCCCCCGGTAGCTCAACGTCTACTCACGAACACATGGCCAAAAACAAGGCAACAACATAAACATACATGCAAACAAAGGCTAACACTAAGAAACAGTACAAAAATACATGAAAATAGCAAGGAAAACTAAGCTAGAACTATTCTACGTGTTACAATGATCGCGTGGACATAAAGAACGCCTAAAACGGAGCTAGAACGCGAAAACTAGGCCCAAAACATGGTCCAGGGACTAAATTGTAAGAAAAAACAGAGTTCCAGGGGCTTCTGCGCAAAAACCAGGGGGCTATATGTAATTAAACTATAGATCTGGGGTCTGACATGCAAAACTGGCAGGTCTGGACTGCGGGTTCTAATTTTACAAAGCTCAAGGTCTAAAATATAAAAGCAGGGGCGGATTTGGAATTACTTTTCAACTAGTAGGGACTGCGGGTTGAATTCAAGGAAAGGCAGGGGCTCTTTAGCAAAACAGCCACCCGAAACGGTATCCTTGAATCAGGGTCATTGGATCGCGATCTGAGGGCTCGGGTTTGACGCGATCTCAATCTAATCTGGACCGCTGGTCCAAGATCGGGCGGCCAGGGGGAAAGGGCGCCCGGAGCGGCGGCGCTGCTCGCCGGAGCTCTGCTCCGCGGTGGCGAGCTCGTCGGAGGAAACCATCTCAGCACTACCGGGCTTGATTCAATGCGGGTTTGGGTCAGGGAGGTATCCCGCAACATGGCGAACTCAACTGGGTACATCGGTTGGGGGATTAGGGCTTCGCAGGGGCTCGCCACGGTGAGGGGCGGCGCTGGGTCACCGGCGTGCCACGTTCGCGCGGTTCCGGCCCAGACTTGGGTCGGGTTTTGCTATGGGAAGCATCTACGCAGCATGGCTAAACTACACAGGGGCCTAGCGCGGAGTTAGAGCATAGCAGAGCGCGGCCTGGCCATGGCGCGGTGGCGGCGGAGCGCCGGTGGCCGGTGCACTGGCACCTAGGGTGCGCCATGCCTTCTAAAACCTAGCGCAAAAACAAAAGGAAACTGGGGTGGTGCTTACCGAGGTTTTGGTTCGGCCGGAGCTTCAGCGCAGAGAGGCTAGCGGTGAGGTCGGGCGACGCTGAGGCGGAGGCGATTCACGGAGGGGTCGCCCGGGGTGCAGCTCCGAGTGTCCAACTCCCGCGGCAAGCACAGGGTCGCGCTGCGATGGCGTACAGAGGGTTAGGGAGGCCAGGAAACATGCCAGCAGCGTGGAATCACGGGGGCGGCACCGCTCACCTGAGGTGGGTCCGGGTGAAATTCCCGAGCGAGCATGGAGCAAGGGGATGGGAAGGCGGCCGATGATGCTCCCGGCGCCAAGGAGGAGCTCCTGCGGCGGCTCTCAGAGGCTGGGGGACAGCAGAGCGATGAGGGCACGGCGGCGGGGTGCTCTGCTCCGAGCAGAGGCAAGGCAGGGCGGCTGCGGCTAGGGTTTGAGTGGGGCTGCAGAAGGAAGGTGGGATGCGGGGGAGGGCCAGGGGCGCATTTAAAGGGGAGGCCGGGCCTCGGCCTGCGGGCCACGGTGTCGCGGAGACTGCGGATCCGCGCAATGGATCCGGCCCTATCCGCCTGATTTCGTGCCATCTTCTAGAAGGCGTAGGCCGTGGGCGGAGTCGGCAGCGGTGATTGCGGGGTTGTGGCATGGCGTGGGTTGATCCAGAGCGCGGACGCGGCAAGAAACGCGTCCGGGGCCAGCGAACAGAGAAGCGGGCGCGGCAGAGATGAAGGAGCTGACGGGTGGGGTCGGCTGTCAGCGGACGCGAGCGCGCGCGCGGCGTCGGGCGCAGCTGGGCTGGACCGGGGAGAAGACAAAGCGGGCCGGAACGGGCGTGGAGTGGGCTGCGCAAGAAAAGGATGAGGCGGGCCGCGAGGGAAGGAAAGTGGGCCGCGGGCGCTGGGCTGGACGAGCTGGGTTGGGCTGGTCACTAGGTTTGGATTCCTTTCCTTTTTCTTCTCTTTCCTTTTTCTAATTCAAACCAAACTAAACCTATTTGAATTCAAATTTGAATTTGAATTCAAACCACACTCAATCAAATAAAGCTATGCACCAGTGAATGCACAACAAGTTTAAACCTATAAAAATTTTAATTCCGTGTGAAACAAAATTATATTAAATGCAAGACTAATCATAATAAATTCCTAGAAAATTAAATAAAGCCAATTAAATTTACTATTAAATACTGGAATTTAAATTGGAGTGTTACACCCTCCAAGAGCGGGCCGGGCATGGCCTGACGTGTGAAGCCCGGGACGGACGTTTCCTTCCCCTCGAAGAGACCCACCTGGTAAAACATCTTTACCGGGCAGGTTACGGCGCCCTACCGCCAGGCTCAATGCAGAGCCCAAGGGGACGTGCGGCTTCCCCATAAGAATATCATAATTACAGGGATGCCGTGCGTTCATAAGATAAGACGATAGGCAGCGGATAGCTTATCCCTGAGCTACCCGTCCCATCAATTTGAATCTGGGTGGTGGCTGGGACCCACTGTCGTTTAACGTGCCCCTACCGCGGTAGAAACCAAGGTCACCCCGGGGCATCGCCCCGGGATCGAACAGGGCCACCCCGGACCAGGGGGGTCCTTTGGGCAACCCCGGCAATCGCCATGTGGCCACCTCGCGCCGCCCGGGACGTTCCCTGGAGTGCCCCAATGCGCGAGGATCGGCCAGATGGCCTCGAACCCTCCCGAGGTGTGGGGGACCACCTGTCAGTGCCTGCGACGAACCCAGGGCACCTCGGGACGCCCCTGGCACTGGTGAGGGCCCAAGACCTATTACGGCGGGTCCGGCGAGCCGACTGCTCTCCTGACAGGGGCAGGGCAGCCTGAAGGACGGCGCCCACCATGCAAAGGGGGGCATTCACATTGGTTAAAAGTACAACAGAGAAGGTGAGGATAGTCTATAAATAGGAAGGTCTCAGGATATGTAAAGGAGGGAACTTTTTGGCCTGAACAACCAAATGGAGAAATCCCGATCTTGGGGTCGGAGACTCGGGATCATCAAAAGAACAGTCACAACACACACAAGACGTAGGGTATTACACCTCCGGGCGGCCTGAACCTGTCTAAATCACTATCTCAACTCGCTCCCATATGGTTTTTGACTTTGCAATATATGTGATACAAGTATGCCTTATACTTCATGCCCTACCTTGAGCTCCACATTTAGCCATCACTAGAAGTAGGATGAAGAAAAGGCAAGTCAAATGCCTTGGTAAGGACATATACACATTGAGCGATCTGAGAGAATCAAATGAGGAGCTAAGCAAGGTTTGTTTTGAAAACTTATTGAAAAACCCCAAGCTACTTGACATGAGGAGTAGAAGTGATTTGATTCGCGACCATTCCATTCCTCAACTACCCAAGATGGCATGATAGACACTTCAAAGTTCACAAGTGCAAGGTATGGTTTGGAATATATCTTATGCTCGCTTCACACCTTTCGAATTCATGTTTCACCTTAGTCCTTTCTGCTTTACTCGAGGACGAGCAAAGGCTAAGTGTGGGGGAGTTGTTGACGGCTCTTAAGTACCAAATCTAGGCCGTCAACTCCTGCATAAATACATGAAATGTAAACATCAACATAGTGGTAGGGGTTTATTACTGACCATTTCCATGAGTGTTGGTGTATATTTATGTGCAGGTTGCTTATGCTTGGAAATGAGAAGAGAATGCAGCCCATAAGCAAGGCGACACGTCATCGATTCAAGGCAACACCTTCTCGACGAATCAGACATGTTCATGAGGATCCAAGGGCCCACCAGAGCTACCAAACCGACTTAAGATAGGCCCTTACCTATATACATGACATGGGGGCCCACCTAGTAGCCACCTGACCGAAGATCGGGCCAAATAGACCCAGCCCACGGTCGGCCGACCTCTAGGTCGCCCGACCTAGTGGTGATGGCCCACGAGCCCCACCACCTCTCAGATGACATGTGGCGAGGTGCTATTGGTCCTCCATGGTAGTTTGGGTTGGTTCTCGGGCGAATGGCTGGTGGCTCCCCCCTATATATATGAGGGGAGGGGGCTCAAATGAGGACACACCCACCAAGTTGGAGTTCACATCCATCCAAGTGCTCTCTCAAGCCTTCTCTTGGTTTAGAAGTGTCTTAGAGTAGGGAGAGGGTAGAGGTACTCAGGAGGGGCGCCGGTCTTCAGCGCTCTTCTCCATTTTTGTACCTCTACGAGAGTGAGGGAGTAGTTCAGGAGAAGTGCCGGGGTGTCGGCATTCTGCCCCAGCTTGTACCTCTACGGATGCTGCTACATTCTTCGGGTTTTAGTAAGTATTCATGGTTCCTATCTCTAGTATTTTACTTGGTATAGTAGATGCTAGTAGTGCTTGTAGTTGAGTGAGATCCGTTCTCTTACTCTCCGGTTCATCGCTCTGTATTCGTACAGAGTGTTGTAGTTTGCTACGGGACGTCATACATAGTTAGACTGCAGTAGTAATTAGTAGCGTAGGCGTGGTGTCTAGGCTAAGGGTTATCCTTCGTTTGCCTTATATCCCATGGTTTGTTAGAGGTAGGCCGTAGGTGGTGACAACCCTATTGGCCCTTCGTAATCCTCCATGTTCGGATATAGCGTAGAGCTGTTGGACGGAGTCGACTGGCAGACCAGTTGTAAGCCGGTGCCCGAAGCGAGTATTGTGCCCGAGAGATCGACCTTTAACTCGGTAGTAGCACTATCTTAGGAATTCTCTCTACCCTTCTACCTATCTTGGTGTGTCCTTGGACCGATTAGAATAGTAGAGAGTGCACACACATTCCCTGTGGATTCGATAACCCTTGGAATACTCTGAGGTGAAAGCTACAATGGTATTCGTGCGCTTGCGGATTTATTCGTGACGCTAAAATACCCAACACACGCTAGGTAGGGGTCTCAGGGCTCATACTTCGAGTTCGATGGCAGCTAACATCGGCGTCGTCTTCTCCGCCAACGTCACCGCCTAGATGGAGGTGACCGTCGGCTTCTCCTTCGCCTTCGGAAGCTTCCCGGAGGTCACGGTTCCTAGGAAACCCGCTTCTGGCTCCCCCGCTGCCAGAGGCAATGTCTTCGCTGGGGTTAGATCCGATCTAACTCCCCAAGCTTCCCAAATCCGAGAGCTTCGATGTGGCAACCACACCAACCAGGGTGACCCATCACCCTGATGAGTCTGCTGACGATCTAATTTTCCAGATAGATGGCGTTAGAAGATCCATCGCCGAGTGCATTTGACTCGGCGAATTCGCGCTTCACCACCGAGACGACCCTGACCATGTTCTCCGTGAACTCGGCAGCGCTCCTACCAGGACCAGATCCGATCTGGTCACTACGAGATCTGCCGCGCCTAGGGTTCCCAAACCCGAGGCAGACTACGCGACGATCACTCCTTCCAGGACGACCCGTTGTCCAGCCAGATCTGCCGACGATCTTATCTCTCAGATAGATCGAGTCGGCAGATCCATTGCCGAGTGCATCAGGCTCGGCGAGGACACGCTCCGACACCACAACGACCCGGATCGGATCCCCTTCGGACTTAGCAACACCGCTACAATGTACTCGGATCCGAGTGCGACTACCCGACCCGGCTACCTTTGATCAGATCCGATCTAACCCGACCTCGGGAGAGGAACTTGGCTTCCAACACGCTGTTGTCGGTCAAAACCCACCGGCGAGTAGCGACAGGCAACACGAAAAGCCAGGAGGTCGCCGGGGTGCTGGCAGGCACTGCTCCCTCGTCAACGGCCCGCAATCCTGGCACATGCCGCGGCTTTATAAGATGCAGGGCGTGCCACCTGACCTATACCCGATCAGGAAGGTGCGAACGTGCTTGCGACGATCTGCCTGCATAAACAAACACGTGCAAATATAAGTCCGAGCCGTGGTCGGCTCCCCGGGATGACTCTTGCATCGGCTTTAAAGAACCGATCGAGTCCCGGTGTCAGATCAGATCTGTATATATCCGGATATTGATGAATAAAGCAAATAACTGTGAAGCTGCTTCAATTAAATCTAGCTAATCTAATCCACGACGGTAAAAGCTTCACTGCTAGATTGGAAAGTCCTACACGTAGTTAGGCCTAATGAATGTAATAAATAACTAAACCTCAACCATAATAGAGGCCTAAGAATAAGCGAAGCTGATTCCCGAATCAATTCCCTGTTAAGACTAAGGCAAAGCATCTAATACATCACCGGATCATCCAACCCGTTTGCAAGGCCTAAACTAGCAGATATTACACCAATTCTTGAGTATAAGAACAAACCGTAACAGATTAGATCTACTAGATTAAAAGAAAGCAGGGTGTTGTCTCTATGCGACTAATTCCATGAAATGAGAATTAGTATAAGATTAAGACAAGATCGTGCAAAGACAACATGATATTCGTAGATGATAAACAACCAAAGCATGATAGATCTACTAGAAGCCATGCTACGAACATCAGGATAACTAGTACTACTCGCCATCAAAAATGCTTCAGTACGAGTAATACCAAGGTAAAAGCAAGAACAACGCTGCCCTGATCGCAAGAAGCGATCAGGGCAGCATGGCGCTTACTTGGATGAAACCCTAGAATTAGGGGTGGCGGTGCGCCGAGAGTTGTTGTTTGCAAAACGTGATGATGTTTTTTTTTACAAATATCATAGGGTACATATTTATAGTCCGGAGACTTGGAAAACAATCTAAACTAACATGTCCATATCGGACTCTATCTCTAATCAAACTGAATTAAATCTTTAAAGATACATGGCCCACACGGCCCAAATGCTCACGCATTAGCCGATTCACAAGCCTTCTTTGATTCCTGCTTTAAGCCCATCTCGCTCGCGGCCCATTAATTAACCCTATTAATTTATGGCGATAATACAAGCCCCCCTAGTTTTGGCAATGATAATTCCAAAACAATTCCATCACTTCACCTTCCCGTTGATGCTTCATTAAAGCGCACAACAACCGCCATGGGAGACACAACATCTCTGCAACTGGCTCCTCGTAGAATGTGAAACTGCCGATCCGTCTTCCACTTTTTACTATTTAATCTCATCCCAAATCGACTCCTTTCACTGCAAACTCATCTTCCTTCCAAAGCCAAGTAGCGCAGAAAACCCCAACCTTCAGTAGCCATGGTAATTTCCTCCTCCTCCGGCTCCAACTCCATCGACTATCCTTCTCCCCCTTCTTCTTCAAGCTCCTCCGCCTCCTCCCTCGACTCTATTCCTGAGAGTCGGGAACTGACGCCGGAGTACGACCCGACGGCGGCGTACGAGGCACTCGCTCTTCTGCACTGGGATGCAGAGGAGTTCGACTTCAGGATCGTCTCTGAAGACGACGAGCCCCAAACCGAAGGTGAAGACCTCCGACTCCTGTTCCAGGAGGAGCCGGAGAGCAGCAGCGACGAAGGCTTCTCTTGGGATGGAGCCGATTTCAACTCGGAAGAGGAGATCGGCTCCCCCTCCAGTAGTGATGACCCGATAGGAGGAAACCCCTACCAATTCCTCGGGTCCTCCGAGGAGGACAGCGAGGAACAAAGCAGCGGCGGCGGCGGCCGGAGCAGCGACGCCGAGACTGACGGCGGCAGCAGTGCCTTTGACGGCGCCAGCAATGACGACGATAACGACAGCGACGGCGGAGATGCGCTGGCTCGAAGCCCCAAGCGCCGTAGGTACTATCTAGCTACGAGCGGTAGATGTAGGTAGTACTGTAGAAGTAGTATTATAAAGCCGAAGGATTTTTCCTTTGTCAAATCGGCTCCTCTGTAAGAATCTAACTTTTAATGAAGCTTATTGTCCCTTAATCTTGCTTGTTTGGATTATCCCCCAAAAAAGCCGATGGCATCGCACCAGGCTTTACTAATGTCCAAGAGCCGACGAAATTCAAAATTGGAAGCAACCCGTATAAGAACAGAAAACCACTTCCACTTCTGAATCCAACTCGAACTAGACACTCCAAATCCGAGCGTAATTCGAGAATCCCGCTCCATAAATTCGAGCAAAGACTCGCAAAGCATCCAAAATTCGAACCAGAGCCCGCAAAACGACCAAACCCTAAGTCAGCAGATCTGAACCATGGCGGATCCTGCAGCTCAAACAACGAATTCTTCCATCGACGATGCGGCAATCTGTGGCCTGAAGGCAATATTCAGCCTACCCTTTTAACTTTCTTCAGCTCGTTAAACCTCCAACAAATTAAACTCTGAAATATGACACCATAAATTTCTGAATCTCTGAACTCCAGGTGTGAGACATCCTTCTGCCGCATCCTTCCAATCCCAAATCCTTTTGTCTTGGCCCACGAACTTATGAAAATCCCACAGACTTAATCTCCTATGAAGCAAATAGGATCCCTTTCGTAAGTCAAAACATTGATTTGAATTCCTGGGCCGACTGCTTAAGAGCCTGGCCCAATCCACCTGAAAGCTAGATTACATGGTATAGCGGAGTAGCAAAAACCTATATGCCCTTGTGGCAAGAACTGAACATAGCTGATGCACTTAGTCTATCATTATCTCCCCTGGATAAAGATGAAAACCTTCTGAAGACCATCGGCTATTTCTGATCCGATACTCTGAACTGTTTCCTCTTTGGTCATGGACCCATGACCCCTACTCTGCTAGATGTTATCATGATCACTGGCCTTGACATTGGATCCCCTGATCCTGCAGCTCACAGAATGGTAGAAGTCCCCTTCAAAATTTCATCTAAAACAGACTGCACAAACTGGAGCACTTACATGAACCAGCACATGAAAACGAAAGGTCCAGTAGGTAAAAAGGAACACACAACCTTTCTAAATCTTTGGTTAGAACATTTCATCTTCTGTGGTCCTTCCTTAGCCCCAACCAAGAATTATCTTCCTTTGGCTTACCATCTGGCCCATGGCAACCGCACCAGCCTAGGCAAGCTTCTCCTCGGAGAAACATACAGATGTCTCCATTTGATGACAACTAGCTTGCTCAGCCAAAGGAAACTCAGAACTGGAGGCCCTTGGTGGTTCATTCAGTTATGGGCACGACTCTACTTCCAGCATCAAATTCCATACTCTCAAAGCTTAGCCAAGAATTCCTTCCCTGATGAGAATGGCAGACCAATTAGATGCACCAGCTATGGCCAAACCTTATTTAACCTCCCTGGCAGTAAACTGAACTCAACAGATGCAGCAAAATGATTCAGAGTTTTCTACAAAGGCCTAGAGAATCCCCTCTTCTTTCCATTCACTGAATCTGAAGTCTTTGAGAACCCAACTACCTTCAGGCTGGATAGCTTTGCCGATGATAATAGCACTCGGTATCTATATTCTCTAATGATCCGACCTGGCTTCCTACCTGTCGGCATAAGCACTTCCAACAGAATCAGCAAACCAGGTTATGAAACTTATGAACCAGTCATAGCAGCTCGGCAATTCGTCCTAGGACAAGTCCCTCCCCACTTCCATATTCACCACTTGGTGGAGAATAGAGCCGATCTACTTGACAGTCTTACCAGTTCAAGATGCTACAGCATGTTTGACAATCTCCACATTCCAATACCAGCCGATCTATCTTTTACTTCCTCGTCAATCGGCTTTAACACTTGCTGGGAAATGTGGAAAACTCATGTATTCAGAAAAGCTTTAGGCCCTCTACTGCAGCAAATTGATCCTGAATATGCAATCCCTGAGGAAGAGGTACTAAATCCGTGCTCTTATTCTTTCTAAGCCCTCTCCCACTTCTCTTGGCTAACCTTGCTCACCTTGCTTGTAGCAACAAGATGGTCCAGATCCCATGACAAATAACGGGGAGCCATTCCACTTTCTCCCAACTGCCCCTGATGTTCTTTTTTGCAAGGGATCACCGCCGATCAAGAAAGTGATAATGACTGTTCAGCCAGACTCACCCCAGTCGGCCTCTAAGCGGACACAAACCTTTGGAAGTGCTGCCCCCCCCGAGTCCCAACTAAGAAAAGGAAGATCTTCACAAGGCGGGTCATCAAGAAGACAGCCCAACATCCCCCCAAGTCCATCAGACTCCAACACCAACTAGGTAATTCATCTCTCTGAAATTTCATGAATTTTTTTCCTTTTATATATGCACATATACTCTAGTTGATTGTAATCCTTTCTCCAGGACACAACTGAAGAAATCCTATGCACTGGAAGCCCATCACAACAGAAAACTGTCGTTCATGAAGTCAGCACTGGAACAACTGAAATCCCTGAACAGCAAGAACCAACCATCGTCCAAGCAGAAACTCGCAGCAAAGAAACTACAACAGATGACGTGACAATGGAAGCCCAACTTCGAACTCCCGATGCTCCAATAGAGGCGTGTGACGAACAAGCTGACATGGTCGATGCTACTGTCGCTGCCCCAATTGAGCCGATCACACTCGGACCGACCATCGCTTCTTCCTCACAACAGGTAACACCGCATAAGCCGATTTTAAATCAGCCGACGACTCTGTTAGTATGCCTTGCTCCCAAAACTAACTCCGATATATCCACAGGGCTTCAATATTTCAGATTTGCTCTGCTTTGACCCGGCATCAATGGGTCTGATCGCCCCTGGAGCGAAGATACCACCACCACAGCAGCCGATTGACCTCGTGGATCAGCTTCAACACATCAAAACTCTGCTATCTGCTCCAATCAGTACCCTGGTCGATGACTCCAGCGAAATACAAAAAGTCCTCAAGCAGATAGAATCCCAACTCCCAGAGTCACTTCGGGTCAAGCTTTGGCCAGCCGGCCATCTTCCCTTCTTCCGGGCATAAGTGAAAGCAGCGCAACAGACGATAGAACTAAGGCATTCTCAAATTCCTCTGAAAGCCGACATCGCTGAAAAGTGCAAGATGCTAAACCAGAAGAAGACAACTCTGGATGCCAAAGCTGATATCTCAGCGAGCACAAGGCGACTCAGCCTCCTAGAGAGAGAACTGGCAGAACTCGAAGAAAAAGTCCACACCACACAGAGACTGATCCAAGAGGAGAAAGCCTCGATTGCAAACTCCAAGCACGAAGCCCAAGAAATAACCGAGCAAATACGGGTAGAGTTTGCAGAAATCAACACATTGAGTCAACAGATAGTAACAGGCGATGACAAAGATGACGAAGCAGTCATAGCGAGAGCTGACGCCATACGCGCAGAAGCCATCCATGCCATAGAAGGATTCCTGAACTAGTAGAATAATTCAGAAAACATTTAGTTTTGCCTGTTAAACTGAAACTCGTGTCTATTAAAAACATCTTAAGTCGATGGTGACACATCGGCTGCCTTGCATCTCATATAATTTTTTTTTGCTGGACAACTCAATGTGTTGGCCTCTCTCACCCTTTTTTTTACTGGCCAACTCAACGTGTTGGCCTATTTCATCTCTTTTTTTACTGGCCAACTCAACGTGTTGGCCTATTTCATCCTTTTTTTTTACTGGCCAACTCAACGTGTTGGCCTTTTATAATGTAGCCAGATGGATCTCATCGGCTTTTGTTAGTCACCTTCCCACATGCTCGGAAAATATTTCTTGAGGTTTTGGCCATTGACGGCTACAGGAAGCTTGACACCATCTAATTCTTCAAGCATGTACGCATTTCCAGGCAGAACCTTGTACGGTCCATGCCAAGTAGGAGACCACTTACCATACTTCCTATCTTTAGTTCCCAATGGTAACACTGCCTCCCAAACTAGATCTCCAACCTGGAATTCTTTCGGCTTGACCTTTTTGTTGTATGCACGAGCAACTTTAGCCTTGTTTTCCTTGATCTTCTCAAGTGACCAAAGTCTTAGCTCTGCAAGATCCTCCACATTATCGCTCGTCAAGGCTGCATACTCTTCAGCCGATAGATCATTCTGAAACTCAACACTCCTTGATCCAGCCGTGATCTCCCATGGCAACACAGCGTCTTGACCGTAGACCAGATGGTATGGTGACGTCTTGATGGATCCGTGACACGAAATACGATATGCCCACAAAGCCTCTGACAACACCTCATGCCAGCGCCTAGGATATTCATCGATCTTTCTTTTGATCAACTTGATAAGGCTCTGGTTGGATGCTTCAGCCTGTCCATTAGCCTCGGCATAATATGGGGATGATCTGATCAGCTTGAACCCCGTGTCATCGGCAAACTTTCTAAATTCCTCTGATATAAAGACCGATCCTCCATCGGTCGTAATGGTCTGAGGAATCCCAAACCTATGAATGATGTGCTCTTTAATGAAACTGATCACATCTTTCGATGCAACTGACCTCATGGGTACCGCCTCCACCCATTTTGTGAAATAATCCATAACAACTAACACCCATTGGTGACCTTTGCTAGATGGCGGGTTAATCTGGCCAATCATATCCATGGCCCAACCCTTGAATGGCCATGGCTTAATGATAGGATTCATTACTGATGCTGGCACCATCTGAATCTTGCCGAATCTCTGACATGCCTGACATCCCTTGTAATATTTGAAGCAATCCTCAAGCATGGTAGGCCAGTAATATCCCGATCGTCTAATCAGCCATTTCATCTTATGAGCCGATTGATGAGTACCGCAGGCTCCTTCATGAACCTCATGCAAGAGCCGATTCAACTCCGAAGGCCCCAAACATTTAAGCAGCAATCCTTCCAAAGTCCTATAGAACATGTCGTCCCCTATCAGAACATACTTCATAGCTTTGAGTCTTATCCTTCTGGGTGCCCCCCGAGCCGAATCCTTCAAATAATTGAAGATATCGGCTCTCCAGTCTCCAGGTTCTAGAAACTAAACCTCTACAACGACCCCATCGGCTGTTTCCTTGTATCCGGAAGCCATCTGTGCCAAGTCACTAGCTTCACTGTTCAAAGTCCTTCGTATCTAGTGGAAATTAATGTACCTAAATTGTGACATTAGCTCATGGCACTGCATCCATATCGGAAAAAGAGCCTCACTCTCACATTTATATTCTTCCGTGAGCTGAGAAATCACCAGTTTTGAATCCCTAAATATTTCCACTGTTTCTGCACCAGCTTCCAGAAGTAATTCCATCCCCTTGCGAACGGCCTCATACTCTGCTAAATTATTGGTGCATGGAGTAGTCATCCTGATGGAAAAAGAATAAGTTGCCCCACGAGGCGATACCAAAAGAATTCCTACGCCGCACCCATCATCACAAGCCGATCCGTCAAAGAACATGGCCCAGGCACGTACAAAAAGTGCGGACACGTCAGTGTTGACCCTGTCTGCAATGAGATCCGCCAGTGCCTGCCCCTTGACTGCCTTTGCAGGTTGATATCAGATATCGAATTCTGACAATGCAAACATCCATTTTCCTAGTCGGCCTTTTAGAATAGGAGCCGACAGCATATGCTTGATGACATCCGATTTACATATGACGATCGTTTCCGCCGAGAGCAAAATATGTTGAAGCTTTGTACATGTAAAGAATAAACAAAGGCAAAGCTTTTCGATCTCAGGGTACCTGGTCTCGGCATCCAACATGCGCCTGCTGAGGTAGATGTGACACCCCGGCCTACAGATAGTACTGGAGAATTTGAGAATCTCTCAGATGAGGCAGAAGAGTTATTCTATAGTTCTCTTTTTCGGATTTATGTAACACCTATCTGGAGTTGGCAGTAGTGATGCATGTGCAGTGTTGTCCAAATAAGATAGAACCTTACATAGCGAGTTTTTCTCTCTTCCTTGACCTTACCAATCTATGCTTCCTTTTATCCCAGCCCAGATGTCGGCAGAACAAAAGGACCTTGGAGACAGTGCAATCGGTGATGGTGTTCATGCAACAGTTTCCGTGGGGCAGCCGATAACGGTACAAGATCAATCTTCGCAAACAACATACCACCCGAAGAATGGTGAGAAGGCTTGCCCGTGTTGCCAATTCTACGGTGTCCCTTGTTGTCAAGTTCGTGCGACTAAAGATGAAGCTACAACTAGGAGGAACCAGAGGTTGTTCTCCGGTACAAAGAGAAAGAGGTCTCATCAAGAGCAACTAGCAGAGGATTCCCTTTTCCTCGACAGTCCATCGGTCGATGAGCTACAGACCATCCAGAAGAGAAAGGATTCTGAGTGCTCTAGAGATACACAGGTCAAGAACCAAGCTCTCTATGATTATGTTGATGGGTTGACTATCACTATGAAGATGATTCAGCCACGTGGCCGCAAGGAGCCCAAAAGGCAAGCAGAAGAAATAGTGCAAGATGTGATGATAAGTTCACATGGAGGTCAACCAAGTAACGCCATTCACCACCACCGCATGTGCTACCAATGCGGGCAAAAAGGTCATTATGCCAAAAGTTGTCCACAGAAGCGCCTTTCACCGGCTCCATGGCAGGCAGGACAGCAGGGGCGCCCAGCCCAACCCAGAGAGCCACGACAGGGGAAGGTGAACCATGTGACGGCCGAGTCAGCGGCCGAGTCTCCAAACGTGGTTATTGGTACGTCCATGGTCAACTCATATCCAGCTATGGTGCTGTTCGATACTGGTGCTACGCATTCCTTTATTGCACAGTCTTTTGTCGAGCATCAGGGTATTCATACTAGCACAATGAAGAGGTGCATGTTAGTATCTTCACCTGGAGGACAATTGAGGTCTCATATCTTTTGCCCCAGAGTCAGTGTTTCCATAGGGAGAGTAAAGTTCAGTACAAATCTGATGGTGATAGACACCAAGGGTATTGATGTGATTCTGGGAACGGATACTCTTGCCAAGTGGGGAGTTAGATTTGATTGTGCTCAGCGGTCAGTTCACTTGTTAGCATCTAATGACCAAGAGGTGACAGTCAGTGCTACAGAGCCTTCTGGTTTTCTTCATCAGATGGAGGCTAGACCCATGGATGGTATTCGCGTGGTGTCTGAATTCCCAGACGTCTTTCCGGAAGACTTGCCAGAAGAAGGAAGAGGAGTTGATGAAGACATATCCTAATATCTTTGCTAGCCAGCCCAGAATCTCGGGATGAGATTCCTGTAAGGGGGTAGGATTTGTAACACCCTAATTTAAATTTCAGTATTTATTAATAAATTTAATTGGCCTTATTTGTTTTTCTAGGATTTAATTTGCTTAGTCTTGCATTTAATCTAATTTTGATCCTCAAGTAATTAAAATTTATTTTAGGGCTAACTTGTTTGTGCATTGTTTTATTTGTTTGAATGATTGGGGTTGGATTCAAATTCAAGTTTGAATTCAAATTAGTTTGAGTGTGTTGGAAAAGAATAGAAAAGAATAGAAAACCCCAACCCTTTAGGAAACACAAACCAGCCCAACAACTAATCCAGTTCGGCCCAGAAACCTCCACCGCGGCCCGTTCTTCCTTTTTCCTTCGCGGGCCAACTCCTTTACACTCCGGCCCAAAACCCGGCCAGCTCAACCCAGCAGCCCACCGCTTCCTCCTTCCCTCCCCGCGCTCATCCCGGCCCAGCATAGCAAGCCAGCGCATCTCTCCCTTCAGACCAGCCCAACAGCTCGCCTTTTCCCACCCGCGCGGCCCGAGTCGCCACTCCAGCACGCTCGCACCCCCGCTCTTTTCCCCCACCGACCCAACTCTCCAGCGTCAGCACACTCCTTCAGCCTCGCCCCACTGCGCGCACGGCCCACTTCCACGCCTCAGCCCCGCACGCCCCGCTCCAATCCGGCCCAGCACGCCGCACCGCCTGCCAACTGGGCCCTACGCGCCAGTCGCCCCTCCCACGCCCGCGCGTCACCTTTTCTTCCTCGTCTCGCTGACCGGCTGGGCCCGCTATCAGTACCTTCTCCTTCCTCCCGTGAGATCTTCGCCGGACTCCCCGCTTCGCCCGCGCTGCGTCCCGCTGCCCCGTGGGCCACCCCGGGCCTTGCAGGGCCAATCGCCAGCTACCCTCGCACCTTCCCCTTCTAGAAGCTACCCTAACAGGATCACGCGGCGCCGTTATCGGTCCGATTTCCCCGTGCGCAGCTCAGCCGCGAATCACGGCGAGAGATCGCCGGACACGCACGCCTAGGACCCCCAGATCCTTGCCTTTAAACACCAAGACCCTCCCCTGCGCTCTCACGACGCCACATCGTAGCCGCCGCCCCGAATCCCATCACATCCACCCCCACCACCGCTGCGCAAGCATCTGCGCCGCCGCAATCCCCCATCTCCGATTACTGCTAGACCTCCCTGACCCCTCCACCGGCCTCTCAGCTCTACCCCGAGGCTTCCCGCGGAGTCCAGAGGCCGGAGGATCCCTTCGGCGCCACTTCTCCGAGCTCCTACCCGATCGTCGCCCGTGCGCCGCCACGGAACATCACCGTCGCTGCCTCTGTGCCATTTTCCCCATCAAGATAGAGCTCGGTGAGCTGCATCCCAACCCCCTCCTTCCTCTGCGCATGTTCCCTTGGCACGGGATGCACCCTGGCTATCCGAGCGCCGCGCGCCGGCGCTGCGCCGCCGCGCAGGGCCGCTACCGCCCTTGCCCTCCCCACTCCGGGCCTTCCCGAGGTCCAAAAAGACCCCAGATGGACTACGCATGGCGCGTAGTCCATCCTAGAACCGATAACGTGCCGAAGAGAGCCCAGGAACGCCGGTTAGGCCAAGTCCGGCAACCCTCCGCCGCGGAGCAGAGCTCCGGCGGCCTTCCGCCGCCGCCCCGCGCGCCTCTTTGTCCTGAGCCGCCCGATTAGATTTCAGCGGGCTAGATTAGATCAGATCCTGATCTAATCCGGACCGTCAGATCCAAAACTGCCGGCCCAGATTAGATGGTACCTCTTCGGCCTGTCACTTTTTTTAAAGAGTCCCTGGACTCTTTGCTAATTAATCCGCCATCCCTCTTAGTTCAAAACTAATTCCTGTTAGGTCCTGATTTTAACACATAGGCCCCTGACTTTTCTCAGATTAGAACTCGCAGTCCACCCTTGGCAATTTTGCGTGCTAACCCTTGCAGCTAAGGTTTAATTATGTGTAAGCCCTCGGTTTTTGCAGAAAACCCCCTGGAACTTAATTTTTTCTCGCAGATAAGCCCGTAGAACTTGTTTTTAGCCTAGATTATGCGTTTTAGCTCCGTTTTGGGCGTTCTTTATGTCCACGCGATCGTTGTAATGCGTAGAATAGTTCTAGAGTAGTTTTGTGCACTGTTTTTATGTATTGATGTACTGTTTCTTAGTTTTTGTTAGTATTTGCGTGTATGCTTATTATTGTGTATTGTTTTGGCCATGTGTTTGTGAGTGGACGCTGATCCATCTGAGGAGCCCCAGTACCAGTACCCAGAGCAGCCGTCTACCGACCAGTTTGAGCAGCAGCAGAAGCAGTACAAGGAAGGCAAGTATAACATGAACAACCTAT
Organism: Panicum virgatum; assembly: GCF_016808335.1. Taxonomy (NCBI): domain Eukaryota; kingdom Viridiplantae; phylum Streptophyta; class Magnoliopsida; order Poales; family Poaceae; genus Panicum; species Panicum virgatum. The sequence goes on along the minus strand of NC_053151.1, from coordinate 8,456,837 downwards.
CACTTTTAAATACACTTTCATACTGCATTTTAATATTGTATGCCTATAAGGATTTCCTAGCCACTTTATATCCTTTATATATATCCTTTGGGTTGCATTTTGGTTAGTTGTGCTAGGTGCCGTGCTATAACACATTGGTCCTTTTTAATTAATTTGATTAATGGTATATACAACTTAATTCTGAGAGTGGCCCTCTGTGTGGCTTGAGTGGCTCACTTCTCATTAAAATTGGTTTTGTTAGAAACATGGTTTAGGGGGCCAGCACGGTGCTTACTGCCTGGTTGGCCACTCTCCATAAGGACCGGTTCATAGAGCGACAACCTGGGACAACATCGCTACCACAAGACTGGAATGGGATGGTCTTGGCTTACTAATTAGGTCATTTTGGTTCGGAAGTAACTTACCGACGGGGCATGGGGGGTGGTGAGCTTCAATGGTGGCCAGGCTACGAGGCTTGGTCTGCGTACCCCTCGAGGTGGTTACCATCGTTGCGGAGCCTGATTCTTTAGCGGTTACACCTTACCAACGTGTCCTTTGTAACGGCCTCGTAGTGAGTTTGCTAGTCATCTCACCTAAGGAAGTGTGATGAACAACTGGCATAGCTCACGACTTGTGGGTAAAGATGTGCAACCTCTGCAGAGTGTAAAACTGGTATACTAGCTGTGCTCACGGTCATGAGCGGCCCAGATCCTCCTTTTGATTAGTGGGATTATCTCCTTCCGACGAGGGGGGTGCCTCTCGGGGTTACCTTGGTGGTTTCGGTTTGTTTCTCAGTAGTAACATGATTAATTTTGATTAATTACTATGTAACTGGGTTTATGGTAATTCATCAACTTGTATTAAATAGCTTTAATAAAATTTTGCCAAGACTTAAAAGCTAATGCAGTCAGTCAGCCAACCTAGAGCCTCATAGTTTATGTTATACTTGTAGAGTACAAGTTGTGTACTCACTCTTGCCTCTTCTCTACTTTTTCCTCTTGGTTACGCTACTGCTGCTCAGTTCCTGCCGACGCGAGGGAGTTCGCTCAGCGCTACCAGGACTACGAGGACTTCTAGGCATTCGTCTCCCAGTCGACGTCCCTGTGGCGCCCTGCTCAGCTTCCGACGAGAGTTATCGTTTATGTATTACGCTTCCGCATACTCTGTATCAGACATTTTGTCAATAATATAATAAATAACATTCGTACTCATTTTATTATGTCTTTTTACGTGATATGTGCTGTGATATACTGTTCATTCTGTTGTATATACGTGTGACTTGATCCTGGCACATATATGATTGCTCGGTTTATGTCCTTTTATAAACCGGGTGTTACAGTAGAAGACAACCCTCTCCTGGTCGTCATGTTTCTGAATCAGAACCGAGGCGATGGAAGTGTCACCCACGGACAAGTACACATAGAAAGGCCTGTCCTGTCGAGGCGGAACCAGTACTGGAGGCTTCGTCAAATATTCCTTGATTTCATCAAAAGCCCGCTGCTGTTCTGCCCACCAATGAAACTCATCCTCGGACTTGATCTTCACCAGACTCATGAACGGCTCGATACGCCCAGATAGATTGGAGAAAAATCGTCTGACGAAGTTGATTTTGCCGATGAGCTTATGTAACTCCTTCTTCGTAGTAGGCGGCTTCATTGTCTTTACCGCTTCTTGACTCTTCAAGCCGATCTCGATTCCTCGCTCATGTACCAGGAATCCTAAGAACTGACCGGCCGATACGCCAAAGGCACATTTCTTTGGGTTCATGTTGAGCCCAAACTTCCGAGTCCGCTCCAAAACCTTACGCAAATCTTCCAGATGCCCCCAGCCGATGTGGACTTGACCACGACATCATCAATGTAGATCTCTACCAGCTTGCCGATGAGATCATGAAAAATGTAATTCATGGCGCGCTGATATGTTGCACTGGCATTTTTCAATCCAAAGATCATAACCAAGTACTCGAACAAGCCGACCGCGCCTGGTACTCTGAATGCGGTCTTGCTTATATCCTTTAGGGCCATAAAGATCTGGTTGTAGCCGACGTGACCATCCATAAAGCTCAGCATTTTGTGACCGGCAGCGGCATTGATCAATGTTTCTGCCACGGGCATCGGATATTCCTCCTTTGGCGTCGCTCTGTTGAGGTCTCTGAAATCCACGCAGACTCTCCATCGGCCATCCTTCTTCTGTACAGGGACCACACTAGAGATCCATTCTGCATACCTGCATGGCCTGATGAACCCTGCATCCAACATCTTTTGACCTCTTTCTTGACATCCTCCCGGACTTCAGCCTTCATCTGCCTTGCTCGTTGTTGAAACGGCCGAAATCCTTTCTTAAGCGGGAGCCGATGTTCGACGATGCTTCTTTCTAGACCAGGCATTTCAGTATAATCCCACGCGAAACAATCCCGTTATTCCTTCAACAGTGCTATCATCGGCTCACGCAGACTCGGGTCTAGCTTCTTGCTGATAAATGTTGGTCGCGGCTTATTCCCGGGACCAATATCAACTTCCTCCAAATCGTCAGCTGATGTAAACCCATACCCCAACTTGCCGTCGCCTGTTAAATCGACTGTGGACGCAGGCGACTCATCATCATCTGCCACATCGACATCAAACACGGGGAGATGACAAAAGAAAATTTTCAGCCGACCGCACGGGCCGGCCGTTTCTATATTACTCCTTGAAACTGAATGCTCATTAACTAACCAACTGCCAGAGCAGGCTACAATCTGTCCGCAATGTAACAGTTTTGACTCTAAACAAGAATTGTTTATTTTTTGGGGCCGGTCGCTGGGACCGGCCTCTCTAAACCTGCTAGGCTTCGTAGCTTGCCAGGATGTATTTATTCTGTGAGGCCAGTGGATAAGACCAGCCTCAATCCATTTATTGTCGCTTCGATCCGATAACAGTCTTCCAGCGCGATCCCTGAAATCGGCTCTTGCCCTTCTGCGTCCCAAGCGTTCATGTCTGCAAGCGAAACCTCGCTAGAGTCATCTGCACGGACCACCTCCACTTCATCGCCATCCCATTGGACCAAACACTGGTGCATCGTGGAAGGAACACAACAATTGGCATGAATCCAATCCCTCCCAAGCAGCATTATGTACGTACTCCTACTGTTGACGATGAAGAACGAGGTTGGGACGGTCTTGCGGCCAACTGTCAACTCCATATTGAGGACGCCCTATGCCTCCGACGGCTGGCCGTTAAAATCATTGAGCATCATGTTGGTCTTGATAAGATCAGCAGTAGAACGACCAAATCGGCGCAGTACTGAGTACGGCATTAGATTGACCGCGGCGCCAGTGTCGACCAACATCCTGTTCACAGGTTTGCCATCGATGAGGCCCTTGAGATATAATCCCTTCAGGTGCTTGTAGCTTTTCTCCTTTGGTTTCTCGAAGATGATCGGCTATGGGCCAAGATCCAGCTGCGCGACGGCCATTTCCTCCGGTTGGGGCGCCCGAAACTCCGACGGGAGCACGAACACCATGTTCACATCTGCCGATGGCTTTTCATCGGCTCTTGGCTGCTTGGGGTGCCACTCCTTCCTTGGAGGGCGCCTTTGCACCCTTCGCGGGTGCCTGACTTGCTTCGCGAGATCTGGATGCGCTTTCCTCAGCACGTCAAGGTACCTTGCTTCTGCCTCTTCGAGATTGCGTAGGCGCTGCACTTTGCGCTTCTGTGAGCGGCTGAGCCCGTCAGGGCACCACCGTGGATGATGATACTTGTCTTCCTCTTCTAGCTCAAGATCATCCCTGGATGGACGCTTAACATGGTCGTCGTGACGAGCTCTGGGCCCCAAGCGCTGGAACACCGACGTCTCGCCTAGCTGGCGTCCCCGAGGCCTGCACTCCAAGCAATCATCTATAGTAGGCAATCGGCTCATGCTAGAATTCCAACAGTACCTGAAGAATGGGCAATGCCAGTGGTCGCGTATAGCCTGGCGTCTCCCCAGCGTCCTCCCTATGCGGTGCTCATACTCCTCTTTCGATTCATATCGGCGGTGCAACTTGTACTGATACTGGTATTTTTCCAGAAGCCGATTAGAAGCTGGGAGTTGATCGCGGACGTGACGCACTTGTTCTTCGGTAACATGTTTCTACTCCGGTTCACGTTCATCCTGGGGCCATTTGCCAGAAGCGGCATCTTTCCTCTGCTCATCACGGCGACGCATGGGTCCCGCCATGTTAATCTGGAATGCTAAGTTCTGGCCCTCGGGTCCAAAATCCGACAGCTCCACCACGTTAGCTTGTGGGAATGGTTGACTGTCCACCTTCATCGTGTGTTGGGCCAGAATTAATCGGCCTTGCTCGATAGCCGATTTGATCTACCGACGCAGCTCCTTGCAGTCATTTGTGGCATGGGTGAACGAGTGGTGCCACTTGCAATACAACCTCCCCTGCAGCTCCTGTGCTGTTGGCAGCTTGTGATTCTCTGGGAACTTCAACTGCTTTTCTTTGAGCAGTAGATCGAATATCTGCTCTGCCTTGGCCACGTCAAAGTCAAAGCCTTTCACAAGCCCTTTCTGTCTGACCCAATTGCACGGAAAGGGGTTTGCCCCCCGGGTCCACTCCGCCACAGCCACTTCTTGTTCCCTGCCAGAATCATCGAAATCATCTGCTTGGGCCATGTTTACATGGCGCTTGAATTTCTCCTGGTACAGATCAGGGTGGTAGTGTTCATACACCATGAGCTTCTGCATCATGTGCGCCAGAGAAGTGAATTCCAACTCAAAAGCCAGATCCTTGACCGGCTTAGTGAGCCCCAGGACAGCCAAATCGACTGCCTCCTTCTCTGTGATGCACGATGAGTAGCATCGATTCTTAACTTCTCTGAAGCGCTGCACGTACTCCGACACACTTTCCCCTCGCTTCTGCTTGACTTGGGCGAGGTCGGCAATCCCGGCTTCAGCAGCCTCTAAATGATACTGGGTGTGGAACTGATCTTCCAGCTGCCTCCAAGTCCGGATCGAATCTGGGGGCAGTGACGTATACCACCCAAAGGCTGAACCTGTGAGAGATTGGGAGAAGAAACGGACCCTTAGAGGATCCGACACTGAGATCATCCCGAGCTGCGTTAGGTATCATCTCACATGCTCAATAGAGCTGGCCCCTTCTGACCCGCTGAACTTGGTGAACTCCGGGAGCCGATACTTGGGTGGCAACGGGATCAAGTCATAATGACTTGGATACGGCTTAGAATAGCCGACCGCCTTTCTCTTGGGTAGGATGCCGAACTGGTCCCTTAATATTACACTGACCTGCTCCACACTAAGAACTCCTGGGGCAGAGGGCTCAGCACTCGGCCCGGTAGCGTACTTCGCCAGCCATGCCTGCTTCTCCGCATCTGCTCCTGAAGCTCCTATACGCACCAGATGTCCCGCACACATTGGACTGATGCTGTTAGGTATGTACACGCACGTGTAGCCGTGCAGGATCTCCTTAGGAGGCTCGCTCAGGAACTGGCCTTCCCCAGGGTCACCACCAATCTTGTAGACGACGTAAATCGGCGAACCTTGCGGCCCTGGGGCCATGAGCGAGTACGATACTGGCATCCTAGATTGAAGTGAGGCCTCTCCCCTGTGACTCCCCAGGATTGGTCCTGATGGAGAGTACTGGTTCTTAATCACCTCCTGGACGACACGATGTGCCACACGCTTGAGCTCATTCACTAGGCTTTCTGAGTGCCGATGAAGTGTGTGAGCCACCATGTAGTTCATCTCCTGGCGTAGGGCTCTGGTCCGCTCCTCTGATGGTACGGACAGGTCAACGTTGTCGAGAGCGCCTTCGGGTGAGAACCCCTTCCACCTGATGCCGTGGTTGCGGGTCCTCTCGAAAGAGTCGATGAGATCGGCTTCGAACTGAGCTTTGACCTCATCATATTTTTGCTTGTGTTCTGGAGTCAGCTCTTCATACATGACAGGTTTGGCGAACGGCGGAATCGGTGCCTGGTCCTGAGGTCCTGTCATCTCTGCGGCGGGCGTTGTTACTGATGAGGGACCCACCAGGCGTGCCAGAATGTGTTGTCGGTCAAAACCCACCGGCGAGTAGCGACAGGCAACACGAAGAGCCGGGAGGTCGCCGGGGCGCTGGCAGGCACTGCTCCCTCGTCAACGGCCCACAATCCTGGCACACGCCGCGGCTTTATAAGACGCAGGGCGTGCCACCTAACCTATACCCGATCAGGATGGTGTGAACGTGCTTGCAACGATCTGCCTGCATAAACAAACACGTGTAAATATAAGTCCGAGCTGTGGTCGGCTCCCCGGGACGACTCTTGCATCGGCTTTAAAGAACCGATCGAGTCCCGGTGTCAGATCAGATCTGTATATATCCGGATATTGATGAATAAAGCAAATAACTGTAAAGCTGTTCCAATTAAATCTAGCTAATCTAATCCACGACGGTAAAAGCTTCACTGCTAGATCGGAACGTCCTACACGTAGTTAGGCCTAATGAATGTAATAAATAACTAAACCTCAACCAGAATAGAGGCCTAAGAATAAGCAAAAGCCGATTCCCGGATCAATTCCCTATTAAGACTAAGGCAAAGCATCTAATACATTACCGGATCATCCAACCCGTTTGCAAGGCCTAAACTAGCAGATATTACGCCAATTCTTGAGTATAAGAACAAACTGTAATAGATTAGATCTACTAGATTAAAAGGAAGCAGGGTGTCGTCTCTACGCGACTAATTCCACGCAACGAGAATTAGTATAAGATTAAGACATGATCGCGCAAAGACAACATGAAATTCATTGATGATAAAGAACCAAAGCATGATAGATCTACTAGAAGCCATGCTACGAACATCAGGATAACTAGTACTACTCGCCATCAAAAACGCTTCAGTACGAGTAATACCAAGGTAAAAGCAAGAACAACGCTGCCCTGATCGCAAGAAGCGATCAGGGCAGCATGGCGCTTACTTGGATGAAACCCTAGAATTAGGGGTGGCGGTGCGCCGAGAGTTGTTGTTTGCAAAACGTGATGACATTTTTTAACAAATATCATAGGGTACATATTTATAGTCCGGAGACTTGGAAAACAATCTAAACTAACATGTCCATATTGGACTCTATCTCTAATCAAACTGAATTAAATCTTTAAAGATACATGGCCCACACGGCCCAAATGCTCACGCAGGAGCCGATTCACAAGCCTTATTTGATTCCTGCTTTAAGCCCATCTCGCTCGCGGCCCATTAATTAACCCTGTTAATTTATGGCGATAACACACGCCTCGTTCACCCTCCCGCCCCAACCGCTCTTCTACGATAGAGGATCGCCGGATCTTCGTCGTCTCCGATGACTCTGACACTCGCCCGATCGAGGACAACGAAGAAAGGGAGAATCGACATCAACGCAACGAGCTCCGTGCTGACAGAAGGCGCAACGAGGCGGCGATCCGGTAGTCCGAGCGCGACATGGAAAACGCCGAATGCCGCAACCCTAGGAATCGGTGCTCACCGATCTGGCCTTGCAACCTCGACGCCGACTTCGTCCTCAACTACAATGGCCAAGACGTCTTCGCTATGCCGTCGGCCAACCTCGCCACAGTGTTCAAGGTGCTTGAGGGTCTTCAGGAGACCCCCGAGATCGTCAAGGCTCGCACTCGTCTGCACGTGGCCGCCACGCAAGCCCAGTAGCTGCGCGAGGACAACACGGCCTACCGCGCCTAGTCGAGCCACCATTCGACACGACCCCACGGCGACGATGGAGAGGTCAACCAGAACTACCTTCGCCTCCAACTCAACCAGCAAGACCTGCGTCAGCTCATCAACAACCGCCACCACCAACGAGCCGCCGCCAAGCGCGAGCGATGTCGCTAGTATGACGAGGAACACGGCGACTCCAACCCCGACTACCAGGCCCGCGGCCGCCGGGGCGACAGACGTCCACAATGACCCAGCCGCGGCAACGACCTCGACGGCTTCTCCGCCTTTTCCAGTCGGCTCCGAGCCATCCAGTGGCGTGCCACCTTCAATCCTACCGGGATCGAGAAGTACGACGGCGAGTCGGACGCCAAGACGTGGCTGCGCACCTACTACTTTGCCGTACGAGCTGCGCGCGGCAACAACGACATCATGGCCGCCTACTTCCCGGTCATGATGGGTCCCCAAACTCTCAACTGGCTCAAAGCGTGTTGACGGCCATAAGTTCACATTCTAAGCTATCAACTTCTTGGAAATAACATGAGCTTTATACTATGTTTCATTTATATTTTATTTATTTCTAATGAGTTCCACGAGTTTTGGATGAGTTTCGATTCCATAAATAGGTGTACCAAAAATGGGCAAAAATGGGCAGAAACCCAGGCCGACCGGCCTCTCTTAGGCCGGCTGGCTTGGCACCTCCAAATACATGACTCCGGCTTCGAACCAGTGGTAATGTGACACATTCAAGGGGCTCTAAGTCGAGGTTTAGGCCTTGGTTCAACTTGATACACCGAAAGGCTTCAACATCCATCCAAAGATCCTCAAAGCAGCCTAAGAGCACAAGTATTTCAGGAACCCACTTCCCTGGAGAATGTCCAAGAGCAGAGCAAAGCCTCGGCCAAGCCAGAGGCCGAGATGGGCCAGAGGGAGGCCGGCGGGCCTCCCCTAGGCCGGTCGGCCTAGCAACTGCAGCAATCGGGCAAACCCAACTGTCAACTGACTCCAGGAAGGGATCAGAGCCGTTGTCCGAAAGGCGGCGGCCACGTGGCGGCAACCCTAGGCCGGCCGGCCTAGGGGAGGCCACCGGCCCCACATGGAGGCCTCTCAGGCTGAGGTTTGGCATGGAAGTTAAGCACAATGAGATTACCTGCTTTCAACCGATGCTACCTGCAGTAACCGCCAGAACCGACCTTGGGAGGGCTATAAAAAGAGGCACCATCCATCACTTCAACACACATAATTGGAGCTCTTCTCTTCCACTTGTACTTTCTAGAGTAGGTTAGTAGCTTGGGAGTTAGAGTCGAGTCGAGCTTGCTTGGGATTCCGGAGTCGTCGAAAGTCTGGTATAGCTCTTGTATCTTTCTTTTGACTTTATTAATATAAGTTATCTTCTTTACTTTTCTGAGTCAGCTTTACTTTCCGTAGTCTTTTATTTACTCAAGTCTGAGGTTCAGCTTGAGCACGGAAGTTGTCCTTTAGCTTAGGCTAAGTTATCTCTCTTAGTAATCGGGAATTTATCTTACGGGTTTTCTCGCCCATACTAGAGTATCTCAAGTTAGTGCTCTAGGTTGAGGGGGATTTCTCTCGAAGGCCTTGAGAGAAATCCTAACACCGAGTGCAGACGTGGTGTTTGACCTTAGTGTTAGCTAGAAAGTGTGTTCCACCCCACGGAACCATTGTGGTAGTCGGTAGGTGGTGACAGCCCTATCCGTCCTTTGTAGTCCACCACGTTCGGGTGTTTTCATAGCAGTAGTGCAGGTTGCCGTTGGAAACCCTCTCATCCATTTCTGAAGTCCTTCCTCTTCCAGCCGCAGAAGTAAGCTCTGCTTTCCCGAGAACTAGTTAGGTGTTTAGTTTGATCTAGAGAGGCTAGCTCGATAGTTCAGATGTGTATCAGGTGTCTTATCTTGCTCGTTGTCCTCCCAGCTCTACCTCTCTAAGGTTTAGAATCTCCATGTGTCACTCGGTTATTGCCTGGCCATTTATCTCACAACCTATCTGGCTTACCCCCGTCTAGTCAGTCGGTCGATAAAGCTAGTACGGTTATCAATCGATTTATGATACTCTTTAGCATAGTGCTTCCCTGAGGAAAAATACGATACCCTAGAATACTCCAAGGTGAAGTGCTACAGTGGTTATTCTGTGGGCTTGCAGAATATATGTCCTAATCGGGCATAAGAAACGCCAAACAAGAATTTCTGGCGCCGTTGCCGGGGAAATAATTGGCTAAAGATATCGTAGATAGTTTGATAAACTATACTAGTTTGTCGCTGCTAACCCTAGCGGGCTTACCACTGCTCTCTCTATCTTTTGATCAATGTAGAGCAGTGCATGACCGATTTCGACCTACCAAGTAACTTCCACACAAATCCATAAAGAATTGGGAGAATCATGAGACGCCATGACGTCCCACCTCAGAAAAAGCTCACTTGTCCTATCAGTTCACCTTCCACTTCAGCATCCTCATCCATGGCTCAGAAGACTCTCCGTCAGTTTTCTGCCCCATCCAGCAGCCACATTCCTACTGGACTGAATGTCAACCAAGCCGGCAATGATAGCTTTGAGCTGAAGACTGGACTAGTGAACATGGTCCAAACAAGTCCATTATGCGGAAAGGCATCCGAGGATGCCAACGCCCATCTCCAGAACTTCCTGGAGGTGAGTAACACCATCAACCCCAGAGGAACTACTCTGGATGACGTCCGTCTTCGCCTGTTCCCATTCTCATTGCTCGGGAAGGCCAAGACGTGGTTCTACTCCAACAAGGAAGCTTTCACGACATGGGAAACTTGTTCAAATGCATTACTAGCCAAGTACTTTCTAGTGGGCAAGACCAATGCCCTCCAGAACCGGATCACCGAAATTCAGCAATTGCCGGATGAGACCATCCCGGAAGTCTGGGAGCGTCTCCAAGAATACATACAAGCATGCCCACATCACGACATAGAAGAGTGGCTAATCATTTAGAATTTCTTCCATGGCCTGAATCTACAAGCCTAGGACCACGTTGACGGAGCTGTGGGTGGTTCCTTCATTTCTCTCGATGTTGCGGGAGCAAAGGAGCTGATTGACAAGATAGCTTCCAACCAAAGATGGAAAGGAAAAAGGAAGCCAGCCCGTCCCAGGGGCGTGCATCAAATCGATACAGTCGACATGTTAGCTGCCAAGTTGGAACTTCTGATGAAGAAGCTGGAATCTCCACACTAGGAGATTAATCAAGTTTCGGAGTCTCGTATGACATGTGAAACATGTGGTGAGACTGGGCACTCAGGCACCTCGTGCCCCTTAACTCAAGAGGACGCGAATTTCCTTGGGAGCAACAACAATCCCAACTCAGGATTTCGTCCTCAGCATGGTTGGAACTCCAAGCCCAACCTCCCCTTCGGTCAACAACAAGGTACGAATTTTAATAATAGTTTTCAGCCCACATTAAAAGACCTAGTGTACGGCCAAAAGCAAGTAAATGATAACATTAGTAGGAAATTTCTTGCTAATGACAAGATCTTAGAATCTATGGCTGCACAACTAGAGGGATTTAATTCCATTATTAAAAACCAATTGAGCTTTAATAAAATGATGGAAACCCAAGTAGCTCAGGTTGCATCTTCATGTCCTAACATTAATGCGGGGAAACTACCCGGGCAACCAGAAGTGCCCCCGAAAGAGAATGTTAGTGCGGTGACCACGCGTGGTGGTAAGACCACGCAAGAACCACCTTTCCCAAAGGATGCAGGAAAGCAGCGGAAGATCGTAACCGCTAGCCGTACCGAAGTTGAAGATGAAGAGCATGGGAATAGCAGAGAATATCCCAGTGAAAATCCAGAATTTCTTTATTCCCGTCGACATCGTCGTACTCGACATCGAAGTAGACGCCAAGACGTCGCTCATCTTGGGTAGGCCGTTCTTGAGCACAGCAAACGCCAACATCGATGTCGGAGCTGGAGAAATCCAGCTTGACATCAATGGCCAGCAGGAGAAGTTCGCCTTCAAGCCAAAGGTCGAACAATGCAATCAAGTCAAAGAGGTCCGAAGGAAGAAGAAACCTGAGAAAGAGACAAAGAAACCATTGCTTCCAAACATTGAAGCCCTCATCGCATTCGTGGAGAATCTGCGGATTCAGGAGGAGCTACGACTTCAAGAGGAAGCAAAACAAATCAAGCTTCACAATCAGAAGAATGCCAAACGTCGAATCCAGCGTAAGAAATTTCTGGCATCACCGGAAGTGAAGGTCGAAACACAACCCGCACCCAAGAAGGTGTGGCGGAAGAGGGTGTCATCGCCCAAGACTCCATCCGGCGATGACAATCGAACTGAAGGAATGGAGAGTCTGGCTCCGGACTCAAAACCCAAGCCCTCGCCATGAGGTACGTGGCACATATCCATCACTTGCATTGCATATAGGATAGTTAAATTTTTCCTTGCATAAACTTCTTTTCAACTTGCATAATCATGTTTTGAATTTCAACCAACCCATGTTTAAAATTTGAAAGTTTTGCATCAGAGAACTTCACAAAAAAAATTCAAAAATTTTTGGCCGTCCTTTAGGCCGGCCGGCCCCACCTAGGCCGGCCGGGCCCACCTCTTTTGTGTTTGCCAGAAACCAGCAGGGAGCAGAGACTTTGATTAAGTGCGAAGCAAGGGACAAAGGGGTGGGCACTCAATGTGTCGGGGGCAGGCCAAGAGGCCCCATCCAGGTCGGCCGGCTCCTCTTCTCCATCCATGTCCCATCACCACTAACGCCGGCATCAATAATCGCAAGCCTAAGCACTAGAGCATCGACGTGGAGCATTCGACGCCGCTCAGGGGGCCGACCGACCTGGCCTCTGCGCGCGGCTATAAAAGCCAGCCAGGGTGACGATCATCGGTGCACCAGAAGCTCAAGTACTCATGTCCTAGCCCGAGCTCCTTAATCTCTTCTCCCTTCCTTGTGTTTCTTGCCTAATTAAGCTCTTTTGAGGTGATTAGGAGAAGAACTCAAGTTCTAGCTCGCCCAAAAACAAAAATTTGAGTAGTAATTAGTGAAGTTCATAAACCAGAAAACACAAAAAATATTTTCCTTCTTAATAACTTCATGGCTCTCTGCACTTTGAACGTTTGTGGTGGTTTAACGCCCCGCAAGAATGACTAACAACTAACGACTAACAACTAACAACTAACGACTAACACTAAACCTCCTCTTAACTTCTTGTTTCCTTCGGGTATTGCTCGTGCTAACCTTTTGCAGGCATCATGATAACCCGAGCAAAGGAGAAGGTCAAGAAGGCGTTCTCGAGAAGATCGAGAAGCTCATGGAGTTCCTCTTCTTCTCGGGATAACATGTCGGTCGACTCCGGCCACCGCTCGCATGCATCCCAGGAAGAAGAAGAAATTCCCGCAGTCCCAAGAAGTCGCTTCCGCATCAGGATCTTGACGATGGTCGAGCAGATTGTCTACAAGAACGACTTCGAGCGGCAAGCACTCGAGCTGCTGAAGAGGCAAACTTATGCCCATGCCAAGAGGTTTGAAACCCGCTTCCTCATCATGACGAGACTCTTGCAAGACATGAACCAAGCTTTCACCGTTGTCGGATGGGAGAACTTCGCCGACATTGTTGAGCCAGGTTCGCATTCTTGACCATGGAGTTTCTTGTGTCTCTTACTATTGAAGAAACCAGCACTAAAACTAAAGTTTACTTTTGGTTCTTTAACGAGCAATTTGAAATGACTCTCCAACAATTTAGTGTTGCACTGGGCTTTAATAAAAGATGCATCTTAGACCCCAACACACTTGTTGAGCGTTATCAGTATGACCGTAGCTCTTTGTGGAGTGAAATTTCTAATGAACCCTTGAGTAGTAAGAACAGCATAGTTTCAATTCATAATCCTACTATGAGGTTTCACGCCAAGTGGCTCGCCATGGTTGTGCATTCCCGCACAGACCTTTGCCTCTGCAGCTTGCCTGAGCTGCAGTGTCTGTACGCTATGGCGAACAAGATTCGCTTCTCGCTCGTCCGGAGCATGCTTGCCCATTGGCAGAAGATGATTACGGCCAAAGGTCCCATCGACATAACCCCACTGGTCACCCGTGTGGCGAGGTATGTCAAAGTGATGCAGGGCGCCGAAGTCACCTTCTTGGCTGAGATGGAGGCGTACAGATACGAGGTCGGTCTTGAGCATTTTGTGCAAGGGCACATGATGCGGGAAGGGCCAGGAAATTCTATCTTTATGTGTTACCCCGGGTACGATAGGGAGATCGAGCTTCCATGCCCGAGACTCTCTCTCTACTCGGTGAAAAGTCTAACATTGCAGATGGAGAAAAGGGAACCCGCACGATGGAGTGTTTCAGGTCTACAGACAAGGTGCAGGACTCAGCACGGACAAGCCGAAGCAGGTCCTTCACGACACGCCTCGGCACAGTCGGGGCCGTCGACGGAGAACATGAGCTTCGAGGAGGCGTACGGGTGTTGGGGACGCCACGTTCGCCTGATGCTGAAGGCGTTCAGCTACGAGCAAGGGAGTGGCGAAGCGACCAGCGAAGGCGAAGAGGGCACGCCCGAAGGGCTTGGAGTGAAGAGTGACAAGCGAAAGCCATTTCTCCCCGAAGGTAAGCGAAGAGTGACAAGCGAAGGCTGTTGCTCCCTGAGCGGCTTGCACAGCGAAGGGTCAGGGCGCGCACCGAAGGGACAAGCCGTGAAGCGATTTGTAGATCCCCTTCGCTTTAGCAGCGAAGACCCTCGGTCACGAAGGGAAATGGAGTGAAGCGGCCCCACTGTCAGAATATTGTACGGAGTGTACAGCTATAATTCCACTAATCTGTGTCGGGTGTTGTAACATTACAGTTTTGCCCTGGGAATATTCCTAGATGCTGGCAGTTAGGGGGTAGAAAGGGAATTTAGGCCAGAGAGTAGTTGAGATTTCGGGCTATAAATACCCCCCTTGTAATTGAGAAACACATTGAATACAGTGCAATTACTCTATTGCTTTGATTTTTGTGCTGTCTTTGTGCTAGAGTTTTCCTTTCTCGAGTTTTCGCCTCCCTTCGTTAGGGTTGTTGTTACTTCTTCGTCCCGGCGAGTGTCTTACACCAACAGTTTTGGCGCCCACTAGCGGTTCGTCCTCGACACGACCACATGGCAGCAAAGAAGAAACCAAACCCCAGTTCTTCGGAGACCAACGCTTTGACTGAAGCCTGGCATTCGAACAACAACATCATCATTGCGACCAATGCCGACAACAACAAAGACCACGGCGAAGACCTTGAGGTCGAAGACCTCGCCGATGGAGACCTTGAGGTCGACCTCCATGACCTCAGCATCTCTGCCGAAGACATCCAAGCCATGAAGAGAATTGACGCATGCCTCGCGGAGAGGCAACATCAAGTGCAGCAAGCACATGCCAGCACATTGAATCTGCCAGCAGCTGCAACAGCAAAGGGAAAAGGGCACCAGCTTTCTGCCGAAGAGTTAGAGGAACAACTCAACAAATTAAAGGAACAAGAACTTTGCTGCAAGGCAATGCGACAGAACATTCGAGATCCTTTCGTGATGATGAAGCCCCCTCGTCAAGACCCAAGACTTGTGCAACAGATACCTCAGCCTCAAAGGTTTCGTAGACAGCCCCTCATCATCAAAGATCAGTACTCAGACGAAGAGGAAGGCGAGTACGTGATACCAAACCAGCTTCGCCCGCAACAGCATCACCCACAACAAAATCCCACCACACCCCTCTCCATAGAATTCGAAGAGATCCCGTGGCCTCCACGTTTCAACCCAACCATTCTCCCATAGTTAGATGGGGACTCCGATCCAAAAGATTTCTTACTTAAGTACGAAGCAGCAATTGAAGTGTCCGGAGGCGGAGCGGCTTGCAAAGTGAAGGCTTTTGTTCTCTCGATAAAGGGCCTTGCCCAGCATTGGTACTCCAATCTCCCTGCTGGACACATCTTTAATAACTGAAAGCGCGTCGCGCTCTAGCGCAATGAGCGCGGCCACGTCAGCTCCAAAAATATTGGCCGTCGGATCGCGATCCGACGGTCAGGAATATAGGGACGTAAATATTGGAAAAAAAAACCCCGAGCTTTGTTAAAATGAACACGGAGTCCATCAATTTAATGAAAAACCCCTCAGACTTTGTGGAGCCTTACTTTACCAAAAAAAACCCTGAACTTTTAGTAATCGTGCCGTACTCCGTAAATTTTGTAAAAAAACCCTGGACTTTGTTAAAATAATTCTGAAGTCCATCAATTTTATGAAAAACCCCTTGAACTTTTCAGTAATCGACCGGTACTCCGTCGACGCCAAATTTATCAAATAACCCCGCAGTCTACCAATTTTACGAAAATCCCCCCGGACTTTTTGCAGTTCAATTTTTTAAAATAAACCTGAGCTTTGTTAAAATGAACACGGAGTCCATCAATTTAATGGAAAACCCCTCGGACTTTGTGGAGCCTTACTTTACCAAAAAAACCCTAAACTTTTAGTAATCGTGCCGTACTCCGTGAATTTTGTAAAAAAAACCCTGGACTCTGTTAAAATGATTCTGAAATCCATCAATTTTATGAAAAACCCCTTGAACTTTTCAGTAATCGACCGGTACTCCGTCGATGCCAAATTTACCAAATAACCCCCACAGTCTACCAATTTTACGAAAATCCCCCCGAACTTTTTGCAGTTCAATTTTTTAAAATAAACCTGAACTGGATGGCATATTTCTGCGCAGCAACGCCGCGCAATGTTCTAGTCCACACTTGGGACCAGCTCCGAAGAGAGCTCACCGAAGCCTTCAGGGCGCCGAAGCCTGAAGAGGTCAATTCCTGTGCCTTCCACAATCTGAAGCAAGGGGGGTCTTCACTGCAAGAGTATCCGCACAGTATCGTCAGGCTTAGCACAAGGGCTCCTGATGTAGACGACAAGACCATCATCGATGCCGCAATCGCCGGACTGAGTCTAGGCCGGTGCGGAGAATACCTCGAATGCCGCAGGCCGAAGACTCTGAACAGGCTCTTCGAGATTATGCAAGAGTACTGTGTCTCAGACAAAGGAAAGCGCCGGAGGATCGAAGAAATGAATGAAAAGAGGGGGCGCAATCGCGACCGACCGAACCAGCATCATGCCGAGCAAGTGAAGACACCGAAGGCCATGAACACGATCTCTGGTGACGAAGCCCGCAACTCCCAGCCTCAGAACAACAGAGGAGGGAGGAGCGACCGAAGCAACTCTAATAGGGGTCGGAGGGAAAACTCCATCGGAAACAAAAAGTACCCTACTGCTGCATTCATGGTAGAGACAAAGGCCATTGGACAAACGAGTGCCCCCTCATCAAAGAGAA
Source organism: Panicum virgatum (assembly GCF_016808335.1). Lineage (NCBI taxonomy): Eukaryota > Viridiplantae > Streptophyta > Magnoliopsida > Poales > Poaceae > Panicum > Panicum virgatum. The sequence goes on along the minus strand of NC_053151.1, from coordinate 8,439,883 downwards.
AAAAGAAGAGTTGGAGTGAGCCACAACCACCGAGCAGCCGGCAAAACCCGTCAACTGTACCCACACAAACCAGCCGCAAGCCCCACCATCACAAATTCAGTGGCAGCCTTCGCATCAACCTCATTGGACTTTGGCATATCCCACCCTCTCACCATCCTTCCCAACTTTCCACTACAACCCCACATACACCCCTCCTGCCCTACTAGCGCCTTCGGCCCCCCAATACCCGCAAATCCAAAACCCTTCGGCGCCACATCAAGGGTGGCGCCCACAACCCCAGCCACAAACATCCAACTACCTCCCTCCAACTCCGAAGCCAGAACCCGGCACAATCCCAGAGAGAGACAATGATCTGGTCGGAGCCACGGTGCACGTCATCAATGCCATCTCGGATGGATCAAACAAACCAGTGCATGAGATGAAGCGTCAGAGAAAAGAATACCTCCGCACAGTCTCGCACGTCTGCGAAGGCAAACATTTCCGCACCCCTGGTCCCATGTCCCAATTACCTTTTTCGAAGCCGACCTTAGGCTTCAACACTACCCGCACAATGACCCCCTCATCATTCATGCCAACATTGGAAGAAATTCAGTACACTTCGCAGGAAACGATGTTGGTCGAATCCTCGTCGACAACGGCAGCTCTGCGGATGTCCTCACCTGGCAATGGTTTTTGAAGATGGGGTTCATAGAGAAGAAACTGCACAAGTCCAAGTACCCACTCATTGGCTTCAGGGGAAAAAGGATTGAAGCCCCCGGCAAGATAGAGCTAAATGTAACCTTTGGCGAAGGCAACACCCAAAGAACAGAAGTTATAACCTTCGATGTCGTAGACATCGCTTACCCATACAATGCCATCTTCGGCCGCAACAGCATCATCAAATTTGCGGCAGTCATCAACCAAGCCTACCTGTGCATGAAAATCCCAACAGCCGGAGGAGTCATAACAATCCTCGGCAATCAAGAAGAAGCCAGGAGATGAGAAGACAATGCAACGTGCACAATGAAAAATGTGCATGCCATCGAAGCTAGTAACAATGAATTCGAAGAAGAGGAAACGAAGCCAATCAATTCCGAGCGGACTGAAAAAGAAGGGGTCACGCCAGCGGAACATACAAAAAAAGTTTTGCTCTGCGAAGATGTGCCAAACCGCACAGTGACAATAGGCAAAGGCCTAGAAGAAGCCGAAGAGTCCAGGTTGATATAGTTTTTAAGAAACAATCAAGATGTCTTGGCATGGTCCTCTTCGGATCTGCGAGGAGTCAGTCGGGAAGTCATGGAGCACGAGCTAAAAGTCGATCCGAAGGTCAAGCCGCGCAAGCAGCATCTTCGCACCATGTCCGAAGACCGCAAGAAAGTAGCACAAAGCGAAGTTCAGAAATTACTCGATGCGGGAGTAATCTGCGAAGTACAATACCCAGAATGGATGGCCAATGTAGTCATGGTCCCAAAGAAGAATGGAAATTGGAGAATGTGCATTGACTTCGCCACTCTCAACAAGTTTTGCCCGAAGGATGAGTTTCTGCTGCCTCGTATAGACACCTTGGTGGATGCGGCAGTAGGGTCGAAGATGCTAAGCATGCTAGATTGCTTCTCCGGCTACCATCAGATTTTCATTAAGAAATCAGATAAGGAGAAGACCAATTTTACCACTCCCTTCGGCACTTACTGCTACATAAGAATGCCAGAGGGGCTTCGCAACGCAGGGTGCACGTTCAATAGAACCATTGCAGCAGTACTTGACACTCAACTGGATAGGAATATCTCCGCGTACGTCGATGATGTTGTCATGCGAAGCAAAAAATGCGAAGACCACATTGCAGATCTTTGAGAAACCTTCGCCAACCTTCACAAGCATGGGCTAAAACTGAATCCAGAAAAGTGTGTCTTTGGAGTCAGAAGGGGGAAACTTTTAGGTTTCATGATCACGGAAAGAGGCATAGAGGCAAATCCGGTAAAAATCGAAGCCATTAGAAGAATGCGGCCACCTTCGACAAAAAGGAGGTGTAGAAGTTGACAGGCCGCCTAACTTCACTGAACAGATTCATTTCGCGGTCTGCTAAGAAATCTCTTCCTTTCTTCAAGGTATTGAAGGGCATAGAAAATTTTCACTGGGGTCCCGAGCAGGACAAGGCCTTCGAAGATCTGAAAAAATACTTGGAAAACTTGGCGGTAATGTAACACCCTAATTTAAATTTCAGCATTTAATAATAAATTTAATTGGCTTTATTTAATTTTCTAAGGTTTACTATGTTTAGTCTTGCATTTAATCTAATTTTCGTTCCACAAGTAATTAAAATTTGTCTAAGTTTAAAATTTTGTTGTTGCATTCATGCTGGTGCATTGTTCTTTTGTTTGAGTGTTAGGGTTGAATTCAAATTTGAATTTGAATTCAAATAGTTTTAGTTTGAGTTAGTTTGAAATAGGAAGGGAAAAAGAAATAGAAGAGGATGAAACCCAATCCCAAGAAGCCCACCCACTCAACCCAGCCCAAACTACCAAACCCCAGCCAACCCAACCCGCTCGGCCCACTCCTTCCCTTGGGTCCGCTCCGCAGCCCAGCAGCGCTTCCCCGCACGCCCGCCAGCCCGCGTCACGCGCGCGTCACCCTTTCCCCGCTGACAGCCCGTCCCAGCTCGTCAGCCCCTTCTCCCTCCTCCCCGTGTCCTCCGCTCGCGCAACAGAAACTGGCCGAGATCCCCGGCCATGATCCTCGCCGTCCTTTCCTTCCTGGCTGCCCGCCGAGATACCCGCGCTATCCTCTTTAAATGCCCCCGGCCACCCCTTGCACCGCACTTGCACAACTCCGCATCCCCAGCCCGAGATCTAGCGCCCCCGCTTGCCTCGCCGGCGCAGAGCTCCCTGCGCCGCCGCGGCCATGCCGCTCCGAAGCACCCCAGCCCCACCGGAGCCACGTAGCAGCCTCACCTCGACTCCAAGAGCATCACCAAGGCCACTGTCCCCGATCTGAATCCCTGCACGCGCCGGATTCCGCCCCGAAGCCATCACCGCCGGTGAGTCCGCTCCCGAGCAATTGCTCGCCACCGGCGAACCTCACGCCTCTCTGACCCACCTCTCGGCTTCGCAGATCGACCCCGAGCCTGACCGTGGGATCGAGACGCCCGGAGCGCCCTGCAACATCCCCGTCCTCGAGCTCCATTCCTGCGCCGCCACTGGAGCACGATGCCGACGACCCTGCGCCATGCCTCCATCCAATCCAGTGCACGGTGAGCACCCTCCTAAGCCCCTGATCCTTCTGCACTAGCTTGTAGGCCCTGATGCGCACCCTAGGTCTCAGAACGCCGGCACGCCGGTGCAGTGCCGCCGCCGCCGCACCGCGAGCTCGCCGTGGCGAGCACCCTGCAGCGCTGCGCAGCCCCGCGCAAGCCCTGCACTGGCTTGCTCTTGCTTCGCAGAGGCTCCACGAGTCTCTTGCACCCAGGTTCCCGCACTGGGACGGCCTGCACGCCATGCACCGGCGAGCTTCGCTGCACAGACCCGCCGCCACAGTTGCCAGTGCCGCCACGAACCTCCTCGAGCCCAGCCAAGGCCGCCAGTGGATTACACATGCCATGGCGGTGCTCCACGACCAAAACTCGGCTCGAATTGACCCCTGGCGCGCCGGATTGGCCAAATCCGGTGATCCCCCACCGTGGGAATTGGTTTCCCGGCGAGCCGCGCCGCCGCCAGCGATCGGGATCGATCCGATCCGCCCGATCAGAAATCAACATGCAGGATTAGATCCCGGTCCAACAAACCTGAGCCCTCAGATCTCGATCCAACGGATCTGATCTGAAGATACCCCATCGGCCTGGCAATCTTTCTAAAGAGTCCCTGGCTTTTCCCTGAATCAACCCGCGGTCCAGCTGTGTTCAAAAATATTTCCAAATCGGCCCAGAACTTTGCACGGACCCCCCTGAGCTTCTTGGTTTTAGAACCCGCTGTCCACCCTTGGCAGTTTTGCACGCTAACCCTTGCAGCTATGGTTTAATTACGTGTAGGTCCTCGGTTTTTGCACAGAACCCCTAGAACTTTTAGTTTTCTCACAGTTTAGCCCCTGGACCTTGTTTTAGCTCTAGATTTCACGTTCTAGCTCCAATTTAGGTGTTCTTTATGTCCACGCGATCATTGTAATGCGTAGAATAGTTCTAGCTTAGTTTTTTTACTATTTCTTAGTGTTTGCTCTTGTTTGAGTGTATGTTTATGTTGTTGCTTTGTTTCTGGCCATGTGTTCGTGAGTAGACGTTGAGCTACCGGAGGAGCCCCAATACTAGTACCTGGAGCAGCCACCACCTTCTGAGCAGTTTGAGCAGCAGGAGCAGTTTGAGGAAGGCAAGTATAACATGAACACCACCTATCACTTTAAATACCATTTCATACTGCATTTTAATATTGTATGCCTATAAGGACTGTCCTAGCCACTTTATATCCTTTATATATATCCCTTGGGTTTGCATTTTGGTTAGTTGTGCTAGGTTGCTGCGCTCCCACACATAATGGTCCTTTTTAATTGTAACACCCTAATTTAAATTTCGGCATTTATTAATAAATTTAATTGGCTTTATTTAAATTTCTAAGGTTTATTGTGTTTAGCCTTGCATTTAATTTAATTTTGTTCCTTAATAATTAAAATTTTATCATAGGTTTAAAAATTTGTGTTGCATTCATGCTGGTGCATATTTTTATTTGAGTGTGGTTCGAATTCAAATTTGATTTTGAATTCAAACCCTGTTTGAATTAGGAATAGAGAGAGAGGAGTAGAAATAGAAATAGAAATAGAAAGGAAAATAAACCCAAAACCCAGCCCAACCGAACCCTGAAGCCAGCAGCCCAAACCGGCCCAGGCAGCCCGGGTCACTTCCCGGCCCAAAACCCCGCTTCCCCGCGCGTGCGCGTCACCAGGCCCACACCCAGCTCCGCGCTCGGCGCCCCGCTCCCGCGCCCCGGCCCGCTCCGCGCGTCACCCCGCTCCTCTCCCCGCGGCCCAAGTCTCCGCTCGGCTCGCCCGCTCGCCCAGCGCAGGCTGCGCGCGCGCCCAGCCGCTGACAGGCCGACCCCAGCGGTCAGGCTCGCCGTCTACCTCGCGCAGCTGAACCCCGCGATCTCCGGCGGAGTCCGCGCCGGTCTTCCAAACCCGGGCGCGCACGCCTAGGGTGGCCGCCGCCTTATAAATGCCCCTGCGCCCTCCCATTCCGCAGCACAAGCCCTAGCCGCCGCCTTCCTTTGCTCCGCCGCGCATCCGCTCTGCGCCGGTGCGGCCCCACTGCTCCGTGAAGCCCCGTGCCCCGTAGACCCCCGCATCGGCTCCGTTTTGGCACCCGGAGTTTCACCGAGAGCGTGCTTCCCGAGTCCAGCTCCGCCGCGCCGGAATTTCTCCCGTACCCCGCCATCGCAGGTGAGTTGAATTCGGGGAAATTACTCGCCGCCGCCGCATCTCAGGCCGCCTGACCTCTCCTCTAACTTCACAGGACGCTCGCACACCGACCCGCGGACCAGGACGACCGGAGCTGCAGTCCAGTGACCCCGCCGTCTAGCTCCGCCCAGAGAAGCCGCCGGTCCTCGTCGTCGACGCGTCTGCGTTGCGACCCCGAACTCGCCGCACCCTCGGTAAACATCCCCAGGCCTTCCCGCCCCTGATTCCCTAGTTTTTCTAGCACTTGGCTCACTCTAGGTGCCCTGGCATAGCACGACGGCGATGCGCCGCCACCCACCGCCGCGCACCTTGCCCCGCCCCCCCTCGCAGCACCTGCTATCCACTCCAGTGGATTACGCGTGTCTCGCTAGAGCTTCACGGCCCAGCTGCAGGCCAAATGAGCCGCTGTAGCCCCCAGGCAGCCTACTCTGGCCGAGCGCCGCCGTGGAGCTGTGCTCCGGCGGGCAGCGCCGCCGCTCCCTCACCATCCCGACCCTGGGCCATCCGATCAAGAAGGGACGCGCCAGATTAGATCGACTCCCCATTAGATCTGAAGCGCTGGATCTCGATCCTACGGCCCATACTCGTGAATAACGGTTCGGCCTGTTAACTTTGCATAAGAGCCCCTGAGTTTGTCCTAAATAAACCCGCAGTCCTAGCGCATTGAAAAATAATTAGGTTTAGGTCCAGGTTTTAACACTTAGCCCCCTGAGCTCATTGGAAATTGAACCCGCCATCCAGGCTTAGTCTTTTTGTGAGTTAGGCCCTGAAGCTTTAGTTTAATTACGTCCAGGCCCTCGGTTTTAGCAGAAAGCCCCCTGGAACTTCAGTTTTCTTACAAATAAGCCCCTAGAACTTGTTTTTGGCCTAGATTATGCGTTTTAGCTCCGTTTTTAGCGTTCTTTATGTCCACGCGATCGTTGTGACGCGTAGAATAGTTTTAGACTAGTTTAGGGTGCTGTTTTTATGTATTGATGTACTGTTCCTTAGTTTTTGTTAGTGTTTGCTTGTATGCTTATTTTTGTGCATTGTTTTTTTTGGCCATGTGTTCGTGAGTAGACGTTGATCCATCTGAGGAGCCCCAGTACCAGTACCAGGAGAAGCCGTCTTCCGAGCACTTTGAGCAGCAGCCAGAGCAGTACGAGGAAGGCAAGTATAACATGAACAACCTATCACCTTTAATTACAATTTCATACTGCATTTTAATACTGTATACCTTTAAGGATTTCCTAGCCAGTTATATCCTTTAATTATACCTTTGGGTTGCATTTTGGTTAGTTGTGCTAGGTTGCTGCGCTATAACACACCTTGGTCCTTTTTAATTAAATTGATTAATGGTTTACTTGAATTTAATTCTGAGAGTGGCACTCTGTGTGGCTTGAGTGGCTCACTTCTCGTTATAAGATGTTTTTTTTAGAAACATGGTTTAGGGGGCCAGCACGGTGCTTAGTGCTTGGTTGGCCACTATCCATAAGGACCGGTTCATAGAGCGACAACCTGGGACAACAGCGCTACCACAACGCTAGAATGGGATAGACTTGGCTTACTAATTAGGTCTTTTTGGGTTGGAGTAACTTACCTGCGGGGCAAGAGTAGTAAGCTTCAATGGTCCCTGCTCCTCCGGCTTGGTCTGTGCTTGGATTGCGCTCCTATGCTTGTACCCCCGGAGGTGGGCCCCATCGTCGCTGACCTATCTCTCGCGGTTACGCCTTACCAACGAGATTCTTTGTAACGGCCTCGTAGTGAGTCGCTAGTCATCTCACCTAAGGAAGTGTGATGAACAACTGGCGTAGCTCACGACTTGTGGGTAAAGATGTGCAACCTCTGCAGAGTGTAAAACTGGTATACTAGCCGTGCTCACGGTTATGAGCGGCCCAGATCCTCCTTTTGATTAGTGGAGTTATCTCCTTCCGACGAGGGAGGTGCTTCTCGGGGTTACCTTGGTGGCTTGGTTTTTGTTTGGTTTCTCATTAGTGATATGATTAAACTTGATTAATGACTATGTAACTGGGTTAAAGGTAAATCATCAACTCGTAGTAAATAGCTTAAATAAAATCTTGCCAACACTTAAAAGCTAAGGCAGTTGAGTCAGCCAGCCTAGAGCCTCATAGTTTGTGTTATACTTGTTGAGTACAAGTTGTGTACTCACTCTTGCCTCTTCTCTACTTTTTCCTCTTGGCTACGCTACTGCTGCTCAGTTCCTGCCGACACGAGGGAGTTCGTCCAGTGCTACCAGGACTACGAGGACTTCTAGGTGTTCGTCTCCCAGTCGACGTCCCTGTGGCGCCCTGCTTCAGCTTCGGAGAGCTTTATCGTATTTTGTACTTCGCTTCCGCTGTATCAGACATTTTGTCATTAATGTAATAAATAACATTCGTATTCGTTTTATTATGTCTTATTCGTGATATGTGCTGTGATATACTGTTCCTTCTGTTGTATATACGTGTGACTTGATCCTGGCACGTATATGATTGCTCGGTTTATGCTCTTTTATAAACCGGGTGTTACATTAATTAATTTGATTAATGGTATATTGCAACTTAAATCTGGGAGTGGCCCTCTGTGCTCCATGCTTGAGTGGCTCACGTCTTGTTAAAATATGTTTTGTTAGAAACATGGTTTAGGGGGGCCAGCACGGTGCTTAGTGCTTGGTTGGCCACTCTCCATAAGGACCGGTTCATATAGTGACAACCTAGGACAACAGCGCTACCACAAGACTAGAATGGGACGGTCTTGGCTTATTAATTTGGTCTTTTTGGTTTCGAGTAACTTACCTGCGGGGCAAGGGTGGTAAGCTTCTATGGCCCTCGTACTGAGTGGCCTCGTTTGTGCTCCGTGTCTTGACACCCACTAGACCTGCTCCATAGTCTCCGATCCAACCCTCGCGGTTACTCCTTACCAACGAGATTCTTTGTAATGGCCTCATAGTGAGTTTGCTAGTCATCTCAGCTACGGAAGTGTGATGAACAACTAGCGTAGCTCACGACTTATGGGTAAAGATGTGCAACCTCTGCAGAGTGTAAAACTGGTATACTAGCCGTGCTCACGGTCATGAGCGGCCCAGATCCTCCTTTTGATTAGTGGGGTTCTCTTCCTTTGATTAGGTGGGGTTCCCCGGGTGGTTTGGTTTGGTTCCCAGTAGTATCATAATTAATTCTGACTAATTACTATGTAACTGGGGTATGGTAACTCATCAACTTGTAGTAAATAGCTTTAATAAAATTTTGCCAAGATTAAAAACTAATGCAGTTAAGTCATGCCAACCTTAGAGCCTCATAGTTTGTGTTATACTTGTTGAGTACTAGTTGTGTACTCACACTTGCCTACTCTACTCTTTTCCTCTTGTTCTTTTTGGGGATGCTCTACTGCTGCTCAGTTCCTGCCGACGCGAGGGAGGTCACCCAGAGCTACCAGGAGTACGAGGACTTCTAGGCGGTCGTCTCCCAGTCGACGTCCCTGTGGCGCCCAGCTTCCGAGAGTTTTTCGTATATGTATTTACGCTTCCGCTGTATCAGATATTTTGTCATTTATGTAATAAATAACATTCGTACTCGCTTTATTATATCTTTTTATGTGATATGTGCTGTGATATATTGTTCATTCTGTTGTATATACGTGTGACTTGATCCTGGCACGTATATGATTGCTCGGTTTATGTCCTTTTATAAACCGGGTGTGACAGGTAATGACAAGCCCATCGCCCGAAGCAGAGCTCTTGTTATACATCGCAACATCAAGCTCCGCGGTGAGCGCGGCATTGGTCGAAGAGAGAATGGTCGAAGGCACCTTGAAGCAGTTACCAATTTACTTCGTATCCAAAGCTCTAAATGGATCGAAGCTCCTCTACTCTGAAATGGAGAAGATGGCCTATGCAGTGGTAATGGCGGCCAGGAAGCTTCTCCATTATTTCCAGAGTTTCAAGATCAAAGACCCAACGTCGTTTCCTCTTTGGGATATGTTTGAGAACAGAGAGGCATCAGGCAGAATTGGGAAATGGGTAACATTGTTGGCATCACACACCGTTGATTTTATCCCGCGAAACGCAATCAAGTCTCAAGTCTTGGTAGATTTTGTTGCTGACTAGACACCATCAACACCTTCGCAGAACCCTCCGGTGATTGAAGCCATTTGGCAGTTGGAATGTGACGGAGCCTATTGCAAGAATGGTTCAGGCACTTCGGCAATTCTCACAGCACCTTCGGGAACTCAACTCAAGTACGCAGCTAGGTTGGATTTCCCAGGATGTACAAACAACATCGCCGAATATGAAGGTCTGCTTCTAGGCCTTCGCAAGGCAAGGGCACTTGGCACGACGAGGTTGTCCATCAAATCTGACTCTGAACTGATCACAAATCACATTGGCAAGACATACAAAGCACTCAATCCAGAATTTGCGAAGTACCTGGCAGCAGTCCGCAGCATGGAAAAATATTTTTTGGGTTTCAGTGTGCGAAGCTTCCCTAGAACATAAAATAAGCATGCAGATGTTGCAACACCCTAATCTAAATTTCAGTATTTAATAATAAATTTAATTGGCTTTATTTAAATTTCTAAGGTTTATTGTGTTTAGTATGGCATATAATCCCATTTTGTTCCATAAGTAATTAAAATTTATCATAGGGTTAAAAATGGTTGTTGCATTCATGCTGAAGCATCTCTTTTATTTGTTTGAGTGCTAGTTGTGAATTCAAATTTGAATTTGAATTACCTAGTTTTGTGTTAGTTTGAACTAGAAATAGAAAATGAGAAATAGAGAGAAAACCCAAAACTAGAAACCAGCCCAAACCAAAATCCAACCCAATCAAACCCCCCTGCGGGCCCACTCCTTCCCTTTCCCCGGGCCCAACCCAACTCCCTTCTCTCCCGCACTGGCCCAACGCCGCAGCCCAGTTTGCTTCCCAGCCCAGCCCGACCTCCTCTCTGCGGCCGCCTTCCCGCGTCCTCGCACAAGGCCTCGCACGCGGCCCAGCTCCTCACCGTTCCGCAGACCAGCCTCAGCCACACGTGCGTCGCCCTTTCCCCTGGCGCTGACGAAGCTGGCCCGCGCATCAGTGTCACCCCGCGCCTGCCTGCGTTCCGCGCAGCGCCGCTTTCTCCAGCTGACGAGGAGGTCCCACAGGTCAGCAGCCCAGCAGCACCCGCACGCCAGCGCCACGTTTCGCTCGCTCACTCTCTCCGCTCAGCCGCATCACACGCGCTCTCCGTCCCCGACCGACCGGCCCCACCTATCGGCGCCGCTCTACCGCACTCCGCGTTCAGCCGCGTCGCCCCTTCCCCTAGCTGCCAGCCGGGCCCACCCGTCAGCTCCGCCTTCCTTGCCGCGCAACTGCCGCGCCGCGTCACCGTGATCCCCGGCGACCTTCCATGCCGAGCCCGGACCCCGAGATCTCCGGCACGTCTCCTTTAAACCAACCCGCGGACCCCTTGCGTCCCTATCCACCACGCAGTGCCACCCAAAAACCCTAGCGCATCGCCCGCCTCGCCTCCGCTCGGAGCAGAGCCCCCGCGCCGCCGTGGACCGGCCGCCCTGCTGCGCCACAACCGCCAAGAACTCCGCTGGAGCTCCGTCCCGTGGCCAGGATCGATCCTGAGCTCGCCCGCCCCGGTCCAAGCCACGCCCTCGCCGGATTTTGACCCGAAATCCACCGCTGGTGAGTGCTCCGCCGCCGTAATTCCTCGTCGCTAGTGACGCTCCGGTCACACCGACCCACCTTCCAGCTCCGCAGGTCGACCCCGAGCCTGACCGTGGGACTAGCAGGCCCGGAGGAACTCCACATCACTCGGACCCGTGCGCAGCACCGTCGGCCGCCGCCGGACCTCGATGACGACCCCACTCCGCTGCAGCTCCGGCCAACCCAAGCCTTCAGTAAGCAACCCAGAGTCTCCCTGATTCCTTTGTGCTAGGTAGTTCAGCCTGAAGTGTACTCTGGTGCTTAGAACCAAGCTCGCCGGAGTTTTCCACCGCCGCCAAGCCGCCCACGTCGGCGAGGATCCATCCCCCAGCCTCGCAGCGCCCCGTTGAGTGCCCCGGTGGCTTGCGCATGCCACGGGCTTGCCCCAGAGCAAACCGCAGCTCGAATAACCCCCTAGAACACTGGGACGGCTTTCTCCGGCAAGCCGCCGTCACTAGGCTCGCCGCCGGCGCTGTCAGCGCCGCCGCCCGCGCCCCCAATCGCTAGTGGCCGTTCGATCCTAGATCTGCGATCCCGATCTGTTCGGCCACGGTCAACAGAATCCAAATAACGGTCAGCTCTGGAAGTTTTGCAGAAAACCCCCTACGCTTTGCTAAAATGAACCCGTGCTCCACACCAGTTGAAAAATAATTTCGAAACCACCCCTGCTTTTATTGTTTAGGCCCCTGAGTTTTTCAATTTTAGAACCCGCAGTCCAGCACCTGAGCTTTTGTGTGTTAGCCCCTGGATCTTTTCAGTTTTTATGTTTTAGCCCTCGGTTTTTGCAGAAAACCCCCTGTAACTTAGTTTTTCTCGCAGATAAGCCCCTAGAACTTGTTTTTGGCCTAGATTATGCGTTTTAGCTCCGTTTTGGATGTTCTTTATATCCACGCGATCATTGTAACGCGTAGAGTAGTTCTAGCCTAGTTTTGTATGCTGTTTCCATGTATTGTTGTACTGTTTCTTAGTGTTTTCTCTTGTTTGCATGTATGTGTATGTGCTGGACTTGTTTTGGCGTTGCGATCGTGAGTAGACGTTGATCCTTCGGAGGAGTACCAGTACCCGGAGCAGCCACCTTCCTTTGAGTAGTTTGAGCAGCAGGAACAGTTTGAGGAAGGCAAGTATAACATGAACAACACCTATCACTTTAAATACATTTTCATACTGCATTTTAATATTGTATGCCTATAAGGATTTCATAGCCACATTTATCCTTTATATAATTACCTTGGGTTGCATTTTGGTTAGTTGTGCTAGGTGCCGCGCTATAACACACTTGGTCCTTTTTAATTAAATTGATTAATGGTATAAGCAAATTAATTCTGAGAGTGGCCCTCTGTGTTGGCTTGAGTGGCCCACGTCTCGTTAAAATATGTTTTGTTAGAAACATGGTTTAGGGGGCCAGCACGGTGCTTACTGCCTGGTTGGCCACTCTCCATAAGGACCGGTTCATAGAGCGACAACCTGGGACAATAGCGCTACCACAAGACTGGAATGGGACGGTCTTGGCTTACTAATTAGGTCTTTTTTGGTTTGGAGTAACTTGCCTGCGGGGCAAAGGGTGGTAAGCTTCAATGGTCCCTGCTCCTCCGGCTTGGTCTGTGCTTGGGGCTGGGCTCCTGTGCTTGTACCCCTGGAGGTGGGCCCCATCATCGCCGATCTAACTCTTCGCGGTTACGCCTTACCAACGAGATTCTTTGTAACGGCCTCGTAGTGAGTTTGCTAGTCATCTCACCTAAGGAAGTGTGATGAACAACTAGCGTAGCTCATGACTTGTGGGTAAAGATGTGCAACCTCTGCAGAGTGTAAAACTGGTATACTAGCCGTGCTCACGGTCATGAGCGGCCCAGATCCTCCTTTTGATTAGTGGGGTTATCTTCCTTTGACGAGGCAGGTTTCCCCGGGTGGCTTGGTTTGGTATGGTTCTCAGTAGTATCATGATTAAATTTGACTAATTACTATGTAACTGGGTTAATGGTAATTCATCAACTCGTAGTAAATAGCTTTAATAAAATTTTGTCAAGACTTAAAAGCTAATGCAGTCAGTCAGCCAACCTTAGAGCCTCATAGTTTGTGTTATACTTGTTGAGTACAAGTTGTGTACTCACCCTTGCCTCTTCTCTACATTTTCCTCTTGGATACGCTACTGCTGCTCAGTTCTGGCCGACGCGAGGGAGTTCGCTCAGCGCTTCCAGGACTACGAGGACTTCTAGGCATTTCGTCTCCCAGTCGACGTCCCTGTGGCGCCCTGCTCAGCTTTGGAGAGTTTTTATCGTATTTGTACTTCGCTTCCGCTGTATCAGACATTTTTGTCATTATTGTAATAAATAACATTCGTATTTCGCTTTATTATATCTTTTTACATGATATGTGCTATGATATACTGTTCATTCTGTTGTATATACGTGTGACTTGATCCTGGCACGTATATGATTGCTCGGTTTATGTCCTTTTTATAAACCGGGTGTTACAGAGTGGTATCAGAGCTATATCGACTGTAGGACGAAAGCCTAGATAGAACTGGTCGAGTTTTAAGCCTTCTTCTCTCTCAGCCTTGTCTGCTGAAACTATTTTGCTATTATATTCCTTGAAATTCCAAGATTCTTACTCGTCTTGCCTTGAATTCTCTCTATAGAATAGTCTCCGTAGATTTTTGGCCTGAAGTAAGTCAACTGACCATCATAGGTGTAAGCTAGATGACCCCTTTATAATAATACGATAGAACGTTCTGCGACGCGTTGTGTTAGTCGAGTTGTGTGTTAAACTCGGCTGAAATATAAATTTGTATGCTTGTCTTTATGCAACATGTTTGATTTGGATTTTTGGTTGATTGCATAGTTTAGTAGTTAAATTTTTTTAATGAAAATCAGACTTAAGTTAAAGTTAAATAATTAATAAAATGAGTTAGATCGTTGGGGGTAAAACCATCCACTCCATCTTCTCCACCTTATCATGCCTTGGGTTTCTGTCTTGTTGCGAAGAAGGGTAGCGCGAAGAAAAGGTGATATCCAGAGATTCACCGACGAGGACGTCGGTTTCTGTAAGGGGGTAGGGATGTGACACCCCGGCCTATAGATAGCACTGGAGAATTTGAGAATCTCTCAGATGAGGCAGAAGAGTTATGCTATAGTTCCTTTTTCCCGGATTTATGTAACACCTATCTGGAGTTTTTTTTCTCTCTTCCTTGACCTTACCAATCTGTGTTTCCTCTTTGCCCCAGCTCAGATGTCAGCAGAACGAAAAGACCTTGGAGACAGTGCAATGGGTGATGGTGAGAAAACTTGCCCGTGTTGCCAATTCTATTGCGTTCCTTGTCATCAAGTTCGTGCGACTGAAGATGAAGCCACAACTAGGAGGAACCAGAGGTTGTTCTCCAGTACAAAGAGGAAGAGGTCTCATCAAGAGTAGCTAGCAGAGGATTCCCTTTTCCTTGACTCACCATCGGTCGAAGAGCTACAGACCATCCAGAAGAGAAAGGATCCTAAGTGCTCTAGAGATACACAGGTCGAGAATCAAGCTCTCCATGATTATGTTGATGGGTTGACTATCACTATGAATGTGATTCATCCACGCGGTCGCGAGGAGTCCAAAGAGCAAGCAGCAAAAATAATGCAAGATGTGATGCTAAGTTCACATGGAGGTCAACCAAGTAGCGCCATTCACCACCACCGCATGTGCTACAAATGCGGGAAAAAGGTCATTATGCCAAAGGTTGTCCAGCACCTCAGGCTCCACGGCAGGCAGGACAGCAGGGGCGCCCAGCCCAACCCAGGGCGCCACGACAGGGGAAGGTGAACCATGTGACGGCCGAGTCAGCGGCTAAGTCTGCGAACGTGGTTATTGGTACGTTCATGGTCAACTCTCATCCAGCTACAGTGCTTTTCGATACCGGTGCTACTCATTCTTTCATTTCCAAGTCATTTGCCGAGCAGCATCATATACCAGTTTCGTGTATGAGGACAGCTATGGTAGTTACCTCACCTGGGGGCCAGATACACACATGCTCTATATGCTCCAGAGTTAGAATTGTCATAAGGGGGGCAGAATTCCACACTGGTT
Organism: Panicum virgatum; assembly: GCF_016808335.1. Taxonomy (NCBI): domain Eukaryota; kingdom Viridiplantae; phylum Streptophyta; class Magnoliopsida; order Poales; family Poaceae; genus Panicum; species Panicum virgatum. Next base: position 8,424,740 of record NC_053151.1, on the reverse strand, counting down.
TGATCGTCATTGATTCCTCGGGGATAGATGTGATTTTGGGCATGGGGACCCTTACCAGATGGGGAGTCCGTATTGATTGTGCTCAGCGGACAGTTCACTTGTTAGCATCTAATGGCCAAGAGGTGACAGTCAGTGCTACAGAGCCTTCTGGGTTTCTTCATCAGATGGAGGCTAGACCCACGGATGGTATTCGCGTGGTGTCTGAATTCCCGGATGTCTTTCCGGAAGACTTGCCAGAAGAAGGAAGAGGAGTTGATGAAGACATATCCTAATCTCTTTGCCAGGCAGCCCAGAATCTCGGGACGAGATTCCTGGAAGGGGGTAGGATTTGTAACACCCTAATCTAAATTTCAGTATTTAATAATAAATTTAATTGGCTTTATTTAAATTTCTAAGGTTTATTGTGTTTAGTATGGCATATAATCCCATTTTGTTCCATAAGTAATTAAAATTTATCATAGGGTTAAAAATGGTTGTTGCATTCATGCTGAAGCATCTCTTTTATTTTTTTGAGTGCTAGTTGTGAATTCAAATTTGAATTTCAATTCACCTAGTTTTGTGTTAGTTTGAACTAGAAATAGAAAATGAGAAATAGAGAGAAAACCCAAAACTAGAAACCAGCCCAAAGCAAAACCCAACCCAATCAAACCCCCCTGCGGGCCCACTCCTTCCCTTTCCCCGGGCCCAACCCAACTCCCTTCTCTCCCGCACTGGCCCAATGCCGCGGCCCAGTTTGCTTCCCAGCCCAGCCCGACCTCCTCTCTGCGGCCGCCTTCCCGCGTCCTCGCACAAGGCCCAGCACGCGGCCCAGCTCCTCACCGTTCCGCAGACCAGCCTCAGCCACGCGCGCGTCGCCCTTTCCCCTGGCACTGACGAAGCTGGCCCGTGCGTCAGTGTCACCCCGCGCCTGCCCGCGTTCTGCGCCGCGCCGCTTTCTCCGGCTGACGAGGAGGTCCCACAGGTCAGCAGCCCAGCAGCACCCGCAAGCCAGCGCCACGTTTCGCTCGCTCCCTCTCTCCGCTCAGCCGCGTCACGTGCGCTCTCCGTCCCCGACCGACCGGCCCCACCTGTCGGCGCCGCTCTACCGCACTCTGCGCTCAGCCGCGTCGCCCCTTCCCCTCGCTGCCAGCCAGGCCCACCCGTCAGCTCTACCTTCCTCACTGCGCAACTGCCGCGCCGCGTCACCGTGATCCCCGGCGACCTTCCATGCCGAGCCCGGACCCCGAGATCTCCGGCACGCCTCCTTTAAACTAACCCGCGGACCCCCTGCGTCCCTATCCATCATGCAGCGCCACCCAAAAACCCTAGCGCATCGCCCCGCCTCGCCTCCGCTCGGAGCAGAGCACCCGCGCCGCCGTGGCCCGCCCGCCCTGCTGCGCCACAACCGCCAAGAACTCCGCTGGAGCTCCGTCCCGTGCCCAGGATCGATCCTGAGCTCGCCCGCCCCGGTCCAAGCCACGCCCTCGCCGGATTTTGACCCGAAATCCACCGCTGGTGAGTGCTCCGCCGCCATAATTCCTCGTCGCTATTGATGCTCCGGTCACACTGACCAACCTTCCAGCTCCGCAGGTTGACCCCGAGCCTGACCGTGGGACTAGCAGGCCCGGAGGAGCTCCACATCGCTCGGACCCGTGCGCAGCACCGTCGGCCGCTGCCGGACCTCGATGACGACCCCACTCCGCTGCAGCTCCTGCCAACCCAAGCCTTCAGTAAGCAACCCAGAGTCTCCCTGATTCATTTGCGCTAGGTAGTTCAGCCTGAAGTGTACTCTGGTGCTTAGAACCAAGCTCGCCGGCGTTTTCTACCGCCGCCAAGCCGCCCACGTCGGCGAGGATCCATCCCCCAGCCTCGCAGTGCCCCGTTGAGTGCCCCAGTGGCTTGCGCGTGCCACGGGCTTGCCCCAGAGCCAAACCGCAGCTCGAATAACCCCCTAGAACACTGGGACGGCTTTCTCCGGCAAGCCGCCGTCACTAGGCTCGCCGCCGGCGCTGTCAGCGCCGCCGCTCGCGTCCCCAATCGCTAGTGGTCGTTCGATCCTAGATCTGCTGTCCCGATCTGTTCAGCCACGGTCAACAAAATCCAAATAACGGTCAGCTCTGGAAGTTTTGCAGAAAACGCCCTACGCTTTGCTAAAATGAACCCGCGCTCCACACCAGTTGAAAAATAATTTCGAAACCACCCCTGGTTTTATTGTTTAGGCCCCTGAGTTTTTCAATTTTAGAACCCGCGGTCCAGCACCTGATCTTTTGCGTATTAGCCCCTGGATCTTTTCAGTTTTTATGTTTTAGCCCTCGGTTTTTGCAGAAAACCCCCTGTAACTTAGTTTTTCTCGCAGATAATCCCCTAGAATTTGTTTTTGGCCTAGATTATGCGTTTTAGCTCCGTTTTGGACATTCTTTATATCCACGCGATTGTTGTAGCGCGTAGAGTAGTTCTAGCCTAGTTTTGTATGCTGTTTTCATGTATTGTTATACTGTTTCTTAGTGTTTTCTCTTGTTTGCATGTATGTGTATGTGCTGGACTTGTTTTGGTGTTACGATCGTGAGTAGACGTTGATCCTTAGGAGGAGTACCAGTACCCGGAGCAGCCACCTTCCTTTGAGTAGTTTGAGCAGCAGGAACAGTTTGAGGAAGGAAAGTATAACATGAACAACACCTATCACTTTAAATGCATTTTCATACTGCATTTTAATACTATATGCCTATAAGGATTTCCTAGCCACATTTATCCTTTACATAATTACCTTGGGTTGCATTTTGGTTAGTTGTGCTAGGTGCCGCGCTATAACACACTTGGTCCTTTTTAATTAATTTGATTAATGGTATATGCAACTTAATTCTGAGAGTGGCCCTCTGTGTTGGCTTGAGTGGCTCACGTCTCGTTAAAATATGTTTTGTTAGAAACATGGTTTAGGGGGCCAGCACGGTGCTTACTGCCTGGTTGGCCACTCTCCATAAGGACCGGTTCATAGAGCGACAATCTGAGACAACAACGCTACCACAAGACTGGAATGGGATGGTCTTGGCTTACTAATTAGGTCTTTTTTGGTTTGGAGTAACTTACCTGCGGGGCAAAGGGTGGTAAGCTTCAATGGTCCCTGCTCCTCCGGCTTGGTCTGTGCTTGGGGCTGGGCTCCTGTGCTTTTACCCCTGGAGGTGGGCCCCATCGTCACCGATCTAACTCTTCGCGATTACGCCTTACCAACAAGATTCTTTGTAACGGCCTCGTAGTGAGTTTGCTAGTCATCTCACCTAAGGAAGTGTGATGAACAACTAGCGTAGCTCACGACTTGTGGGTAAAGATGTGCAACCTCTACAGAGTGTAAAACTGGTATACTAGCCGTGCTCACGGTCATGAGCGGCCCAGATCCTCCTTTTGATTAGTGGGGTTATCTTCCTTTGACGAGGCAGGTTTCCCCGGGTGGCTTGGTTTGGTATGGTTCTTAGTAGTATCATGATTAAATTTGACTAATTACTATGTAACTGGGTTAATGGTAATTCATCAACTCGTAGTAAATAGCTTTAATAAAATTTTGTCAAGACTTAAAAGCTAATGCAGTCAGTCAGCCAACCTTAGAGCCTCATAGTTTGTGTTATACTTGTTGAGTAGAAGTTGTGTACTCACCCTTGCCTCTTCTCTACATTTTCCTCTTGGATACGCTACTGCTGCTCAGTTCCGGCCGACGCGAGGGAGTTCGCTCAGCGCTTCCAGGACTACGAGGACTTCTAGGCGTTTCGTCTCCCAGTCGACGTCCCTGTGGCGCCCTGCTCAGCTTCGGAGAGTTTTTATCGTATTTGTACTTCGCTTCCGCTGTATCAGACATTTTTGTCATTATTGTAATAAATAACATTCGTATTTCGCTTTATTATATCTTTTTACGTGATATGTGCTATGATATACTGTTCATTCTATTGTATATACGTGTGACTTGATCCTGGGACGTATATGATTGCTCGGTTTATGTCCTTTTTATAAACCGAGTGTTACAGATGTCCTGGCGAAGGCAGTAGCAGAAAGCGATCTGTTGCCTTTGGATGTGTTATTTGAAACAATCAAGAGTGGTTCGGTAAATTGTGCCGAAGAGCCAGCAAAGTTCGTCAATGCTATCTCAAGTGAAGACTGGAGAACAAAGATCATGGCATATCTTCGGGGACATTTCATTCCGGAGGATGAAAAAGAAGAAAGACAACTTGCCCTTCGGGCGCGAAGCTACTCAATATTCAATGAAACATTATATAGAGGAGGTGTCTATGCACCATTGTTGAAATGCATCTCTCAAGCCGAAGGCAGGCAGCTACTGCAAGAAATTCATGCAGGAATGTGCTCTTCGCACATTGGAACAAGGGCTCTGGTAGGAAAAGCGCTCCGCGAAGGTTTCTATTGGCCTTCGGCCATGGCGGACGCCCATGAAATCATGCACACCTGCCCAAATTGCCAGAAGCACGCCCATTACAGCAAATTCCCACCCGAAGAAGTCCATCTCATACCCCCAGTCTGGCCTCTCGCACGATGGGGCATCGATATTGTGAGACCCTTGCCAACAGCCCCAGGCAACTTCACCACGGGTCCTATAGGACCGAAGCATCCGACAAAGACATCAAGCCAACAATCGACACAATCGAAGCTATCAAGACCCAAGCGGCAATCAACCTTGGCAGATACCAAGAGGAAACCCGAAGGTGGCGCAACAAGAAGGTGGGACCTCGGGAAACCAAGGAGGGCGATCTCGTCCTTCGACGTATCCCGAAGAGCAAGCAACAAGGGAAAATGCACAGCAAATGGGAAGGACCATTCCTAGTCGCTTCGATGACAAGACCCGAGGCCTGCCGGCTTCGCACACTCGAAGGGGCCGAAGAGCCATACTCCTGGAACAAAGACATGCTCTAGTGCTACTTTGTCTAGATTTATGTTCACTTCATTTTTGTAATAATTTGTAATATTATTCCAGATTATATGAACATTGTACTCAAGGGCCCGTGCTCTTTTCCTCACAGGGGAAACCTTCGCGCAATCATTGTGATCGCCGAAGGTGTGAGGTTTCTAACGAGGCGGCAACCCAATGTAATCCCTTGTGAAATATAAACAAGGTCCCCATAAAAATCTAGCCTGTGACAAGGCACCGAAGCATCTTTCCGCCTCCGTCGCAGCAAAGGGGGGAGTCATCGGTGCGATGTGCGTGGTTAACACTTCTAGAAATGAGCCTAGGGCTCGCGGAGCTTAACGGCCCGCAGCACCCTTGCGCTCAGTTCTTACTTTTTCTCAATTGGAAAAGACCTTCAGCACAGAGCGCTGAAGGCAACAAAAAAACCCTCCGCGTTGAAGCACCGAGGGCATGGAAAAGTCCTTCCGCGCAGTATGACATCTCGAACGTCTTCATCCACCTTGGGCTGGACTATCAGCAGTCCCAGCTGTACCAGCCGTACCAGCAGCACCAGCCATACCAGCAGGAGAACAACGACGACGAGGAGGAGCACAACAACAACGAGGAAGAGGACAAGGATGACGATGATGAGGACCCTGACTAGGGAGAGCAGGACTCCGATGAGGAGGACTGGGCTTCATCGAAGCTTGGGGAGGAGGGGGGAGTCACACCACCAGGTAAGTCATCGCACCCGTTCTTTCTATTCAGCAGCCATGCAAAAAAAAGTAGTAGTAATAAATAATCTCTTAACAAAAATCCTAAAAAAAATATTTCCATGCTTTGAATAAAATATATGAGTGGAAATCCGTGTAAGCTCTTACTTTGGATATCATGAATAGTTGCTCTGTTTAAACTCTGTATGTGCCTCGTTTACAGTTTTTTACTCTCCTAGTACCTGAACTAGTTGGCACATAATAGTTCCACTGAAAATTTGGTTGAGTGGAGGCATGAGTTTAATTTTTGAAAGTCTAAGTTGTTGCGGGATTCGAGATAGCCCAAACCGGAATTTAAACTGCTGCTCTAGTAGGGAACCCCTCGGAATTCTTTTAAACTAAAATTTTGGTGAAGGTTTCCCATCGTAAAAATGATCCATCCAGAGCCTTACAACAACAACAACAACAATAACAACAACAAAGCCTTTTTGTCCCAAGCGAGTTGGGTAGGCTAGAGATGAAACCCAAAAGACACAAAGGCTAGAGATGAAACTCCGCCTGTGTTGACTGCAAGACTTTCTCGAGTCGTCTCAACATAGCCGGTCCCAAGCCCGGGTAAAGGAGGAGGGTTGTGGTAGGTTTGGTGAACCAGTGTAAAAAATAGCCACTCTAATAGATATGAAACCCTTAAGATCCATCCAGAGCCTTATATTGCATAAACTATTTTGAGCTATCTGAAGTTACTTTGAGCTTTGTCAAATGGTGCATCCACTTCGGGAATGGTACTTGCCTTCTACAGGTCTTTATCCCACAAAAATCCACCATTTGCTAGCCCAAACATAGCTGGCCTGTCAGTCACCAACTCCGGGAATTGACATCCACTCTTGCCAGCTATGTCTCCCCGCAATCACCATCTCAACCACCACAGTTCATTCCACAAAAGCATCCCATTCAAAACTCCAAGAAATTCAAGATATATCAGCAAAGGAGAGTGGAGTTATCTTCTTTAAAAAAAAAGAGAAAGAAAAAGAGAAGCCCACTCTCCATTCCAAGTTGCAAATTATGGAGTTCAAATAAATTCAAATGGGAAGCCATTCATGCCATCCACTCCATACTCTCCAAAAACCCCATGTTCCATGAGACCTGGTGTCGGGTGGTAAACCCAGCCGGGTGGCAAAATACACCCGCCTAAGCCCTATGGAAGAAATAGCTCGGGGGGTAGCTAGGATTAGTCTGATCTAGATGCAAGAACATGATGAACACAGAAGGTTTAGAGTGGTTCGGGCCGCCGGAGCGTAATACCCTATATCCATTGTGTGTTGTATTGCCTGTGCTCACAAGAGATTGCTCGAGAGTAGTTCTAGCTGGTGAGCTGAGAGTGTGAGGGAGAGAGTCTGAGTCCACCTTCTCCCCCTTGAGACTAGCGTGTGCTCCCCTTTCATAGTCAAAGGGAGGCACGTACATAGCCGTTGGGACCCCGACAGGTGGGCCCAATGTGGATGTATTTAAAAAACATAGCGCCTAACGCTATTATGGTGCTACGCCTGAGGAAGATCTTATTCCGGGATTTCACTTCCTCGTCCACATGGATGTACTGACCGGCGCAGATCCTCTGACTGGCGTGGTCTTGCCCTGTCATGTTGGTGCGGCGCTTGTAGCTAGCCGGGTAGGCTGCGCCACGCATGCTGTTCATGCTGCGTAGCTTGCGGCATAGGTGGCATGATGGAAAGGGCCGTGCTGTCGTATCCATTTAATGCAGCAGACTAACGTACACCGCGTGCGCGGCGCCTACGGCTGCACTGTGCATCTTGGTAATATGCGACCAATAGTGGAGTCTGGCAAAGGCTGCCCCGTGCTCTGTGGGGGCAGAGCATGCCTCAGCCTCCTGCATTAATTGCAGTGGGTGGGCGAGTCTTCCGGTGGAAGACTCGCGCCTGCACCCGCGCTAGCGGTAGTGGGGCACGTGGCAGTCCCGGACCGCTCCTGGGCGGAGTGCTGGCGCGTGCGCTTAGGGGGTCCGAGAGACACGTGGAGGTCCCGGAGCCACCAAGGGAGGTCCGTGCCTTCGGCCGCTGGTGCTAAGCATCCTTCCTCAGGGGACACGTGGCGACACCGGACCCTTCCCCGAGCAGGGGACGGGTCCGGGGCCGTTGGTCTGGTGAGGTGGAGCCCGGATAGCAGGGGTCCGGCTGCTCAGCTCCTTGATGCGCAATTGCGCATAACTACACGAGTCCTGCCTTCCTGCAGTAGGAGTAACTATCCCAACTACAGGGTACCGACAGTGGCCCCCGGGTCCACCTCGGGAGAGGCTACGAACCCGCAGTAGCCCAAACCGGAATTTAAACTGCTGCTCTAGTAGGGAACCCCTCGGAATTCTTTTAAACTAAAATTTTGGTGAAGGTTTCCCATCATAAAAATGATCCATCCAGAGCCTTACAACAACAACAACAATAACAACAACAAAGCCTTTTTGTCCCAAGCGAGTTGGGTAGGCTAGAGATGAAACCCAAAAGACACAAAGGCTAGAGATGAAACTCCGCCTGTGTTGACTGCAAGACTTTCTCGAGTCGTCTCAACATAGCCGGTCCCAAGCCCGGGTAAAGGAGGAGGGTTGTGGTAGGTTTGGTGAACCAGTGTAAAAAATAGCCACTCTAATAGATATGAAACCCTTAAGATCCATCCAGAGCCTTATATTGCATAAACTATTTTGAGCTATCTGAAGTTACTTTGAGCTTTGTCAAATGGTGCATCCACTTCGGGAATGGTACTTGCCTTCTACAGGTCTTTATCCCACAAAAATCCACCATTTGCTAGCCCAAACATAGCTGGCCTGTCAGTCACCAACTCCGGGAATTGACATCCACTCTTGCCAGCTATGTCTCCCCGCAATCACCATCTCAACCACCACAGTTCATTCCACAAAAGCATCCCATTCAAAACTCCAAGAAATTCAAGATATATCAGCAAAGGAGAGTGGAGTTATCTTCTTTAAAAAAAAAGAGAAAGAAAAAGAGAAGCCCACTCTCCATTCCAAGTTGCAAATTATGGAGTTCAAATAAATTCAAATGGGAAGCCATTCATGCCATCCACTCCATACTCTCCAAAAACCCCATGTTCCATGAGACCTGGTGTCGGGTGGTAAACCCAGCCGGGTGGCAAAATACACCCGCCTAAGCCCTATGGAAGAAATAGCTCGGGGGGTAGCTAGGATTAGTCTGATCTAGATGCAAGAACATGATGAACACAGAAGGTTTAGAGTGGTTCGGGCCGCCGGAGCGTAATACCCTATATCCATTGTGTGTTGTATTGCCTGTGCTCACAAGAGATTGCTCGAGAGTAGTTCTAGCTGGTGAGCTGAGAGTGTGAGGGAGAGAGTCTGAGTCCACCTTCTCCCCCTTGAGACTAGCGTGTGCTCCCCTTTCATAGTCAAAGGGAGGCACGTACATAGCCGTTGGGACCCCGACAGGTGGGCCCAATGTGGATGTATTTAAAAAACATAGCGCCTAACGCTATTATGGTGCTACGCCTGAGGAAGATCTTATTCCGGGATTTCACTTCCTCGTCCACATGGATGTACTGACCGGCGCAGATCCTCTGACTGGCGTGGTCTTGCCCTGTCATGTTGGTGCGGCGCTTGTAGCTAGCCGGGTAGGCTGCGCCACGCATGCTGTTCATGCTGCGTAGCTTGCGGCATAGGTGGCATGATGGAAAGGGCCGTGCTGTCGTATCCATTTAATGCAGCAGACTAACGTACACCGCGTGCGCGGCGCCTACGGCTGCACTGTGCATCTTGGTAATATGCGACCAATAGTGGAGTCTGGCAAAGGCTGCCCCGTGCTCTGTGGGGGCAGAGCATGCCTCAGCCTCCTGCATTAAATGCAGTGGGTGGGCGAGTCTTCCGGTGGAAGACTCGCGCCTGCACCCGCGCTAGCGGTAGTGGGGCACGTGGCAGTCCCGGACCGCTCCTGGGCGGAGTGCTGGCGCGTGCGCTTAGGGGGTCCGAGAGACACGTGGAGGTCCCGGAGCCACCAAGGGAGGTCCGTGCCTTCGGCCGCTGGTGCTAAGCATCCTTCCTCAGGGGACACGTGGCGACACCGGACCCTTCCCCGAGCAGGGGACGGGTCCGGGGCCGTTGGTCTGGTGAGGTGGAGCCCGGATAGCAGGGGTCCGGCTGCTCAGCTCCTTGATGCGCAATTGCGGATAACTACACGAGTCCTGCCTTCCTGCAGTAGGAGTAACTATCCCAACTACAGGGTACCGACAGTGGCCCCCGGGTCCACCTCGGGAGAGGCTACGAACCCGCAGGTGGGGCCACTATCCCTACTACAGGGTACCAACAGTGGCCCCCGGGTCCCTACTACTGTGACCTAGCTCCGAATAACTTGAAGCTTCCAGCGCTAAACTGTGCACGTTGCAGGAGCCTTGTCCAGCTTCGACCATCCATCGGGTTTCTCGCTGCCTCATCACATCGCAATGGCTTACTGACTCGTGGCCCCCACACACAGTGGTACATCTAGTCACGCGAGCGACGCTCGGCATTGTTGCGGCCAGGGTAAATGGAATTTTTACCACCAGCGCAGCTCCCAAAAAGTCTGGTCTTGCCAGCGCTTCGTGCGCATGTGTCAGCTCAGCTTCCGCCTAGCTTAGTGCCCGGGCGACGGTTTAGATCCCGCTTTTTCACACCTTCACTTGTTACCCACGTCTCATGATAGGTGAGCCTGGGCCCCCCTGTCTTGGACTAGGTGCTTAACTCTAGGCATGAGTGTCGCTTGACATCCAGTGACGGTTTCGGGGCACGCCGGATTGGTCAGGCTTTATTAAAGGACCGTGCCGCTGAACGCGGCTTCATTTTCGCATTCGCCTTCTTCCTTCCAAGCCTTTGTGCCCCTTTGCTTTCGAGCCTCCTCGCCCCTTGCTCTTCTGCGCAGATTGTTCCTCGCCTACACAACAAAATGGCGTCCCTCATTAGTCCCCGCCATTTCTAGACCGAGGCGGAACTAGACATGGTGCGCCGCCTGCTTGGGTGGAGTCCACGGGAGACTGCCTGGGCAATTCGAGCGGGCTCGGTTCCCCTCCGCGATCTGCGCACCGGGGAATTTGTGCTATTTGTTTCGCACATTTCCACCGGCGTGGGGCTGCCGATTTCTTCGTTCTTCATGCTGCTGCTGGAGGATTTTGGCCTCCAGCTCCAGCATCTCATGCCCCACTCCATCCTCCTCATGTCGATCTTCATCCACCTATGCGAGATGTTCGTGGGGGTGCGGCCCTGCGTCATCCTCTTCCGCTACTTCTTCGTCCCGGTGAAGTCCAGGAAGAGCAAGGATGAAGTCGGGGCGTACTACTTCCAGACAAGGAACGATCTGCAGACGCCCTACATCCCCGGCCTCACTGGCGGAAAGTGGGAGGATTGGCGCAGGGAGTGGGTGATCGCCACCACCGACGCCAATGAGCGCCTCGTCATGCCGACCGAGGGGCCCGCCTCCGACCGCCAGTCTTGGAGGGCCAAGCCGTCCCTGCCGTCGGAGTTTGACCCCATGCTGAGCAATATCAGGACGCTGGCGGAGAGCGGCCTCACCTCGCTACACGTGCTTGGGGACTTCCTGAAGCGCCGGATCACCCCTCTGAAGCAGCGGTCGCGTCCTGCTGGAGCTTCACCGGACCCCAAGACTACAGCAGGACCCACCGCGGGGAGGGCAGCGATCAGACCCAGGAAGGCCTGGAGGTCGTGGTGCGGGCAGTGACGGGGGAGATCTTCGTCCTAGAGCACCTGATCCTCCCTCAGGGCATCGTTCCCCTCTGCGAGGACTCGAGCCTGAGGGCTGCGGTGCTGGCCACTCTGCCGACCCTTGACGACGGCGGTCTGGCACCGCGCCAAACGGGAGGCGACCCCAACCACGGCATCCAGATCCCCGGCGCGACTAGGGACCTGGCCTAGACTGGCGCCATGAGGTCCGACCTTTCTACCAAGGGCAAGTAGGCCGTGGCTGGTAGCTCCGCCCCGAGTGGTCCCAGCCCGGGCCGAAGCAGCTCCGGCGCTCCGCCGGTGGAGGTGAGCCGGCGCATGTTGCACCATAGCGATGAGACCCCAGTTATGGAGCCCACTGCAAAGAGTCAGAGGGCCGCTGAGGACTCGGGCCAGGGTAGCTCCCGGGCCACCGGCAAACGCGGGACCCCTGGTGTAGCTGCGCCGCCACCACCACCGCCAGGAGGTGCCTCTCCCCGGCAGCAGCAGCAGCAGCAACAACAACAACCTCCACCACCACCGCCACCACAAGGGCAGCAGCAGCAGCAGCCATGAGGTGCGCCTCCGCCACCACCGTCGGAGCAGCAAGAGTGATCGCCGCATCGGACGGCGCCCTCGTCTTAGCAGCAGACAGCGCCACCACCACCTCCGTCCCCACGGCAGTAGGAGCAGCAGCGGCTGCACGATGATCTAGTGCCACCGCCACCACCACCACCGCAGTAGCAGGATCCGGCGCCGCCGCCGCCATGGCAGCAGCGGTTGCCCAGCCTCCGTGGACGCTGGAAACCCGACGCTTTGGGGTAAGTTTTCTTCCGTTCACTCCCCTTATTCCCGGTGCTTCGCTTTTTGCTGAAGAGCTTCTTCTCTTCGTTTGCTAGGGCCTCTTTGTGACACCCTAGGTGTCTGCACAGTAATTGTGTATTGATTGTATGCATCATGTGCTTAATTGTTTGAATAAGGATCTTTTTGTAATTATAAAAGGTTATATGTGTAATTATGATTTTATGCAAGGTCCTTTCTGCAGTTTTATTTGAATTGAATGTGTGATTATAGCTTTTGTGGAGGGTGTTTTTGCAAAAGGTGGTGTAATTATTACATGCAGGAAACTTTTCAAATCAGCCCAAGATTGAAATGAAATTTCATTGAAAAAGTCAAGTTCCTTTAAATTCAAATTCCCTTCTATGCTTTCAAATTTAGCTCTCTATCATTTGATCAAATAAATTTTTTCACAACATCAAAGTTGTAGATCTTGGAAAATTGAACAACTTTCATGTTGGGCACTTTTTCATTTGAGCCTTATTTTAAAAGTTATCGCTGTTTTACAGTGGGGTCCCTGGAAATTTCAGAAATTTGCAAATCGATCCTTTCTTCCACCTCCAGCTCCTTTCCTCTGTTTCTCTCTGCTGCCGCCGCTGTGCAGTGTCGCCGGCATCGTGGAGTGCCCACCCGCCCGCGTTCTGTGTCACGCTGGCTTCCACGCGTCGCCCTGCTGCTCCCGCCGCCTTCCCTTCCTCGCGCTGGAGCCTCCTCGCCATGCCACGTGCCCCCGCCGAGCGCGGAGCCGCCCCCGCAGCCGCCACCGCGACGCCGCCGTGGAGCGCCCGCTGCTGAGCCCACCGCCCACGCCTAGCGCGCGCACGGTCACTACAAAAGCCCCGGCAAACTAATACGTTCGCCGTTTTGCTTGCTCCTCGCCCCCACGCCCCAGAATAGCGTCGCCGCCCTGCTTAAACTCCGGTGAGCACGACCTCACCGTCGAACCCCTTCCTCCGCCTTTCCCCATCCTTAATCGACCCCACCATCCGCTCCGCCTCGTCCTAGCGTAGCTTCCCAGCCCCTTAGCCTCGCCCAAACCCCACGGGAACCACCCCGCCGCCGTGCTCCGTGCTCTGCCGCCGCCGCCCTACTCACCGTGGAACCGCTTCCCCTTCCTTCCTCTGCCCAAATCAAGCACCCCACTAGCTCCCTCATGTCGAGTTGAATCTCCCCGGCCACTCCACGCCACTCCTACCCTACCGGAGCGCCGCCTCCGCCATCTCCGACCACCACCGGCCGCCGGAGCCCGTGGACCCGCCGCCATAGGCCATCCTGAGCCGTCCTGAAGCCACCTAGAGGTGCGTTTGGTTCCCCCCTTGCTTTCCCACCCCGATCCCCTCGCCGCCGGCGACCTACGCCGCCGGTAATGGCCGGCGCCCTTTGCTCTGTTCTTCCCCATCGGCCAAGGACCCCGTGTTAGAAGGAACAAAAGTTCCAGGGGGTTATTTGAATAGCTCAAAACACAGATGAATAGTGCTCTAGGGACTTCTTTGTGATGATTTTTAGTGAACTTTGAAATTCAGTATCAATTCGTAGAAAATTCGTAAAATAGCAAATCTAGATGTTTTGGAATCCTCTTGAAGAGATCTATGCAGTAGAACCATAATATGTTAGGCTTTAGTTGCAAGTTTTTGCTGTAGAATTTGATTTGTGTTGCTAGTGCATAAATATTAGCTGATTTTATCTTTTTCATAACTACTGTTTGAAGCCTTATATTGCAATGAATTTTTTATGGTGAATTACTCATATGAATATAGTGTTTCTATAAAAATTTCGTGCTCAGTTCTCCTGTGTAGCTATTTCTTTGGTTTAAAGTTTGTTTAGTAGACTTTAATTATGGTAAATAGTTTCTATTCATAATAAATCATGAAAATATTTCTGCATCTTCTTCTTGAGTAGCTTAGATTTTCTATGAAGTTTTAGCATCAGTTCATGACTAGAACAGGAGATAAAAATGAATCTTTCTAATCTATTGTTCTGTTTTGTTTATTTTCTCATAATTAATTATTTGAAGATAAAATCATGAAAAATTCACAGTTGCTAGCTCATTTCTGTGTGAACCTCATTTTAAATTTTGAGCTTCTACTTTGCTCTATTTTGACCTGTATAATTCAATCTTGTTCTAGGTGTTGTCTGAATGAATGAATTGTTGTTATTAAATGGCTACATGTCTTGGCATGATTTTTACAGGGTAGCTTAATCTGTTCATGTTCTATTTAGGTTAATTTTTTCTATATTTATTTCTGTTTGTGCTTTGAGTTGTTTATTTATTAGCAAACCGTGACTTAGTTGTTATAGGAAATCACCCCACTTGTTTATGAAGTTAGTAAACTTCATTTGTGCTGTTGATCATGATGCCTTGTGTAGTTAGCTTTGTTATTTTACTACTCTATAAACGATTGCCCATGTGTGTTTATAATATTGTTCTTGCATTACATATAGATACGACTACTTTGTCGGACGGGACGTACGAGCTGATCCCGGATTCCGAAGGAGGTGATCTCGAAGCTCAAGCAAACGCCGCCGTACTAACTGAAGCCCCGGACCAAAGTTCGGAAGAGCCTAGAGCTGAAATAGTTAGCGACTACCGAGAAGGCAAGCCCCGGACATAACCTATATTTCAAATTATTATCATTTACTGTCTTTATTTACTTGTGCATTTACAGTTCTTAGGATTTGAATTGAAACCCTAGATGCATGATCCTAGGAACCTATGTAGTGAACACTAGACTTGAGTTCGATTACTTGCTAAGCTTATAGGACCGGTAAAAGTCGAGTGATTGCCTGTCACTCGCGAGCTTTATAGGAATTGCTTATTTACTTTCTGTTATCAATATAAGGACGACGGACGAGGTCGTGTTCGATATCATGACTTTTGGTGAGACCCCGTCTGTGTTGATGAACTTGCTAAGGTCGCGGTGTGTGGTAGTGCTGGTTAAGTTCTTGAACGTACTAGCCACATGCCGTAAATATGGTACGCGGTAAGCCTAGTAGACGATTGGACCGGGGAGTGGATATACCTCCCACTCTCTCTTAGGGATAGGTTTTATTTTATGTTGCGCAACACTATGACTTCAAGGGACAAGGGTGGACCATTATGTTGTGCAACCTTGGAGCCCTGTAGTCGGGGAGAGTGGCACTATCCAGGTTGAATCTTGATGCTTGCTTAAAAGATCTACCATGGTTGTTTAGTAGTTGCTTACATAGAATGGTTAATTTACTAGAATCTGGAAAGCTAAAAGTTGAAAGTAAGGACCTACTCTTTATTGCTTTTCAGCAAAAAGGAAACCAGAGCCTCACAAACCCTGCATAGTCTAGCTACAGTGGGTTTAGTATACCCGTTGGCGGTTAAGTCTTGCTGAGTATTAGAATACTCAGCCTTGCTGTTGAACTTTCTTTCAGGTATGAGTTTTGAGGATCAGATCGCTAGCTTGACCTACCCTTGCTCGTTGCCTCCTGGCTGGTCCGTAGAGTGGGATACGTCTGCGACCGGCATTGACTATGACGAGTGATACCATGCTTGGGCTAGCCTGGTGTCCTTTTGCGACGTGTTGTAGCTGTTGTGTTTTATCTTCCGCTGTTTTAAACTCTGAACTTATAGTTATGGCTGGTGTAACTTTTTTACTAAGGTTGGTCTTGTAATAATGGTTTGAACTGGTTTGTAATCATTATTATGCCTGTGTTGTAAAATTGTGGTTGTAATATCTCTGGACTCGCCTTCGTGTGGGGTATGCTTGTTCGATCCGAGATCCGGTGGTTGTATCGAGACGTTACCCGACAGACCAAGAATTGTTCCATTTGAAGTGCGTTTGAGCCGGTGTTGCCCTTATGGTGATGGCATACGCACTTGAGCCGGGATAATTCAGGTGGTTCTGTCACACTCTTGCCTAGGCAGCTCTTCCACCGCCCCAGCTTCATTAGGTGCCAGCTCTGGTGCAGGCCTGGTTTCCCACAGCAAGCTGCCGAGCTAGGCGTCGCTGGTTTGTCAACCCTGACCGGCTCCAGCTCGACGCCAGGAACCACCGAGGGGGTTCCAGCGGGGGTCCAGGTGACCGGTGCCTCGGCAGCAACAGCAGAAGTGGGAACCTCGGGTGCGGTGACTCCGGACGCGGTGGCGCCCGAGGCTCCGGCTACGGCGGCAAACGCGCCGACACCGGGCTTGGCGACGGCGAACACAGCGGCAGCGGACGCAGCAACGACGAGCACCTCGGTACCCGAGAGCCCGGCGTCTGTGCCAGATGCTCCCACCCCCAGCTCCCAACCAGTAGCAGAGGAAGTGGTGGAGGTGGTTTCTGGTAGGCGGCTCTTGCAGGGTCCCTAGAGGAGGATGCAGTTCCGCTCCCCCGTGTGCTGGTCCGGGTCCGGCGGACAATAGAAGAGGCGACTTCTATCGCCGAGGCAGCATTCCGGCGGGAGTGGGCGGCTCTAGAGAGCAAGCGTCAGCATCTCGGCGACTGACACATCCGCCTGGAGGAGCGCACGAAGACCGAGGCCTCCCGTGCTGCCGCCGCCCGATCCGAGCTTGTGGCCAACCTTGAGACCTACCGAAAAGGGCTTCGGAAGGTGTTTGACCGGGAGCTCGCGGCGGCGGGGCGGGAGAAAGCCCTGGAGCAGCGGGAGGAGGCTATTGCCAAAGAGGAGGCCAGCCTTGTGGCCCAGCGATCTAAGCTCGAGACTTGCAGCCAGGGACTTGAGGTCCACAGGAAGGAGCTCAATGAACTCTCCAAGTCTCTGCATCGATGGCGCCAGGAGCTGCAGGAGACCGCCAGCCAGCAGGCTGTTGCCGAGATGGACCTCGAGGAGGAGAGGAAGTCCCTTGCACGGCGGGAATCTCTCACCACCAGCATGGAGCGCTCCCTTGAGCACCAGCGCGAGGCGCTTAAGGCCCTCCGTGAGAAAGCGGCGCAGAAGGAGGCCTCACTCCAGGAGAAGACCCGCCAGCTGGAGGCGGCTCTGGCGGCACTGGATGCCTGGGTGCAGGAGGCGGTCCAGGAGGCAATCCGGAAGCTGTAGGAGGACTAGCACATGGGGGCCCAGCGAATCATCGACTGGGTGGGTGAAGCAAGCTCAGCTCTGGTGGCACTTGGAATGAGTCCAATCCAAGTGGCGGAGCCGCCAGCTTCAATTGCTGATGCCCTCCCGGTGCTGGACTCTGCTTCAGAGAGACTCCGGCGCCTGGATCAGATCCTCATTGGCCACCTCGAAGCCGAGGGCTGTGAGCTGTGTCGGATGGTGGCGAAGGTCATTTTGACCTGCCTCCGGAGCCACGACCCTGTGATCTCGCTAGCCCCTGTCGTTGATGGTCCAGTGGCAGAGACGGAAGCCTCCGCTCGGGAGAGCGTGCAGGAGGTCGTCGACTTTGTTGCTGCTTATTTCAAGCGGGAGCCTGTAGATTCCTGAGTGGCGTACCTGCGAAATGATAGGGGACCGCTGGACCATCGTAGCAGTATAACCTTCTCTCTTTTTTTGTGTATGTAAAAGTATTGTATTTGTTGAAATTTTAATAGAAGAAATTTCAGCTTAGCAATTTCAACTTAGCTGTTTGTCACTTGCTCTGATCTGCCGTATGCGGCCCTCGGCGCCCTGGCCCCCAGGTAGATAGGTTCAGGTGTTAGAACCTATCTGCCATCCGAGCCGAGCAGACGCTCCGGACCCCCCTATGGGGTTGAACGGGTGTTCTTGGGCATAGGTGTAGCACAGATTGTAATTCAAACGAGCGACTTATTCCCTGAATAGCAGAAAAAACTACAGAGAGAAAAATCAAACTCGCTGGGATGGTAGTAAGGATACTACAACTTAGTTGTTTGACGCATGCAGAGTCGATCCTTGGTATTTGGCTCAATGCGAACGCTCCGGGCCCCCTGGCAGACAGGCTCAATTGTTTGAGTCTGTCTACCACCGAGTCTGGACTTCAATCTGCATGAAACCTTAAAGCGGATGCCCGGGCCCACTGGTAGGTAGGCTCAATAGTTTGAGGCGAGCTACCACCTGTCAAGGCTTAACCTGCATACCACTCAAAGTCAAAGCTTAGTAGTGGGCCCGCGGGACCTATTCTGAACCGGCCCCCAAGCTAGTATGAGGTCTGTACCTCCGGATACGCAGGTCCAGGTAGCATGATGCTTGTTACAGGGTGGTGGAGTGTGTAGGCTTAGTGTACAGGACCAGGCTAAGCGGCTACACAGGACTCTGGACCATTCCAGGAAACAAGCACCTCTTCTCCGGATCTGGTTCCCAGCGTTCCAGACCCCTCCTAGCAGTGGGTGAGGCCATACTGTCGTACTCGATCCTTTGAGATATGCAGCTAGACTTGCCGTGTAGGACTTAGGAAGCCAACCCTTGAGCTAGAATGAGGTCCGGGCCCCTACTTACCCAGCTCCGGGTACTAGAGCACTCGTTACAGGGTGGTGGAGCGTGTAGGCTTTGGGTGCGGAACCGGCTAAGCGGCTACACAGGACTCTGGACCACCCCAGGAAACGAGCACCCCCTCTCCAGAGTAGGTCCCTAGGGGTCTGGACCCCTCTCCCAGCAGCAAAGGGGGTCCGGACCTATACGGCAGCCCAGCAACTTAATACAGATCTTAGTTGTAACGACAAGAGTGGAAGTCCGCGCGGGGGTTAGAAAGGGAAAAGTTCGAGAATCGAAATGTGAAATAAAATTTTGACACAAAGACAGAACTGGGAGTAAATCTTTCCTTTGCAACTTGATATACATGGCTTGCGCGATGGATGCCAGAGGCCGGGTTTATGGTGGCAGACCTCTACCGCTCTGGGCCGCGCGTTAATGCTAGCCGGTGGTGCGATGGACGCCAGAGGCCGGGTTTACAAGGACGGACCCCACCGCTCTGGACCACACGCTGATTCTATCTTATTACAAAGGAAAAGTTCATTTCCTGCTCTATCTAAGCGTAAAACTTATGCAGATGCTCTATGTTCCACGGGTTGGGCAGCGGCACTCCTTCTGTGGCAAGGCGAACGCATCCGGGCCGGCATACTTTTGTCACCTTGAAGGGACCTTCCCAGCTGGGGGAGAGTTTGTGGAGCCCTACTCGGTTCAGGATCTGCCTTAGGACCAGGTCCCCAGCCCAGAGCTCCCTACTGTGCATGAACCGTTGATGATAACGCCTGAGCGCCTGGTTGTAGCGTGCATTTCGGATTGCTGCTCGCCACCTTCATTCGTCAACGAAGTCCACGTCGTCACGCCGCAGTTGTTCCTGCATGGTTTCATTAAAGGCCTGGACTTGTGGGGAGCCCAGGTGGATTTCTGGGGGAAGGCATGCTTCGGCCCCGTAGACTAAGAAGAATGGGTCTCCCCGGTGGCTCGGCTGGGTGTGGTCCGGTTGCCCCATAGCACACACGGAAGCTCATCAACCCATCTTGCACCATGCTTCTTCAAGCAGTTGTAGGTATGGGTCTTGAGTCCCCTAAGGACCTCTGTATTTGCCCTCTCGACCTGTCCATTACTGCGGGGATGTGCTACGGACGCAAAGCATAGCTGGATGACGATGTCCTCGCAGTACTCTTGGAAGAGTCTGCTTTTGAATTGGGTCCCGTTGTCCGCGATGATGCGGTTTGGGATACCAAATCTGCACACAATGGACTTGAGGAATGTGACTACTGATCTTTTGGTGATGTTCACCACAGGGGTAACCTCCGGCCACTTTGTGAATTTGTCAATGGCGACGTAGAGGAACCGGTACCCGCCGACGGCCCGGGGGAACGGCCCCAGGATATCCATGAGGGCGAACGGCCATGAGGGAGGGATCATTTGCAGAGCCTGAGCCGATGTGTGTATTTTCTTTGCATGGAACTGGCTTGCTTTGCAGGACCTTACCAGCTCAGCTGCATCCTGGAGTGCTGTCGGCCAGTAGAAGCCATGCCGAAAGGCCTTACCAACAAGCGTGCGAGATGAGGAATGACTTCCACACTCGCCTCCATGGATCTCCGCGAGTATCTCGCAGCCCTCTTCCCGGGAAATGCACCGCATGAGGATACCATTGGCGCCACGGCAGGAGAGATCCCCTTCTACCACCGCGTAGCGTTTACCAATCGTACTATGCGCTCAGTGGCTGCATCATCTTCAGGAAGGTTGTTGTCTTTCAAGTTGTCCTGGATCTCGGAGATCCATGCATCGGGACTTCCCTGAGTAATTGGGGGTGGCCCTATGAGGTCTCCGGGATCCTCGGTAGCGCACACGACCCCTGGCGGGCACCACGGATGGAATGCCGCCGGGTCCGCTAGCTTCGAGGTGCTAGCTTGATCCCCTTCACCTAGTTCGGTAGGCTGGTCGGTAGGTCTCAGCAACTGTCTTTCGAAGACGCCCTCGGGCATGGGTGCCCTCGGGCGGAGCGGCGTGCAGGCGGCTGCTAGGGTTTGTGCGGCGGCTGTGTGGCGAGATTGGATTCCAGGGGTGCAGGGCGCCATTTATAGGGCGGCTTAGGCGATCCTGGGCATGCGTGCCCAGGTAACGGATCGCGGTGAGATTCCCGGCAGGGACTGCGCGGCGCGACGGGGAAGGCGGAGATGACAGGGGGGGCCCGGCATGTCAGCGAGGCGAGAGAGGTGCGCTGAACCGGGTTGACGCGGCGTGTGGTGAGCTGGGCCGCGGCGTGGGCCGTGCGGTGCGAGAGGGGAAGGCCGCGGGTGCGCGCGTGTGGGGCTAGGCCGCGCGCGGGTGTGGGCCGTGCGGGGAGAAGGAGAGGGGTGAGAGGGCTGGGCTGATGTGGGAGCTGGGCCGAGAGGGGAGAGAGGAAGAGGGTAAACGGGCCGGCAGGGTTTGGGCTGTTTTGCTGGGTTGGGTTTCTTCTCTTTTCTATTTCCTTTCCTTTATTCTTTTTCCTATTTCAAACCAAACTAATACTTTTTGAATCCAAATTTGAATTTGAATTCAAACCACACTCAAACAAATAAAACTATGCACCAGCATGAATGCACAAACATATTTATCCTAGAAAAATTTTAATTCCTTGTGAAAAAATTAGATTAATTATAAGACTAAACATAATAAACCTTAGAAAATTAAATAAAGCCAATTAAATTTATTATTAAATGCTGGAATTTAAATTAGGGTTTTTACAGACCCTACCCCCTTATAGGAATCTCGTCCCCGAGATTCAACTGGGCTGGCTAGCAAAGAGATCTGGATATGTCTTCCTCAGCTCATCTTCTCGCTCCCATGTAGCCTCAGCTTCACTATGATGACTCCACTGAACTCTGCACATCTAACCCATCTCTGATGTCTCCAGAATCTTCACCGAATGCTCAATATAGGTCAGATCTTCCTGCACATCTAACCCATCCAGTGGTGCCTGCTCCTCAGGTACTCGCAAACACTTCTTCAACTGAGAAATATGGAAGACATCATGAACTCCTGAGAGGCTGGGAGGTAACTCCAGGCGATATGCAACTTCGCCTTTCCTCTCTAGCACCTTGAATGGACCAACATACCGAGGTGCTAGCTTCCCCTTGACATTAAACCTGCGGATTCCTCTCATCAGAGACACCTTCAGGTATACATGATCACCAACACTGAAAGTCAGGTCTCTCTGTTTGCCATCTGCATAGCTCTTTTGCCTACTCTGTGCAATCCTCAGATTTTCCCGCACAGCTTGTACCATCTGCTCTGCATCTTCTATAATGTCAGGGCCAAAGAGCTGCTTCCCACCAATCTGATCCCAATAGAGAGGAGTCCTGCACTTTCTGCCATACAATGCCTCAAAGGGGGACTTCTTCAAACTGGCCTGGTAGCTGTTGTTGTAGGAAAACTCAGCATACGACAAGCACTTATCCCAACTAGTACCATACTGAATAGCACAAGCTCTCAGCATATCCTCCAACACTTGGTTGGTTCTTTCTGTCTGCCCATCTGTCTGAGGATGATAGACGGTACTGAAGCGCAGCTTCGTATCCAACGAATCATGGAGCTTCTCCCAGAACCGTGAAGTGAACTGAGATCCTCTGTCAGATATGATCTTCTTGGGCACACCATGCAAATAGACAATCTGAGAGATATACAACTCTGCAAGTCTAGCACCAGAGTAAGTAGTGTTCACTGGAATGAAGTGAGCAACCTTCGTTAGATGATCCACTACTACCCATATGGAGTTGTACCCTTTCTGAGTACGAGGCAATCCAACAATGAAGTCCATAGTGATCTCCTCCCATTTCCACTCTGGAATCTTCAAAGGCTGTAACAGACCTGCTGGCCTCTGATGCTCAGCCTTGACATGCTGACAGGTGTCACAAATAGCCACGTACTCTGCCACTGAACGCTTCATCCCATACCACCAGAAACGTTCCTTGAGATCATAATACATCTTTGTGCTGCCCGGATGAATAGAATAAGCTGTATCATAAGCCTCACTCAGAATCAGCTTCCGGAGATCCTTCACATCTAGCACACAGATCTAGTTCTTGTACCACAAGGTACCCTGATCATCCCCTCTGAAATGAGGAGCCTTGCCTTTCTTGAGCAATTCACGAATCTCCTGCAGCTTCTCATCTTCCTTCTGATGCTGCCTGATCTCTGCCTCTAGAGTGGGTACTGTCTCGAATGCTGCACTCGAAGTATGATGCAAGAAACCCAGACTCAACTGCTCAAACTCCTCACATAACTCCTGAGGCATCTGGAAAGCAACGGCCATGTTGACATAGCTTCTTCTGCTCAGAGCATCTGCCACAACATTGGCCTTACCCGGATGATAGTGAATCTCCAGGTCATAGTCCTTGACCAACTCTAACCATCTCCTCTGCCGCATGTTCAGCTCATTCTGCGTGAATATATACTTGAGGCTCTTGTGATCAGTATAGATATCACACTGCTGCCCATACAAGTAATGCCTCCAAATCTTCAGAGCATGCACAACTGCGGCTAACTCAAGGTCATGAGTGGGATAGTTCAGCTCATGCCGACGTAACTGCCGTGAAGCATAAGCAATCACTCTACCCTCCTGCATCAGAACACAACCAAGACCATCCTTCGAAGCATCACAATACACCGTGAACCCCTTGCTCTGGTCTGGCAGAGTAAGGACTGGCGCCGTAGTCAACCTCTTCTTCAGCTCATCGAAGGCCATCTGATGCTCATCAGTCCATATAAATGCCGCATTCTTCTCGAGCAAGGAAGTCCAAGGCTTCGCGATCTTGGAGAAATTCTCAATGAACCTCCGATAGTATCCTGCTAAGCCCAAGAATGACCAGACTTCCTTCACCGTCTGCGGTGTCTCCCACTTGAGCACATCCTTCACCTTGCTCGGATCAACTGCAATACCTCCCTTGGAGATGATATGACCGAGGAATGGAACCTCGTCAATCCAGAACTCGCACTTGCTGAACTTAGCATACAGCTGATGCTCCCTCAATCTCTGCAACACGAGCCTCAGATGCTCTTCATGCTCTTCCTCTGTCTTGGAGAAGATCATAATATCATCAATGAAGATCACCACGAAGACATCCAGATAATCCATGAAAACCATGTTCATCAAGTGCATGAAGAAAGCCGGGGCATTAGTCAAGCCGAAGGACATGACCGTGTACTCATACAGCCCATACTTGCAGGTGAATGCCGTCTTCGAAATATCCCCAGGACGGATCCTCAGCTGAAAATAACCCGAACGCATATCAATCTTCGAGAATATACGAGCACCTCGAAGCAGATCGAAGAGATCCTCAATACGGGGCAGTGGATGATTGTTCTTGATGGTAACTGCATTCAACTCCCGATAATCGACACACATTCTCTTCGAGCCATCCTTCTTATCTACTAGCAGCAATGGAAAAGCCCAAGGAGAGAAGCTGCGACGGATATAGCCCTTGGCTAGCAACTCATCAATAGTCTTCTTAACTTCCTCATGCTCTATAGGTGCCATGCGGTAGGGCCGCTTTGCAATAGGAGCAGTGCCAGGCAAGAGATCAATAGAAAACTCGATGTCGCGTTCAGGCGGCATACCTGGCAAATCATCCAGAAAGACATCCGGGAATTCAGACACCACACGAATACCATCCGTGGGTCTAGCCTCCATCTGATGAAGAAATCCAGAAGGTTCCACTGCACTGATAGTAACCTCCTGGCCACTGGAAGTCGACAATAAGACTGTCCTCAGAATGACATCGATGCCCTTGGTGTCTAGCACCATCAGATATGTACTGAACTCTACTCCCCTCAAGGATACACTAACTCTGGGGCAGAAAGTATGAGATCTCAACTGTCCTCCCAGTGAAGATACTAACAGGCACCTCTTTAATGTGCTAGTACGAATACCATGATGCTCGACAAAAGACTGTGTAATGAAGGAATGCGTAGCACCAGTATCGAAAAGCACTGTAGTTAGATATGAATTGACCATGAACGTACCAATAACCACGTTGGGAGCCTCGGCCGCTGACTCGGCCATCACGTGGTTCACTCTCCCCTGAAGTGGTGCCCTGGACTGAGTTGGGCGCCCCTGCTGTCCCGCCTGCGCCTTCCGGGGGCAAGAGTTGGCGTAGTGCCCCGGCTGGCCGCAGTGATAGCATGTGCGAAGGGGTCCCTGAGCCTGTTGTCCGACAGGAGGAGCTGCCTGCCGTGGAGCATGAGGTGCTGGCGGAACTGGTGGAGCAGCACGAGCCAGAGGTGCCGGTAACCTCGGGCCCTGACTTGCCTGCTGCTGCTGTCGAGGCGGGTACTGCTGCGGCCTCTGCCGGTACTGCTGGGGAGGCTGGTACTGCTGCTGCTGGTATTGCTAGGACGGCTGGAGGTAAGGACGGGTGTTGCTGCTAGAAGCAACGGGAACAATCTTCCTCTTCTTGTCCTCTATCTCCAGGTGCTTGCGCTCCGTGTTGAGCGCGCTGTCAACCAGATGGTTGAAGTCGTCGAAGCGGAGGTTGAGCAGCGCGTACTGGAGGTAATCCTCAAGACCCTCCATGAAGTGCTCCTGCTTCTTGCGGTCATCCGCAACCTCGGCAGGGGCGTAGCAAGCAAGCTGCAGAAAACGATCACGATACTCCGTGACCGTCATAGTCCCCTGAAGTGAAAAAGACAGATATATATCGAAGGATTAATTCAGGACTCAGAAAGATAGAACAAGGGGGTATTAGCTCAAAAGGAAACGCCGAATGATTATATCTGAGATTACCTGCTCCAGTGCAAGGAACTCCTTCTGCTTCATCTTCATAACGCCCACGGGGACGTTGTGGCTGCGGAACTGCTCCCGGAACTGGAGCCAGGTGAGAGCCTCGCGGTCCTGAACTGGATGGGACTCCCACCAGTCCAAAGCTGCCCCTCGCAGCTGTCCCGCTGCGTACAAGACTCGCTCTCGATCATCGCACTGGGCGATGTCCAGCTGGCGCTCCACTGCACGGAGCCAGTCGTCTGCCTGAAGTGGGTCAGATGTGTGAGAGAACATCGGCGGGTGACCCCTCAGGAACTCAGCACGCCTGTCGTGGGTCTGCAGGGGTGGAGGAGGCAGAGGCTGAGTGTGAGCCTGCTGAAGTGCCTGAATAGTGTTGTTCAGGGTAGCCATCATCTGCATCTGGAGCTGGAAGTACTGCTCCGGGGTCAGAGGCGGAGGCATCGGGATCCCAGTACCCTGGTTGTTCTGCCCCTGGTTGTTTTGCCCCTGCTGGTCAGAACCACGCCTGGTGTTCACCATCTGATTTTAGACAAAAGATCTCATGAGTAAGGGTATTGCAGAAATAATTTCAGATGGATACGATATTTTTCTGCAAGAAAGACTTAGACATGATAAAGTAGACAGGATAGAGTGGACGGTTTTACCCCCAACGATCTAACTCGTTTTATTAATTAACTTTAACTTAAAACCGATTTTCATTAAACAAATTTAACTACTAAACTATGCAATCAACCAAAAATCCAAATCAAACATGTAGCATAATAACAAGCATACAAAAGTTCATTCTTTAGTCGAGTTTAACACACGACTCGACTAACACAACGCGTCGTAGAACATACTATCGTATTATTATAAAGGGGTTATCTAGCTTACACCTATGATGGTCAGACGACTTACTCCAGGCCAGAATCTACGGAAACTATTCTATAGAGAGAAATCAAGACAAGACGAGTAAAAATCCTAGAATTCAAGGAGTATAATAGCAAAATAGTTTCAGCAGACAAGGCTGAGAGAGAAGAAGACTTAAAACTCAACCAGTTCTATCTAGGCTTTCGTCCTACAGTCGATACGGCTCTGATCCCACTCTGTAACACCCGATTTATAAAAGGACATAAACCGAGCAATCATATACGTGCCAGGATCAAGTCACACGTATATACAACAGAATGAACAATATATCACAGCACATATCACGTAAAAAGATATAATAAAGCGAGTACGAATGTTATTTATTACAATAATGACAAAAGTCTGGTACAGAGTATGCGGAAGCGTAAAACATATCGAAGCCTCTCGAAAGCTGGGCACCACAGGGACGTCGACTGGGAGACGAACGCCTAGAAGTCCTTGTAGTCCTGGTAGCGCTGAGCGAACTCTCTCGCGTCGGCAGGAACTGAGCAGCAGTAGAGTGTCCCCAAGAGGAAAAAGAGTAGAGTAGGCAAGAGTGAGTACACAACTTGTACTCAACAAGTATAACACAAACTATGAGGCTCTAGGTTGGCTGACTGACTGCATTAGCTTTTAAGTCTTGGCAAAATTTTATTAAAGCTATTTACCACAAGTTAATGAATTACCATAAACCCAGTTACATAGTAATTAATCAAAATTAATAATGTTACTACTGAGAACCAAACCAAACCAAGCCACCCGGGGAAACCTGCCTCGTCAAAGGAAGATAACCCCACTAATCAAAAGGAGGATCTGGGCCGCTCATGACCGTGAGCATGGCTAGTATACCAGTTTTACACTCTGCAGAGGTTGCACATCTTTACCCACAAGTCGTGAGCTACGCTAGTTGTTCATCACACTTCCTTAGGTGAGATGACTAGCAAACTCACTACGTGGCCATTACAAAGGATCAAGTTGGTAAGGTGTAACCGCTAAGGATTCAGGCAATGCAACGATGGTGCCCACCTCGAGGGGGTACACAGACCCAGCCTCGTAGACTAGGGACCATTGAAGCTCGACCCCCCTCGTGCCCCGTCGGTAAGTTACTCCCGAACCAAAATGACCTAATTAGTAAGCCAAGACCGTCCCATTCCAGTCTTGTGGTAGCGCTGTTGTCCCAGGTTGCCGCTCTATGAACCGGTCCTTATGGAGAGTGGCCAACCCAGCAGTAAGCACCGTGCTGGCCCCCTAAACCATGTTTCTAACAAAAACCAATTTAACGAGACGTGAACCCCTCAAACGGGCCACTCTCAGAATTAAGTTGCATATACCATTAATCGATTTAATTAAAAAGGACCAAGTGTGTTATAGCGCGGCACCTAGCACAACTAACCAAAATGCAACCCAAGGATGTATATAAAGGATATAAAGTGGCTAGGAAAGTCCTTATAGGCATACAATATTAAAATGCAGTATGAAAATGTATTTAAAGTGATAGGTGTTGTTCATGTTATACTTGCCTTCCTCGTACTGCTGCTGCTGCTACTCAAACTGGTCAGAAGACGGCTGCTCCGGGTACTGGTACTGGGGCTCCTCAGATGGATCACCGTCTACTCACGAACAAATGGCCAAAAGCAAAGCACACAATAAGCATACAACCAAACACTAACAAAAGCTAAGAAACAGTACATCAATACATAAAAACAGCACACTAAACTAGTCTAAAACTATTCTACGCATTACAACGATCCCGTGGACATAAAGAACGCCTAAAACGGAGCTAAAACGCAAAATCTAGGCCAAAAACAAGTTCCAGGGACCTATTTGTAAGAAAACTGGAGTTCTATGGGGTTTCTGGGCAAAACCGAGGACTAAAACATAATTAAACATTAAATTTGGGGTCTAACGCACTAAAGAACAGGGGCTGGACGGCGGGTTCGAAATCTAAAAAGCTCAGGGTTCAAAACGATAAATTCTGGACTTATCTGGAAATATTTTTGAATACAAATGGACTGCGGGTTGAATAAGAAAAAGTTGAGGGGCTCTTTAACAAAAACGCCGGGCTGAAGCGGTATGTGCGGCTCTGATCCGTCGGATCGGGATCTCGCGGTTCAGAATAAAAAGGTTAGAGATCTAATCGTGGCGGTTGGTTTTGGATCGGGTGGCTGAGACGCTTTGCGCGCGGGAGCGGCGGCGGTAGGTCGCCGGCGACCCTTCTACGCGGCGGAGCGGGGGGGGCACTCGCCGGAGCTGAGCGATCCGGCCTTCCAGGGGTAGATTCAAGCAGGATTTGGGTCAGGGGGCATCTACGCAGCGCGCGTGGTCCGCCTGGGCCAATATCTGGGCACGAACGGTTCTGTGGCGGCGAGAACGGTGACGACGGCGGCTCTGGGCGGCGGCGCTCACCGGTGCGCTCGCGCTGGGCGGCTCTGAGGCTGGGATCCGGGTCTGTGGGTTCTGCGTGCGTGCGCAGAGCCAGTGCAGGCCATGGCAAGGCACGGTGGGGGCTAGGCGGCGCTGCGGCGAGGTCCGCCGCGGCAGAGCAGGGCGTGTGCGGCGGCGAGAGCGCCGGCGTGTGGTGCACCGGCACCTAGAGGACGCCCTGGGCAGAATAAACTAGCGCAAACAACAGAGGATGCCGGGGCGATGCTCATCTAGGCTCGGATGCGAGCTGTGACGGCATGCAGAGGCACCGGCGTCGATGTCGGGCGGCGGTCGCGGGTGGCGCTCGCGGAGGAAGAAGCGATGTAGTGGTGCTCGGAGCCTGCTGATCCGCCCAAACAATCCGTACGGGTCTTGCGGAGGCGTTTCGGGGGTCAGGGAAGTCTGGTGTACGCCGGCGGTGAGGATTCGAGCGTGCGGGTGGACTTACCCGTGGCGGCGCAGTACTCTGCTCTGGGCGGAGCAGCGTGGAGGTGGCTGCTTGGGTTTGCGCGGCGACTGTGGTGCGAGATAGGATTCCAGGGGTGCAGGGCGCCATTTATAGGGCGGCTCAGGTGTTCCTAGGCATGCGTGCCTAGGTAACGGATGGCGGTGAGATTCCCGGCAGGGACTGCGCGACGCGACGGGGAAGGCAGAGATGATAGGGGGGCCCGGCATGTCAGCGGGGCGAGGGAGGTGCGCTGAACCGGGTTGACGCGGCGTGTGGTGAGCTGGGCCGCGGCGTGGGCCGTGCGGTGCGGGAGGGGAAGGCCGCGGGCGCGCGCGTGTGGGGCTAGGCCGCGCGCGGGTGTGGGCCGTGCGGGGAGAAGGAGAGGGGTGAGAGGGCTGGGCTGATGCGGGAGCTGGACCGAGAGGGGAGAGAGGAAGAGGGGAAACGGGCCGGCTGGGTTTGGGTTGTTTTGCTGGGTTCGGTTTCTTCTCTTTTCTATTTCCTTTCCTTTATTCTTTTTCCTATTTCAAACCAAACTAATACTTTTTGAATTCAAATTTGAATTTGAACTCAAACCACACTCAAACAAATAAAACTATGCACCAGCATGAATGCACAAATATATTTATCCTAGAAAAATTTTAATTCCTTGTGAAACAAAAAATAGATTAAATGCAAGACTAAACATAATAAACCTTAGAAAATTAAATAAAGCCAATTAAATTTATTATTAAATGCTGGAATTTAAATTGGGGTGTTACAGGACGCTGGGGTGCGGAGGCGGTTGCGGGATGGAGGAGTAATAAATTTTAATTACTTGTGAAAGAAAATTAATTTAAATACAAGGCTAAGCATATAAAACCTTAGAAAATTAAATAAAGCCAATTAGATTTATTATTAAATAGAAAATTTAAATTAGGGTGTTACAAAGTGTCTCTCCAGGTTTCTGCCTCACAGCATGGAGGTGAGCCTCCACACCATGCTACTGATAAGCACTGGCAAAGTTCGCCGTAAATCTGGCGCAGAGCTCCTCCCAGGACTGAATCGTCCCAGGAGTGAGGTTCATGAGCTAAGTCCGGGCTGGCCCAGTCAAGGCTACATGAAAGTACCTCGCCATGACAGCATTGTTGCCACCAGCTGCTGTGATGGCGGTGACGTACACCTGCAGGATCTCCGACGGATTAGTGGTACCGTCGTACTTCTCCGGCAGTTGTGGACGAAACTTGGACAGCCAGGCCACCGCGCGGAGATGATCCGCGAGCGTGGCATAGCCCACCCCAGCAACTGGGGCAGCCGCTGGTGCCCGGGCATTTCCCTTGAGCCTGGGCACTGCTGCATCCAAGTCGGCGTTGAGATTGCGGCCCTCGATGTTGAGGTGGCATTCTCGCGCCCTTTCCACGGAGATGCGAGCGTCCTCACCCGCGCGCCTGTGGTTCAGCTCCCTCCGCAGGTGTGGCGGAACCACCCAAAACTACTGGGCCCGGGTGCACTGATCTTTGTTGCTAAGCAACTCTGACCCAATTTGGCACTCTCCGGTAGTTCCTCGAGTGAAGCCTCGATAAAAGCCACGCTATTCCAGGATCAGCAGACAACACTCACACGAAGGTGAGCCCAGAGATTACAACACAAACCAATTCATACATCTCAGAGTGATTGCAGCGGAAAGAAATTTTATTACAAACCATGTTCAGAGTAGCAAGTACTGCGGAGTTACAACTACTCAATTATTTAAGTCTCATGTTCAGCGAAAGCAGTAAGATAACTAGCGAGATAACGTGACGCATCGGTAAAGCCCGTACGAATGCGTCACTCAGCGGGAGGGTGATTAGCACCAGCTGAAGGGCCATCCCACTCAACAGACCAACCCGGAGGCAGAGTACAAGGCCAAGTAAGACTCGCAGACAGATCTTCAAAGTTAGTACCTGAAAAACAGTGCCACAAGCAAGGCTGAGTATACTAATACTCAGCAAGACTGACCCGTCTCCGGATATAACATAGTCCGATAACTAGACATGCAAGGCTTTTTTTTTTGGTTGGTAGGGTTTGTTTGCCAAAAATGCCGCTAAGTGTTGATCCTTACTTTCAGGTTTTACTTAGCCAGATTCTAGTGGAATTAACCATTCTAAATTTGCAACTAACTCTACTCAAACCTGGTAGAGCAACCATTTAATCAACCAGCAGTATTTTCATCATCATATTCCACTTGTTACTCTATGTGACCGAAATTATTAAGCAATCTCATGCCGTGAGAGGCGGACGATTCCGAATCGAATTTCAACCTGGCCAGGGGAACCTAGACCACACGCATGGGGATTGACTTCGCTCCCGCCCACGCTACTTTTCCCCTTTCTTTCCAGTCCGTGGATCCGGAACACCCTCCCCGACTACAGAGTCCGACCACTCTGCACCCGTACGTCGCGACATAAAAATAAACCCTACTTCTACCAGGAGGGTGCGAGATCGTTCCACTCGCCGGTCCAATCAGGTACTTAAGCTTACCGATTACCATATTTCTCGGTATGTGGCTAGTACTTTCAAACGCTTAACGAAATGAGCCACACACCTCGACCTTAGCCATTTTTGACTACACCAGCGGGGTATCACAACTACACAACCCCGCCCGTTGTCCTTACATTTCAACAGGAATTAAAGTCAGTACAATTCCTATTTGCTCGCGAGAGGCAGAAAACCACTCGACTTCTACCGTACCTATTTAGCATGGCAACTAGTCGATAGAGAGATCCGGTATCAAACATAGGTTCCTATGGATCATGCATCTAGGGTTTTCGATCAACGCCTAGAGAACTTAAATGTAGAAAACCAATTATTACCATACATTAATAAATAGATAGCAGAATGATAATTCGGAAAAATAGTGGGATTATGCTCTGGGGCTTGCCTTCTTGGGCACTGTCAGGCAGAAAAGCTTCTGGGGCTTGGCCCAGGTCTTGAGACAAGTTAGTACAGTTCAAGGAGACCTCCTGATCCGCACGAGAGTCCGCGGGCACCAGATCGTAGTCACCGTCCGCGAGATTAACCGTTTCTATATGCAATGCAAGATTATGAGTTATTCATGGATAACAATTTCTTTCCTTCACGATAAAGTTGTAGTTCACGAAGTTAATTTAGTGACGATTTCACATTTCATTGCATGGGCAAACGTTTATAGAGTTGTAAACATAACTACGTTCATTCATGAATGGGTGGGGTTTTGGGTTTTCATTTTTAATTTCAACACATAGCATGCTTTCATTCTTTCTTAACAACACAACTACTAAAGAGCTAGTGATGAAACACTAAAATAACTCAGATCCAAACTTGAACATTCATGGTATAATTTCAGCATCTACCATAGAGCAAAAACTATAACTATTCATGCAAATGGATTACTCTAGTTGCTTCATCTTTTTGTACAGAATGTTCAACATGGGTTCTGGTGCTGCAAATTTTATGGGAGCAACTTCACAGCATATACTCAGCACTGAAATTTTTTTCCAGATTTTATACACTTATACAGCAGAGGTGATAAAAAGAATAAAAACAGCAAGCCATTAAAAAAGATTAATTCTATAGAAAGTTTTACTAAGGATTTGGTTCTCAAATTTTTACCAGAGACTAGTCCTGAGTTAAACATACTCCATAAAATTTTTCAAGATTTAACTCACTATGATAAATTAGTTATTCAGTTAACTTAACATGAGTTTGCATAAATTTCTCAAGATGCATTTGACCAGTATTGCATCTGAACTTTTTATCACAGGTAGAACATACTCTAAACAAGATCATGCCCAAAAATAATGATCATAAACATTGTAGATTACTCAGAACAAAAATAGTAAATCTAGCCCTAAGATGCTAAGCATGATTATTCGACAAAGCCAAACTCAGTAACTGCAGCTCAAATTTTTTTTGACAGGAACACAGAGCTAAAAAGAGACTTCAGAAATAAATATGGATTTTTTTGAGCATAAAAACTATATATGAGGAATTAAGTTGATTAAACAAGCATAAATCATGGTATATAGCAAATAAACTCTAATAAATCTGAAATTTAGGTATTAATAGTGTTTTAGTTTTTCATGCACGCAGTAAAAATTCCAGGGCAAGTTCATGTGTATATTTTCCAGAATTAAATCGAGAAAGCTAACAACAGATTAGAGAATCTTGATTGTTCCAACATGATAACTATTTTGGGTTGGTGTCATCTTTTCACTGTGATCTTAAAATTCCATTAGTGATAACATATCCAAAAATCAAGGTCATTTGATGAGCAGAACTTCATGAACATGCATAAGGTGGTTTTATTAATCTTTTCCCTAGATTAAACTCGGTTGAGTTTCTGCAAATGTGAATGTTACAAAATTTGTAGATCTTGTTACAAGGAATCTAGATCAGTTGAGTTTGCATTTTTCTGATTTTTCTGTGATTTGTTTCGCATTTTAGGAGTTCACTGGTATACACTGAAAAACTTGCAGAAACACCCTTAAACGAAAAAAACAAATTACAACCGGGTCCTTCGCCGGCCTTCTCCGCCGTGGCATCTTGCCGGTGGTGTTCTGCGGTGCAGGGCTTACCGGGGCTGCCACGGGGAGGCGCGTGGGAGAGAAAGGTTCGAGGAACACCTACCCTGGTCGACGTTCGAGCGTTTGGTGCACGGGTTCAAGCTCGTCGGCGTTGATGGCGGGTCGGTTGTTCGGTTCGCCGGCGCTGGAGGCGAAGGAGAGCTCGGGGTAGGGGAACAAGGCGCGCACGAGCACCGCGTGAGCTCGTGGATGCTTCTGGGGTAGCTGTCGGGCTCGGTCTCCTTCGGAGCTGGCCGGTCCGCGGTGAGCCCGAGCTCGCCGGCGGCGGCGCAAGAGGGGAACGGCGTCGGGAGGAGGTTTGGGGTCGATTCCGCGCGCGTGAAGCGTAACTAGGAGGTGGCGAAGCTGTTACGGTGGTCGGAGGGGGAAATGTGGGGCTGGGCTAGCCGGTCCGCGAGAGTTGGATCTCGGCGGCCATGGCGGAGCGGCGGGAGGAGGAAGAAGGGGAAGAAGGGGCGCGACCGTGGGGTTCTGGGGGTCTTTATAGGCCAAAGAGCTCCTGGGTGAGCAATGTAGTGACTGGGGGCGGTCGATTTGGCCCTGGGCGACTCGACGGCGAGCGGGCGGAGGAGGCAGCGGCGCGGCGCATGGCGGAGGGTGTCGTGGCGGCACGGGGAGCGGCCTGGGACGCGTGTGCGCGCGAGGAGATGCCAAGGGGCGGGCCAGGTGGCGCTAAACGGTTTCCCCGGGTCCATTTGGCCGTGGGCGCGAACAGAGCAGGCCGGGGGAGAGAGAGATGGAGATAAGGGCATATTTGTGATTTCTGAAAATCCAGGGACCTCTCGGTAAACTAAAATTATCTCCTAATTGGAGGGCTCAAATGGAAAAGTGTTGAATACCATTTTTTGCATAACTTTTCAAGATCTACAACTTTTGTGTTATGTAAATTTTCGTTTGAAACTCACATTTTGAACTATTGGTACATTTGCATATTTGCACAAAAGGACTTTAGTTTTATTCAGTTTTTGACTTGATTTTGGCTGAAGTTCAATTGAGCACATGTCAATTGAAACACCTCTCATGAGCCAACAAAAATTTTGTGCACATTTGTGAATTAAATTTTGAGTAGCTTTTCACTCCTTTCTCTTTTTCCTTTAATTTCTTTTGTATGATTTGTATTTTATTTGGTCCTTTCTCTTTGAATTAATTTCTCAAATTTTTATTTTAACTTTAACTAAGGTACATTGATTGTATTTAAAAGTATTGACACCTGAGGTGTCACAACCTACCCCCCTTAAAAAGAATCTCGTCCCGAGATTGGATGATTGAATTGAGGCGGGGAAAATGATATACCGGAGGTGGAGCTAATGAAACCCGGATAATGTCGATCAAGATAATCCTCCGTCTCCCAGGTGGCTTCTTCTTCAGTGTGATGAGACCACTGAATTTTATACATTTTTACCACCTTTTGACGAGTACCTCTCTCTTTTTGATCCAGAATTCTGAGTGGATATTCGGTATATGAGAGATCGGGCTCCACTAAAATTTCCTGATGATCAATGATTTCCGTAGGAACTCAAACACATTTCTTAAGTTGGGATATGTGGAAAACATTATGGATGGCGGCAAGTCGTGAAGGAAGTCGCAAACGATAAGCCACGGGTCCACATTCTTCAATGATTTCATATGGCCCGACATAGCGAGGTGCGAGCTTACCCCTGACTCCGAAACGTTAAACGCCTCGAGTTGGGGACACCCGTAAATAGACGTGGTTACCAACCATGAACTTCAAAGGATCCCTTCTTTTATCGAAATAACTCTTTTGCCGAGACTGGGCTGCTCGGAGATTTGCTTGTACTATTTTTACTTTCTCTTCAGCCTCGACCACTAATTCAGGTCCAAAGATTTGACGTTCTCCAGTCTGGGACCAACTCAAAGGGGTTCGACACCGTCGACCATACAAGGCCTCGAAGGGTGCCATCTTCAGACTGGCCTGATAGCTGTTGTTATAAGAAAACTCAGCC
Source organism: Panicum virgatum (assembly GCF_016808335.1). NCBI lineage: Eukaryota > Viridiplantae > Streptophyta > Magnoliopsida > Poales > Poaceae > Panicum > Panicum virgatum. The sequence continues at coordinate 8,389,195 of NC_053151.1, read as the reverse complement.
AAGGATAAACATTTGTCCCAGTTTTTGTCATAATGGATGACACATGCTCGAAGCATATCCTCAAGAATTTGATTCACCCTTTCGGTCTGTCCGTCAGTCTATGGATGGTAAGCTGAGCTTCGAATTAATTTAGTTCCGAGAGCCTCTTGAAGTTGCTCCCAAAACCTTGCCACAAACTGAGGACCACGATCCGATATAATTGTTTTTGGTATACCGTGTAGGCAGACAATCCGATCAATATAGATCTCAGCATATTTCTTGGCTCGATATTCAGTATGTACTGGAATAAAATGAGCGGTCTTTGTGAGCCTATCAACAATGACCCAAATGGAATCATGGTGCTGAGAAGTATTTGGTAAGCCTACGATGAAATCCATGCTGATATCTTCCCATTTCCAAGACAGAATTGGTAGAGGTTGGAGAGTTCCAGCAACTTTCAAGTGACTAGCTTTCACTCTCTGGCAGGTGTCACATTCTGCGACATATTTGGCAATCTCTCTCTTCATGCGAGTCCACCAAAAATTTTGTCTGAGATCTTGGTACATCTTGGTGCTACCCGGATGAATAGAAAATTTAGAGAGATGTGCTTCGTCCAGGATTTGTTTCCGCAGCTCATGATTCTTTGGAACGACTAGGCGATCCTCGAACCACAAAATCCCTTTATGGTCTACTCGGAAACACTTATATTTATTTTCACCTTCTACTACTTTCTGCTTGATGATACCAACACTTTTGTCGTATAATTGTGCCATGATGACATTGTCATAGAGTGTCGGTTCCACCGAAATATGATTCAAAGAACCTTGAGGGATGATCTCCAATTTCAGCCTTTGCATTTCAGCACACAATGTGTCATTATACGACTCCACTGAAAAGCAATTGCAGTGAACCTTGCGACTGAGCGCATCGGCTACAACATTCGCCTTGCCCGGATGATAATGGACCTCCAGATCATAATCTTTGATTAATTCCAGCCATCTTCGTTGCCTCATATTCAGCTCACTTTGAGTGAAAATGTATTTGAGACTCTTATGGTCGGTATAGATATTGCAATGAGTACCCATAAGGTAGTGTCTCCAAAGCTTGAGAGCGTGAATAACGGCGGCTAGTTCAAGATCATGAGTGGGATAATTTAGCTCGTGTGGCCGAAGAGCTCGGGAAGTATAAGCTATCACCCGATTGTTTTGCATTAGAACACAACCAAGACCAGTGCCTGAAGCATCACAATAAACGTCGTATGGTTTATTGTTGTCAGGTTGAGCCAAGACTGGTGCAGTGGTTAGATGTGCTCTCAAAGTATGGAATGCTTCATCACACTTTGCGTTCCATTTAAACTTGACATCCTTCCTTAGTAGCTCTGTCATGGGCTTAGCGATTCTGGAGAAGTCTGGAATAAATCTGCGGTAATACCCCGCCAAGCCGAGAAAACTGCGGATCTGATGAACTGAAGTAGGAGGTTTCCAGTCCATCACTTCTTGTACTTTGCTGGGATCAACTGATATGCCTTCACTAGATATAGTGTGACCCAGAAATTTGACTGTGTCCAGCCAGAATTCACACTTGGAGAATTTTGCGTACAGCTTATGATCTCTGAGACGTTGAAGAACAATGCGCAAATGTTGCTCATGTTCTGCCTCATCTTTGGAATAGATCAGAATGTCGTCAATAAAAACCACGACAAACTTGTCAAGTTCCGGCATAAATACCGAGTTCATGAGATACATGAAATAGGCCGGAGCATTGGTGAGACCGAAAGACATAACCAAGTACTCATAGAGTCCATATCTGGTTGAGAAGGCGGTCTTGGGAATATCACAAGGCCGAATTTTAATTTGATGATAACCCGAACGAAGATCAATCTTGGAGAAGATCTTTGCTCCAGCCAATTGATCAAACAGTACATCAATGCGGGGAAGTGGATATTTATTTTTGATGGTCACCACATTGAGAGGCCGGTAGTCAACACACAACCTCAGACTGTCATCCTTCTTCTTTACGAATAGTGCTGGGCAACCCCAAGGTGAAGCACTTGGGCGAATAAAACCCTTGTCCAGCAGTTCTTGCAGCTGGATTTTTAATTCGGCTAATTCTTTAGGCGGCATTCGATATGGCCTTTTTGAAATAGGGGCTGTACCAGGCTGAAGTTCAATGATAAATTCGATATCCCGGTCTGGAGGCATACCAGGTAAATCATTCGGAAACACATCTGCATATTCACGGACTACCGGAATATCTTCGAGACGAATATCTTTCATGGCATAGGCACAAGAGTTGTTGCATTGGTGATGAGGTAAATATAGAACCGAATGACCATGAGTTGGAGAATTTAATTCAACGGCTCGGGAAGAGATATCTAACATTACCCCATGTCTTTTCATCCAATCCATTCCTAGAATAATGTCCATACCTTCTAGTGGCAACAATATCAAGGTGGTAGGAATGGTTTTACTACCCAAACTAAGTGGCGCATTATGAACGATTTGGTTTGATGCGACTTTACCACCCGGAGTAGATATCATGAATGAACCTTTCGTGTGACAGAAATCTAACCCAACCCTTGCTCCGAATTTAGAACTAATGAAGCTATGAGAGGCACCAGAATCGAATAAGATAACTGTGGGGTGTTGGTTTATAGAGAATGTACCCGACATGATTGGTGCTCCCTCGGGTAGTTCAGCAAGGTTGGTGAAGTTAAGTCGGCCCTGCCTGACTTGAATGGTTTGCCTCTTGCCCTTGTTCTGATCATTTCTGCGAGAAGCCTGCCCTTGAGATTGTCCCGCCTGGGGGCACATCTTGGCAAAGTGATCCGGACTCCCGCATCTAAAACAACGGTTATTGTTATCCGAGCGAGCGGCTGGCTGAGCATTCGGCCTAGGGCCGTTCTGCTGCTGCTGAGGTGCAAATCGAGCTTGCTGGGGAAGCCCGAATCGAGTCTGCTGCTGCTGTTGAGGAGGCCGAATAATCCAACGCCCTGGCTGAGGGGCCTTCTGAGAGGATGCGGGTGGGTTATTTTGCACAATACGATACCTCGGTGCAGAGGCACTCGAGGGTCCAGCAGGTGCCTTGCGCTTCTTTTCAGCGTGGTGTGCAGAAATCAGATCCTCCTGAGATATAGCCATATTCACCAATTCATTGAATGAGTCTGCTCGGACAAGATTTAGCCTCTCCTGTAATTTGGTACTAAGGCCTCGACGGAAGCGTTCACGCTTCTTAGCGTCGGTGTCCGCGTGATGTCCAGCATATTGACACAATTGATGGAATACTTGGGCATACTGCACCACAGTACGAGTGCCCTGAGTCAAGGCCAAGAACTCGTTGAGCTTACGGTCAAGAAGTCCAGCTGGAATATGATGATCTCGAAAAGCCAATTTGAATTCATTCCAATTCACCACATGATCAGCCGGTAGCATCCCGTGGTAATGATCCCACCACATACGAGCTGATCCGCGAAGCTGCTGCGCGGCATAGCGAGTCTTGTTCGCTTCGGAACAAGGAGTAGTCAATAGAGAAAACTTGGACTCGATCATGCGAATCCAAGCGTCCGCGTCCAGAGGCTCATCCGCTTTATTGAACAGCGGAGGCTGAGTGCTAAGGAAATCTTGGTAGCTCGCCTCTTGTGCTTGATGAGCATGATGCCCACCCCGCGGTTGTTGCTGAGCTTGAACCAGCTGCCGCAAAATTTCCGTCTGGGCGGCAAGAACCTCAGCGATACCCACTGGTGGAGGAGGTGGAGGTGGATCGCCATTCCCCCCGGCTCCAAAACCACTAGGGGTGCCTCGAGTCGATCCCACCATCTGAAATGTGAGTACTTTTGCATTAGATCCATCATTATCACCATCTCAAATGGGAATTTCAACTCAAGATGACATGTAAATATTCAGAATTGCTTAAATCACGTCGTGCAGAAAACCGGTGATACAAAAACGCTCATAACTGGAGTTCTGTACATGACATAAACTTGAAATTTTTACAGGAGATATATAATTTCATGATCTACAACTTTGGTAGTCATCACAAAGTCAGATTTCCAGAGTAGGTTAGTCGAAAAATTCATTTACTCCTCCTCTGGTTTTTCTGTTTCACAGAAAACAGAGCTTCTGTAATTTGCGATTATCTCCTGCGATACTGATCCGTTTGGGCTGAAATTTTGCGAGCAGGTTCCCGATGAAATTTGGAACAATTTTGGTATTCAACTTAGGAGCTAAATCCGAAAGGAAAAGAGGATAAAAATTCGAACTAGCTGCTGCTTTCAGCTTTTCACAGTTCACTGATAATTAACGCTAGTAGCATTAGGGGTTCATTACATCCATCGTTCTCTCATTTCTACTTGGTCACTCCTAACATCAGTACTAAGGGGGTTACTCAACTCTAGGTTAGCCCAGTAGCCATGATCCAAAAGTAGGCCACACTAAGAGGAGTCTACAAAAGCTAGACAACCGCGCCTCGGTCTACATGTTGACCGATGCCTCACTCGCCGCGGGAGTGTGAACCTCAACCGGTGCGGGCTGCGGCGCCTGGTCCTCGGAGTCCATCTCTGAAACGCCCTCGATCTCCTGGGGCTCGTCCTCCTCGTCCACCTGTATCTCGTCGGGAGGTGCGTGAAGGGCATCCTGCGCGTGCTGTATCGCGTGAAGCTGCCCCTGGGCCTCGTCCATCTCAAGCTGCAGGTCGTGAAACTGGTCCTCCAGAAAGTTGATCGTAGTGTCGCGATCCGACACAGTGTCCTGAAGCTCGTGAACCTGGCCGTGGAGCTGGGCGATAAGAGTAGCCCTGCTCTCGAGCTCGGTACTAGCCTCCTGAAGCTGCCCATCTCTCAGCTGGACCGCCAGGTGCAGGGCCTGAGCGTGGTCCACCAACTGAGCGACGGCGTAACTCTGGTAAGTGTGAAGTCTGTAAAGACCGTCCAAGCACATCGCTGTCGTCCGAAGTGCCCCGACCGGGTCAAGGGTAGCGACCACGTCCACGTGTGCCATCCGGTCGAGCCAAAGCGGGTCTGCCGGGTCAGGTGCAGGGAACAACCCGAACGCGGTCAGAACCACCTCCAGAGGGTGCGAAGAGCAAAAAGCGGTCATCGCCCTCATGGCGGTAAGCTCCCAAGTGTCCAGCAGGTAGTGACCGACCACCTGGGTCACGATCGGCTCCCACCCGTTGAGCGGGTGCTGTGGGATCACCATCGTCACACTGCAGCGACGAACTCCGTCCTCCACAAACTCGTGGCCATCGTAAATCGGTGGCTGGAGGTAACCGGCTGCACTCAAAAGCTCCCAGAGACGGCGGGGAAACCCGTCCCAGTGCAGGCAAGCGGAGTGCACGTGTCCCTGCGCGTCAACGACCAGCAGCTCTTCCATCTGTCCCAACAAAAGACCGATGGATCAGCTGATGGTAACAAGAACTACTAACTCTGGAACAGTGAAAGAAATGGCCAAAACTGTAGAGAACTTGCTTCAAAAATTCTCAAAAATTTACACAAGATCCCTCTGATGTTAAGGAACAATTCACCTAGTCATCACTAAGCTCAATTCGGATTCCATGGGGTTGATATGCTCAGGTATTCAGAGTGATGTCAACCAGGAAAACTGAGTGTCCAGAGAGAGTGTATTTTGACTATAACTCTCAACCCAGACGTCAAAAAATTTTCAAATTTTTATGGTAAGCTCATCACTTAGTTGTCTACAACTTTCATGTTGAACGATTTTTAGTTTGAACAACTTATAAAGGTCGAAAAATTTCAGTTGTATAGACTGTTCAGAGTTAACAGTTTTACACAGGGTTGATCCAAAAATACAAATACCATGCTAGAAGGCTTCAAAAATTTTCAAATTTTTACAGCAACTGGATAACTTAGGAAACACCATTTAGTCTTACTACCCCAAGTCGATTTGAGTAACTTAACAGAAGGTTAAAATTCGTGGAAACCAGGTTGCAGACTTTCTGGATACTCCTTAGGATAGTGTTTTAGCTGATTTGCTTGCGATTTCTCCAGAGATTTATTTGCTACCCTTTTTGAGAATGAATGCAGAACCTATACGTCCTCACCAAGGAAAAAAAAATTGCCAAGTAACCTTGGTCTTATGCAATGACTTTGGTGGCATACCTATTACGTCTCTCACTATATAGCTACTCGATATAGCTAGATAGCCTATAATTCGATTTCGAGTTAGCGTACCTGCAGAAGATTGACAGTATATAAAATGAACCTTTCGTGCCAGCACTCACGAAAGCGTCCCCATACATTACCGATCACTATAGAATCGGCATCCATACCATTACCGCCGTATGGACAACGTTAAGCATACGTTATCGAAACAACGTATTGACTGAGTACCGTCTTTGACGGGGAATTGAATTCCAATTTCGAACCATTACTCCCCATATACTCAACCAAAGTTGGTATATGGGCAGCAGCTCAAGTAGGCCACTGCTTGAGCTCCAGCGTTCGGCTCGCATCACCGACGGGAAGGTCAGACTCCCTCAGCTGACTGAGTAAGCATACCTTCGTGGCGATGATGTAGTTGCAGAATTTAAATTACAGAATTTAAATACTGAAAAGTAACGTGCTGGAAGTTAGCCATACAAAATAAGCCACCTGATAAAACCCATAAGATTCCCTAGGGCTTTACGTCCTAGACTTGTCCTTGGAGATCCTAAACTCTTTCAAAAACTTTAGTAGTTTTGAAGTCAAGTTTTAAATTGTTGTTTTGAAAACCGAGGTTGCCCTCTCTGGTAGGCTGTCTACGAGCTCTGATGCCAGCTGTGGCGGAACCACCCAAAACTACTGGGCCCGGGTGCACTGATCTTTGTTGCTAAGCAACTCTGACCCAATTTGGCACTCTCCGGTAGTTCCTCGAGTGAAGCCTCGATAAAAGCCACGCTATTCCAGGATCAGCAGACAACACTCACACGAAGGTGAGCCCAGAGATTACAACACAAACCAATTCATACATCTCAGAGTGATTGCAGCGGAAAGAAATTTTATTACAAACCATGTTCAGAGTAGCAAGTACTGCGGAGTTACAACTACTCAATTATTTAAGTCTCATGTTCAGCGAAAGCAGTAAGATAACTAGCGAGATAACGTGACGCATCGGTAAAGCCCGTACGAATGCGTCACTCAGCGGGAGGGTGATTAGCACCAGCTGAAGGGCCATCCCACTCAACAGACCAACCTGGAGGCAGAGTACAAGGCCAAGTAAGACTCGCAGACAGATCTTCAAAGTTAGTACCTGAAAAACAGTGCCACAAGCAAGGCTGAGTATACTAATACTCAGCAAGACTGACTCGTCTCCGGATATAACATAGTCCGATAACTAGACATGCAAGGCTTTTTTTTTTGGTTGGTAGGGTTTGTTTGCCAAAAATGCCGCTAAGTGTTGATCCTTACTTTCAGGTTTTACTTAGCCAGATTCTAGTGGAATTAACCATTCTAAATTTGCAACTAACTCTACTCAAACCTGGTAGAGCAACCATTTAATCAACCAGCAGTATTTTCATCATCATATTCCACTTGTTACTCTATGTGACCGAAATTATTAAGCAATCTCATGCCGTGAGAGGCGGACGATTCCGAATCGAATTTCAACCTGGCCAGGGGAACCTAGACCACACGCATGGGGATTGACTTCGCTCCCGCCCACGCTACTTTTCCCCTTTCTTTCCAGTCCGTGGATCCGGAACACCCTCCCCGACTACAGAGTCCGACCACTCTGCACCCGTACGTCGCGACATAAAAATAAACCCTACTTCTACCAGGAGGGTGCGAGATCGTTCCACTCGCCGGTCCAATCAGGTACTTAAGCTTACCGATTACCATATTTCTCGGTATGTGGCTAGTACTTTCAAACGCTTAACGAAATGAGCCACACACCTCGACCTTAGCCATTTTTGACTACACCAGCGGGGTATCACAACTACACAACCCCGCCCGTTGTCCTTACATTTCAACAGGAATTAAAGTCAGTACAATTCCTATTTGCTCGCGAGAGGCAGAAAACCACTCGACTTCTACCGTACCTATTTAGCATGGCAACTAGTCGATAGAGAGATCCGGTATCAAACATAGGTTCCTATGGATCATGCATCTAGGGTTTTCGATCAACGCCTAGAGAACTTAAATGTAGAAAACCAATTATTACCATACATTAATAAATAGATAGCAGAATGATAATTCGGAAAAATAGTGGGATTATGCTCTGGGGCTTGCCTTCTTGGGCACTGTCAGGCAGAAAAGCTTCTGGGGCTTGGCCCAGGTCTTGAGACAAGTTAGTACAGTTCAAGGAGACCTCCTGATCCGCACGAGAGTCCGCGGGCACTAGATCGTAGTCACCGTCCGCGAGATTAACCGTTTCTATATGCAATGCAAGATTATGAGTTATTCATGAATAACAATTTCTTTCCTTCACGATAAAGTTGTAGTTCACGAAGTTAATTTAGTGACGATTTCACATTTCATTGCATGGGCAAACGTTTATAGAGTAGTAAACATAACTACGTTTATTCATGAATGGGTGGGGTTTTGGGTTTTCATTTTTAATTTCAACACATAGCATGCTTTCATTCTTTCTTAACAACACAACTACTAAAGAGCTAGTGATGAAACACTAAAGTAACTCAGATCCAAACTTGAACATTCATGGTATAATTTCAGCATCTACCATAGAGCAAAAACTATAACTATTCATGCAAATGGATTACTCTAGTTGCTTCATCTTTTTGTGCAGAATGTTCAACATGGGTTCTGGTGCTGAATTTTATGGGAGCAACTTCACGGCATATACTCAGCACTGAATTTTTTTTCCAGATTTTATACACTTATACAGCAGAGGTGATAAAAAGAATAAAAACAGCAAGCCATTAACAAAGATTAATTCTATAGAAAGTTTTACTAAGGATTTGGTTCTCAAATTTTTACCAGAGACTAGTCCTGAGTTAAACATACTCCATAAAATTTTTCAAGATTTAACTCACTATGATAAATTAGTTATTCAGTTAACTTAACATGAGTTTGCATAAATTTCTCAAGATGCATTTGACCAGTATTGCATCTGAACTTTTTATCACAGGTAGAACATACTCTAAACAAGATCATGCCCAAAAATAATGATCAGAAACATTGTAGATTACTCAGAACAAAAATAGTAAATCTAGCCCTAAGATGCTAAGCATGATTATTCGACAAAGCCAAACTCAGTAACTGCAGCTCAAATTTTTTTTGACAGGAACACAGAGCTAAAAAGAGACTCCAGAAATAAATATGGATTTTTCTGAGCATAAAAACTATATATGAGGAATTAAGTTGATTAAACAAGCATAAATCATGGTATATAGCAAATAAACTCTAATAAATCTGAAATTTAGGTATTAACAGTGTCTTAGTTTTACATGCACGCAGTAAAAATTCCAGGGCAAGTTCATGTGCATATTTTCCAGAATTAAATCGAGAAAGCTAACAACAGATTAGAGAATCTTGATTGTTCCAACATGATAACTGTTTTGGGTTGGTGTCATCTTTTCACTGTGATCTTAAAATTCCATTAGTGATAACATATCCAAAAATCAAGGTCATTTGATGAGCAGAACTTCATGAACATGCATAAGGTGGTTTTCTTAATCTTTTCCCTAGATTAAACTCGGTTGAGTTTCTGCAAATGTGAATGTTACAAAATTTGTAGATCTTGTTACAAGGAATCCAGATCAGTTGAGTTTGCATTTTTCTAATTTTTCTGTGATTTGTTTCGCATTTTAGGATTTCACTGGTATACACTGAAAAACTTGCAGAAACACCCTTAAACGAAAAAAACAAATTACAACCGGGTCCTTCGCCGGCCTTCTCCGCCGTGGCATCTTGCCGGTGGTGTTCTGCGGTGCAGGGCTTACCGGGGCTGCCACGGGGAGGCGCGTGGGAGAGAAAGGTTCGAGGAACACCTACCCTGGTCGACGTTCGAGCGTTTGGTGCACGGGTTCAAGCTCGTCGGCGTTGATGGCGGGTCGGTTGTTCGGTTCGCCGGCGCTGGAGGCGAAGGAGGGCTCGGGGTAGGGGAACAAGGCGCGCACGAGCACCGCGTGAGCTCGTGGATGCTTCTGGGGTAGCTGTCGGGCTCGGTCTCCTTCGGAGCTGGCCGGTCCGCGGTGAGCCCGAGCTCGCCGGCGGCGGCGCAAGAGGGGAACGGCGTCGGGAGGAGGTTTGGGGTCGATTCCGCGTGCGTGGAGCGTAACTAGGAGGTGGCGAAGCTGTTACGGTGGTCGGAGGGGGCAATGTGGGGCTGGGCTAGCCGGTCCGCGAGAGTTGGATCTCGGCGGCCATGGCGGAGCGGCGGGAGGAGGAAGAAGGGGAAGAAGGGGCGCGACCGTGGGGTTCTGGGGGTCTTTATAGGCCAAAGAGCTCCTGGGTGAGCAATGTAGTGACTGGGGGCGGTCGATTTGGCCCTGGGCGACTCGACGGCGAGCGGGCGGAGGAGGCAGCGGCGCGGCGCATGGCGGAGGGTGTCGTGGCGGCACGGGGAGCGGCCTGGGACGCGTGTGCGCGCGAGGAGATGCCAAGGGGCGGGCCAGGTGGCGCTAAACGGTTTCCCCGGGTCCATTTGGCCGTGGGCGCGTGGTGGACGAAGTCCACCGGCAGCGTACGGCGGGCGGCGCGAACAGAGCAGGCCGGGGAGAGAGAGATGGAGATAAGGGCATATTTGTGATTTCTGAAAATCCAGGGACCTCTCGGTAAACTAAAATTATCTCCTAATTGGAGGGCTCAAATGGAAAAGTGTTGAATACCATTTTTGCATAACTTTTCAAGATCTACAACTTTTGTGTTATGCAAATTTTCGTTTGAAACTCACATTTTGAACTATTGGTACATTTGCATATTTGCACAAAGGACTTTAGTTTTATTCAGTTTTTGACTTGATTTTGGCTGAAGTTCAATTGAGCACATGTCAATTGAAACACCTCTCATGAGCCAACAAAATTTTTGTGCACATTTTTGAATTAAATTTTGAGTAGCTTTTCACTCCTTTCTCTTTTTCCTTTAATTTCTTTTGTATGATTTGTATTTTATTTGGTCCTTTCTCTTTGAATTAATTTCTCAAATTTTTATTTTAACTTTAACTAAGGTACATTGATTGTATTTAAAAGTACTGACACCTGAGGTGTCACAGCAGGTCTTCTGTTCACACACCCATCACCATGGGGGAGCGCACGGATGCCGACGCACCGCCCTGGCGCCGGTGGTAGGGTACCACCGCATTGCCAGGCGGAGGTCGTTGCCCAGTCATTGTGGAACTGGGGGACGCCTGAGCCAAATGGAGGAGACGGTCAATGTCGTCCCACCACTGCCTCAGGGCATCTGGCAAGGCTGCAGCAGCCGGAGGGTTGCAAAGCAACTCCCTAGCTGCCACCAGCGCCCCGCTGTTCGCAGCTTGCAAGGGGGCCCTTGACGGGCGCCCTGATTCTCGCTGGCGTGCAACGTGTGCCGCTGCCACCGGTGGCTGCTCCACGGGCATGGTTGCTCCTGGCGCAGGAAGGCGAGAGGCGCATGGCGCGGATGACGCCACACTCTCCGCCATCTCCAGGTTGTCGTCGTGGTGGGAATGCTCAACCACCCGAACCATGGAGACAAGTAAGATATGAACTAAAACTAGGCCAACGCCCCTACCTGGCGCGCCAAATGTCGGGTGGTAAACCCAGCCGGGTGGCAAAATGCACCCGCCTAAGCCCTGATGAAGAAAGAACTCGGGGGGTAGCTAGGATTAGTCCGATCTAGATGCAACAACACGATGAACACAGAAGGTTTAGAGTGGTTCAGGCCACCGGAGCGTAATACCCTACATCCACTGTGTGTTGTATTGCCTGTGCTCACAAGAGATTGCTCGAGAGTGGTTCTAGCTGGTGAGCCGAGAGTGTGAGGGAGAGAGTCTGAGTCCACCTTCTCCCCCTTGAGACTAGCGTGTGCTCCCCTTTCATAGTCAAAGGGAGGCACGTACATAGCCGTTGGGACCCCGACAGGTGGGCCCAATGTGGATGTATTTAAATAACATAGCGCCTAGCGCTATTATGGTGCTACGCCTGAGGAAGATCTTATTCCGGGATTTCGCTGCCTCGTCCGCATGGATGTACTGACCGGCGCAGATCCTCTGACCGGCGTGGTCTTGCCCTGTCATGTTGGTGCGGCGCTTGCAGCTAGCCGGGTAGGCTGCGCCACGCATGCTATTTGTAACACCCTAATTTAAATTTCATCATTTAATAATAAATTTAATTGGCTTTATTTAATTTTCTAAGGTTTACTAGGTTTAGTCTTGCATTTAATCTAATTTTCTTTCACCAGTAATTAAAATTTATCTTAGGTTCAACTTGTTTGTGCATTCATGCTGGTGCATGGTTTTCATTTTGTTTGAGTGCTAGGGTTTTGAATTCAAATCTGAATTTGAATGCAAATAGTTTTGAGTTGAGAGGAAAAAGAAAAGAGGAAGAAAAGGAGAAGAACCAAACCAGCCCAAAGGAAAAACCAATCCAACCCAGGTAGCCCAACCCAGCCCCTTCGGCCCACCAGCCAGCGTCCCCTCCTTTGGACCAAGCCCACATGACAGCCTCCGCCCGCACAACACGCCTCCCGACCAGCATGGGCCCGCACGTCAGTGACCCCCACCGCACGCGCCCGCTCTACGTCTGCCTCCCCGGTTTCACCCGCTGACACTCTGGCCCCACACACCAGTTTCCTTCTTCTTCCTCGCGTCGCACCCCCCTGCCGCTGGACCACCGCGCCGAGTTTCCCAGCCGGACTCCTGCACCGTGGACCGCTCCATCCCGAGTCCTACTGGTCAGCACACCACGTCCTCCTTCTAGAAGCTTCAGCCCGAACTCGGATCACACGGGGCGGTTGCACGCGATCAGCATCCTCCGCGAGCGGATACGATATGATTTCCGCCACGATCTTCCCGAGCACGCACACCTAGAATCACGGCCGGCATCCCTTAATTGGCCCTGTGAGCCTTCCACGCGCCTCACCTTCCCCTACCTACGCAGCCAGAGCCAGAGCACGACGTGCCCCAGCTTGCTCCGCCGTACCCCTGCTCTGTGCCGCCGTGGACACGCCGTCCCGTTGCACTCTGCACTACTACGACCCGCACAAGAGTTTCGCCGAGGTTCAGTAAAGCACCCCAAGTCCTCTGCACCGATCCCCAGGCTCTCACCTCGCCTGGATTTCAACTGCCCGGCCGGAGGTAATGTTGCTGCGCCATTGCAATTTCTCGCCGCTGGCGATCACCTGCGCCCCCTGACCCCCGGTACCGCTTCACAGTGCCACCCCGCGTCGACCCGAGGGATCCAGACGCCTGGAGAATCCCTGCACCGCCTAGACCGCGGACTCCGTCCCCGTGCCTCCGCATGACCTCGCTGCCGACGTCCCTCTGCTGCAGCCCGGCTAGCCCGAGCCCTTAGTAAGCATCGCTCCACCTCCCTGTCGCTTTTGCGCTAGATTGTATGGGCCGTAGCCCCCTTAGAACAGCGTACGCCGGCACTGCGTCGCCGTGCCGCCGCAGCTCGCCACGGTGAGCTTGCTACAGCACAGCACAGCCCCGCACTCACCTTGTTTCGGCCCTGCACATGCATGTGGAACCTTCCTGGTCACTTTGCACCCACGGAACCGCACGGACCCAGCCCGAACAGCCTGCGCCGGTGAGTCTCACCGCGCAGAGCCGTCATCGCCATCACGCCCAGCAATCCGGGCTTCCCCATGCCTCGCTAGGGACACCAGTAGATTACCCGTGCCGCGCTCGTGCTCCAGGACCAAACCCGAGCCCAAACCTTGGCCGAGAACGCGTGTACGCATTTCTCCGGCGAGTCCCCGCTGCGGGAACGCGTCGCCCGCGACCTTCCGCTGCCGCTCGCGCGCCCAACGTCTCCTGTCCGTCCGATCCAGCATAAGCGACCCAGATTAGAACGTGGGCCAATTCGATCTGATCCGCCAGATCGTGATCCAACGGCCCACATCCGGAGATACTGGTTCGGCCTGGTAATCTTGCTAAAGAGCCCCCCAGCTTCCTTGATATCAACCCGCGGTCTAGCTTTATTCAAAAGTAATTCTAGTTTAGTCCTGTTTTATTCATTTAGGCCCCTGACCTTTTTAAAAATCTAACCCGCTGTCCAGCCCAGTTGTTTTAGCACTTTAGCCCTCGAATATTTTCAGTTTTTATGTATAAGTCCCTGGTTTTTGCCCAGACCCCCCTGTAGCTCAGTTTTTCTCGCAGATAAGCCCCTAGACCTTGTTTTAAGCGTAGTTTTCACGTTCTAGCTCCGTTTTAGGTGTTCTTTATGTCCATGCGATCGTTGTAATGCGTAGAATAGTTCTAGCATAGTTTTGTTTGCTGTTTTTATGTATTGTCATACTGTTTCTTAGTATTTGCACTTGTTTGCTTGTATATTTATATTGTTGCCTTGTTTTTGGCATGTGTTTGTGAGTAGACGTTGAGCTACCGGAGGAGACTCTATACCAGTACCCAGAGCATCCATCTTCTGAGCAGTTTGAGCAGCAATAGCAGTTCGAGGAAGGCAAGTATAACATGAACAACACCCATCACCTTTAAATGCATTTTCATACTGCATTTTAATATTGTATGCCTATAAGGACTCTCCTAGCCACTTTATATCCTTTATATATCCCTTGGGTTGTATTTTGGGTTAGTTGTGCTAGGTTGCTGCGCACTCACACATAATGGTCCTTTTTAATTAATTTGATTAATGGTATATGCAACTTAATTCTGGGAGTGTCCCGTTTGAGTGGCTCACGTCTCGTTAAAATGAGTTTTTCTAGAAACATGGTTTAGGGGGCCATCACGGTGCTTAGTGCTGGGTTGGCCACTCTCCATAAGGACTGGTTCATAGAGCGACAACCTGGGACAACAGCGCTACCACAAGACTGGAATGGGACGGTCTTGGCTTACTAATTAGGTCATTTTGGTTCGGGAGTAACTTACCGACGGGGCAAGAGGGGGGTCAAGCTTCAATGGTCCCTGCGCTACGAGGCTTGGTCTATGTTATCTTGTACCCCCTCGAGGTGGGCCCCATTGTTGCATTGCCTGAATCCTTAGCGGTTATCCCTTACCAACGTGGTCCTTTGTAACGGCCTCGTAGTGAGTTTGCTAGTCATCTCATCTAAGGAAGTGTGATGAACAATTAGCGTAGCTCATGACTTGTGGGTAAAGATGTGCAACCTCTGCAGAGTGTAAAACTGGTATACTAGCCGTGCTCATGGTCATGAGCGGCCCAGATCCTCCTTTTGATTAGTGGGATTATCTCCCTTTGATTAGGGGGGTTCCCCGGGTGGTTTGGTTTGGTTCTCAGTGGTATCATAATTAATTCTGATTAATTACTATGTAACTGGGGTATGGTAACTCATCAACTTGTAGAAAATTGCCTTAATAAAATTTTGCCAAGATTAAAAGCTAATGCAGTTGATTCAGCCAACTTTAGAGCCTCATAGTTTGTGTTATACTTGTTGAGTACGAGTTGTGTACTCACCCTTGCCTCCTCTACACTTTTCCCTCTTGTTCTTTTGGGGATACTCTACTGCTGCTCAGTTCCTGCCGACGCGAGGGAGTTCACCCAGAGCTACCAGGAGTACGAGGACTTCTAGGCATTCGTCTCCCAGTCGACATCCCTGTGGTGCCCTGCTCAGCTTCCGATGAGAGTTATCGTATATGTTTTACGCTTCCGCATACTCTGTATCAGACATTTTGTCATTATTGTAATAAATAACATTCGTACTTGCTTTATTATATCTTTTTACATGATATGTGCTGTGATATACTATTCATTTTGTTGTATATACGTGTGACTTGATCCTGGCACGTATATGATTGCTTGGTTTATGTCCTTTTATAAACCGGGTGTTACACTGTTCATGACGCGTAGCTTGCGGCGTAGGCGACATGATGGAAAGGGCCGTGCCATCGTATCCATTTAATGCGACAGACTAACATACACTGCGTTTGCGGCGCCAGCGGCTGCACTGTGCACCTTGGTAATATGCGACCAATAGTGGAGTCTGGCAAAGGCTGCCCCGTGCTCTGTGGCGGCAGAGCACGCCTCAGCCTCCCGCATTAAATGCGGTGGGTGGGCGAGTCTTCCGGCGGAAGACTCGGGCCTGCGCCCACGCTAGCGGTAGTGGGGCACGTGGCAGTCCCGGACCCCTCCTGGGCAGAGTGCTGGCGCGTGCGCTTAGGGGGTCCGGGAGACACGTGGAGGTCCCGGAGCCACCAGGGGAGGTCCGTGCCTCCAGCCGTTGGTGCTAAGCATCCCTCCTCGGGGGACACGTGGCGACACCGGACCCTTCCCCGAGTAGGGTACGGGTCCGGGGCCGTTGGTCTGGTGAGGTGGAGCCCGGATAACAGGGGTCCGGCTGCTCAGCACCTTGACGCGCAGTTGCGGATAACTACACGAGTCCTGCCTTCCTGCAGTAGGAGTAGGTATCCTTGCTACATGGTACCGACACCTGGATATGGCTAATTACCGACCCCGGCTTGGATCACCCTTTCGGCTAAGCAATATAGGTAACCAAGGTATGCATACATCTTCCTACCCAAAAACTCCATATATCAGCTTTAGAGATAGGAAGACGATGGTCAGATTTCTCGACCATAGGTGAGGATCATACACTTTGAGCGACTCGAAAGTACCATTGGGAAACCTTAACCTCTTTTGAAAATTCTTGCAAAAATCCGAGTTGGGAACCTGAACAGGTAGCAGGAAACATTCTGATGAAGGTTGTTCAATCCAACAACCGATCACGACCGAGGGATGAAAAATGAATATGCCCCATGTTCTAGAACCTTAGGTATGAGCCAACTTTTCATAAGTACATACGGGAAGAGTAATATGTTGTGCACAAGGTACCTGCAAGGGGGTAAACATAGATGCAACTCCTGATCCACCGAGCCTCAGTTTAAGCTTTGCTCGAGGACGAGCAAAAGTTTAAGCTTGGGGGGTGTTGACGGCCATAATTTCACATTCTAAGCCGTCAACTTCTCGGAAATAACATGAGCTTTACACTATGTTCCATTCTTATTTTGTTTATTTCTAATGAGTTCCACGAGTTTTGGATGAGTTTCGATTCCAGGAACAGGTGTACCAAAAATGGGCAGAAACCCAGGCCGACCGGCCTCTCCTAGGCTGGCCAGCCAGGCACCTCCAAATACATGACCCCGGCTTCAAACCATTGGCAATGTGACACATTCAAGGGGCTCTAAGTCGAGGGTTAGGCCTTGGTTCAACTGGATACATCGAAAGGCTTCAACATCCATCCAAAGATCCACAAAGCAGCCCAAGAGCACAAGTATTTCAAGAACCCACTTCCCTGGAGAATGTCCAAGAGCAGAGCAAAGCCTCGGCCAAGTCAGAGGCCGAGAGGGCCAGAGGGAGGCCGGCCGGCCTCCCCTAGGCCGGCCGGCCTAGCAACTGCAGCAATCGGGCAAACCCAACTGTCAACCGACTCCAGCAAAGGATTAGAGCCGTTGTCCGAAAGGCGGCGACCACGTGCCGGCAACCCCAGGCTGGCTAGCCTAGGGGAGGCCGGTCGGCCCCACATGGAGGCCTCTCAGGCTGAGGTTTGGCATGGAAGTTAAGCGCAATGAGATTACCTGCTTTCAACCGAAGTTACCTGCAGTAACCGCCAGAACCGACCTTGGGAGGGCTATAAAAGGAGGCACCATCCATCACTTCAACACACATCATCGGAGCTCTTCTCTTCCACTTGTACTTTCTAGAGTAGGTTAGTACCTTGGTAGTTAGAGTCGAGTCAAGCTTGCTCGGGATTCCGGAGTCGTCGGAAATCTGGTATAGCTCTTGTATCTTTCTTTTGAGCTTATTAATATAAGTTATCTTATTTATTTTTCTGAGTCACCTTTACTTTCTGTAGTCTTTTATTTACTCAAGTCTAAAGTTCAGCTTGAGCATGGAAGTTGTCCTTTAGCTTAGGCTAATTTATCTCTCTTAGTAATCGGGAATTTATCTTACGGGTTTTCTCGCCCGAACTAGAGTATCTCAAGTTAGTGCTCTAGGTTGAGGGGGATTTCTCTCAAAGGCCTCCTAGCTCTACCTCTCTAAGGTTTAGAATCTCCGTGTGTCACTCGGTCACTACCTGGCCATTTATATCACTACCTATCTGGCTTACCCCCGTCTAGTCAGTCGGTCGATAAAGCTAGTAAGATTATCAATCGATTTACGATACTCTTTACCATAGTGCTTCTCTGAGGAAAAATACGATACCCTGGAATACTCCAAGGTGAAGTGCTACAACGGTGATTCTGTGCGCTTGCAGAATATCTATTCTAATCGGGCATAAGAAACGCCAACAAAGCGCTCCCCGCCGGCTCCATCAACAGCTGGCAATCTCTGTAACACCTTCGTTCAGTACTATTAGGCATCTTGCTTGGGCCCAGCATCGTGCAACAACCGGACTAGTCCCTCCGCGACTACATCAAGAGATATTTTGCTAACCGTAATACCATTACGGAAGCTGATGACAGGGACGTTATCCACTACTTCAACGTAGGCCTCCACAACATCAAACTATGGAGGAAGATGTTCGAGACCTACCCCAAGACCGTGGGTGACACGATGACGGTCGTCAACAAGCACGCCGACATGGAAGAAGCCGAGCGGGCCCGCCTACCTCAGCGGGATAACTGCCCGGAACGCCGCCGCGACGATCGCCTACCTCATCATGGGAAGAAGCACGACAGTTGACGGTCGTTATCGCATAAATTTGACCATCAAACTGAACTAAAATGGCAACATTCCATGTCACATCATAACAAAAATATTATTTATCTGACGAGTTCCACGAGTTTCATGCTCTATGTGTTTTGCAGGAATCTCTAATTTTCACAAGTAAAACCTATCTCAAATGAGGAAACAAAGTTCACCATTGCGAAGAGCTTGTCGCGCTGATCAAAATGGATATATAATTTGCTATTTTCGGAGCTCCCAATAAAAAGATATGAATTTGCAAGGGATGCTGACGTCATCGTTGACGTCAGCCCCACGGTCAACGCCAGCGCGCGCAACGGAGTGGGCCACTCCCCGCGCGACACGTGGTGCGGCAACTCAATAGCGCGCGCACGCGCGCGCGGGAAAGGAGCGTCGTCCAGCCGCTGGCCAGGCGGGCCCGCGGGCAGGCACTCCCGCGTGGGAGGCGGTGGCGGGCGGTCGCCGCCAGACCGGCCCCAGGGGGCACGTGTCAGCTCTCCATTTGGGCGCTGAAGGCGGGCCCGACACCCAAGCGCAAAATGCGCAGGAGGCGCGAGGCGCGCGCGGTGCCCTGAACCGACCCGCAGGGGGGCACGTGGCGGTCTACCACTCACGCGGAAGAGGCGGTTGGCGGTCCAGGCGCCTGAGGCGCGGGTCAGGCGCCAGTTTTGGCTGGTTCAGCCGCCCCAAAGCCCGGTTTTCTCTCCAGAAGCACACAACAGCACAGGTTTTTCTCGGTTCAGCTCTGGTTCTCGCCCCTGGAGCACGGTTTTTCATCGGTTTTCGCTACAGGTCGGTGGAGGAGGATACTACCAATGCCAAGGAGGTCGGTTGCAAGCAGGGAGGTTCGTGGCATGCATGGAAGCTATTAGGAATATTCCTAGCACCTCTCCCCCTATAAATAGAGGCCATTTCCTCCTCTCACAACACACACCTACACAATTGAGCTTCATTTCTCCATCCTATCCTTGAGTAGTGTCCCTCTAGGTGTTCTCCACCTAGTTGTATTTTAGAAAAGAGGAGGAGAGTGAGAGTAGAAGAGAGGAGGAGGAGACGGGCTTGTCGGAATCTCCTTAGCTTTTGTACCTCTGCAGATCTGCTTCAACTCGAGTTGCTTCCAGGTTATCTTTCGATATATCTGAAATTATTATTTGTCTAAATTCAGTTATTACTTTATTTCATTTATTGGAACTCCGCTCGACCGAGTGCTCTAGTCCAGGTACCGGGTTAGAGTAGTAATCGTTAGCATAGACGTGGTGTCTAGGCTAGTGTTTACCAGAGTTTGCGCCCAACCCCACGGATAGTTGTGGTAGCCCCGGAGGTGACAGCTCTGACCATGCCTTTGTATTCCACCATGTTCGGGTTGGTGTTTCGTAGGGCTGTTGGCGGCCTGACCCCGATCACCTTTTCCCAGTCTTTTCGAGGATCGGAAAGGTACTGCCGCTCCGAAGTAAGTGAAGTTTAGTGAGCCTGACCCTTTAGCTTCTAGTAATCCTAGGAATACCTTAGGAGACCCTCTCATCCTACAAAACACATCCTTTCTACCTTATCTTTGGATGACCTTGGCCCCTTTCTAGTTCACTTCTCGTTCTCCGTGGAAATCGATACCTTGGAATACTCCGGGTGAAAGCTACAGCGGTATCCGTGCGCTTGCGGATTTATCTGTTTGCGTTAACAAATACCAACAAGCTTTTTGGCACCGTTGCCGGGGAGCGGTAGCTGTTCTAGAATCAAACCAAGTCATCCGTGTATCCTTTTTCATTTTACCACCACCATTTTCACCTCACCACATCCATCAACCACCACCCATCACATGGATTCCATTCCTATTCATCAATTCTCCGCACCAAGGGGCGAGTTCTTAGAGCCACCACAATCGTCTAAGCCTATCACAGCTCCTGGCTATGAACTCCGTCCTGGCTTTATAGCCATGGTGCGAGACCAATCCTTTTCTGGGCACGAAGATGAAAATCCTTATACCCATCTTCGGGGATTTGAGCATTTGTGTTCTTGCCTTCATATTGAAGGTATGGAACATGAGACCATTAAATGGAAGTTGTTTCCATTCTCCCTTTTGGGAAGAGCGAAGAAATGGTATGCTCATACTGTTGGTGGAGTTAACGGAAATTGGGACGAACTTTGGGACAAATTTTGTCTCGCTTTCTTCCCCGATTCCCAAATTGCTGCCCTCCGTGTAGAAATTCTCACCTTTCGACAGAAAGAGAAAGAGACTCTAGGAGCAGTTTGGGCTAGATTCACAGACCTTATAAATACTGGCCCAAACCTTTCTTTGCCTGACCACATCCTTTTGAATCACTTCCATCTTGGTCTAAGCAAAGAGGCCGCTGATTACCTAGATATTTCTTCTGGAGGCTCGTTCAAGCATATGACCATTAGTGAGGGGAACGCCATCCTTAAAAAAATCCTTGAAAATACCCCTTACACCAACATATATGACGAGTCCCCTGAAGAAATAGTGGAGTAAAGTCCCGACCAAGGAGATGAGGCACTCGCAACCGTTTTTGAAATTCCATTGAATCCTTTCCATGAACCGGTAGCTGATGAACCTCCCATTAGGGGATCGCACCAAACTCAAGAGGATGATTAACCTCATCCCTCTACTTTTCCCTTCGAATTTGAGGAAGATCTTTTTGAAGATTTTGGAAATGCCTCGAATTTACCAGTACAAGTGAGACATCTAGTGCACTCTGCACCGACTGAGGATAATGGTCCGCACAATGAGCCCTTCCTTTTAGAACATATCAAAGGACTCTCGGCCATCACGAGTCGTGAATGGTCAGCAGAAGCAGAGTTATCCACCGAGGTAGCCCGAATCATCGCCCCATCTGATGTTCTACCTTGTGTCCTTAAAGACACCATCTTAGAGGCTCACTACTCTTCGACCGTTGGGATGAATATTATCCCAAAAGTCTTAGCTGAAATGCTTTGCCCCAACGAGTCTGTGATCCCATCTCATAAGCTTTTAAAAATTCCTTCGGGAGTTATTCTCGAAAGCTATGGGATCATAAGGTCTATTCCTTTGCGCATAAGAGATTCTAAGTATCGTCTTGATTTTCATATCTATGACATCTCGGAAATGTCCCTCTTGATTGGTTTACCCTTAGGGGCACTCTTTCAGGAAAGACCAAAATAGGGTCTCTTGAATGTGAAATTGGGAAGTTCTCCTATCGCTGTCCCACTTTCACGCTCAAACAATGCGATAATGGAGCCTAAACCCAAACGAGACCCTATGGAGAATGTCATGATGGCTCACCTAGAAAACATGGCCGAACCAGCTCTAGATGTTGAAAACTTCATTGAAGAAGAAGAAGAGCTAGCAGAAACCATTGAGCTAGATCAAACCGAGGTGCCATCAAAACCCTCAATCGAGCTCAAACCCTTCCTTCCGGCCTAAGATATGTCTTTCTAGATGATAACCGTGAAACCCCTGTCATCATAAGTGACAAGCTCTCCCCAGAAGAAACCCGAAAACTTGTCGCTGTCCTAGAAAGACATAAAGCGGCCATAGGCTACTCGCTCCAAGACCTCAAAGGGATAAGCCCCACTCTCTGCACTCATAGAATCCCTATCGATCCTGACTCTTCACCATCGAGGGAACCACAAAGGAGACTCAACAACGCTATGCGCGAGGTCGTTAAGAAAGAGGTCATAAAACTCTTGCATGCCGGGATTATCTATCCCGTGCCGCATAGCGAGTGGGTTAGCCCGGTCCAGGTCGTACGGAAGAAAGGAGGTATGACATTCGTTGAGAATGAAAAGAATGAACTTATCCCTCAACGGACTGCCACGGGGTGGCGGATGTGTATAGATTACCGGAAACTCAACAAGGCCACTAAGAAGGATCATTTCCCGTTGCCGTTCATTGACGAAATGTTAGAATGCCTCGCGAACCATTCCTTCTTTTGTTTCCTTGACGGGTACTCCGGGTATCATCAAATCCCGATCCACCCTAACAACCAAAGTAAGACTACATTTACATGCCCATATGGAACTTACGCATACCGACGCATGTCGTTCGGATTATGCAATACTCCAGCTTCCTTCCAACGGTGCATGATGTCTATCTTCTCTGACATGATTGAGAAAATCATGGAGGTGTTCATGGACGATTTCACTGTCTATGGCAAAACCTTCACAGATTGTCTAGAGAATTTAGAAAAAGTCTTACAACGGTGCAAAGAAAAGCACTTAGTCCTGAACTGGGAGAAATGCCATTTCATGGTTCAGGAAGGGATTGTGCTTGGACATAAGGTGCCCTCTCGTGGGATAGAGGTAGACAAAGCAAAAATTGAGGTCATTGAACAACTTCCACCTCCCACGAATGTGAAAGGCATTCGTAGCTTTTTAGGCCATGCAGGGTTCTATAGGCGTTTCATCAAAGACTTTTCTCAAATCAATAGACCCCTGACAAGCCTTTTGGCTAAAGATGCACCTTTCATCTTTAACAATGAGTGCCATGAAGCCTTTCAAATCTTGAAAAGGGCACTCATTACAGCCCAATCATCCAGCCACCTGACTGGAAGTTGCCCTTTGAAATCATGTGCGATGCTAGCGACTTTGCTGTTGGGGCCGTTTTGGGCCAAACAAAGGATAAAAAGCATTATGCTATATCCTACGCTAGCAAGACTTTATCCGGGGCACAGCTGAACTATGCCACAACTGAGAAAGAGTTGTTGGCAGTGGTCATTGCAATAGACAAGTTTAGAACTTACTTAGTGGGGGCAAAGGTAATTGTGTATACAGACTATGCTGCACTCAAATACCTCCTCACTAAGAAAGACGCTAAACCTCGGCTCATCCAATGGATTCTTCTACTCCAAGAGTTTGACATAGAAATAAGAGATAAGAAAGGAGTAGAGAATTATGTAGCTGATCACTTGTCTAGGCTTCATCATAGAGACACACATGAGCTACCCATTAACGACTATCTTAGGGATGACACTCTCCTCAAGGTAATGGACTCGAATCCGTGGTATGCAAATATCGTCAACTATATGGTTGCAGGATATGTTGCACCAGGGGAGGACAAGAGAAAAGTCAAACATCTAAGTCATTCCCACCTGTGGGATGACCCGTACCTCTATCGAGTCTGTGCCGATGGGTTGTTGAGGAGATGTGTCCCAACTGTTGAAGCCACAAAGATCATAGAAAGATGTCATGCATCGCCCTATGGAGGACACTACGGAGCATTCCGTACACACGCCAAGATCTGGCAGAGCGGATTCTTCTGGCCAACGATGTATCAAGATGCAAAGGAATTTGTCAAAAGATGTGCTAGATGCCAGAAACATGGAAGCATCAATGCACGGGATGCAATGCCACTCATGAACAACCTCCAAGTGGAGCTGTTTGATGTCTAGGGGATAGACTTCATGGGACCATTCCCAAAGTCTGGAGATGTTGAATATATTTTGGTAGCAGTGGACTATGTGTCCAAGTGGGTCGAAGCACTTCCCTACCGATCTAACGATGCCAAGCACTCCAAAAAGATGTTCCAAGAAGTGATATTCCCAAGGTTTGGAACACCCCGAATGGTCATAAGTGACGGAGGGTCACATTTCATTGACAAGACCTTTCGGCAGTTCCTGGCCGGACATGGAGTTAAGCACAATGTTGCAACTCCATACCATCCCCAGACAAACGGTCAAGCTGAAACATCAAACAAACAGATAAAGAACATTCTGCAGAAGACCGTGGATGAGATGGGGAAGAATTGGAAGAACAAGCTGCATGATGCACTATGGGCATATCGAACAGCTTACAAGACGCCCATAGGCATGTCGCCATACCAGCTGGTATATGGAAAAACATGCCATCTACCCGTGGAGTTGGAGTTCAGAGCCCATTGGGCCATCAAGAAAGGGAATATGGATCTCCACCTAGCTGAAAGGAAGAGACAAATGCAAATATCTGAGCTAGAGGAATGGAGAGAAAAAGCATACCACAACTCCAAGATTTACAAAGAAAGAACAAAGAGGTGGCATGACAAGAAAATCAAACACAAAGAGTTCAAACCGGGAGATAAGGTTTTGATGTTCAACTCAAGGGTTAAACTCTTCGGTCATGGAAAACTTCGGAGTAAATGGGAAGGGCCATTCAAGGTGATCGAGACCTCTTCACATGGTGCCATCACGCTCCAAAGTGATGACGGTAATATATTCAAGGTAAATGGCCAACGATTAAAACTTTTCCTTGAACTAGAAAAGATAGAAGAAATTGACACGATTGAATTTTTGCAATTCAATGATTCAGTTTAAATTATTCAATCTTGTCTAAAAACAAATAATAATGAAAAAAGAGAATAATTTGTTAGTCCAATAAATTTGACTCTCTGGTGTTTCCCACCAGAAGAGTCCTTGTTATTTTCACATGTTTCTGTCTTTGAATAAAAAGCAGGTATAGCTCGAAAGAAGTGTGGGGTGTGCAACACCTCCATTGAAGAACAAAAGGCACCGAACCACATCGTGAACTGGTGGAGGAGCATGTACACAACTTGGTTTGATCATTTCCTTCCCACCTTTTCATATGCACTCTCCTTGCTCTATACTTGCTCTGCAAAAATTTAAAAAGAACCAAAGACCACACTTAGATTTAAAATCTGAAAGTAAATTTGGATTTAGCTCTTTAAGTATGGACTGCATAAATTTTGTTCCTTACATATCCTTAATGCTTGTGGGTAAAACATATAGGAAAAGCATATTGCCTAAGTTGTTGTGAAGTGAGATATGGCTTTGACATGGAAATCCATCCTTTTCTATTCAAAGTACTTGGAGAGTTTTATTTTGCTAAAATAAAAAAATCCATAGTCTCACATACTCCTCAATGGTAACAGAAATCCATACCAAGGCCAAATATCATGTTACATTTTGAAACCCTTCTACTTCTGCTGCTTGTCATTGCATTGAGCTTTGTCAAGCTTTGTTGACCCATGTCAAGAAATTTATCATGCTTTTAAAACCAAGATCACGTACACGCCACCAAATATTTGCACTACTCCTACAGTGGGAGTAGGCGCAAGACATACATTCCACTTAGGATCCACCGAGAAAAAAAATATCTTGGTTACGCTCTATCAAAAATAAATACTCAAAATATGTATGATCTCTCTCTCTCTCTCAAAAGTTTAGTAGTGAAAATAGACATGGGGCTATCATAAAAAAATGATGAAAGAAAAAAAAGAGACATGAAAAAAAAAGAGATAGCCCATGTTCTCACAAAAGGGTTTCTTCAAAGTCTCAATAAAGAGAGAGATGTGTTTTAAAGAGCATAATAGAATTAGGATAGCTTCTGCTTATCCACACACTTGCATATCTTGGTTTGAGTGTATGGTATTTTTCTCTGTGGATCCATTGTTTGACTTAGCAAATTATGAAATGCAAGTATGCCTTGAAACTTTCCCTACCTGAGCTCCACATGAACTTTTTAGAAGTAGGAAGAAAAAGAAGGCAAACTCAAAATGCCTTGGTGAGAAAACAAACACTTGAGTGATTTGAGAGTACCATTTGAGGAGTGCATGTGAACTATGCTTTATTTTGATTAAAAAAAAATCTCTACGTTACTAAGATGCAAAAATGGAATGAGATGGCTATGTTTCAGAGCTGTTCCATTTCTCAACCGCTCAAGAAGATATGTTAGCCACTTCACATATCCCGCAGGTATGAGGTATATTTTGGGATAATCTCTATGACAGTTCCATATCTTGAATTGCTATGTTCATGTTTACTTTATCTTCAACCTTTACTCGGGACGAGCAAAGATTCAAGTGTGGGAGAACTTGTTGACGGTCTTATCGCATAAATTTGACCGTCAAAGTGAACTAAAAAGACAACATTCCATGTCACATCATAACGAAAATATTATTTATCTGACGAGTTCCACGAGTTTCATGCTCTATGTGTTTTGCAGGAATCTCTAATTTTCATATGTAAAACCTATCTCAAATGAGGAAACAAAGTTCACCATTGCGAATAGCTCGTCGCGCTGATCAAAATGGATATATAATTTGCTATTTTCGGAGCTCCCAATAAAAAGATATGAATTTGCAAGGGATGCTGACGTCATCGCTAATGTCAGCCCCCCGGTCAACGCCAGCGCGCGCAACGGAGTGGGCCACTCCCCGAGCGACACGTGGCGCAGCAACACAACAGCGCGCGCACGCGCGCGGGAGAGGAGCGCTGTCCAGCCGCTGGCCAGGCGGGCCCGCGGGCAGGCACTCCTGCGTGGGAGGCGGTGGCACGCGGTCGCCCACCAGACTGGCCCCAGGGGGCACGTGTCAGCTCTCCATTTGGGGCGCTGAAGGCGGGCCCGACGCCCAAGCGCAAAACGCGTGGGGGGCGCCAGGCGCGTGCGGTGCCCTGAACCAACCCACAGGGGGGACACGTGGCGGTCTACCACTCGCGCGGAATAGGCGGTTGGCGGTCCAGGCGCCCGAGGCACGGGTCAGGCGCCGGTTTTGGCCGGTTCAGCCGCCCGAAAGCCCAGTACACAACAGCGCAGGTTTCTCTCGGTTCAGCTCCGGTTCTCGCACCGGGAGCGCGGTTTTTTGTCGGTTTTTGCTACAGGTCGGTGGAGGAGGATACTACCAACACCAAGGAGGTCGGTTGCATGCAGGGAGGTTCGTGGCATGCAAAGAAACTATTTGGAATATTCCTAGCACACTCCCCCTATAAATAGAGGCCATTTCCTCCTCTCACAACACACACCTACACAATTGAGCTTCATTTCTCCATCCTATCCTTGAGTAGTGTCCCTCTAGATGTTCTCCACCTAGTTGTATTTTAGAAAAGAGGAGGAGAGTGAGAGTAGAAGAGAGGAGGAGGAGACGGGCTTGTCGAAATCTCCTTAGCTTTTGTACCTCTACGGATCTGCTTCAACTCGAGTTGCTTCCAGGTTATCTTTTGATATATCTGAAATTATTATTTGTCTAAATTCAGTTATTACTTTATTTCATTTATTGGAACTCCGCTCGACCGAGTGCTCTAGTCCAAGTACCGGGTTAGAGTAGTAATCGTTAGCATAGACGTGGTGTCTAGGCTAGTGTTTACCATAGTTTGCGCCCAACCCCACGGATAGTTGTGGTAGCCCCGGAGGTGACAGCTCCGACCAGGCCTTTGTATTCCACCACGTTCGGTTTGGTGTTTCGTAGGGCTGTTGGCGGCCTGACCCCGATCACCTTCTTCCAGTCTTTTCGAGGATCGGAAAGGTACCGCCGCTCCGAAGTAAGTGAAGTTTAGTGAGCCTGACCCTTTAGCTTCTAGTAATCCCAGGAATACCTTAGGAGACCCTCTCATCCTTCAAAACACATCCTTTCTACCTTATCTTTGGATGACCTTGGCCCCTTCCTAGTTCACTTCTCGTTCTCCGTGGAAATCGATACCTTGGAATACTCCGGGTGAAAGCTATAGCGGTATCCGTGCGCTTGCGGATTTATCTATTTGCGTTAACAAATACCAACAACGACCGCGCAGAGTCGTCCAAGAACCGGGACCGCAAATGTGGCCCCAAGAACACCATCGCCGTCGCCGAAAGATCCCAATTCCGCTCCACCCTCAACCAAGCGGACCTAGACTGGCTCCTGGATGGCAAGTGTCGTTGGGACAAGGACGCAAACCACACCGCCAAGGAGTGCCGAGCACTCTCCAACGGCATCATCAGGGACGGCGACCCCAAGAAACCCTGCCGCAAAGACCGTGACAGGGCGGGAGGTTCCAGAACCACCCGGGCGCGCCCACGGACGCGCAACTCGCCCAGGCGAGTCGACGATGAGTAGAGGAAAGATTCGCTAGGGAACTTCCAGGAAGAAGACAGGGCCGTCAACTTCATATACGGCGGTCCCAGCAAGCCATCATGCCGGTGCAAGCTCAAGCTGGATGATCGCGAAGTCAACCTGGTGTTCAAACACCTGGTTGAACCCCTCCGGTGGTCGGAGACGCCGATCACCTTCGACCGCTGCGTCCACTGGGTCCACCTGCCCAGGCCAGGTGCCTACCCCCTCGTGGTCAGCCCGGTGGTGAGCCAGGTCCGCCTGGCCAACGTACTCGTCGACGGTGGCAGCGCCCTCGACATCATCTTCGCCAGCACGTTGCGGAGCATGGGCTATGACATGGCATCCCAGGTCCCATCCGACCAGGCCTTCTACGGCATCATCCCTGGAGCCGGGTCGACTCCGGTTAGCCGGGCCACCCTGTCGGTAACCTTCGGTACCCGCGACAACTACCGCACCGAGTATGTCAACTTCGAGGTCGCCGAGTTCGAGACCTCCTACCACGCCATCCTGGGAAGACCCTGCCTCACCAAGTTCATGGCGATTGTTGGGGAGAAGACTCCACCAAATAGTAGAGAGAGGGGAAACCAAAGCAAGTGAGAGTGAGTGATCCTCAAGTGAGGGAGATAGCCCCCATTTGACCCCTTGGGCCAGCTATATATAGGAGGGAAGGGGGGTGGCAATTTAGCCCCGCCCCCCTGGTGGGTACAACATTTACAAATAGGTCCTTGGGCCGCTACAAAAAGCCCATTAATCTCATGGGCTGGGCTATTCCCCCAACAGTAGCCCCTCAGCTACTTTGTTTTGATCGGTACGACAAAACATAGTAGCTGAATACATAAGAAGAGGCACAGCTCTATCTATGACTTCGGCCACAAGGACTGTCCTCATGTCCGCCCGCTCGTACGCCTTGCCAAAAACTCCATCCAAAAACCCAGTGGGACAAAATAGATGGAGAAAAGAGCACGCACGCCTAGCAGGACCACATACACACGATGATACACTCCAGTCAGTGATTGTCTTCGGTCTTAACGAAGACGAAGGACTTCGGCGGTGACGAATGTCTTCGGGGGTGATGAAGGTCTTCGGCGGCGATGAAAGCGGAATCTTTGTCGCTTGACTTTGGTTGGACCTTGTTGTCTCCACGAATCACTCTTCGTCGCAGATGATGTAGTCGAAGTAGAGGATCTAGTGTCTTCAGCTCTATGCTTTCGAACGCCTGTCAAGACTTGACGCATGAAGTGATGCTAGTCTGTCCTGTCCCCAGCCCCTCTTGGGCGGGGTTCGTAGTGGAGGGAGCGAAGGTTCTTCAGGAGGCGAAGCCAACACAACCAATGTCGAGGGTCAAATTAGTCGCCGTCGAATGCTCATCCCTGATGCAGCTACGAAGCGGGGCATAGGCCGACAGCAGACACGTCGGATCCGGAACGGAATGGACGAGTCCGAGGCTGGAAAGAAGAAAAAACGTTGCAACTTGTGTGGAGCGGACGGTCACACTTACAAGAAGTGCTCACAGCTTTCAGTACCCACTGCTGCTGCCGAGGCTGGACCTTCCGGGAATCCGATGGATGGATCGGCTCCACCTACAAGAATTCGCCGCATCTAGTTGTGCACGTAATAGCTTGCAATGTATTTGTGTGTACGAAACTAAGTATATTATGTATTTATCTCGAATTTGTTTGAAACGAATGAAACCTTCAATGTAATATGTTATGTGGTATTTTGTTTAATATTCTATTTATATTTCGTTCATTGTATTTTATGTGGTATTGTATCATAAATATAATCATTACAATCAAACATAGCAAACATATAAGTATTGCAATTAAAGGTACAGGCGTCCCGTCACAATTTACATCACAATCTAAAACTGATGTCCATCATAAGTTACAGATCATGTCATGAAATCATCTAAATCGTCATCCCAGTTGACAGATGGTGGTGCTGTAGGTGGTGCAGCATTACTTGACGAACCTCTCGACTTTCTTTTTCTCTCTTTTCTGGTTTTAGGTTCATGTACAGGGGGAGGAACATCAGGTGTTCGAGGCAATGATTTGGGGGGCATGAAGTCATCCATATTGTCATCCCAGTTAACACAACTAGGTGCTCGAGGTGGTGCTGCATGACTTGACGAACCTCCGGTCATCTGTTCTTGCGGAGGCCGAGAACTATCACCCGAAGATCTTTTACACCTCCTTCGTTTAGTTTGCGGCATAACTCCACCGAAGATACATACCAATTTACGGAAATTTGGTATCGATTGGTTAATCAACTCCGTGTCCTCGGGGTAATCCTAGCATATAATTACACAATAATTTTACTATTTCTTAAATATGGATTACAAATAACGGACGTGATTAGAACTGAATAAGAGTTACCTTAATGTGCATCTCATACACCTCTGGCCGCATCCATATCTTACAATTAGTTTGTAAGAATCCAATAACATAAGAATGATTCGCTAGTTCACATACCCTCATGTATATCTTCCGATGTTCTAGCAGGTGTTCCTTTAAATCTTGCATTGTAATACCTCGAAACAATGTCAAATCTTTAAACTCAACTAATTTGGACAACACCATCTCTATCGTACCATCCGCTAATGGATCCAACTTCTTACTGATTACAAGATGTGTCATGATCTCAAGAAATATACTAGATTTTTCTTCGGTCCATGAAAATCCAACAGAATTGGAGGCAGCCATTGCCTTATGCTGCAATAACAATAAGGTACTGTCATTCTAAGTTTACTATTCTATATTTCACTATCCAAAAACTAAATCTATTCTAATTCATAATTATTTTAGAAACAAGTCTATAATAGTTGAGAAATATTGGTTACCTGCGGTTCGGATCCAAAATCCTGCAGGGCTTCGCCGGTTTTTTTACCTCCCTCACCCCTCCTCTCTCCCTCTCCCCTCTCTGGATCTCGTGGGTAGAAAATGAGGGCGCAGAGGGAAGGGGCGGAGTTTTATATTTGAGGAGGGGCGGGGCGGCAGGGGGCCTGCCGCCCGGCAGGGGGGCGGCAGGCTCCCTCCAAGGACCTCTGTACAAAATAAATTTATTTTTATTTACATATAGGTCCCTACCGCCTCTCTGCCGGGCGGTAGGCCCCATGCCGCCCCACTGCCGGGCGGTAGGGGTCTAGAACTGTAAAACCTAAAACCAAAAATATATTTCTGTAAATTTTTTTTTGAAAAATACAAAAATAAAAAAAAACGCCGCGGGCTGAGGCCATGGCGATGTTGCGGCGAAGTTCGAAATTTCTTTTTTTGGAGACCAAAGGCCCTTACAGGGCGAAGTTCGCATGGCGCTTATCTGGGCTGGAGGTGATGCCGAAAGGTAGGACCTCTGGAGGTCAAATGACCAGCGAAGGTCAAATCAACGCTTAGCTTCCAAAACTGACGAAGCCAATAATAACCGAAGCAGGTTAGTTGGTTGGGCCCACAATAAAAATCCACCGAAGGAAAAACAAACCGGTATGAAATTATTGAGGGTGTCGAAGCCCCTTTACTGTTTCTTATATGTCGAATCTCATTTTTTATTTTTCATTTTGGATGCCGAAGTTCATGAGCATATATGAGAATTGAAGCCCGATAATACAAACCGAAGGCCCTTGGGAAGCTGTAGGAAACGAAGCCCAATAATCAATGAGGGCAAAGAAACCCCGCAATAGCAGAAATGCCCGAGCCCAAAGATTTGGGAGATGCCGAAGCCCACAGTCAGTAAAGATAATACTAAAAAAATTTCATCTACATGGTTAGTCCAGGTAATAAAGATGTATTGCAAACATATATTGCCCATGAGTAAGGACACATATATTATTGAGTGCCGAAGCTCACTAAAAATTAAGTGCCGAAGCCAACGCTTAATATTTTATTAAGTGTGAGCGAAAATAGGATATTTTCACCATAAACTAAATTAGTCCATTCTGAAGATACTTAGTTTATTGCTATCAAGATGCTTTTTGAAAATTACGAGGGCATGACGAACCAACAAATGAGTTGATTAATGTACGCGAAGTAACTGAAACGCATCGCATGCAGGTGGCTTCGCTTGCCACCTTAGTGTGGAAGTTTGCCTGGACACAAGATATGACGAAGCTATGAAACTTGA
Source organism: Panicum virgatum (assembly GCF_016808335.1). Taxonomy (NCBI): domain Eukaryota; kingdom Viridiplantae; phylum Streptophyta; class Magnoliopsida; order Poales; family Poaceae; genus Panicum; species Panicum virgatum. The sequence goes on along the minus strand of NC_053151.1, from coordinate 8,356,566 downwards.
GTATATTGCGGAGTGGTAAGCTGCAGGTAAATGGAATGGCCTGGTTGGTAACGATGTTACCTCCGAATGTGGCTGCACGCACCTTGTTTTTTGCGAAAAATGGTACCTGCCGCTTCGCTGGGCTTGTGTGGCTTCGTCTTGGGCCGAGGACAGCCTTGTGGGCCGCTGCACAGGAAGTGGGGAGCCCGGTTGAAGGGCGGCGTCGTCGGCTCGCCGTGTGCAGGAAGCCGAAGCTAGAGCAGAAGCCGAGCCAGAGCCGGAGCGAAGCCAAGCCAATGTTGAATCAGAACCGAAGCCGCTCGATGAAGCTGCCGCCGGATCGAAGCCTGGCCGAAGTGGAGCCGGAGCCGGAGCCGAAGCCACTAGGACAAAGACGCCAGATCGAAGCCTCTGGAGAGAAGCCGTTGGAGCTGTAGCCGAAGCCGCGTGCCTAAGCCGGGCAGACGGCCCCTTCGCGGGCTGGTGGCGACTGCCGAAGCTGCCGCGAGTACTGTGGAGCCGGAGCGAAAGGTGAAACCAAGGCGGAGCCGGGCCGAAGCCAAGATGGCTGGCTTCGTCTTGACACTTGGAGCTGAAGCCGCTTGCCCTAGAGCCGAAGCCGGAGCGAAGATGAAGCCAAGGCCGAGCCGTTCGGGCGAAGCCATCGCTGAAGCTAGAGCCGGCAGGGCTTCGCGCGAGCCGAAGCCGCGCAAGCCTTCGCTTGCCACAGCAGAGCCAAGCCGAACCACAGCTGGCGCCGGCGAAGCCGGTGAATGACTTTGTGAGCTTCGGCTGCTGGTTTCTCTGCTGATCTCTACATGTTGCTGATCGAAGCTGCATGTCTTTGCTGGCTTGTTGCTGTGAGCCACCAAAAGCCACCAAAGGAAGCTGCTTGCCTTCGCTGGCTTGTTGCTGTGAGCCACCAGAGGAAGCTGCATGCCTTCGCTTGTCTTGTCTTCTCTGGCTTGTTGCATGGATTGAGGACCGAGAAACAACGCTGACCGAATGCAAAAAAACTGACGAGCACTGCGAAGCCCCAACTGACAAAGGCCCTGACCGGCCAAATCAATTTCTAACGAAGGTATGTGGATGGTGTGGAGGAACGAACCGACGGGTGGGCGCCAAACTATTGGGGAGAAGACTCCACCAAACAGCAGAGAGAGGGGAAAACCAAAGCAAGTGAGAGTGAGTGATCCTCAAGTGAGGGAGACAGCCCCCATTTGTGGGAAACCAAAGCAAGTGAGAGTGGGTGACCCTCAATTGAGGGAGACAGCCCCCATTTGTGGGAAACCAAAGCAAGTGAGAGTGAGTGATCCTCAAGTGAGGGAGACAGCCCCAATTTGACCCCTTGGGCCAGCTATATATAGGAGGAGAGGGGAGCGGCAATTTAGCCCCGGCCCTCTGATGGGTACAACATTTACAAATACGTTATTGGGCCGCTACAAAAGGCCCATTAATCTCATGGGCTGGGCTATTCCCCCAACAGCGATCCCCAACCACACGTATCTTCTCCTGAAGATGCTAGCTCCAAAGGGGGTCTTCGCGGTCTACGGGGATCTGCAGACCTTCTACGCGTGTGAGGCCAAGAACATCGAGCTCTCCGACACCCTGGATCGATCTAGGAATTCGGTTCTTGTTGCCCAGGCAGCAAAGAACCTCCCGATGGACCAGCAGCACATTCCCGCCAAGGAGTCGACTTCCGAGTCGCAGCTCACGCCAGCCGTGGCGACTAAGACCATCGTCCTCCGGGACGATGAACCGCACAAGACCGCCGTGATTGGGGCCAGCCTCGACTCGGCGTAGGAAGGCGCGCTCACCTCCTTCCTCCAGGAGAATTGGGACATCTTCGCATGGAAGCCATCTGATATGCCTGGAGTCCCAAGGGAGGAGGCTGAGCACTCCTTAGATCTAGACAAGAAGGCGAAACCTGTCAAGCAACGGCTCCGCCGCTTCGCGCAAGATCGAAAGGAGTCTATTAGGGTAGAAGTAACCCGGTTCCTAGCCGCCGGTTTCATCAGAGAAGTCGCACACCCAGATTGGCTGGCAAACCCAGTCCTTGTAAAAAAGAAAAATGATGAATGGAGAATGTGTGTTGACTATACCGACCTCAACAAACACTGCCCTAAGGACCCCTTTCCTCTACCACGCATTGATCAGGTCGTCGACTCGACGGCCGGGTGCGTTCTTCTCTCTTTTCTTGACTGTTACTCAGGGTACCACCAGATAGCCCTCAAGGAGTCGGATCAAGAGAAGACGTCCTTCATCACCCCCTTCAGGGCCTACTGCTACAACACCATGACGTTCGACCTCAAGAATGCCGGTGCGACCTACTAGAAGGCCATTCAGAGATGCCTCCAGGGGCAGATCGGGCGCAACGCCGAGGCCTATGTCAATGACGTCGTCGTCAAGACAAAGTGTAATGAACAGTTCATTACGGACCTCTCCGACTAAGTGTGTGTTCAAATGGAAGCTCAACCCGACTAAGTGTGTGTTCGGTGTCCTGTCCGGAAAAATACTCAGCTTCATAGTCAGTAGCCGGGGCATCGAAGCCAACCCCACCAAGGTCAACGCCATCAGGTTCATGAAGCCTCCCAGGAGCAAAAAGGACCTGATGAAGCTCACAGGGTGCATGGCCGCCTTGAGTAGGTTCACAAGCCAACTCGGCGACAGAGGCCTACTCTTCTTCAAACTTCTCCGGAAGTCCGACAAGTTCGAGTGGAACGACGATGCTCCCAAAGCATTCCAGGAGCTCAAGGATTTTCTCACCTCGCCGCCCGTCCTAACAGCACCAGAAGACGGGGAAGTTCTCCTCCTATATATTGCTGCCACCACTAGTGTGGTGAGTACCGTCCTGCTCGTCGAGCGTGACGAGCTAGGTCACATCTACAAAGTGCAGCGACCCGTCTACTTCATCAGCGAAGTACTCAGCGAATCCAAGGCACGCTACCCACAAGTGCAGAAGCTGCTATATGCTATCCTCATCACATCGAGAAAGCTCTGGCACTATTTCCAAGCTCACAAGATCAAGGTGGCCTCATTGTTGGTGTTTCTTATGCCCGATTAGAATAGATATTCTGCAAGCGCACAGAATCACCACTATAGCACTTCACCTTGGAATATTCCAGGGTATCGTATTTTATCCTCAGGGAAGCACTATGGTAAAGAGTATCGTAAATCAATTGATAACCATACTAGTCTTATCGACCGACTGACTAGACGGGGGTAAGCCAGATAGGTAGGTAAGATAAGTGGCTAGGCAATGACCGAGTGACACACGGAGATTCTAAACCTTAGAGAGGTAGAGCTGGGAGGACAACGAGCGAGATAAGACACCTGATACACTCCTGAACTATCGAGATAGTCTCTCTAGATCAGACTAAGCACCTAACTAGTTCTCGGGAAAGCAGAGCTTACTTCGGCGGCTGGAAGAGGAAGGACTTCAGAAAGGGATGAGAGGGGAGTCCAACGGCAACCTGCACTACTGCTATGAAAACACCCGAACGTGGTGGACTACAAAAGACGGATAGGGCTGTCACCACCTACTGACTACCACAACGGTTCTGTGGGGTGGAACACACTTTCTAGCTAACACTAAGGTTAGACACCACGTCTGCACTCGGTATTAGGATTTCTGTCGAGGCCTTCGAGAGAAATCCCCCTCAACCTAGAGCACTAACTTGAGATACTCTAGTCCGGACGAGAAAACCTGTAAGACAAGTTCCCGATTACTTAGCCTAAGCTAAAGGAAAACTTCCGTGCTCAAGCTGAACCTCAGACTTGAGTAAATAAAAGACTACAGAAAGTAAAGCTGACTCAGAAAAGTAAAGAAGATAACTTATATTAATAAAGTCAAAAGAAAGATACAAGAGCTATACCAGACTTCCGACGACTCCGGAGTCCCGAGCAAGCTCGACTCGACTCTAACTCCCAAGCTACTAACCTAGTCTAGAAAGTGCAAGTGGAAGAGAAGAGCTCCAAATGGTGTGTGTCTTGAGTGAGGGATGGTGCCTCCTTTTTATAGCCTCCTGAGATCGGTACTGATGGTTACTACAGGTAGCGTCGGTTGGAAGCAGGTATGACGGTTGTGCTTAGCTTCCACGCCAAGTCCCAGCCTGAGAGGCTGCAAAGTGGGGCCGGCCTGGGGATCCCGCCACGTGGCCACCGACCTTCAAACAGTGGCTCAGATTTGTTCCTTGGAGGCGGTTGACAGTTGGTTTTGCGTCAGTTGCGCAGTTGCTAGGCCGGCCGGCCTCCCTCTGGCCCATCTCGGCCTCTAACTTGGCCGAGGCCTTGCTCTGCTTGTGGACACTCTCCAGGGAAGTGGGTTCTCGGAGTTCTTGTGGTCTTGGGCTGTCTTGTGGACCTTTGGATGAGTGTTGAGGTCTTTCGGTATTTCCAATTGAATCAAGGCTTAACCCTCGACTTAGGGCCTCTTGATTGTGCCACATTGCCACTGCTTCGAAGCCGGGGGCATGTATTTGGAGGTGCCAGGCCGGCCGGCCTAGGAGAGGCCGGTCGGCCTGGGTTTTTCCCCAAACTTGCCCATTTTTGGTACACTTGTTCCTGAAAGCAAAACTCATTCAAAACTCATGGAACTCGTTAGAATTAAATAAAATATGAATGGAACATAGTGCAAATCTCATGTTATTTTTGAGAAGTTGACAGCTTAGAATGTGAATTTATGGCCGTCAACACCCCCCAAGCTTAAACTTTTGCTCGTCCTCGAGCAAAGCTTAAAAACTGAGGCTCGGTTGATCAAGAGTTGCATCAATGTTTACCCCTTGCAGGTACCTTTTGCACAGCATATTACTCTTCCCATATGTACTTTTGAAAAGTTGGCACATACCTAAGGTTTTGGAAGATGGGGCGTATTTGTTTTTCATCCCTCGGTCTTCAGGGGTTGTTGGACTGAACAACCTTCACTGGAATGTTCCCTGCTACTTGTTCAGGTTTCCAACTAGGATTTTTGCAAGATTTTTCAAAAGAGGTTTAGGTTTCCCAATGGTACTCTCGAGTCGCTCAAAGTGTATGATCCTCACATATGATCGAGAAATATAACCATCTTCTTCCTATCTCTAAAGCTGATATGTGGAGTTTTATGGGTAGGAAGATGTATGCATACCTTGGTTACCTGTATTGCTGAGCCGAAGGGTGATCCTAGCCGGGGTTGGTACTTTGCCAAATTCAGGTCTCATGGAACATGGGTTTTTGGAGAGTATGGAATGGATGGTATGAATGGCTTCCCATTTATTTGAACTCCATGATTTGCAACTTGAAATGGAGAGTGGGCTTCTCTTTTTCTTCTCTTTTTTTTTAAGAAGATAACTCCACTCTCCTTTGCTGGAATATTTTGAATGTCTTTGGAGTTTTGAGTGGGGAAGATTTTGTGGGATGAACTTGTGGTAAATGGGATGGTGATTGCGGGAATACATAACTGGCAAGAGTGGATGTCAATACTCGGAGTGAGCGACAGACAAACCAGCTACGTTTGGGCTAGCAAATGGTGGATGTCTGTGGGATAGAGACCTGTAGGTGGCAAGTACCGTTCCCGAAGTGGATGCACCATTCGACAAAGCTCAAAGTAACTTCAGACAGCTCAAACGGTTTATGCAATAAAAGGCTCTGGATGGGTCATTTTTACCATGGGAAACCTTCACCAAAATTTTAGTTTTAAAAGAAATATTCCGAGGGGTTCCCTACTAGAGCAGCAGTTTTAATTCCAATTTGGGCTATCTCGAATCCCGCATCAACTTAGACTTTCAGAAATTAAACTCATGCCTCCACTCAACCAAATTTTCAGTGGAACCATTATGTGCCAACTAGTTTAGGTACTAGGAGAATATAAAGTTGTAAACGAGGCACATAAAGAGTTTAAACAGAGCAACTATTCATCATTTCCAAGGTGAGAGCTTACACGGATTTCCACTCATATGTTTTATTCTAAGCATGTAAATATTTTTGGGGTTTTCATTAAGAGATTATTTATTTATTACTACTACTATTATTTATTTTTTGGCATGGCTGCTGAATGAAAGGAACGGGTGCGATGACTTACCTGGTGGTGTGACTCCCCCCCAAGCTTCGATGAAGCTCAGTCCTCCTCATCAGAGTCCTGCTCTCCCTCGTCGGGGTCCTCATCATCGTCATCCTTGTCCTCCTCATCATTGTTGTTGTTGTTCTCCTCCTCATCATCGTTGTTCTCCTAGTGGTATGGCTGGTGCTACTGGTACGGCTGGTACGGCTGGGACTGCTGATAGTCTAGCCCAAGGTAGATGAAGACGTTCGAGACATTGTACTGCAGAGCGGAGGTCAACCCCCAGCTCTCCTGAGTGAGCTGGGTGTTGTGTGCCATCGTGTCCTGCATCTCCTGCTGCTGCGTCCCAAGCGTGCTGATGCGGTTCGAGAGATCCGCGATGCTCCGAAGGATCGGGTCCTCATAGTTGAAGCGTGCAGACGATGAGGGACCCACCTATGGACCATAGGACGAATGCATACCTGCGGGGTAGTACGGTCCTTGTCCACCAGCGAATCCGCTACTGCCGGCCTGGTACGGGTCGAAGTTGTAGTGCCCGTACGCCTCCTTGAAGCTCATGTTCTCCGTGGATGGCCCTGGCTGGGCCGAGGCGTGCCGCGAAGGACCTGCTTCGGCTTGCTCGCGCCGTGTCCTGCTCCTCGTCTGTGGACCTGCAACACTCCGTCATGCGGGTTCTCTTTTCTCCATCTGCAATGTCAGTCTTTTCACTGCGTAGAGAGAGAGAGAGAGTCTCGAACATGGAAGCTCGATCTCCCTATCGTACTCGGGGTAACACATAAAGATAGAATTTCCTGGCCCCTCCCGCATCATGTGCCCTTGCACAAAATGCTCAAGGCCGACCTCATATCTGTACGCCTCCGTCTTAGGCAAGAAGGTGACCTCGGCACCCTCCATCACTTTGACATACCTCGCCACACGGGTGACAGTTGGCATTTCTTAGCGTCATCACTAGGAGTGGTTAGTTCCTAGCAACGGTGCCTCGAAGATGCCGTGTGGTATGTCTTAACGTTTACAGAAGGATCCACAAGCGCACGGATATACCGTTGTAGCATTTCACCCTGAAGTATTCAGGGTATCGTTATTTATATTTTCCCAAGGAATGGCTAGGTTGTGTAAAGTGTATTTACTTAGTTGCATAACCATTACACGTATGAGTAAGATGAAGACCACTGATTATACAGTGGTAAGTGATAAATAAATAATAATCAGGGGTAATGTGACACACACAGAACAGCCAACTCTCATGAATAAAGAATAAACAAGCAATCTTAAGGTTAGTGGGAGCATAGGCAAATATTCCTGATATACTAAGGGAAAATTGGTTCTATAGCACCCAAAGATCACAAGAATCGGATAATACCACTGAAAGAACTCCGTTCCGTGAAATAGCACTGAAAGATGCGGACGTTAACCGGAAATAACATTTCGTTAAGTATCGTCAAGTTTGGAGCTAACGGTGTGAAGCCCGTTCACCTCCATGCGCACAACGCACAAGACGGCGCTCGTGCATACGGCCGACGCTCACGCACTCAGGCGGAGCTCCCGCGTGCGGCCAGCCCGACTGCCCGAGCCACGCCACCCCTCATCCCTCTCCTCCGTGCAACGCCCCGACGGAGTGGCGGCGGTGGCACGCAGCAGCTGCACAGTTGAGCTAAGCAGCGCCCCGACGGAGTGCAGCTGCGCGCCGCAGAGGCCGCGGTGGGGATTTGCCTTCGCTGCCGTTGATGCTTCGCCTGTTGATTGGTGCTGCCACCTTGCTACCCTGCTATAGGCTGTAGCACGCACAACCACAACCGCAAACCTGGGAAACGAGCCGCCGCAACGCAAACACAGCCCGCAGGCACACTTCAGTGGCAGCCTGTGTTAGAAATCTAAGCTTGACATTGGCATGGTTAGAACTTGCGTGCGTGAGTTGTGTGTGTGCAGCTCAGTGTGTGCGCCATGGGCGCGGGCGTGTCGCGGCCGGCGAGCACGAGGTGGCTTGGGTCGGTGCTGGCGACATGAAAGGTCGAGCTAGCGCGTGTAGGATGACTCGGTCGAGGTCGTTGGAGTGGTGGCGGGGAGTGTGCCAGGCCGTTGGGCGCTTGGGCGGGTCGCGTGGGTGGAGCGCGTCGCCCGTGCGTGACGCACAGCGCACGGCGCGCGCGGCACGCGCGGCCATGGCGGAACTGCTGGGCGTGGAGGAGAGCCCACGCGGTTATAAGAGACGCCATCCCCTCCTGTGTAAACTTGGCCCGGTCTAGTTGAATAACGAGAGCCAACATACAGGCGAGATTGAGCTCGCCGGGGCGTTCCTCGCCATCCTTACTGTTCATCTTCTACCTCCCGCCGTCACGTGTTCTAGCGTGTGTGAGCGACGGCCGGTGTTCGTGAGAGAGCGAGGGCGTACGAGAGGAAGCTAGGGGCCCGACGGCCTGCAACTCTGAAGTCTGAAGTCTGAACCACCCAAAGCTGATTTAGTACATACACAGAAGAACACATCCGCGAAGAAGGTCGGCAGCAGCGTATCCGACAGCACCGCGTGCCTTCCTCTTTGCAGATGCCGCCGTCATGCACATCTCCTCCGCTCCGTCGACGCTGTGGTCGGCGGTCCTCACCTCAGCCTTCCTCTCGCATCCACACTCCGGGCTCGTCATGCCAATTTCGCCTCCCGCGCAGCGCCGTGGACTCCGCAGTCCTCACCACAGCGGCCTCAGCCTTCCTCGCATCCGTGCTCTGTGCTCGTCATGCCCCGCCCACCTGCGCGGCCATGGCCCTCGTCGCTGACGCCGCGCTGTCCGGAAAGGACGCTCGGGGACGCCATGGCAGCCTGCTCCAAGGGAGGAAGACGGGCGGTGTCTCCTTGGCTGACATGTAAGCCTAGATGGAAAGCGTTCACGGCGTGAGACAGCCACCGGACAGAATGCTATTTGAAGGTGACGGATGCATCTTTCGGTGGTATTTCACGTGAGGAGGTTATTTCGGTGGTATTTTCCGATTTTTGTGATCTTTGAGTGCTACGGAACCAATTTTCCCTTATACTAATCATGTTAGCAGATAAGTTATGTTAGCTGTGTTTGTAAGGATCGGGTGCTCTAGCCTAAGAGGAGGAGGGGGTGAATTAGGTACTAAAAAACTTAGACATATGGCTCCAACTAGTTTGCACAAAACTTAAACTTAAACAAGCTATCTAGATGTGCAACTATGGTTGTTCTAGTGTGAAACCCCTATCCCAAAAGAGTTTAGCAACCTATAGCCTTTCCTATCAAGAAACTACTCTATGAAAGTAAATACATACAAATTGCTAGTATGAAATGCCGAAGCTTAATGAGCGGGATAGGAGATAGCAAACTCTTGACGCGGGTGTTTATCCCGTGGTTCGGTTAGCCACAAAGGCACACCTACATCCACGTTGTTGTAGCACTCACTAAGAGTATTGCTACTTGGCCACCAAGTCTCTTCCGTGAACACAATCACGGTCACTTTGGCCCCGGGTTCCACTAAGGAGCTTCTCTAAAAAGGATGGGGGTCTCCACGTCCCCCGCACAAAGTGTCGTCGCCGCTCCACACCAAGTCGGAGGGTCGATGACGTTGCCGGCGAGCTTCACAGCTCCAAGGGGCCGGCGCACCAAGCTCTTCTTTTGGTTCACTAAAGAACCACAGCACAAAGGCTCAAGGCCTTGTAATCTCACTCACTAAGAGCTAATCTAGCACTCACACTTTACAAGGCTAGTGCTAAAGGCTAAGGATATGATCAATGGGCTCTTGTATGGCTTGGAGATGATCTTGAGTGTGTGTGACTTCTAGCAACTCCAGCAAACTTCAAATGACCGGGGGATGCCATATATATAGGCCTCCAAGTCGTGGAGCCGTTGCTCCAACGGTCAGCAGAAATCTGCGTACCATTGGATGAACCGATGCCTCTGGCAAGTGTAGCGTCGGCTCATCCGGTCACTCTAAGACCTGAAGTAGCCGTTGAATTCCTGACTTCTGACATAGTGACCACCGGTTGAACCGATGCTTAGCCGTCGGTTAAATCGGTCACTCACAGCACTCAACTAGCTGTTGGCCTTCTTCTCTTCCGCTGACGTCATTACACCGATGCAATGCTCCGATGCACCACCGGTTCAACCGGTGCTGAAGACTTCGCTTCTGCTCGCTTGACATCGTCTCTAGAACAAGGTACACTGAATGCACCGATACTTATCTTGAAGCCGTCGGTTCAACCGGTGCTTCACTTGTTTCTTCACTGGTTCTCCAGAGGTGCTCGGACTTGATCCACAGCGAGGGCGTCGAATCATCCAACAACCGTCGGATGCACCGATGCTTGGGCATCGGTTCTTCTGGTGCTACTGGTTTCTGCAGAACTCGTCCATTTCAGCGTTTCTTTGAGTTCTTTTCTTCGTGTTTTGCTTTGTATGGCCTTTTCACTTCATCCATGGGATCTATAAATGTTCTCTTAAGAAAACCATTAGTTCCATTGATTGCGTTGTCATTCGATCACCAAAATCACTCTAAATGGCATAAATGGTGCCATGTTCGTTACAATCTCCCCCTTTTTGGTGATTGATGACAACACAATCAAATCAAGCATAAAATTTGCAAGAATTGACAAATTTAACCATTTGATACCAATTGAGACCACTTACACTTGCTTGGATGCTTACCATCACTGTGCCATGTTTGTTACAATCTCCCCCATTATCCAATGATGGCTTGGCCTCCCCCTAAAACCATGATTCCCCCTTTTGTTCCTCCCCTTATGTCACTACTTCTCCCTCATGACTTGATTCACTTGGCATTTCCCCCTTTGGAATATTTCTCCCCCTTTGTTGGAAACATGCCTTGCTTTGATCCATATCTCTCCCCCTTTGGAATCAAATCACCTAAAAGGTCTTGCACCTAGAAAGTCTTGCAAAACAATATAGCTCAAGAGAGGGTTAGTAGCCTAGGGAGTTAGTTTCATGACTCATGATCCAATTGTATGATATCAATAAAGATATCAATTGAAAATTTCACTATGGTGGATCACAAAATCACGAAACTAGCATCACATGAACTAAGCTCTCCATAAGTATGTGCACAAAATGATAATGTGAAAATCAAGTGCACAACTAGATGTTATAATTAGAGAGCTTAGATCATATCATGCACGGAGGTTGCTCTAAGAATGATAATAATTTGACAATTATACCACTTGTTAGAAATTAGAACCTTGCATACCTCCGGGGGCCATTTTAATTACTTTGCATGTAACAATTTTGAAAGTGACTTGCATATGGTACCAATTGAAGTTGAAAACCAAATGAAAGTCTTGGAAAGAAGAGCACTTGGTACACCAAGGTTGAGCAAATGTATGAGCACATAGCCTATGAACTTAGATATGAGCATTTAAGTTCAATAGAGTATGGCTCAATATGCATGAAAGCATAATTTATCTAATCACTCTTATAGAGTTGTTTGTTCACATTTGATCGTGAATAACATTCTCTTAGAGTGTTAATCTCCACATGAGACTACAAAAGATAAACTAGCAAACATGTTAGTCTCAAAATCACAACCTATAGGATGAACTCCCCCTAAATGTGTGCATTTAGTGTTTGAATCACCAAGTAAAAGTATGCACATTATTTTGACACAATTGGGAAGTTTACCCTATAGTTTGTGTTCATGGTACACATATGAAATACATACCTCATGAGATGCATGTACCATGAAGGGTAACCTTGTGTAGCTTTCTACACACTTATCAAATCATGTAGATTGCTCATGGGTTAGAATCATGATACAAGCAACCCACCATATATAGCACTAGGAGATGCAATGTATGCAAACAACCTAGCAAAAAAGGCAATGGAGCTACATGATACTTGAATTGAAATCTAGCTACCATTACCTTATGGGGGACTTGGGCAACAAATGTCCAAGTTGTGAGCTTAACTTCTTTGGCTTGAACCTTCACTTCAACTTGTAAGCTAAGCATTCAAATCCCCCGAAGCCATTCTTGGGCTTCAAGTCTCCTTTGGAACCCACACCATTTGAGGCCCCTTCATATTGGTTATGACATTCTTGGGCACCCAAATGGAGTGATTCCAACTCTTTACTTGCTTCCCAACCTTGTGGGCAACCACCTTGCCATTGGTTTTCTTCTTGATCACATAGGAGGTGATATTGCTTTTGTTCCTCCGGTTGGGCTTGGTGTAGATGAGAGAACTTTTGATTGTGAGTTTCTTTTTGTTTTTCTCATCCGAAAGCTTCTTCCTTGGTTGAGGACACTTGTTGGACTTGTGGCCTTCTTTGTGTCACTTTGAGCAAGTCTCGGTGGACCCCTTCTCAAGCTTCTTCACCATGTCTTCACGGTTATCTTGAGAAGGTTGGACATTGCTCTCTATGCCTTTGCCCTTCAATCTATACAAGTCCTTCATGAGCCTTTTGACTTCTTGCTTGAGCTTATCATTCTCCTTGGCAATGAGATCATCATATGATTCTACAATAACATTCTCATTGCATTTCTCATTGCAAGGGTTAGAGCAAGATTCATCAATTAAATCAATGCAAGAAGTTGAAGCATCTACCCTAGAGATTGGATTTGTACAAGGGATAGTTTGCTTCATTTCCAAATAGTCATTAGTATCATTAATGCTCTCAAATTTTAATTTGAGCTCTTCATGCTCCTCGCTAAGCATTTTGAATTTGCACATCAAATCATCAAAATTTGTAGCAAGAGAAACATTTAGATCCTTGAGAGCATTAAGGTTTTCAATTTCTTTTGATTGCTTCTTAATGACTTTTTGGTGCTCATGAACAAGGTCAAGAAGTTCATCAATTGAAGGAGAATCGGAGTCATCATCACTTACATCGCTATCCATACCTTTGGCCATGAGGCAAGTGTTTGATGATGATCCCATGCGGGTGGTGAATCTCTTGTTTGATTCATCACTTAAACTTGCACTAGATTCTTCACCACCGCTAACCCATTCACCAAATATGGCAAATGATTCATGCTTGGACTTTTTCTCCTTCTTTTGTTTGTTCTTCTTGAACTTCTTCTCAACCTTCATAAGTTGATGGTGAGGCCCATCCTTGAGGAAGATCATATACCCCATTGAGTTGATTTCCTTCAAGCAATTGTTCATCTTCTTTACTTGCTTGTAGAGGTAGGGGTTCATTGGCTCTTGGTCATCACTTGAGGAGCTTTGACATGCCTCCTCTTCTTCCTCTCCACTTGAGCTACCTTTGATGGCCATCTTCTTCAACTTTTTGACTTGTTTGCATGCAAGTGCGCTATGTGTTGGTGAAGAAAGTGGCGCTCTTGGCTTGATATCATGGCGTAGCTCATGGGCGATCACCTTGTTTAGGACTTTGTTTGGTGTCATTGTGTTGAGATCTTTCTCATATAGAATTGTTGTCACCAAATCATAGTCCGGCCTTCGAAGTGAGTGAAGGATCTTGCGAATGAGTTCCAAATCTTCAATTTTCTTCACATCTAAAGAATTAATCTCATTCACAAGAATATTCAACCGTGAGTACATAGTTTCGGCATTTTCATGATCAAGTTGCTTGAAACTATTAAGTTTATCAATGAGAACATGATATTTTTCATTTGCAACATCTTTTGTGCCTTCATGGTTCTCACTAATAGTTTTCCATAAAACATTAGCATTTTCGCAAGCAAACACACGGTTGAACACATTTTCACCAAGAGAGTTTAAAATAGCACACTTGGCTATAGCATAAAATTGCCTCTCTTGTTGACTATTGCTTTTAGTTCCTTCACTCGTAACTCTCCAAACATTTAGGCTTTGTTTATGAGACAAGTGAGTCCCGGCTCTGAATCTTTCATCGTTGGAAGCCCGTGCCATCGAAATGTGGAGGAGGTCCTAGAGAATCCATCCCTTCCCTTAAAAGACCTAACTCACTAGGCGGTGAAGCCTACCGATCTAATAAGCCAGTAAACACAAATTTACCAATAGAATTGGCTTTGTTTATGAGACAAGTGAGTCCCGGCTCTGATACCACTTATAAGGATCGGGTGCTCTAGCCTAAGAGGGGGAGGGGGTGAATTAGGTACTAAAAAACTTAGACCTATGGCTCCAACTACTTTGCACAAAACTTAAACTGAAACAAGCTATATAGATGTGCAACTATGGTTGTTCTAGTGTGAAACCCCTATCCCAAAAGAGTTTAGCAACCTATAGCCTTTCCTATCAAGAAACAACTCTATGAAAGTAAAGACATACAAATTGCTAGTATGAAATACAGAAGCTTAATGAGCGGGATAGGAGATAGCAAACTCTTGACGCGGGTGTTTATCCCGTGGTTCGGTTAGCCACAAAGGCACACCTACATCCACGTTGTTGTAGCACTCACTAAGAGTATTGCTACTCGGCCACCAAGTCTCTTCCGTGAACACAATCACGGTCACCTTGGCCCCGGGTTCCACTAAGGGGCTTCTCCACAAAGGATGGGGGTCTCCACGTCCCCCGCACAAAGTGTCGTCGCCGCTCCACACCAAGTCGGAGGGTCGATGACGTTGCCGGCGAGCTTCACAGTTCCAAGGGGCCAGCGTACCAAGCTCTTCTTTTGGTTCACTAAAGAACCACAGCACAAAGGCTCAAGGCCTTGCAATCTCACTCACTAAGAGCTAATCTAGTACTCACACTTTACAAGGCTAGTGCTAAAGGCTAAGGATATGATCAATGGGCTCTTGTATGGCTTGGAGATGATCTTGAGTGTGTGTATGACTTCTAGCAACTCCAGCAAACTTCAAATGGCCGGGGGATGCCATATATATAGGCCTCCAAGTCATGGAGCTGTTGCTCCAACGGTCAGCAGAAATCTGCGTACCATCGGATGAACAGATGCCTCTGGCAAGTGTAGCATCGGTTAATCCGGTCACTCTAAGACCTGAAGTAGCCGTTGAGTTCCTGACTGCTGACATAGTGACCACCGGTTGAACCGATGCTTAGCCGTCGGTTAAACCGGTCACTCACAGCACTCAACTAGCCGTTGGCCTTCTTCTCTTCTGCTGACGTCATTACACCGATGCAATGCTCCGACGCACCACCGGTTCAACTGGTGCTGAAGACTTCGCTTCTGCTCGCTTGACATCATCTCTGGAACATGGTACACTGAATGCACCAATGCTTATCTTGAAGCCGTCGGTTCAACCAGTGCTTCACTTTTTTCTTCACTAGTTCTCCAAAGGCGCTCAGACTTGATCCACAGGGAGGGCGTCGGATCATCCGACAACCATCGGATGCACCGATGCTTGGGCATTGGTTCTTCCGGTGCTACTGGTTTCTGCGGAACTCGTCCATTTCAGCGTTTCTTGGAGTTCTTTTCTTTGTGTTTTGCTTTGTATGGCCTTTTCACTTCATCCATGGGATCTATAAATGTTCTCTTAACAAAACCATTAGTCCCATTGATTGCGTTGTCATTCGATCACCAAAATCACTCGAAATGGCATAAATGGTGCCATGTTCGTTACAGTGTTGCTTAGAGCTGCAGGTGCCTAGAAATTAGGGACATCGGGGAGAATGACCCGCACTGGAGAACATCCAGTCCCGTTTCATCTTTGCATGAACTCCTACACCGTACCCGAACATCGGGGAGTACGCTAACTGAGAAGTAGCTTCCCGGCGGACCGACTGGGCTATCACCACCTGCGGTCTACGCCAGTCACACTGTGGAGCACGGTCATATCTAAAGGATCCCGCATACCCGAGCACCATGCCCGCATATGAGGTCACTACCCTAGCACCCCCGGGTTGCCCACCCTTTGGATGGACAGGTAAGATGCTAAGGCAAGCCCGAAAGCACAACAAACCGATATCCTTACCCAGATCATCCGGTCTAAGCATGCAACGAGAATAACTTGGTAAAGCACAGCTCAAAACTAAACAGGCTATGAGCATAGCAAGATAACCAAGAACAAACTCTGAATGATTAATATAAAGAAAGTCGGAATACAAATCCATACCAGAGGCCGAGGATTGCTCGCCGACCCTGAGGACGACTGGATTCGCTAAGAGATGAAGTACTAGCCTAGCTCCACTACCCTAAGGAGTACAAGTCACAAGAGAGTGCAGAGAGAGAGGCTTCCAAGTGGTGTGGGTTGAGAGAGTAGTGGGAGGCCCTTTATATAGTGCTTGAGGTCGGTTCCCGCCAGAGTTATACATGGAAATATGGCCAACCGCCTTCAGGAGGATAAGATCGAGCTTTCCACCAAAACTCAGCCTCAGAGGCTTCCAGGTGGGGTCGGCCGACCCCCCTTGGTGCCATTTTCCACCGACCTTCTCTGGTACACTGCCTGGTGGGTCCTGATGTCAGATGGTCGGTGCTGGGGTTTGGTTGGTCAGTTTGCTCTGGTTTGTGGGCCTCCTTTGCTTATGTTACACAGGACACGATCTATCTGCATATTCGTCGTGTTTTCTTCTTATTCCGGACTTGTGCTCCTGAAATCATAAATTCTCGAAAACAACTGTGGAGCTAGGTTAGTGATACAAATATGCGAGTAAGAGGTATAGTTTTCCTTCTTAAATGAGTATAGTTGATGGTCATATTTTGCACTTAACGACCATCAACAACACCCCCAAGCTAGCCTTTTGCTCGTCCCTGAGCAAAACAAGGCGCTCGTTGTTGATCAGGAGTTGCTACAATGTGGAATTTCCAACTCATTCTTAGGCACAACCAAATGCTTCTTACCTCGATTTTGAATAAGTTGGCCTTATGTTCTTACCTTTTACCTTACTCTTGTGGTGCTTATAGCTTCACCTCATCTTTGGCGGTTGAGAGTTAGAACGGTATCATAGAGTGCTTATATTTCTTTCTCTTTAGTTCAACCGTCAATCCGGAGGTTTTGTAAAGTTTTTCAAAAGAATTTTATAAAGGTCCTCGGATGATCTCTCGGATCGCTCATTGTGTATAATTCCTTACCAAGGCTTTTTATTTTGCATTTCTTCCTCATCCTATCTCTAATGGCTATTTTTGTGGAGCTGTAGGTATGGAGGATTTGAAGGCATACCTGCTTCTCATATTTTGCTAAGTCAAAGACCGGATCCAAAGGAGAAACAAGTCATAAACCTTGATCAAGATGTGCTAGTGTGTGGATATTTTTAGTGGATGATGTATGAACTCCTTTGTATGCACCATATCTCTCTTTTTTCTTTCTTTTTGGATAAGGGGCTATTTTTTCTCTATTTTTTTGACATGCCTAAGCATGTGGCATACCTTCTTTGGGTATGCATCTTTTATTCTCTGTTTTTTTACATGCCGAAGCATGTGGCATACCTTCTTTGGGTATGCATCTTTTATTTTCTTTTTGCATAGCCCCATATCCTTGTCATATTTTTGAGAGAGAGTGGTGTCATACATGAACATGGAGTTTTATTTTGTGGATGGATGGAATTTTGTTTTCTTCTAGTGTAGAAGCATAGCATGTGGTGGAAATGTGTGCGTGATCTTGATCATGGGAGAATGAAATGAATCTCACTAAGGGTCACAACAATTTGACAAAACTCAATGAGATAACAAGTTGCATATGTGGATGGTTTTATCCTAAAAACAACATATGGCTTTGGATAGGAATTTCATATCATCGAGGAACTTTACTATATTTTTGTGTTTTTCAAAAATTAAATACTCCGGATGTCAAGTATCACATAAGAGAAGATCATAGCAACTCTACTTCACCATATCATAGCTCACAATAACTTAGATTTGGATCATACTTTTTGCTACCCACAAATTTCAAGTTTAAGGTATGAACATTTTAAGCCACCAAACTCAAAACTAGGTAGTGCATAAAGTTGTAACTAAGCATATGAAGAAAATTAACAGAGCAACTATTTATCATCTCAATAAGGAAAACCTACACTATGCTTACTACACATATTAAGAGAAAATATTTTTTTGGTGTTTTCTAAGTTTTGCAAATTTTTATTTGTTTTTAGTTATGCAAATTTTTATGGATTTTCTAATTTTGCAAATTTTTATGGGTTTCATGCAAGGTTACGAAAGCAGTAAATAGAAATGATATAAGTTACCTCTCGTGGGGGTCCTCCCCCAAGGTAGCTTCAGGCTCACTACGGCTGATCAGGGTTGAAAACCGTCCAGCGGCAGTACGCCCTCCACTCCTCCTGTCGCTGCAACTACGACGGATCCATGTTGTGGAGTCTTTCGCCAGTGTGACGCTGCCATGCTTGGGTACTGTCGATGTGTTGGTTCAGTGTCTCTTGTATGTTGTCACCCTGCACCCGCAGCTCACCTAGCTGCTGGGTGATGGCACCGAAACCTCGGGACAAAGATGTCCGTCTGATAAGGTTCGGGGCTCCACCGGAGCTGGAACTAGTGGACCGGTGGCCTGGTACCTGCCGTGTCCACTCCTCAGTGCTGGCACTGTGCCATGACGAGCCACCGGCCTCATGCTGATATGAGTGATGTGGCTGTTGAGGCGGTGGTGTCAGCTCTGCCTCCCTTCTGGTCCTGCTTCTTGTCATCCTGCCAGGCAAACCAGAAGATCTATGCCTACGACCCCCTTCTCATGGAACGAGAGGGATGGTTAGCGAATGGCAATTATACAAATGGAACTCCGCATTGGGCAGCGGAATCTCAATTGTATAGCCCATGTAAAAGAAAATCAAAGAATCATTCGGGCCTTTCTTAAGTGTGTGACCTTGGATCAAATAGTCCTCATCGATATACGCACGGTCGCCCTCAATGAAAGGAATAAAATTCCCCTCTAAGGCACCGATACGTGTAGCGATGCGGGTAATCAAAGAAGTGCACTCAATAGGACCCGTCATCTTGAAATTCAAAAGCCATTGCTTAACCAAAGCTTGCGCGGGGGAGATTTTGATCTTGTTGACCATGGCATATAGAATGAGCAACTCATCGTTGCGCACGGATCGGACATCATCTCTTGGAAAGAGAGTGATGGTCAACCACTTGTGCATCAACTGAAGAGTTGGATTATGAATATCGCTGCACCGAGGTGCAAACTTGCCATGGACAACTTGACCCGAAATCCGACCCCAAAACTCATGACGATTAAAACCTCGGCAAGCTTGGTCCAAAGAAATAGGCCAGCGTTTGTTGAAATCGAGGTGGCCAACAAAAGTTTTCCAAGAAAGCAAATACTCTTTCCTGAAAAGTCGAAAATAAACCCTGTTTTCCACCTCCCGAAGTGTGCAAAGAAATTGGATGGTGAGGAGTTGAGAACCATACTCCTCAACGTGAACGAAGTTATCCCATCCAATTTCGTGCCAAACATTAGAGAAGTCTTCGTACATACCTATTTTGATGAGGAGATCCGGATCGAAGGCTCGGGTGTGGATGAATCTTCTGTTCTTGAGGATGGCGTAGCCTTGTTGTTCACGATCATCCCGCAAGTCGAGGTATAGTGCATCTTCCGTATCAACCTCTATGACCCCGGCTTGCGGTTCGGCTTGCATCTCTTTGTGTTGTTCTTCTTCTTCATAATCCATCGTGCTTGGTGTAGGTGTAGGTTCGGGTGTGTACGGGCTTGAGCCACCCCGAGAACGGGATGAACTTCCACCCGTGTTTTTGAATGCGCCGAAAACCTTCCGCCCTATGTCTTTCATGATGGAACAAACACAAGTGCAACTCGAAATGGGTCACGTTAGCAAAATCGAATTGAATGTTCTTACCCGTGAGTTGCTCCTTCTTTCTTGCAGCAAAGAAATGAGAGAGAGAGGTCTCTTGAAATCAAATCTTGAGCAAAAATCCAATGAAAACCCGAGAGCAAAGTTTGAGAGAGTTTGAGAGAGAGTGAGTGAATGAGAGTTGAGTGTGAGAGCTCAACACCCACCCCTCGGTCTCTATTTAAAGGGAGAAGCCCGAGCACAATGGCTAGAAGGTGGGCACAACGGCTAGTAGCCGTTGGAGAAAGCTGACTGCAGGGAGCTGACAGGTGGGGTCGGCCGACCCTAGGTTTCGGCCAGCCCCCCTGTGGGGCCCCTGGTTGACATCCTATGCTCAAGTATCCTCTAACGGCTCTATGTTTTGAAAATTTGGGTGCCTGGCCAAACTTTGTCTCGAAAGATGTTCAAAATTATTTTTCAAGTGATTTTCATGCTCGGAAATATTTTTGGATTTTTGTGAAAGAAAGAAAAAGTGCTAGAAAAGTTTCTAGCATGCATGGGTGTTTTGAAAATTTAAATATGCACTGGGGAAAATTGAAAAAAAATCGAGAAAAGTAAAATGATGGAGGGTGATTATGAGATACGTACCGGTTTACCTTCAGCAAGGGCTCGTTGTTTAGAGTCTGACGAGCGGGACCTTTCTCTTGCTGTGGTTACCATTGTTCGGCTCATCCTGGAGAATTGGATGAGGACGAGCTTGTGACCTTATGCCACACCTTCTTTGATCGTCTTCTTCTTGATCTTGTGGTCGTAGGTTCTGGCAATGGGGATTCTGGTGCATCCCAAATTGCCTGCCCTTCATCATCCTGTCGGTTCAAGATGCGTTGCTCTTCCCACTGTTTGAATTTGAAGAACATGTCCTCCTTTCCGACGCGGAAGCAGATTTCTCCTCTTCCTACGTCGATCCTTGCCTTGGCGGACCTTAGGAAGGGTCGACCAAGTACGAGGTCGACCCCAAGGTCGCCTTCCATGTCCATTACCACAAAGTCGGCAATGATGAAGGAGTCTCGTACTCGTACGAAAATGTGTTCGGCTATCCCTTCGGGATATCAAACCGTCGAATCTGCAAGCTGTACGAGCATAGTTGTAGGGGAAAGAGCAGGATAATTGAGTTCTTTGTATATTACCTTGGGCATTATGTTCTCGCTTGCCCCCAGATCGCATAGACATTGTTCAAAGTGCTTGACGTAGATTGAGCTGCTTATCATGGGGACCCCTGGATCTTCTTGCACTGCTGCCACCATGCCGTACCAAACATTATTCCTTGGAGGTTTGGACCTGCCTGCATGGTTAGTGTGAGAAGTCTGCCGGTGAAGGTTGCCCCACCCGATAGACACCATATTTGCTGTTTCAACGGAAGATTCGGATTGCCCCAGAATCTTCCCATTTTCAGAGATAGTAGCAGCGGCAGCTAACTGAGCCAGTTGTGTTTCTATCATTTTGTTGAAACTTAATTAATTTTTATGAGCAGAAGAAAGAGTTTCAACTTTAACATGTATACTTTCTAAAATTTTATCGTTGGCAGCAAGCTTTCTGTTTAAAGATTCATTGATTTTAGCTTGGCCAAAAACTAGGTCTCTCAAGGAGGGTTGGTTCGAATTGAAATTTGAGTTAAAATTGTTACCTCCTCCTTGGAATGGTGGGCGTGATTGACCCCACCCCTGGCCTCCTTGTGAACAGAAACCGGTGTTGTTGTTGATGTACGCTGCATCTTCACAGGTTTCAGGACAGTCATTCCCCGAGTGTCCAACATCATCACAAACCTCGCACGTAAAGTACGAGTTCATGTCATGGACGGGAACAGGCATCTGGGGCCGGTTCCCTTCATCAAATTTCTTCAGTAGGAGGTCCAGCTTAGTGGCGAGTATGTCCATCTCCTTGACGGTATGCATTCCGCCTTTGGTTCTGGGCAGGGAACGCTCCTCGTAACAGCCCTGGTTGGAGATCATCTTTTCAATCAAGGCCGTAGCCTTGGCAATCGTGAGATCAAGATAGGCTCCTCCAGCAGCAGCATCAAGATGGGCTCTGGATGTAGTCGTTAGCCCATTGTAGAAGCTTTGTAGCACGAGCCACTCGTCCATCCCATGATGAGGACAGGCGAGTATGTACTCTTGTCGCCTTTCCCAAGCTTCTGGGATGGATTCCATCCCTGTCTACTGGAAACTTAAAATTCTTCCTCGTAGGGCATTGGTTTTGCCCAGCGGGAAGAACTTAGCAAAGAACGCCGTGGAACACTTGTCCCACGTGCTGACTGCTTCCCTGTTCTAATAAAACCACTGTTTCGCCTTCCCCAGGAGGGTGAAGGAAAATAGGCGGAGCCTGATAGCGTCAGCCATAACGCCCCGTATGGTTACAGTCTTGCAAAGCTCCAGAAAGTTCTGGAGATCGGCGTTGGCGTCCTCATTCGGCTTGCCACAGAATGGGCTAGCCTGCATCATGTTTATGAGGCTGGACTTCAGCTCAAAGTTCACGTCCCCAACATCAACGTTGGGTCCAGTTGCCACATTGGCAGCTGAGGGGACGGAGAAGTTGCGGAGAGTCTTCTCAGCCATGAGTTCAGTTGATGGTGCTTGGGAAGCTGGTTCACATGTCGACTGCGAGATCGGAGGAGGAACGACGCGAGATCGGACCCTTCTCACGAGCTTCTCGAGATTTTCAACGAAATTTGTCGGCAAGGAGAAACCATACATACACTACCCTGTTCTCATCCAATCAGGAGAAAACAAAAAGATAAACACATTAGCCTGTATAAGCAGTAGCTACATCTTACTTATATTGCCATGTTTATGTACTTTAGTAAATATACTTTACAACTAGTGCCATCCCCGGCAACGGCGCCAGAAATGCTTGTTGGCATTTCTTAGCGTCATTACTAGGAGTGGTTAGTTCCTAGCAATGGCGCCTCGAAGATGCTGTGTGGTATGTCTTAACGTTTACAGAAGGATCCGCAAGCGCACGGATATACTGTTGTAGCATTTCACCCGAAAGTATTCAGGGTATCGTTATTTATATTTTCCCAAGACATGGCTAGGTTGTCTAAAGTGTATTTACTTAGTTGCATAACCATGACACGTATGAGCAAGATGAAGACCACTGACTATACAGAGATAAGTGATAAATAAATAACAATCAGGGGTAATGTGATTCACACAGAACAGCCAACTCTCATGAATAAAGAATAAACAAGCAATCCTAAGGTTAGTGGGAGCATAGGCAAAGATTCCTGTTATACTAATCATGTTAGCAGATAAGTTACGTTAGCTACATTGCTTAGAGCTGCAGGTGCTGGGAAATTAGGGAAATCGGGGAGAATGACCCAGACTGGAGAACATCCAGTCCCGTTTCATCTTTGCATGAACTCCTACACCAAACCCGAATGTCGGGGAGTACGCTAATCGAGAAGCAGCTTCCCGGCGGACCGACAGGGCTGTCACCACCTGCGGTCTGCCCCAGTCACACCGTGGAGCACCGTCATATCCGAAGGATCCTGCATACCCAGGTACCATGCCCATATATGAGGTCACTACCCTAGCACCCCCGGGTCCCCCACCCTTCGGACGGACAGGTAAGATGCTAAGGCAAGCTCGAAAGCACAACGAACCGATATCCTTACCCAGATCATCTGGTCTAAGCATGCAACTAGAATATCTTGATAAAGCACAGCTCAAGGCTAAACAGGCTACGATCATAGCAAGATAACCAAGAATGAACCCTGAATACAAATCCATACCAGAGGCCGAGGATTGCTTGCCGACCCCGAGGATGACTGGATTCGCTAAGAGATGAAGTACTAGCCTAGCTCCACTATTGTAAGGAGTACAAGTCACAAGAGAGTGTAGAGAGAGAGGCTTCCAAGTGGTGTGTGTTGAGAGAGTAGTGGGAGGCCCTTTATATAGTGCTTGAGGTCGGTTCCCGCCAGAGTTATACATGGAAACATGGTCAACCGCTTTAAGGAGGATAAGATCAAGCTTCTCGCCAAAACTCAGCCCCAGAGGTTTCCAGGTGGGGTCGGCCGACCCCCCCCCTTGGCGCCATTTTCCACCGACCTTCTCTGGTACGCTGCCTGGTGGGTCCTGATGTCAGATGGTCGGTGCCGGGGTTTGGTTGGTCGGTTTGCTCTGGTTTGTGAGCCTCCTTTGCTTATGTTACGCAGGACACGATCTGTCTGCATATTCGTCGTGTTTTCGTCTTATTCCGGAGTTGTGCTCCTAAAATCATAAATTCTCGAAAACAACTGTGGAGCTAGGTTAGTGATACAAATATACGAGTAAGAGGTATAGTTTTCCTTCTTAAATGAGTATAGTTGACGGTCATATTTTGTACTTAACGACCGTCAACAGTGACCAGTGGGGTTATGTCGATGGGGCCTTTTGCCGTAATCATCTTCTGCCAATGAGCAAGCATGCTCCTGATTGGCGAGAAGCGAATCTTGTTCGCCATAGCGTACAGACACTACAACTCAGGTGAGCTGCAGAGGCGAGGGTCTGTGCGGGAGTGCACAACCATAGCAAGCCACTATGCAAGAAACCTTAGAGTAGGATTATGAATTGAAGCTATGCTATTTTTACTACTCATGGGTTCATTAGAAATTTCACTCCACCAAGAGCTGCGATCATACTGATACCGCTCAACTAGCGTGTTGGGGTCTAGGTTGCATCTTTTATTAAAACCCAAAGCAACACTAAATTGTTGGAGAGTCATTTCAAAAGGTTCGTTGAAGAATCAGAAATAAACTTTAGTTTTAGTGCTGATTTCTTCAACAGTAAGAGACATAAGAAATTCCATGTTTAAGAGGTGCGAACCTGGCTCGACAATGTCGGTGAAATTCTCCCATCCGACGGTGGTGAAGGCTTGGTTCATGTCTTGCAGAAGCCCCGTCGAGATGAGGAAGCGGGTTTCAAACCTCTTGGCGTGGGCATAGGTCTGCTTCTTTTCAGTAGCTCGAGTGCTTGTCGCTCGTAGTCGTTCTTGTAGACGATTTGCTCAACCATCGTCAAGATCCTGATGCAGAAATGGCTGCATGGGACTGCAGGAATTTCTTCTTCTTCCTAGGATGCATGCGAGCAGTGACCGGAGTCGACCGACATGTTGTCCCGAGAAGAAGAGGAACTCCGCGAGCTTCTCGACCTTCTCGAAAATGCCTTCTTGACCTTCTCTTTTGCTCGGGTGATCATGATGTGTGCAAAAGGTTAGCACGAGCAATACCCAAAGGAAACAAGGAGTTAAGAAGAGGGTTAGCATTAGTCATTAGTCGTTAGTTGTTAGTCGTTCTTGCGGGGCGTTAAACCACCACAAACGTTCAACGTTCAGCGTGCCATGAATTTATTACGAAGGGCAATATTTTTGTGTTTTCTGGTTTATGGACTTCACTAATCACTACTCAAATTTTTGTTTTTAGGCGAGCTAGCACTTGAGTTCTTCTCCTAATCAACTCAAAAGAGCTCAATTAGGCAAGAAACTCAAGGAAGGGAGAAGGGATTAAGGAGCTCGGGCTGAGGCATGTGTACCTGAGCTTCTGGTGCACCGAGAGATGTCGGGCTCCCTGGCTTTTATAGCCAGGCGCCAAGGCCAGGCCAGGCCGGCCTGGGGCAGGCCGGGGGGCTCCTGTGCGGCGGCCGTTGAGCCACGTCTTTGGTCTATGCCCTTAGATCCGGGTAATGATGCCTTCCGTTGGTGGTGATGGGACTCGGGTAGACGGCAGAGGCCGGCCGGCCCTGATGAGGCCCCTCGGCGTGCCTCTGCACGTTCCCGTGCTCCCCCCTTTGTCCCTTGCTTATTCTTTACTCCATGATCCCACTACCGGTTGTCCCCTGTGAGATGAAGCAAGGTGGGGCCGGCCTAGGTGGGGCCGGCCGGCCTAGAGCTCGGCCAAAAATTTTCGAAATTTTTTTGTGAAGTTCTCTGATGCAAAACTTTCAAATTTTAAACGTGGGTTTGTTAAAATTCAAAACATGACTATGCAAGTTGAAAAGAAAATTATGCAAAGAGAAAATTAAACTATCCTATATGCAATGCAAACGATGGATAAGTACCACGTACCTCATGGCGAGGGCTCGGGTTTTGAGTCCGGAGCCAGACTCTCCATTACTTCAGTTTGTTTATCATCGCCGGATGGAGTCTTAGGTGATGACACCTTCTTCTGTCACACCTTCTTGGGTGTGGGTTGCGCTTCGACCTTTACTTCCTGTGATGCTAGAAATTTCTTATGCTGGATTCGATGTTTGGCATTCTTCTGATTGTGAAGCTTGATTTGCTTCGCTTCCTCTTGAAGTCGTATCTCCTCCTGAATCCGCAGATTCTCCACGAATGCAATGAGGGCTTCAATATTCGGAAGCGATGGTTTCTTTGCCTCTTTCTCGGGTTTCATCTTCCTTCGGACCTCCTTAATTTGGTTGCATTGTTCGACCTTCGGTTTGAAGGCGAACTTCTCCTGCTAGCCATTGATGTTGAGCTGGATTTCTCCGGCCCCGACATCAATATGAGCATTTACTATACTCAAGAACGGCCTGCCCAAGATGAGCGGCATCTTGGCGTCGACTTCCATGTCGAGCACTACGAAGTCGACGGGAATAAAGAAATTTCAGATTTTCACCGGAATATTCTTTGCTATTCCCGCGGGATAGCGGACCATTTGATCCGCTAGCTGCAAACACATGGCAGTAGGGGCAAGTGCGTGATGGTTAAGTTTATCGTAAACTACCTTTGGCATGACACTGATGCTTGCTCCCAAGTCGCAGAGGGTGTTGGAGAAATATTGAGCCCCGATCAAGCAAGTGATGGTGGGACAGCCTGGGTCTTTCTTCTTCACCAGGAGAGGATCGAGTGTAGCACCGCTACACTCGTTAACTGCACGACCTCAGTGGTGGGCAGCGTCCGTTTGTTTCTAAGGATATCTTTGATATACTTAACGTACGTGGGTACCTGCATAGCGTCAAGAAGTGGTATATTGACATATAACTTCTTGATTACCTCGATGAACTTGCCGAATTGTTCGTCGGCCATTGGCTTCCTTATCCGCTCCGGAAATGGTAAGGCAGTTGTGTCGTGATAGTCCCGTGAAGTTCTCGGGGGTTCCACGGGGTCTTCCTGGGTAGCATGTGTGTTGGAGTCGATGGCTTCCTCCTGCTCTTCGTCTTCAACATCGGTACCACTAGCGGTTACAGTGTTCCGCTGCTTTCCTGCATCCTTCAGAAAAGGTGGCTCTTGCGTGGACTTACCACCACGCGTGGTCACCGCACTAACATTTTCCTTCGAGGGCACTTCCGGTTGCCCGGGCAGTTTCCCCGCATTAGTGTTAGGACATGAGGATGCAAGCTGAGCTACTTGGGTTTCTATCATTTTGTTAAAGCTCAGTTGATTCTTGATAACAGAATTGAATCCCTCTAGTTGCGCAGCCATAGATTCTAAGATCTTATCATTAGCAAGGAATTTCTTACTAATGTTATCATTTATTTTCTTCTGGCCGTACACTAGGTCTTTTAAGGTGGGTTGAAAGCTGTTATTGAAATTCGTACCTTGTTATTGACCAAAGGGGAGGTTGGGCTTGGAGTTCCAACCCTACTGAGGACGAAATCCTGAGTTGGGATTGTTGTTGCTCCCAATGAAGTTTGCATCCTCTTGAGTTAATGGGCACGAAGTGCCCGAGTGCCCAGTCTCGCCACATGTTTCGCAAGTCATACGAGACTCCGAAACTTGGTTAACCTCCTAATGCGGAGATTCCAGCTTCTTCATCAGAAGTTCCAACTTGGCAGCTAACATGTCGATTGTGTCGACCTGATGCACGCCCTTGGGACGGGCTGGCTGCCTTTCTCCTTTCCAACTTTGGTTGGAAGCTATCTTGTCAATCAGCGCCTTTGCTCTCGTGACGTCGAGAGAAAGGAAAGAACCACCCGCAGCTGCATCAACGTGGTCCTAGGCTTGCTGATTCAGGCCATGGAAGAAGTTTTAAATAATTAGCCACTCTTCCATACCGTGGTGTGGGCATGCTTGTATATACTCCTGGAGACGCTCCCAGACTTCCGGGATGCTGTGTGGTATGCCTTAATATTTACAGAAGTGGTTAGTTCCTAGCAATGGCGCCTCGAAGATGCTGTGTGGTATGCCTTAATATTTACAGAAGGATTCGCAAGCGCACGGATATACCATTATAGCATTTCACCTGGAAGTATTCAGAGTATCGTTATTTATATTTTCCCAAGGGATGGCTAGGTTGTGTAAAGTGTATTTACTTAGTTACATAATCATGACACGTATGAGGAAGAAGAAGACCACTGACTACACAGGGGTAAGTGATATATAAAGGATAATTAGGGGTAATGTGACACACACAGAACAGCCAACTCTCATGAATAAAGAATAAACAAGCAATCCTAAGGTTAGTGGGAGCATAGGCAAAGATTCATGTTATACTAATCATGTTAGCAGATAAGTTATGTTAGCTGCGTTGCTTAGACTTGCAGGTGCCGGGAAATTAGGGACATCGGGGAGAATGACCCGCACTGGAGAACATCCAGTCCCATTTCATCTTTGCATGAACTCTACCATACCCGAATGTCGGGGAGTACGCTAATCGAGAAGCAGCTTCCCGGCGGACCAACAGGGCTGTCACCACCTGCGGTCTGCCCCAGTCACACCGTGGAGCACCGTCATATCCGAAGGATCCTGCATACCCAGGCACCATGCCCATATATGAGGTCACTACCCTAGCACCCCCGGGTCCCCCACCCTTCGGACGGACAGGTAAGATGCTAAGGCAAGCCCGAAAGCACAACGAACCGATATCCTTACCCAAATCATCTGGTCTAAGCATGCAACTACTATAACTTGATAAAGCACAGCTCAAGGCTAAGCAAGCTACGAACATAGCAAGATAACCAAGAACGAACTCTGAATGATTAGCATAAAGAAAGTCGGAATACAAAGCTATACTAGAGGCCGAGGATTGCTCGCCGACCCCGAGGACGACTGGATTCACTAAGAGATGAAGTACTAGCCTAGCTCCACTACCCTAAGGAGTACAAGTCACAAGAGAGTGTAGAGAGAGAGGCTTCCAAGTGGTGTGTGAGAGAGAGTGGTGGGGGGCCCCTTTTATTGCTTGAGAGGTCAGTTCCCGCCATCTCTAAACATGGAAACATGCCAAACTGCCATTTGGAGGATAAGATCACGCTTCCCGCCAGAAATCAGTGGGAAACCCTAACAAGTGGGCTCGGCCGACCCCTTGTTGCCGCCTCTGGCCACCGTCCTTCTCTGTACACTGCCTGGTGCGTCCTGATGTCAGATGGTCGGTTCCGGGGCTTGGTTGGTTGGTTTGGTCTGGTTTGTGGGCCTCCTTTGCTCATGTTACGCAAGACACGATCGTCTGGGATTTCTGTCTGCGTATTCATCGTATTTTCTTCTTATTCCGGACTTGTGCTCCTGAAATCATAAATTCTCGAAAACAACTGTGGAGCTAGGTTAGTGATACAAATATGCGAGTAAGAGGTATAGTTTTCCTTCTTAAATGAGTATAGTTGACGGTCATATTTCGTACTTAACGACCGTCAACAACACCCCCAAGCTAGTCTTTTGCTCGTCCCTGAGCAAAACAAGGCACTCGTTGTTGATTAGGAGTTGCTATAATGTTGAATTTCCAACTCATACTTTGGCACAACCGAATGCTTCTTACCTTGATTTTGAATAAGTTGGCTTTTCTATTCTTACCTCTTACCTTACTCCTGTGGTGCTTATAGCTTCACCTCATATTTGGCGGTTGAGAGTCAGAACGGTATCATAGAGTGCTCATATTTCTTTCTCTTCAGTTCAACCGTCAATCCGGAGGTTTTGTAAAGTTTTTCAGAAGAAATTTATAAAGTTCCTCGGATGATCTCTCGGATCGCTAAATGTGTATGATTCCTTACCAAGGCTTTTTATTGTGACTTTCTTCCTCAACCTATCTCTAATGGCTATTTCTGTGGAGTTGTAGGTATGGAGGATTCGAAGGCATACTTGCTTCTCATATTTTGCTAAGTCAAAGACCGGATCCAAAGGAGAAACAAGTCATAAACCTTGATCAAGATATGCAAGTGTGTGGATATTTTTGGTGGATGATGTATGAACTCCTTTGTATGCACCATCTCTCTCTTTTTCTTTCTTTTTGGATAAGGGGCTATCTTTTCCCTTTTCTTTTTTTTTGACATGCCTAAGCATGTGGCATACCTTCTTTGGGTATGCATCTTTTATTCTCTCTTTTTTTTTGACATGCCTAAGCATGTGGCATACCTTCTTTGGGTATGCATCTTTTATTTTTCTTTTTACATAGCCTGATATCCTTGATATATTTTTGAGAGAGAGTGGTGTCATACATGGACATGGAGTTTTTATTTTATGGATGAATGGATATTTGCTTACTTCCAGTGTAGAAGCATAGTATGTGGTGGAAGCGTGTACGTGATCTTGATCACGGGAGTATGAAGTGAATCTCACTGAGGGTCACAACAATTTGACAAAACTCAATGAGATAGCAAGCTGCATATGTGGAAGATTTTGCAATAAAAACATCATATGGCTTTGGATAGGAATTTCATATCATCGAGGAACTTTAGTATATTTTTTGTGTTTTCAAAATTAAATACTGTGGATGTCAAGTATCACATAAGAGAAGATCATAGCAACTCTACTTAACCATATCATAGCTCACAACAACTTAGATTTGGGTCATGCTTTTTTGCTACCCACAAGTTTCAAGTTTAAGGTATGAACATTTTAAGCCACCAAACCCAAAACTAGGTAGATCATAAAGTTGTAACTAAGCATATGAAGGAAATTAATAGAGCAACTATTCATCATCTCAACAAGGAAAACTTACACCATGTGTCGGATTGTTACTCCGGCCAGTCCACCAGCGGTGTACCCGGTGGTAGAGTTTTAGGATGGGGATCTCAGGACCAAGAGCTCAATGGTAACACGAAGATGCAGGGACTAAGACAGGTTCGGGCTGCGATGAGTGTAATACCCTATGTCCTGTGTTCGGGGTTGTATTAGGGTTTGCAGGATGCTGCGAAAAGTGGAGCGAGTCTATGGGTCGACCTACGTCTCCTTTATATAGACCAGGAGGCGTAGGGGTACAAGGAATGATATGCTTGGGTTGTTTTACAAGGAAGGAGGTCGGTTAAGATCCCGAGATATCTGGGTCTCTAGTTAGAGCCTCTCGTCCTGATCTTCTAAGGTCGGTTAAGATCCCGGGATATCCGGGTCTCTAGTTAGAGCCTCTCGTCCTGATCTTTTGAGGATCCTTTCTGCGCACGGCCGAGTCCCGCACGCCGAGTAGTTGTAGCTGAGTCACCGAGCAGGGCAGTCTCCCAGGTTCGGGGACCCCACTCGGCAGGGAGGTATATAGATCTACCTCCGTCAAGCCCCCGAGCGCCGGAGGATTAAGTCCTTCGGTGCTCATGATGATTAACCACCGTGTTTTGCTGGTACAGAACGGGATGCGCCCCTGGGCGCACCCGTTGGGTGTAGCCCCCGAGCCTCAAAAGGTTTCAGAGAAGCTTTTCGAGGGTCAAAGAAATGATCTTTAACTCATCTACCTAGATACCTGGATATCCAATCAATGTTTTTTTGCCATGCTGTCCCTCTGAGGTTATCCGGCCACCCTGAGGCTGCCGCAATTATCAAACCTGACTTGGTAATCTTGACTCTGAGGCCATAGATTAAGTCTCTGAGACTTCCCAAGTTAGCCAAACATACAGCTCCTGAGGCCTTAGCTGCATCACAGGGATGCACCAAGTCGTTAGCGGCACCCAGCCCCTGAGCAGGGTCGCTGGCGGAGTCACGGAGATGCGTCGAGTTATTAGCGGCACCCAGCCCATGAGCAGGGTCACTAGCGGAGTCACGGAGATGCGTCGAGACACGTCGAGTTGTCACGGCATCCGGGCCCTGAGGCCCTGGCTGGGTCACGGAGACACGCCAGGTCGTTCGCGGCGCCCAACCCCTGAGTAGGGTCACTGGCGAAGTCAAGGAGACGCACCGAGTTGTCACGGCATCCGGGCCCTGAGGCCCTGGCTGGATCACAGAGACACGCCAGGTCGTTGGCGGTGCCTAGCCCCCGAGCAGGGTTGCTGGCGGAGTCATGGAGACGCGCCGAGTTGTCACAGCGTCCGGGCCCTAAGGCCCTGGCTGGGTCACGGAGACACGCTGAGTCGTTTGCGGCGCCCAGCCCCCGAGCAGGGTCACTGGCGGAGTCACGGAGACACGCCGAGTTGTCACGGCGTCCGGGCCTTAAGGCCCTAGCTGGGTCAAGGAGACACGCCGGGTCGTTTGTGGGAATATCCGAAGCATATTCGCGTCGGAGTTAAAATCTAATCGTCATTTACCGCGCGGATCTGTCGCGACTGATAGGGGAGCGGGGTTGTCAGAGGCAATGGTAAAAAGGGGAAGTTACCATTTATCCCGTCTTCTCCGCCGCGAGATCGCCGGCCTGATGAAATCCAGCCATTAATTTCGGATCTACCTGTTGTAAGGCCCTTGGTATTTAAACAGGGGAGGCGGCGCAGAGCAGCCACCCTGTTCTCGAGCACTCCTGAGCTTTAGGCCGCCTTAGCCCACTCGGCGAGTCTCCAGAGCTCTTGGTCTTCTTCCTCCTTGCGATTTCCTCTTCTCGCCTGTGCTCCACCACCATCGCCATGGCCGCCTCGCCTGTTGCATCCGGATCTTCGACTTCGGAGAGCTTCGGAGAGGCCCCACCGCCATCATCATCATGGCAGAAGTGCTCGCTCCAGGAGAGCGACATCCAGGACCTCATCGAGCGCAGCCTCCTCCCGGAGAAGTAGATCTCCGGGTGGTGGTGCTGCTACGGGGAGGAATTCCCGTCGGAGGACACGAACCAGGCGATCATGTTCAAGTCCTTCTACGAGAAGGGCTTCACGCTGCCCGCAGGGGCGTTTTTCCGCGGGCTTCTCTATTTCTACGGGCTCGAGGTAACTCAGCTCAAACCCAATTCGATTGCTCAAATTGCAATCTTCATCCACCTCTGCGAGGGCTACTTGGGGATCGCTCCCCACTTCAATCTGTGGTGGGCTTTGTACCACCTCAAGGGGCACCCGTCCAACGCTCGCTAGAATGTTGTGGGTGGTGCCGCCTTCTCGCTGCGCTAGGGGAGCGTCTACCCCAACTTCGAGCTCCGCGACACCAACAAGGGGTGGGCGCGGGAATGGTTCGTGGTGGCGAACCCGGCGCCGTGCCTCCCGGCGCATTCTGGCCGCGCACCGGAGTACAAGGCGTGCTGGGAGGAGCCGCTGACAACCGAGGAGATGGCGCAAGTGGAATGCCTCCTCAAAGAGATCGCTGACCTGTCGGCACAGGGCCTGACGGGGGCCGCGGTGGCCATCTCCTTCTACAGGCAGCTCACGCAGCTGATCCAGAAGAGGGTCCACCCGGCCTTCGAGTACTGGGGCCATCGGGACCCCACCCGGGGACATGAACGCAAGGTTCCCCGGGATGAGATCGCGAATTGGGTCGCCCGCATCTTGGCGGGGTAGATCCGGGACAAGGGCTGCCCCAAAACCCACTGCCTGAAGCTGCCAACCGACGCCGTAAGTCTTCTTGTACCTTGCCGAGTTGTTTTTATTCGTTCCAAGTTGTTTCCTCTGTTTTTTCTTTGTTTTTCCGAGTGCATCTCAATCAATAGCATCTTTAAATCAAAACCTCCAATCCAACCCCTCGGGAACCCCTCTACTCAGGCCACGCCCTGTCACGACGCTCCCTTTGGACAAAAGCACCCCAAAGCATGCTAGACATGTCGAACCCCCTTGGGTAAATCCGGTATGAACTCCTAGCCACCATAGCTACAAGAACACCCCATGCAATCTATCTCGAGAATAGATCTAGGAATAAGCGCACCCAAGGCAAGAACGAAATAAAAAAGGAGAGACATGATCGCTAATAGATTCGGAAGACATGATTATCATTACTCACATAATAGATTCGTTTGGATCGTCACCACCGAGTACATACCATTGACGACTCCAGCTAGCTCATGAACTCTGCCATGGCACAACCACGTAGAGAGGCCATGGCTGCTAGGGGCAGCCTAAGCCATCTCCTAGACAACTTTGAAGACTTGCGGTGGCCGTCGTCTCCCTCCGGTCTTGGCCCTAGGTTTTGCATCGAGTTCTGGGTGGATGGATGCTGCGAGTTGAATAAGGTGCGAGCTATTTATGAGCCGAGGAAGCCACCGGTCAAAGGGGAGCCCGAACCACCTCGGAAACGGGCTAGGCCAGCCGACCTCATGGGCCTAGGCCGGCCGGCCTACCCTCTTATGGGCTCTCCTCGGTCTCATCTTTCGCGTGTAGACTCCTCGCATCTTCTAGAATTTATATCCTTCGCGATTGCACCCCTTTGGACGTCGTTATCTTGGAGATATCTTCGAGGAAAGGATAGGATAGGGAATCCTTCCTTAAATCTTCATTTGCTTTGCTTAATCCCGAAGTATCTTGATCTCATCTTCGTGGGCTCAGTCCTTTGGGCTCTCTTGGAGGATGGATGTGCATGAATGGGCTTCGAATCAACATGGGCTTTGGTCCTCCTATTTGTCTTTGGTCTTCATCTTTCTTTGTGTTGGCGCTCGATCACGGGCCTCATCATTTCATGCTCCAAAATAGGCCAAAAACCTGCAAAAACGAAGTTCCTCCAAAAAAATATGTGCAAATGTGAAAATGACCAATAATTAGGCCGGGTTTAGTATGATTAGTGATTTTGATATAAAATTCATGCCATTATTAAGGATAAACAAGGGATAAAATGGGTACTTAAGGAGAGCCAAAAGCGGCCTGGCTCCGGGGCCTCTCGGCCCTCCGTTTTGCCGACATTGCGTATCAACGCTCCACATTGCCTCTGGACTTGGTGCCTTCCTCATTTGGCACTCGTGGCACTGACAGGTAGGATTTTGGATGTGGGTCCAAGCCTTCCGGGTCCAAGTTGTGCATTTCTTGACATGTCCTACTGTAATGGCTTGTATTCTCCCTCTTAGTGACTTTGGTAAAGTCTCATGCCAAGGTTCCACCGAAAGTATGCCGGTCGGGCAGATTCGGGCCTTCCGGCCCAAACGGTGTCCGTTTTGGATAAAATTTGGATATGTCATCCCTGAGATCAAATAAACACCAAAACTTGTGGAACTCATTAGTAATAATGCTTATGTCATGGTTATGGCCTACATTTCATGAAATCAGGCGGAGCGTTGGCGGCGGAAACCATCGTTATCGACCGCCAACACACCCCCACAGCGAGACTTTGCTCGCCCCGAGCAATAAGGTCGAGAAAAGAGCGAAACTAGTTTCATGAACTCAAACTATGCATAAGAGTTATTTATTAGCTTTCTTTGCATACCTTGGATTCCAGGTGGCTAACATCTTCACTTCTACCTATTGACTCTCAGAACTCATTACCGGAATCTATGCAAGTTCTCTTTCTTGGAATTTGGAGGGTTTTCAGATTTTCAAAAGAAGGCAAACTCCAATTTCTCAAGGTGTATGATCCTCTCGAAGGTAATTTCCCTCTTTTTTTGTATAAGATATGGGTATATGACAATCTTTTTCCATTTATATTGCAAGTTCAAACAAAGTGTCTCTTAGTAGTCATGCCATCACGCCACTTTGACCATGTGCTAGTGTGAACTTTGGCACTTGTCCGTTATCTATACTTTTGCTCTTGTCATCTTCCCCTTTTCTCTCTCTCCCCCTTTTGTTTGACAAGCATCCATGAGCATGATGACTCATTGCACTTGTTTTTTTCTTTCTATTTCAGGGGAATGATGAGCTTTTTTATGATTGATCATGACGGATAGTGACTGACGCTGTGTACATGTATGTGTAAGGATCGATGGACCAAGAGGGGGGGGGGTGAATTGGGCCTTTTTCAATTTCTAAAACAAAGTAAGGCAACCTTAACCTATGCAATACTAGTAGGGCACCAATTCACCAACCGGATAACTAAGCTACCTACACAAGCTAAGAGAGATAAAAACAAAGTAAAGCCTAGCAAGGTAGAGCTAAGTTATGATCTCTAAGTCAAGCACATGAGTAAATTGCATGAAAGAAAAATGCTTGAATAAAGAGAGTGGACAAGAGACGACCGGATTTTTTCCCGTGGTATCGATGTGTTGGCACACACCCCTAATCCACGTTGTGACACTCACAAAGAGTATTGTCACCTCCCAAGTCACCGAGACGAGGGCGCTCACTAAGAGTCTCCGTTCACCATCCCGGTGTGGTGGAGATCAAGCCACGTACAATCTTCTTCTCCGGGCTCCCACAATCCTTGGCAAGCTCCGCGAGAAACACCTCGATCACCAAGATCGCCTAGGTGATGCCAATCACCAAGAGTAACAAGCTAAGGCCTTCACTTGAGCAAGAGCCGATCACCAAGAACGGATGCACACTAGCTTCTCTCTACTCAAGTCCTTAATCTTGCTTCTTGATTGATTGAATGCACAAGTATGTGAATGATGAAGCTCAAGGTGGCTCTTGACTATAGTATGAGTGTATGGATGTTGCCTGGTGTCAAGAGTGGGCGAAATGACCCATTGGAGGGGTATATATAGGCAGCTCACACAAATAGAGTCGTTGGAGAAAAGCTGCCAGAAAACTGCGTAGCGCCGGTTAATCCGACGTCCCTCCAATAGTCATCGTCGGTTTAACCGGTGAATGTAAACTGCCTCTTCTGAAAACTAGCCGTTACAACTTGGGCAGATTAACCGACGTATCATCGGTTTAACCGGTGAGTGTAGTTGTCCACTGATCAACTGAAAAACCAAGTCTCTGGACAACTGCACCGATGTTAACTCAAACCTATCGTTGGTTTAACCGGTGAGTACAACTTTTGAATTCCTCTGAAAAACCATCTCACTGGTCAATTGCACCGACGTCTTGATTCAAACATCGTCGGTTAATCCGGTGAATAGAACTTGAGTTGCCCTGGAAAAACCAACTCTGGACTAATGCACCGACGTTAAATTCAAACACGTCGGTTTAACCGGTGTATTGAATTTGTCCAGACTCTGCTAACTTCGTTTAACCGACGTATAGAAAATTGAGAGCGTCGGTTAAACCGGTGTATAGATTTTTTCTGATTTTGTCTATTCTGATTTGAGTCTTGAATGAAATCCAAATATTCTTGAGATATAGTTTGAGAACCACTTATTTGAACTTCTAGAAACCTGAGTGACCATAGTGTGCATCCATTTTTAAATGACCATGTCCATGCTCAAGTTACTTAGCCTTAACCCCTCTTAATAGTGCGATCACTACAAAACTATAAAACCTATACTAACCTAAGTGTCCTTCTCAACCTTGTGACACTTAGGACTAGAAAGATCCTTAGCCTTGACATATATAAGTTGAAAACCGAGATCGCCTTTTTGAATAACCGAAATTGAGGGGCCTCTTTTGACATATGACCAAATGAGCGATAATGATCTATTAAGCTGCACAAACTCATTAGTCACAATAATGGTTGTCATTAATCACCGAAACATACCTTGAGGGCCTAGATGCTTACAATCTCCCCCTTTTTGGTGATTGATGACAACACAAACATAAATAGCGAGAGAGCGGGAAAGATAAAACAGGATAAACACAAGCAAAACTCGAAAGCAGGACCAAAGAGCTCAACAGCTCAAACGAAATCCATAGATATGTCTCAAAGAACGGCATACTCAAGCGACAAATGTACATATCCATGAATTAACACCAAATGTGATACAAAGAATCAAAGTCCTGATAACTACGAGCTCTCTCTAGCTCTACCCTCCCCCTAACTCTGAGGCCTCCCCCTAACACCTCTCCCCCTTTGGCATCAAAGCACCAAAAGGCAAGCTACGGGTCGTGCTGTCGTGGTACGGCGAGGAAGCGGTCCGGGTCGTCGTCGTCGTCGTCGTCGGACGGAGAACCCTCACCCTCGGTGACAGACGGAAGCTGCTGGTCTGGGTCTGAGCTCACTGGGGGAGTAACTGTCGTGGAGGCTCTCGTGCTGGCACTGCCTGGTAGAGGATCCGTAGAAGTCGTAACCGGGTCAGCAGAAGAAGTATCAATATCTGAAGAAGTGACCGCTGAGGCTGCCGGCTGCGTCGACTGTGGAAACAGGGACTCCTCTACTGCTCCTCCCCCTGAAGGTGCTGCCTGAAGTGATGTAGGGAGGGCGACCGACTGAACCGCTGAAGGTGTGTCCTGAAAGAGTGTGGTCGCTGGCAGTGGTGAAAAGAGCGGACGACTGGCAGATCCAAAGAGTGCGGACATCGAGAACGTGGTCTCCGGTGTCGCTGTAGTAGCTGGAGCTGCAGTAGTAGCTGGAGGAGGAGGAGCTGGTGTGACTGCAAGCTGAGGTGCTCCACCACCCTGAAGTCCGGGCTGCTGCTGCTGTGGGGCGAGTCCGGTGTGAGAGTAAAGCTGGGAGATCATCCCGAACATCGCCATCATGCCCTGCTGCATCTGCTGGAACTGAGCATCTGTCCTCTGTGAAACTCTGTCAATGAGTCCGACAAAACGCTCCTCTGTCGCTGCACGCTCTCGGGCTGCCTCTCTCTGAATAGCTGCAATCTGGGCCTCATGGGCTCTCCTGGCCTCCTCCTGAGCAAGTCTGTCCTCCCTCTGCTGAGTCACGAGCTGCTGTAGTAGTGCAGTGAGCTCGGACGGCTGAGTCACCTGGGACTCAGAGACTGTAGCAGCTGCTGAAGTCGGAGGAGCTGGCTCTCCGGAACCTCCTGCCTCGTGGTCGTGACTGGCTGGGGCAGCTGAAGGAAAGTACTCTACGTCGTCGGAGGAGTCTGACTCAAGCTCAGACCAGTGAATCTCATCATCTCCCCCGGGAAGCTGTGCCTCTGCTGCCAGGAGTGCCTCATCCTCCTCTGCCACTCGTGCCTGAACCTCCGGTGACAGTCGAGCCATCGCTGCTCTATCTGCGTGTCTGCCCCTCCTCCTGTCCTGTGGAGCTGTGGGTCGGTAGACAGGGAACCTGGGAGCCTCGTCGTGACGGTAAGGGGCACTGATGGGTGACTCTGCTGGCACTATCATAGAGCATATGTAACTGATCCAGTGCGCATAAGGAAACTGTCGCACCACACCCATCCCATCAGTGATCACATCCTCGATCTCAGCCAGAATAAAGTCAACTATATCAAATGGCTCGTGAGTGAGGATGTGTAGGAGCAAGAGCTGCTGCAAGCCTGTGAACCCCTCTGGGTAGCCACTCCTCGGTAACAGAGTCCTCCGGAGTGCCATGTGAACAGCGTAAGCCTCTGGAGTCAGCAAGCTCGGCACTCTGGCGTAAGAGGCTGGGAACGGCTGGCGGAAGCACTGAGTGATCACCTCGTGGGAAGGAGCAATCCCGCCAACCATCGCCCTGCGGGGTGGATCTGAGTCCCCGTAAACCCTCTCGTGCAGCGAGACGTCGACCAGGTCAACTCCAAGTATACCAGCAATGGTCGCCCTCAACAAACCAAAGTCCTGCCCTCCAAACATGAAGTGCACGGCTCTGCGCTCGGGAGCTATCCAAGCTGTGGCGTAGAACACTCTGACCTAGTCCTCGATATAACAGTTCTACTCCATCTCTAGCAGCCTGGGCAGTCCTCTGAAGTGAGCGAAGTGTGCTCTCACATCTGCTCCCCCTGCAGCTATCCTCAGTGAGACCCAGTCAAGAACCCTGTGCTGGAAGATCCGGTGGCCCCTCCGCTGGAAAGTCTCGTAGAAGCTGGCCTGTAGCAGAGTCCAGAACCTCCTGTCGACTCTGCTGTCTCGGGTCACTGGGAACCAGACCTCCTCCTCAACACTCCACCTGAGCCTCTTGACCTTGGCCGCATTGGCTCGGGTCAAGTTCTGGAGCATCACACCTGGCTCCAGACGCACAACAGTGTCCATACGGAACACTGCGCGCTCGGCCTCTAGGGCCTCGGCTCTGCGAGCTGCTGCTGACCTGCGGGGCTCCTGTGGCTGGTGTCCTCCCCGTGTCCTCGGTCCAGTACGACGCTCTGTCGCTGCCGGGGAACCTCCCTCAGACGACTGCTGTGGAGAACTCTGCCCCTCTGACTGTGCTCCCTCTGAGTCAGAACCATCTGAATCTGTCGCTGCTGCTGCTGCTGTCGCGGTTCTGGTGGCCCTGGCACCTCTCACTCTGCCCAAACCCCTGCCTCTGCCTCTGCCTCTGCCTCTGGGGTCCTCCCTGATCTGGAACGGACGAGCACGGCCTGATGCCAGCTCCTCGGCGGCCTTGGCCACCATCTCGGCCCTCTCGGCCTCCTTCTCTGCACGAGTCCGCTTGCGAGCGGGCTTCTCGACCACGACCTCCTTCCCCTTTCTCTTTTCGCGACCCATCTTTTTCAGACAATCTATCGAGCACTTTGCGAGCAGTGATCGGCTGCGGCTGCGGCGTGAATGCTTGGAGGCGTGGAGCACGGCGGCACTTGACGATGGATGCACGTGCGGGCGGCGCAGGAGCACGGAGGCGCGCGCGGGAGGAGCAGGCGCGCACGGGCGGCGCTGGGCGAGCGCGAGGACTCGCGGCGGTGGCGGCTCGGCGTGCAGGCGAGCGGCGACGAGTGATGGCGGCATGGAGGTGGCTGCGGAGCGGCGGCGGCGCGAGATGGATCGAGTCGGGCGGCGGCGGCGTGAAAGGAGAAAGGAAGCAGAGACCGGCAGCGCGGGCAAGAGACATATATGACAGGTGGGACCTGCGATTTTCTTTGACACCGGTTGATCCGACGCGTAGGGTTTGAACGCCGGTTGATTGCGTCGGTGTAGTTCACCCGAGACTCTTGCAGATCTGAAACTGAACGCCGGTTGAACCGATGATACCACAAGTGAACTCGTCGGTTGATTGATCAAAACACCGGTTGATTGCTAGGTCTGATCTGCATTTATGATCACTGGTTGATCCGATGCTCTGACTTTTGTATACACCGGTTGAACGCCTGAAACTTGACTGAGCTGAGCCACAACTTAGTAACGCCGGTTAAACCGATGGGCATAGATCCTTTGAACGTCGGTTTAACCGGTGAAGCCAAAAACCCCACACTCAGCTCACTCTTCTATGCTAAGTCCAATAAACTTATAAAACTCAAATAAACTCAAGCTAATGGACTTGCATAGGCGACTTTACCCCTCAAAGTAAATAGGATAGCACACTTGCTTAAATAAATTTCTTTTTAAACACAAGGGAAAGCCGGAAGAGAGACAAAGCGCCAAATAAAATGTATGAGCCTTGTCATAGGAATATTGAAGATAGAGAGCTTCAAACTCATTATGACATGACTCACTAGGCAAAAACATACCTAACACTTTGCTCTTTTCACTTTTCATGAATTAAGATCTTGTATATGAAACAAGTCTCATTTTCATCAAGTGATCTCCTTTGTGACCCTTACGCATGCAATGATAATGCAAGCTACAACCACATGCGAAAGTAAAGTAAACATGAAGTGCACATCTATATGACAAGAAATGCATAACAAGAAATTAAGATCTACTTGTCAAGTTTGAACCCACGGGAAGCTTCTTCATGATGAGCCTTTCTACAAGCCTAGAGGAAAACAAGTGGACCACCACCTCTAGCTAAACCCTTGCTCATCACTATCTTACCATGGTTAGACAAGTGTCCTATATGTATGCATTTTTCTATATGACATGGCAACTTACATGATGTTTGCCACATCTAACACATTAAGCTCATTCCTTAGCCTAACAAAGGTACTCTCGTCTAATGGTTTTGTGAAGATATCCGCCAATTGCTCCTCGGATCTCACACCTTGAAGAGTTATGTCTCCTTTGGCTTCGTGATCACGCAAGAAGTGATGGTGAATATCAATGTGCTTTGTGCGAGAGTGTTGAACCGGATTCTTGGCAATTTTTACGGCACTTTCATTGTCACAAAGGAGTGGGATCCTATCTAGTTTCACACCAAAGTCCAAAAGGGTTTGCTTCATATATAGGATTTGGGCACAACATGCACCGGCCGCTATATATTCCGCTTCCGCGGTGGACAAAGCCACGGAATTTTGCTTCTTACTCGACCAAGAAACTAGAGAACGCCCAAGCAAGTGGCAACCCCCGGAGGTACTCTTGCGATCCACACGGCTTCCGGCAAAATCCGAATCCGAGTATCCCAAGAGATCTAAACTAGCGCCTTTGGGGTACCACAAGCCTATGCTAGGGGTGTGCTTGAGATACCGAAGGATCCTATTCACAGCCGAAAGGTGTGACTCCTTTGGGTTAGCTTGAAAGCGGGCACACAAGCACACACTAAACATTATATCGGGCCTAGATGCGGTAAGGTAAAGCAAAGACCCTATCATAGAACGATAGAGGGATTGATCAACCGGTTTACCGTCCACATCCAAGTCGAGATGCCCATTAGTTGCCATGGGTGTCTTGATTGGCTTGCACTCATCCATCTTGAACTTCTTCAAGATATCTTTAGTATACTTTTCTTGATGGATGAATGTCCCTTCCTTCATTTGTTTGACTTGAAAACCAAGGAAGAAGGTCAATTCGCCAATCATGGACATCTCGAATTCCCTAGACATCATGGTAGCAAACTCATGGCTTAGTAAGTCATTAGTTGAGCCAAAGATAATATCGTCAACATAAATTTGACAAATGAAAAGATCCCCGTTGACGTCTTTTGTGAACAACGTGGTGTCCACCCTCCCGATCTTGAAGCCTTGCATGATTAGGAAGTCACGAAGCCTCTCATACCAAGCCCTTGGAGCTTGTTTGAGCCCATAGAGTGCCTTGTGCAACCTATAAACATGGTTAGGATTCCTCGGATCTTCAAACCCGGGAGGTTGCTCAACATAAACAAGTTCGTTAATAATGCAATTTAAGAATGCACTTTTCACATCCATTTGATACAACTTAATGTTATGATGTGAAGAGTAAGCAAGAAGGATACGGATAGCTTCAAGTCTTGCGACCGGAGCAAAAGTTTCACCAAAATCCAAACCTTCGACTTGAGAGAACCCTTTTGCCACAAGTCTTGCTTTGTTGCGTATCACCACCCCATGTTCATCTTGCTTGTTTCGAAAGACCCACTTGGTGCCGATGATGTTCTTGTCTTTCGGAGGAGCTTCGAGGACCCAAACTTCATTGCGGGTGAAGTTGTTCAACTCATCTTGCATGGCCATCACCCAATCCGAGTCCTCAAGCGCTTCCTCTATGCTAGTGGGTTCAATACAAGAAACAAACGAGTGATATTCGCAAAATGAAGCATGTTTAGAGCGAGTTCTTACTCCCTTTGATGGACTACCAATGATTTGACCAATTGGATGATCCTTGGAGATGCGACCATGCTTCACTAGCGGTACTTGCATGGATGCTTGTTGGGGTGGATCATGGGTGACTTGTGCTTGTGGTGGAACACTTTGCTCTTCTTGTTCTTGGACTTGGGGTGTTGGTGTTGGCACATCTTCTTGAGGTAGTGGATCATCTTTTTCTTGATCTTCATCCACTTGGGGCGCCGTGGAGGTGCTTGGTGTAGATGAGGAAGGTCCTCCCCCTTGATCATTGCCTTCATGCACCTCTTCTGGCTTGATACCCCCAATGGACATATTCTTCAAAGCTTCATCAATCTCCTCATCACCTACATTTTCATAGCCAACAACCTCCTCTTGGGAGCCATTAGATTCATCAAACTCCACATCACATGTTTCTTCAACTAACCCGGAGGTTTGATTGAATACTCTATATGCTTTGGAGTTTGATGCATAACCAAGAAAGAAACCTTCATCACATCTACTTTCAAACTTACCGAGCCTTTTCTTCTTGTAGATGAAGCATTTGCAACCAAAGACTCGAAAGTATGATATATTTGGTTTCTTCCCGGT
This sequence comes from Panicum virgatum, assembly GCF_016808335.1. Taxonomy (NCBI): domain Eukaryota; kingdom Viridiplantae; phylum Streptophyta; class Magnoliopsida; order Poales; family Poaceae; genus Panicum; species Panicum virgatum. The sequence continues at coordinate 8,313,068 of NC_053151.1, read as the reverse complement.
GATGAGCTCATATGGAGTTTTCTTGAGGAGTCGGTGAGGATATACTCGGTTGGATGCATGACACACCGTGTTGATTGCTTCCGCCCAAAACTTCTCGGACGTGCCATAATCATCCAACATTGCTCTAGCTAGGGTGATGAGTGTCTTGTTCTTTCTTTCCACCACTCCATTTTGTTGAGGCGTGTAGGTGGCGGAAAACTCATGCTTGATGCCCTCTTCATCGCACCATTCTTCAATCTTCATGTTCTTGAACTCGGTGCCGTTGTCACTCCGGATCTTCACAATTGGGGAGTTATACTCCCTTTGAGCTCTTCTTGCAAATGTCTTGAAGAGTTCCGGAGTTTCACCCTTATCGCCTAGAAACATAACCCAAGTGTAACGTGAAAAATCATCAACAATTACTAGGCAATAGAGGTTACCACCAATGCTCTTGTATGTAGTTGGACCAAAGAGATCCATGTGAAGTAGCTCGAGCGGCTTGGAGGTAGACAACATCGTCTTGATGGGATGATGTGTTGCAACTTGCTTCCTGGCTTGACATGCTTTACATAGCTTGTTCTTGTCAAACGTGACATCCTTCAAGCCGGTGATCATCCCTCTCTTGTGGGCTTTCTTGAGGTTGCTCATGCCAATATGAGCAATTCTTCTATGCCAAAGCCACCCAAGAGAAGACTTGGTGAAGAGGCATGTCATGGTACTTGTTTGCTTTGAAGAGAAGTCCACTAAATAGATGTTGCCATGCCTAAACCCCGTGAATACCATTGACTTGTCTTCTTCAAGAGTTACTACAACACCATTCTTGTCAAAGGTACACGTTAGTCCAAGATCACACAATTGAGCAATAGAAATAAGATTAAAACTAAGTGCTTCTACAAACAAGACATTAGAGATAGATAAATCTTTAGAGATGGCTATTCTACCCAAACCTAAAACTTTTCCCCTTGAGTTATCACCATAGGTGACATGTTCATGATCGCCGGGGTCTTCAAGAGAGGTGAACATGCTATCATTGCCAGTCATGTGTTGAGAGCAACCGCTATCAAGTACCCAATGTTTTCCACCGGCTTTGTAGTTCACCTACACACATGAGAATTCACTTTTGAGTTTTAGGAACCCAAACAAGCTTTGGGCCTTGCACATGTGTGACAAGAGCTTTTGGGACCCAAAGTTGCTTGGGGAGCTTTTCCCTCTTGATAACGGATGTATACTCATTAATGAGGTTAGCAAACTCATTAGGGTCAAGCTCATCATCACTATCATCTTCACTCTCACATACCTTAGAGTTACCTTTGGCCATGAGGCACATTGGAGGTGGAGGTAGTGATGGTTCTTCATTTGTGAGGGCGATGGTGACTATGTCTTCTTCATCACTTGACTCTTCGCTTGATGAGACATCGGTCACCCACTCTTGTTTTTCCACCAAGAAGCTTCTCTTGGTGTGCCCTCTTGGTGTGCCCTTTCTTCTTTGGGAAGAGCTTGGTCTTCTTGTCATGGCTCTTTTTCTTCCCAAGTCTCTTGTTTTTGTTTTTCCTTTCTTCTTCTTCATCATCGCTTGAATCATGGCGATGCTTGCTCTTGTTGTCCTTGTTTCTTTTGTCCGGCTTGGGGCAATTTGGACGGATGTGACCTTTTTCTCCACACTTGTAGCAAATTTTGTTCTTGACATCCATTGGCCGGAACATTCCCCTTTTTGAGTCAAAGTTGAAACCCTTCTTGTTGATCTTGTCATTCAAGCGGGTGAACTTTCTCATCATGAGAGCAAGCTCTCCATCATCTTCAACATCGGATGAGCTTTCATGATGATCATCTTCTTCATTGCTTGAGCTTGAATCTTGCTTGATCATCTTGAGCTTGTGGGCTTTGTTTGCCTTGGTCTTTAGAGCAATTGATTTGCTTGAAGTTGGCTCTTCGGACATACCAAGGATACTCATCTCATGAGCGCGAATTTCGCCCACAAGTTCTCCTACTTCCATTGTGTCAAGATTCTCCTTTTGAAGCATAGCATTGATGATGTTATACTTGGGCTTCGGGAGGAGCATGAGAATCTTGCGATTGATGGAGGCACTGTCAATTTTGGATATTTCAAGTGCATTAATGTCCTTGACAATGACATTCAAGCGAGAGTACATATGATTGCAATTTTCATGAGCTAGCATTTTAAAAGAATCATACTTAGCTCTAAACAAGTGATATTTTTGCTCACGAACTTTAGTGGAACCTTCATGAATTTCAATGAGCTCCTTCCAAATATCACTTGCTAAGTCCATGCCATTAACTCTAGCAAAGACTTCCTCACTAATGGCTTCGAAAATTGCATTTCTAGCCTTGGCATTCCATTTTAATTGTTCGGTGGTGGGAGTTCCGGTGAACCCGGTCTTAGTGGCCAACCACACTTCGGGGGCAATCGCATCAAGGTATGCGGCCATGCGAACTTTCCAATAAGCAAAGTTCTTGCCCTCGAAGTGAGGCGGCGAACTACCCATCTTGGCCATAGCTCTAGGTGGTGAAGCCTAATGATCCAAATGAGCAACGAGGCTCTGATACCAATTGTAAGGATCGATGGACCAAGAGGGGGGGTGAATTGGGCCTTTTTCAATTTCTAAAACAAAGTAAGGCAACCTTAACCTATGCAATACTAGTAGGGCACCAATTCACCAACCGGATAACTAAGCTACCTACACAAACTAAGAGAGATAAAAACAAAGTAAAGCCTAGCAAGGTAGAGCTAAGTTATGATCTCTAAGTCAAGCACATGAGTAAATTGCATGAAAGAAAAATGCTTGAATAAAGAGAGTGGACAAGAGACGACCGGATTTTTTCCCGTGGTATCGATGTGTTGGCACACACCCCTAATCCACGTTGTGACACTCAGAAAGAGTATTGTCACCTCCCAAGTCACCGAGACGAGGGCGCTCACTAAGAGTCTCCGTTCACCATCCCGGTGTGGTGGAGATCAAGCCACGTACAATCTTCTTCTCCAGGCTCCCACAATCCTTGGCAAGCTCCACGAGAAACACCTCGATCACCAAGATCGCCTAGGTGATGCCAATCACCAAGAGTAACAAGCTAAGGCCTTCACTTGAGCAAGAGCCGATAACCAAGAACGGATGCACACTAGCTTCTCTCTACTCACAAGTATGTGAATGATGAAGCTCAAGGTGGCTCTTGACTATAGTATGAGTGTATGGATGTTGCCTGGTGTCAAGAGTGGGCGAAATGACCCATTGGAGGGGTATATATAGGCAGCTCACACAAATAGAGTCGTTGGAGAAAAGCTGCCAGAAAACTGCGTAGCGCCGGTTAATCCGACGTCCCTCCAATAGTCATCGTCGGTTTAACCGGTGAATGTAAACTGCCTCTTCTGAAAACTAGCCGTTACAACTTGGGCAGATTAACCGACGTATCATCGGTTTAACCGGTGAGTGTAGTTATCCACTGATCAACTGAAAAACCAAGTCTCTGGACAACTGCACCGACGTTAACTCAAACCTATCGTCGGTTTAACCGGTGAGTACAACTTTTGAATTCCTCTGAAAAACCATCTCACTGGTCAATTGCACCGACGTCTTGATTCAAACATCGTCGGTTAATCCGGTGAATAGAACTTGAGTTGCCTTGGAAAAACCAACTCTGGACTAATGCACCGACGTTAAATTCAAACACGTCGGTTTAACCGGTGTATTGAATTTGTCCAGACTCTGCTAACTTCGTTTAACCGACGTATAGAAAATTGAGAGCGTCGGTTAAACCGGTGTATAGACTTTTTCTGATTTTGTCTATTCTGATTTGAGTCTTGAATGAAATCCAAATATTCTTGAGATATAGTTTGAGAACCACTTATTTGAACTTCTAGAAACCTGAGTGACCATAGTGTGCATCCATTTTTAAATGACCATGTCCATGCTCAAGTTACTTAGCCTTAACCCCTTTTAATAGTGTGATCACTACAAAACTATAAAACCTATACTAACCTAAGTGTCCTTCTCAACCTTGTGACACTTAGGACTAGAAAGATCCTTAGCCTTGACATATATAAGTTGAAAACCGAGATCGCCTTTTTGAATAACCGAAATTGAGGGGCCTCTTTTGACATATGACCAAATGAGCGATAATGATCTATTAAGCTGCACAAACTCATTAGTCACAATAATGGTTGTCATTAATCACCGAAACATACCTTGAGGGCCTAGATGCTTACAGTATGGTCAAAGTATGGAATGTTCATAACATACTCATGAGGCAGTAGGCTTGAACGAGCTCAAAATGTACAAGATAGCTATGTGGAATCATTAGACTACTCTCACATATGTGTGTGGTGTTGGTGGTTTGAGCAAAAGAGGTTTGCCACGGTTTTTTTAAAATAAATTCTCCAAATCCTTGAATTAGGACAAGCATGATCTCAGTTCAAAGTATCATGAGAGGCAATAAGCAGAAGATCCGATGATCCTAACTTAGTTAAGTTCCAAAGGTATGTAAATACTTGCATTAGAAATAAACCTTAGGCATGTGTTGATTGTCATGAAATGATTTCATCTTTCTCTAAGTTCTTGTTCAAATTTTAGTTTACATTAAACCAGGCACAATTTGAACTGATCTTTTAGAGAAGTGAGCTATAGGAGTTGCAAACCTGCAGCACGAAAAAGATCTCGATGTTTCGCTGACGGTGGGGCCGGGCGGCCTAAACTTCCTTCGTTTTGCAAACAACCCGTTGCAATGTGTCTGTTGTGCTGCGTGTGTCACAATTCCGTTGGGTGTTTCTGTAGATTGCAGAATTGATATGCCGGTCGGCACAATTTAGGCCACCCGGTCATTCCTGAAGCGAATTGCTCCCAACTTTTTCTGGTGCTCTCCATTTGTTGTGTGTGCTGCAAATTCATGGGTACTTTGCATAATGTGAGAACAGGGGTGTGGTTGGCACACAAGTGTGTCCCAACCACAAACATGACATGGGGGCAAACTTTTTATTTTATTCAATTTAAAGTTTTCTAAACAAAGCAAACTAAGGTGCTGGAGAAGGGAAACAAATTTTAAAGGAAATAAAACAGCACCTACACCTAATCTACTTATTCTAATCCTCCCTATCTAGATCTAGTCCCTCGGGTCGGAAGCTCGGTAAAGCTCCTCGTTCCCAATAGCCTTGGCAAGGCGTTTGATCTTCAAACAAACGTCCTTGCACAGCGTGTCCACCTTGTCATCTAGATCCATCCGATTGATCTCGGACTCCGCCACCCGCTCATCCATATTGTTGAGCCGGAGTTTAAGAGCAGCGAGCTGCTCACGGAGTGCGGCGATGTCGTTTCTCTCCTCCTCATCATCAATGTCCGTGTAGGCATAGACCTCCGGAGGGCCCCCGATCGGTGGTGGCGATATGAAACGTCGCACCGATCCCGGGTTGGAGTCAATTGAATCCCTCTCCTCTCGATCCAACGGCGGGCGCAGCTCTTTCCCACGGCCGACCTTCCATCCAACCACACGAATGTGTGGCGGACTTGGGCTGGCCGGAGAATACTCCGGGAACTTGGGCATCACCACCTGAAGTGTGGCGACTTGCATCACATGGCCGTTGGAAGACGACGGCACGAGACCTTCCCGATGGCCTTCCGTGGGGAGAGAACCCCCATGTTTGGCCGTCCAGGAGTGCGCGCACCAAGCCTCCCTTTGCCCCTTGATGCATGGCTCCTGGAGGGTGATGCCGCGCGAGCTGGAGACGAATGGCGCGAGGGGGAGGCCGGGCGGCCTCCCCTAGTCCGGCCGGCCCTAGAGGCTGCCTGTTGGCCAGGCGGCGAAGCGAGGGTGTCGGCCATGGGAATTGGCTCGATGATCCGGAGGCTATAATCTGAACTCAGGCTCTGGATCGATTTGGATGGAGCAGAAGGTGTGGAGCTGTCCGTGGCTACAGATTGTGGAGTTCTGGGCGCGGATTGTGATGCCATGGACGTGATCTAGGCTCAAGATTTGGTGGCCGAATTCTGGGATTGCAGGATGAGAGTGGAATGGCAAGGAGGAAGAGGCCTCCCGATTTAAATCGACTCTGAACAGTGCGACTCCTCTAGAATCGGAACGTTCACATGTTGGGGAGCGTTACCATTCAATGGCTCTCCGAGAAGCGGCCAGGGGAGGCCGGGCAGCCTGCCTAGGGTCGGGTGGCCCAAGCATGGCCATCCTGCCTCACACTTTCACGTGTGAACCCCGGTCTTCTGGCATAGGCTCCCTTGTGAAGCATAGGACTCAAATCTTGGGATGTCTTTCCCAGAGAAGAAAAGAATAGAATAGAGAAGGGTTCTATCCTATGATAAGGCCGGTTTCGGGTCTGACGAGGACCATAGACAAGAATTGTCATATCTCGGAAAGCTCGAAGATGTCTACTTCTTCGAGTTCCTGCATTTCTTGTTTTAGGAACACTTTTAATCTTTGACCATTCACTTTGAAAGTGTTCCCGTCATCATCTTGGAGGGTCACCGCGCTGTGATCGGCGGCGTCAAGCACTAAGTAAGGGCCTTCCCACTTAATTCTAAGCTTACCATGACCAAACAGTTGTATGCGGGAGTTAAAGAGGAGTACTTTATCCCCTGCCTTAAACTGCTTGATCTTGATCCGCTTATCATGCCAACATTTCGTACGCTCCTTGTATAACTTGGAGCTATGGTACGCTTTTTCTCTCCACTCATCCAATTCAGCTAATTGAATTTGTTGCTTTATTCCAGCTGATTGGAGGTCCATGCTCCACCTCTTGATTGCCCAGTGGGATTTGAATTCAAGCTCAATTGGGAGATGGCAGGTCTTGCCGTACACCAGTTGGTAAGGAGTCATCCCTATCGGGGTCTTAAACGCTGTCTGATATGCCCAAAGTGCCTCGGGTAATTTGCTCTTCCATCCCTTCCCCATGGCATTCACGATTTTTTGCAGAATATTCTTGATTTGCTTGTTAGACGTTTCTGCCTGACCACTTGTTTGGGGATGGTATGGAGTAGCAACCCGGTGGTCTACTCCAAGTTCGCTGAGACACTTCTAGAAGGTTTTATCGATGAAGTGTGAGCCTCCATCGCTAATCATGACTCATGGAACTCCAAAGCGCAGGAACATTGTTTCCTGGAACATTCTTTTGGAGCTCCTTGAGTCGGCCGCAACACAAGGAAGTGCTTCTACCCATTTGGACACATAGTCCACAGCCACCAAGATGTACTCGCACTGCTCTGACATAGGGAAGGGACCCATGAAGTCTACTCCCCATACATCGAAAATTTCCACTTGAAGATTACTCTTCAAGGGCATAGCATCCCGGGAATTGATATTCCCGTGCTTCTGACATGGTGGGCAACGCCAGACGAATTCTTTGGCATCTCCATACATGTTTGGCCAGAAGAAACCACTCTGCCAAACTTTTGCATGGGTACGGAATGCTCCATAATGTCCTCCATAAGGCGAGGAGTGACAACGCTCAAGAATCTTCCGGGTCTCACAAAGTGGGACACAGCGACGAAGCAGACCATCGGCACAGACCTTGAATAGATAGGGGTCATCCCAAAGGTGGAATCTGCTGAGGTGAATCAGCCTCTTCTTGTCTTCTCCTGGATGTATGTATCCGGTCACTATGAAGTTCACTAAGTTAGCGTACCATGGACTGGATGTGGTGACCTTTAGGAGAGTATCATCTCTTAGATAATCATTGATCGGAAGATCTGATCCTTGGATTTGCATCCGGGATAGATGATCAGCCACACAATTGTCTGCTCCTTTCTTGTCCCTTATTTCAAGATCGAACTCTTGAAGGAGTAGAATCCAACGGATGAGTCATGGCTTAGCGTCTTTCTTGGTAAGTAGGTACTTAAGTGCAGCGTGATCCGTGTATACTATCACCTTAGCACCAACCAAGTAGGACCTGAACTTGTCCATGGCAAAGACCACGGCCAAAAGTTCCATCTCCGTTGTGGTGTAGTTGAACTGGGGGCCAGTCAGTGTCTTACTAGCATAAGATATGGCATAATGTTGCTTATCCTTGCACTGACTGAGCACTGCTCCGACAGCAAAGTCACTGGCCTCGCACATAATCTCGAAAGGAAGACTCCAATCGGGGGGTTGTATGATGCGTGCGGTAACGAGTGCCTTCTTGAGGGTATAGAAGGCTAGGAGGCAATCATCATCGAAGTTGAAAGGGGCATCCTTGGCAAGGAGATTTGTCAAGGGTCGGGCTATACGGGAGAAGTCCTTGATGAACCTCCGGTAAAAGCCAGCGTGGCCCAGAAAGCTTCTCACCCATTGACGTTTGTCGGGGGTGGCAATTGCTCGATCACCTCTATCTTTGCCTGATCCACTTCTATCCCTCTTTCGGACACTCTATGTCCGAGGACAATCCCTTCTCTAACCATGAAATGGCACTTTTCCCAATTAAAGACCAAGTGCGTGTCTTGACATCTCTTGAGAACTTTATCCAACTTCTCAAGGCATTCGTCAAAACTCTTTCCATAGACTGAGAAATCATCCATGAAAACTTCCATGATGTTCTCAATCAAGTCAGAGAAGATCGCCATCATACACCGCTGAAAAGAAGCGGGTGCGTTGCAGAGACCAAAGGACATTCGCCGATAGGCGAACATGCCGTATGGGCAGGTGAAGGTAGTCTTATTCTTGTCATCCGGATGAATAGGGATTTGATGATAGCCAAAATAGCCATCGAGGTAGCAGAAATAGGAATGCTTGGCTAGTCGTTCAAGCATTTCGTCAATGAAGGGCAGTGGGAAGTGATCTTTACGGGTAGCTTTGTTAAGCATCCGGTAATCGATACACATTCGCCAACCAGTAACGGTCCTCTGAGGTATGAGCTCATTTCTCTCGTTCTAGACCACTGTCATGCCTCCCTTCTTTGGGACTACCTGAACTAGACTAACCCATTCACTATCTTGCACGGGGTATATGATACCTGTGTGCAGAAACTTCAGAACCTCCTTCTTAACTACCTCCCTCATCGCATCATTAAGCCAACGCTGGTGCTCTCTCGATGGCTTATGGTCTAGTTCCATAGGGATGCGATGGGTGCACAGATTGGGGCTAATCCCCTTCAAGTCCTGCAGAGAGTACCCGATGACGGATCGGTACTTCTCTAGAACTGCAACGAGCCGCCGAGTCTCACTCTCTGTCAGCTTATCACCAATGATGACTGGCGTGGCTCTGTTGTTGTGAAGAAAGGCATACTTCAATCTAGGAGGTAGCGGCTTCAGCTCTGGAAGAGAAGGTTGTGGTGGCTTCTCTCCATCCAGCTTACTCTGGCCGTCCGGTTCTAGCTCCTGGGTGAAATGAGTGGCGTCGTCATCGAGGGAGGGTTGAGTTTGCCCTTCCTGGATGGTGCACACAGCCTCTTCAAGTGGGTCTTGCTCTGGTCTAGCTTCTGTAATGGTGTTGCAGGAACGCACTAAGCTGACCGGGATGATATCTCTGCCAACCTTAACCTCGAGTGTAGCTCGGTCTCTGTTGGGGTTGACGAGAGCCTCTATTGGCCTTCCGACCTGGAGGAAATCTACACCTTCAGAGATATCGAAGATGTGGAAGTCTAGGTAGACCTTGTGGGATTCCATCATGAATGGAACACTCAGAGGATACCTCGACTCTCCACGATCTGGCCGTCGATCCACTTCAGGTGCTTACGAGATAGGGTTAGGGGCTGCTCGGGCGAAATGTGGTCCGCCAGAGTTCTGGATATGATGTTCACCCCGACCCTGGGGTCGTAAAAGGCATCCTGTGGCCGGTAGGCATCCCCAATAGCGCAGAAGAGAAGTCTAGGATTACGGTAGATCTGGACGATACTACCGTAAGATTCCGCTTCTTCTATCCATTCCCGGCTCATAATCGCAGAAAGACCCTCGATCTGCGAGGTGGCTATGGGAATGAACGCCTCTGATCGTGAGCAATTGCACATATGTTCCTTCGGCATGTTTGAAACATGATCGAGTTCAATGTACTCTTCCTCTGAAAAGAGGTTAGCTATGAACATAGGCAATTCTTCAAGGAGTGGCTCATGATCTGAGGACTTGGGTGGTTCGGTGATTTCCTCTATATGTGGTGGAGGTCGAGAGGAAACAACGAAAAGGATATGGAGTGGCTGCCTTTTGGTGGGTGGAACTTCTGGCTCAGGAGGGTCGTCAAAGATATCGGTGTAAGCAGTAGAGTTAAGGACCTTCTCTAGGATGGTCCTAACTTCAGCCGCTGTCTTATAGTAGACTGACCCCTCGGAGGCAAGGTTCAAGAAACGCTTGCTCTCTGAGTTAAGGCCATAGATGAAGTGTTGCATCAACATCTCTGTAAGCATCAAGCCCCTCAAGGTATGTTTCGGTGATTAATGACAACCATTATTGTGACTAATGAGTTTGTGCAGCTTAATAGATCATTATCGCTCATTTGGTCATATGTCAAAAGAGGCCCCTCAATTTCGTTATCCAAAAAGGCGATATCGGTATTCAACTCAAATATATGTCAAGACTAAGGACCTTTCTAGTCCTAAGTGTCGTAAGGTTGAGAAGGACACTTAGGTTAGTATAGGTTTTATAGTTTTGTAGTGATCGCACTATTAAGAGGGGTTAAGGTCAAGTAACTGGAGCATGGACATGGTCATTTGAAAATGGATGCACACTATGGTCACTCAGGTTCCTAGAAGTTCAAATAAGTGGTTTTCAACTTATATCTCAAGAATATTTGGATTTCACTCAAGACTCAAATCAGAAAAGGCAAAATCAGAAAAAGTCTATACACCGGTTTAACCGATGCTTCCACTTTTCTATACGTCGGTTAAACGCAGTCAGCAGAGTCTGGACAGGTTCTATACACCGGTTAAACCGATGTTGTTTGAATTAACGTCGGTGCATTAGTCTAGAGTTGGTTTTTCCAGGGCATTTCAAGTTCAATACACCGGTTAAACCGACGCTGTTTGAAATGAGACATCGGTGCAAAAGACCAGTGAGATGGTTTTTTCCAGGGATTTCAGAAGTTGTACTCACCGGTTAAACCGACGATGGTTTTGAGTTAACGTCGGTGCAGTTGTCCAGAGAATTGGTTTTTCAGTTGATCAGTGGACAACTACTCTCACCGGTTAAACCGATGATACGTCAGTTAATCTGCCCAAGTTGTAATGGCTAGTTTTCAGAATGGGCAGTTTACATTCATCGGTTAAACCGACGCTAACTATTGGAGGTACGTCGGATTAACCGGCGCTACGCAGTTTTCTGGCAGCTTTTATCCAACGGATCTATTCGTGTGAGCTGCCTATATATACCCCTCCAATGGGTCATTTTGCACTCTCTTAACACCAGGCAACATTCATACACTCATATATTGTTGAGAGCCATCTTGAGCTTCATCTTCCACATATTTGTTCATTCAATCAATCAATAAGCAAGACTAAGGACTTGAGTAGAGTGAAGCTTGTGTGCATCCGTTCTTGGTGATCGGTTCTTGCTCAAGTGAAGGCCCTAGCTTGTTACTCTTGGTGATTGGAAGCACCTAGGCGATCTTGGTGATTGAAGGTGTTTCTTCCGGATCTTGCCAACGATTGTGGGAGCCCGAAGAAGTTTGTACGTGGCTTGAGCTCCACCACGCCGGGATGGTGAACGGAGACTCTTAGTGAGCGCCCTCGTCTCGGTGACTTAGGAGGTGACAAGACTCTTAGTGAGTGTCACAACGTGGATTAGGGGTGTGTGTGCCAACACATCGACACCACGGGAAAAAATCCGGTTGTCTCTTGCCCACTCTTTACTTTCAAGCACTTACTTTCATACAATTAATCATGTGCTTGACCTTAGAGATCATAGCTTAGCTCTACCTTGCTTAGTTTCTTATCTAGTTGTATCTTTATAAGCTTGTGTAGTTTGCTTAGCTAGCCGGTTGGTGAATTGAGCCTTACTAGTATTGCATAGGTTAAGGTTGCTTTACCTTATTTTAGAAATTTAAAAAAGGCCCAATTCACCCCCCTCTTGGTCCATCGATCCTTACAATTGGTATCAGAGCCTCGTTGCTCATTTGGATCATTAGGCTTCACCGCCTAGAGCTATGGCCAAGATGGGAGGTTCGCCGCCTCACTTCGAGGGCAAGAACTTTGCCTATTGGAAAGTTCGTATGGCCACATACCTTGATGCGATTGCCCCCGAAGTGTGGTTGGCAACAAAGACCGGGTTCACTGGAACTCCCACCTCGGAGCAATTAAAATGGAATGCTAAGGCTAGAAATGCAATTTTCGAAGCCATTAGTGAGGAAGTCTTCGCTAGAGTAAATGGCATGGACTTAGCAAGTGATATATGGAAAGAGCTAATTGAAATTCATGAAGGCTCTACAAAAGTTCGTGAACAAAAATATCACTTGTTTAGAGCTAAGTATGATTCATTTAAGATGCTAGCTCATGAAAATTGCAATGATATGTATTCTCGCTTGAATGTCATTGTCAAGGACATTAATGCTCTTGAAGTTTCTAAAATTGACAGTGGCTCCATCAACCGCAAGATTCTCATGCTCCTTCCAAAGCCCAAGTATAACATCATCAATGCTATGCTTCAAAAGGAGAATCTTGATACAATGGAAGTGGGAGAGCTTGTGGGCGAAATTCGCTCTCATGAAATGGGTATCCTTGGTATGTCCGAAGAGCCAACTACAAGCAAGTCAATTGCTCTCAAAACCAAGGCCAACAAGCACCGCAAGCTCAAGATGGTCAAGCAAGAATCAAGCTCAAGCAATGAAGAAGAAGATCATCATGAGAGCTCATCCGATGAAGAAGATGATGGAGAACTTGCTCTCATGATGAGAAAGTTCACAAGCTTGAATGACAAGATCCACAAGAAGGGTTTCAACTTTGACCCTAAAAGAAGAATGTTCCGGCCATGGGGAGATGTCAAGAACAAAAATTGCTACAATTGTGGAGAAAAAGGTCACATTGCTCCAAATTGCCCCAAGCCGGACAAAAGAAAGAAGGACAACAAGAGCAAGCATCGCCATGATTCAAGCGATGATGATGAAGATGAGAAGAAGAACAAAAACAAGAAATTTGGGAAGAAGAAGAGCCATGACAAGAAGACCAAGCTCTTCCTGAAGAAAAAGGGCAACACCAAGAGAAGCTTCTTGGTGGAAAAACAAGAGTGGGTGACCGATGTCTCATCAAGCGAAGAGTCAAGTGATGAGGAAGAAGATATCGTCACCATCGCCCTCACCAATGAAGAATCATCGCTACCTCCACCTCCCATGTGCCTCATGGAAAAAGGTAAAACAAAGGTATGTGAGGTGGATAGTGACAATGATAGTGATGAAGAGCTTGACCGTTATGAGTTCACTAACCTCATTAATGAGTATACATCCGTTATCAAGAGGGAAAAGGGCAAAGTCAAGATTCTTGAGAGCACTCATGCAAAGTTAGAGCTTGCCCACTCCGACTTGCTTGGCAAGTACAATGACTTGCTCAAAAAGCACAATGAGTCACTTGTACTTCCTAAGCAAGTTGAAGAGAGCCACAAAAAGCTTAAACAAGAGCATAGGGAGTTGGCTCACAAATATCAAGAACTTGAATTTGCCTATGAAGCAATTGACCCAAGTCTTGAGAACTTTGTCAATGAAACTATTGAAAAGGTCAATGCTTCTACTTCATGTGATGACCTACTCATTAATGCAAATGCCACTAATATTGTGCCCGAGCTTGCTCCTTCTAGGGAAAAGGAATTGATGGATCAAGTGGCAAGCCTCAAGAGTAGTGTGGAGAAGCTCTCAAGAGGAGAATACATCCACAAGGAAATTCTCTTCAACAATGCTCGTGACTATGGCAAGAGAGGTCTTGGTTCATTTCCGGAGCCAAATCAAGGCACTACTCCTTCTCCGGAGATCAAGACTAGCTTCATCAAGGAAGTTGGTTCATATTGCCAACATTGCCAAGTCACCGGGCACCACACTAGGGAGTGCACCTTACCATCACGCCCTCTTCCCACTTTACCAAAGAATTACTCATCAATGTTTGAAAATAACCATTTTCTCTTGAGTAAAGTGAAGGGCAAGGTGAAGGCCAAATTCATTGGCAAAATTGCTAAGGAGTCAAAGAAGAAGCTCCCCAAGCAACTTTGGGTCCCAAAAGCTCTTGTCACACATGTGCAAGGCCCAAAGCTTGTTTGGGTTCCAAAAACTCAAAAGTGAATTCTCATGTGTGCAGGTGAACTACAAAGCCGGTGGAAAACATTGGGTACTTGATAGCGGTTGCTCTCAACACATGACCGGCAATGATAGCATGTTCACCTCTCTTGAAGACCCCGGCGATCATGAACATGTCACCTATGGTGATAACTCAAGGGGGAAAGTCTTAGGTTTGGGTAGAATAGCTATCTCTAAAGATTTATCTCTTTCTAATGTCTTGTTTGTAGAAGCACTTAGTTTTAATCTTATTTCTATTGGTCAATTATGTGATCTTGGACTAACGTGTACATTTAACAAGAATGGTGTTATAGTAACTCATGAAGAAGACAAGTCATTGGTATTCACGGGGTTTAGGCATGGCAACATTTACTTGGTGGATTTCTCTTCAAAGCAAACAAGCACCATGACGTGCCTCTTCACCAAGTCGTCTCTTGGGTGGCTTTGGCATAGAAGAATTGCTCATATTGGCATGAGCAACCTCAAGAAAGCCCACAAGAGAGGGATGATCACCGGCTTGAAGGATGTCACATTTGACAAGAACAAACTATGTAAAGCATGTCAAGCCGGGAAGCAAGTTGCAACACATCATCCCATCAAGACGATGTTGTCTACCTCCAAGCCGCTCGAGCTACTACACATGGATCTCCTTGGTCCAACTACATACAAGAGCATTGGTGGTAACCTCTATTGCCTAGTAATCGTTGATGATTTTTCACGCTATACTTGGGTCATGTTTCTAGGCAATAAGGGTGAAACTCCGGAAGTCTTCAAGACATTTGCAAGAAGAGCTCAAAGGGAGTACAACTCCCCAATTGTGAAGATCCGGAGTGACAACGGCACCGAGTTCAAAAATATGAAGATTGAAGAATGGTGCGATGAAGAGGGCATCAAGCATGAATTCTCCGCCACCTACATGCCTCAATAAAATGGAGTGGTGGAAAGAAAGAACAAGACACTCATCACTCTAGCAAGAGCAATGTTGGATGATTATGGCACGTCCGAGAAGTTTTGGGCGGAAGCAATCAACACGGCGTGTCATGCATCCAACCGAGTGTATCCCCACCGACTCCTCAAAAAAACTCCATATGAGCTCATCACCGGGAAGAAACCAAATATATCATACTTTCGAGTCTTTGGTTGCAAATGCTTCATCTATAAGAAGAAAAGGCTCGGTAAGTTTGAGAGTAGATGTGATGAAGGTTTCTTTCTTGGTTATGCATTAAACTCCAAAGCATATAGAGTATTCAATCAAACCTCCGGGTTAGTTGAAGAAACATGTGATGTGGAGTTTGATGAATCTAATGGCTCCCAAGAGGAGGTTGTTGGCTATGATAATGTAGGTGATGAGGAGATTGATGAAGCTTTGAAGAAGATGTCCATTGGGGATATCAAGCCGGAAGAGGTGCATGAAGGCAATGATAAAGGGGGAGGACCTTCCTCATCTACACCAAGCACCTCTACGGCACCCCAAGTGGATGAAGATCAAGAGAAAGATGATCCACAACCTCAAGAAAATGTGCCAATG
Source organism: Panicum virgatum (assembly GCF_016808335.1). Lineage (NCBI taxonomy): Eukaryota > Viridiplantae > Streptophyta > Magnoliopsida > Poales > Poaceae > Panicum > Panicum virgatum. Next base: position 8,297,398 of record NC_053151.1, on the reverse strand, counting down.
CCAACACCCTAAGTCCAAGAACAAGAAGAGCAAAATGTTCCACCACAAGCACAAGTCACCCATGATCCACCCCAACAAGCATCCACGCAAGTACCGCTAGTGAAGCATGGTCGCATCTCCAAGGATCATCCAATTGGTCAAATCATTGGTAGTCCTTCCAAGGGAGTAAGAACTCGCTCTAAGCATGCTTCATTTTGCGAATATTACTCGTTTGTTTCTTGCATTGAACCCACTAGCATAGAGGAAGCACTTGAGGACTCAGATTGGGTGATGGCCATGCAAGAAGAATTGAACAACTTCACCCGCAATGAAGTTTGGGTCCTCGAAGCTCCTCCGAAAGACAAGAACATCATCGGCACCAAGTGGGTCTTTCGAAACAAGCAAGATGAACATGGGGTGGTGATACGCAACAAAGCAAGACTTGTGGCAAAAGGGTTTTCTCAAGTTGAAGGTTTGAATTTTGGTGAAACTTTTGCTCCGGTCGCAAGACTTGAAGCAATCCGCATCCTTCTTGCTTACTCTTCACATCATAACATTAAGTTATATCAAATGGATGTGAAAAGTGCATTCTTAAATGGCGTTATTAACGAACTTGTTTATGTTGAGCAACCTCCCGGGTTTGAAGATTCGAGGAATCCTAACCATGTTTATAGGTTGCACAAGGCACTCTATGGGCTCAAACAAGCTCCAAGGGCTTGGTATGAGAGGCTTCGTGACTTCCTAATTATGCAAGGCTTCAAGATCGGGAGGGTGGACACCACGTTGTTCACAAAAGACGTCAACGGGGATCTTTTCATTTGTCAAATTTATGTTGACGATATTATATTTGGCTCAACTAATGATTCACTAAGCCATGAGTTTGCTACCATGATGTCTAGGGAATTCGAGATATCCATGATTGGCGAATTGACCTTCTTCCTTGGTTTTCAAGTCAAACAATTGAAGGAAGGGACATTCATCCATCAAGAAAACTATACTAAAGATATCTTGAAGAAGTTCAAGATGGATGAGTGCAAGCCAATCAAGATACCCATGGCAACTAATGGGCATCTCGACTTGGATGTGGACGGTAAATCGGTTGATCAATCCCTCTATCGTTCCATGATAGGGTCTTTGCTTTACCTTACCGCATCTAGGCCCGATATAATGTTTAGTGTGTGCTTGTGTGCCCGCTTTCAAGCTAACCCAAAGGAATCACACCTTTCGGCTGTGAATAGAATCCTTCGGTATCTCAAGCACACCCCTAGCATAGGCTTGTGGTACCCAAAAGGCGCTAGCTTAGATCTCTTGGGATACTTGGATTCGGATTTTGCCGGAAGCCGTGTGGATCGCAAGAGTACCTCCGGGGGTTGCCACTTGCTTGGGCGTTGTCTAGTTTCTTGGTCGAGTAAGAAGCAAAATTCCGTGGCTTTGTCCACCGTGGAAGCGGAATATATAGCGGCCGGTGCATGTTGTGACCAAATCCTATATATGAAGCAAACCCTTTTGGACTTTGGTGTGAAACTAGATAGGATCCCACTCCTTTGTGACAATGAAAGTGCCGTAAAAATTGCCAAGAATCCGGTTCAACACTTTCGCACAAAGCACATTGATATTCACCATCACTTCTTGCGTGATCATGAAGCCAAAGGAGACATATCTCTTCAAGGTGTGAGATCCGAGGAGCAATTGGCGGATATTTTCACAAAACCATTATACGAGAGTACTTTTGTTAGGCTAAGGAATGAGCTTAATATATTAGATGCGGCAAACGTCATGTAAGTTGCCATGTCGTATAGAAAAATGCATACATATAGGACACTTGTCTAACCATGGTAAGATAGTGATGAGCAAGGGTTTAGCTAGAGGTGGTGGTACACTTGTTTTCCTCTAGGCTTGTAGAAAGGCTCATCATGAAGAAGCTTCCCGTGGGTTCAAACTTGACAAGTAGATCTTAAATTCTTGCTATGCATTTCTTGTCATATAGATGTGCACTTCATGTTTACTTTACTTTCGCATGTGGTTGTAGTTTGCATTATCATTGCATGCGTAAGGGTCACAAAGGAGATCACTTGATGAAAATGAGACTTGTTTCATATACAAGATCTTAATTTATGAAAAGTGAAAAGAGCAAAGTGTTAGGTATGTTATTGCCTAGTGAGCAATGTCATGATGAGTTTGAAGCTTTCTATCTTCAATATTCCTATGACATGGCTCATACATTTTATTTGGCGCTTTGTCTCGCTTTGCGGCTTTTCCTTGTGTTTAAAAAGAAAATTAATTAAGCTAGTGTGCTATCCTATTTATTTTGAGGGGTAAAGTCGCCTATGCAAGTCCATTAACTTGAGTTTATTTGTTTTTTTATAAGTTTATTGGACTTAGCATAGAAAAGTGAGCTGAGAGAAGGGTTTTCGGGTTCACCGGTTAAACCGACGCTCAATGGATCTATACCCATCGGTTTAACCGGCGTTACTAAGTTGTGTCTCAGTTCAGTCAGTTTCAGGCGTTCAACCGGCATATGCAAAAGTAAGGACATCGGATCAACCGGTGAACGTAATGAAGTTCTGTCCCAGTAATCAACCGGTGATACCAGCAACCAACCGGCGAGTTCAAAATGCTAATCGTCGGATCAACCGGTGTTCAGATGATTTTCTACAGGAGTCTCGGGTGAACCACACCGATGCAATCAACCGGCGCTCAAGACCTAGGCATCGGTTTAACCGGCGTTAAGGAAAAACGTGGGGCCCACCTGTCATATATGAGTCTTGCTCACGGATGCCAGCCTCACTTCCTCTATTTTCTACCGACTCTGCGCCGCCACCGCTCGTTCCGCCTCCCAAGCGCCGCCGCTACAGCTCGCCGCCACCCGTGCACACCATCACGCGCTAACTCCAGCCGCTGCCGTGCGCCCACGCAGCCACCGCCGCCATTCCACGCTGTCTGCCTGCACTCCGCTAAGCCGAGTCGCCGCCCGCGCCGCCGCTCGCGCTCCGCCCGCGGTCTCCCGTGCCGCCCATGCACCACCGCCGCCTACGTCGCCCGCACGCAGCCGTGCCTCCACGCTTTGCACGCCGACGCCCACGCAGCCGCTCCTCCACGACACATGCCGCAGCCGCAGCACACCCTCACCCAGTGCTAGTAGGGTGTTCGAGGTATTGCCTAACCGAGATGGGTCGCGAGAAGAGGAAGGGGAAGGAGGTAGTTGTGGAGAAGCCCGTCCGCAAGCGGACTCGCGCAGAGAGAGAGGCCGAGAGGGCTGAGATGGTGGCCAAGGCCGCCGAGGAGCAGGCGTCAGGCCGTGCTCGACCGTTTGCGATCAGGGAGCAGTCAGCCAGGGGCAGGGGCAGAGGTCGAGGTATGGGCAGAGTCAGAGGTGCCAGGGCCACCAGAGCCACGACCGAGGCAGCAGCAGAGTCAGATCACTCAGATTCAGCTGCAGAGTCAGATGCAGATTCAGAGGCAGAGCACTCTGAGCAGTCTCAGGGGCAGGGCACACAGGAGTCACCGATTCTACGACATTTTGTCCGCACTCGGCAGACGTCCCCAGCAGGAGAGTCTTCTTCGGCGACCGAGCGTCGCACTGGACCGAGGACGCGAGGAGGTCACCAGCCATAGGAGCCTCGCAGGTCCGCAGCAGCAGCAGCAGCAGCAGCCCGTAGAGCCGAGGCCCTAGAGGCCGAGCGCGCAGTGTTCCGTATGGACACTGTTGTGCGTCTGGAGCCAGGTGTGCTGCTCTAGAACTTGACCAAGGCCAATGCGGCGAAGGTCAAGAGGCTCAGGTGGAGTGTTGGGGAGGAGGACTGGTTCCCCGTGACTTGTGATAGCAGGGTCGGCCGTAGGTTCTGGACACTACTTCAGGCCAGCTTCTACGAGACCTACCAGAGGCGGGGCCACAGGATCTTCCCACACAGAGTGCTTGACTGGGTGTCACTGAGGACAGCCGCAGGGGGAGCAGACGTTAGAGAGCACTTCGCTCACTTCAGAGGCCTGCCCAGGTTACTTCAGATAGAGCAGAACAGATATATCGAGGACTGGGTCAGAGTTTTCTATGCCACAGCCTGGATAGCTCCCGAGCGTAGAGCCGTACACTTTATTTTTGGAGGCCAGGTCTTTGGTCTGTCGAGGGCGACGATAGCAGGGATTCTCAGAGTTGACTTGATTGACGTCTCCCTGCACGAGATGGTATACGGAGACGTAGATCCACCGCACAGAGCTATGATTGGCGGGATTGCACCTTCTCACAAGGCGATCTCTCAGTGCTTCCGCCAGCCGTTTCCAGCTTCGTATGCCAGAGTCCCCAGCCTGCTGACCCTAGAGGCGTACGCTGTTCACATGGCACTCCGGAGGACTCTGTTACCGAGGAGTGGCTACCCAGAGGGGTTCACAGGCCTGCAGCAGCTACTACTTCTACACATCCTCACTCATGAACCTTTTGACATTGTTGACTTCATTTTGGCTGAGATCGAGGATGTGATCACTGACGGGATGGGAGTTGTGCGACAGTTTCCGTATGCTCACTGGATCAGCTATATCTGTTCTATGATCGTGCCAGCTGAGTCACCCGTCAGTGCAGTCTGCCGTCAGGACGAGGCTCCCCGGTTCCCAGTTTACCGTCCGACAGCTCCCCAGGACAGGAGGAGGGGCAGACAGGTAGAGAGAGCTGCCATGGCACAGTTGTCACCTGAGGCACAGGCCCGAGTGGCACAGGAGGATGAGGCACTGCTAGCTGCCGAGGCACAGCTTCCCTGAGGAGACGATGAGATACACTGGTCTGAGCTTGAGTCGGACTCCTCCGAGGACGTCGAGTTCTTTCCTGCAGCAGCCCCAGTGTAACACCCTAATTTAAATTTCAGCATTTAATAATAAATTTAATTGGTTTATTTATTTTTCTAGGAATTTATTTGCTTAGTCTTGCATTTAATCAAATTTTTGTTCCATAAGTAATTAAAATTTATCTTAGGGTTAAAATGTTTGTTACATTCATGCTGGTGCATAGTTTTAATTATTTGAGTGTAGTTTGAATTCAAATTTGTATTTGAATTCAAACTTTGTTTGAATTAGGAATAGAAAAGAGAAATAGAAATAGAAATAGAAAGAAACCCAAACCCTGTAAGCCAAGCAATACCCAAAGCCCGGCCCAAGAAAATCCCAAAACCCAAACTCAAACCCAATCCCGTGGCCCACTTCTCTCACTCAAGCCCAACCCTTTTTCCCCGCACGGGCCTTCTTTCCCTCTCCCATGGCCCAGCTCCCGCACTGGCCCAAACCGCACGGGCTAGCACCGCTCCAGCGCACGCGGCCCAACCGCAGCGCCAACCCCGCTCTCTCACTCTGCGCCCGAGCCCAGCACCCCGCGCGCGCCTTCTCTCGCTGCCACCCGAGCCCGCGCATCAGATCTATCCCCTTCCTCCGTCCGCAATCTCCGCCCGAGCCCTCTGTTTCGCTTCCGCGCGCTCACCCCGCCTCTGCACTGTGGACCACCCCGCACCGCGGCCCGCTTGCCATACCGCGCCCGCCCAACGCCTTCTAGAAGCGCCACATCAGGGCCGGGATCAAGCCGAGATCCGCCTTCCCCGCGCTGCAACCGCCGCCGCGATCTCCGCGCTACGCCAGCCGGGCACGCACGCCGAGACTAGCGGGCCTCCCTTCTTTAACTCCACCCCGCACCCCCTGCGCGTCCCACCCACGCCGCATCCACAGCCCTAGCCACGAGAGCAGCACCGGCACCGTCGTTTTCCGCCAGGAGCGCCGCCGCAGGTGAGCTCGGAGTTCACTACGATTTCTTGCCGCCGGCGATTCCCCGGCCATGTTGACCCCTGGTGCACCTCTACAGCACATACACGGACCGCCCTGTGGAGACCAGACGCCCGGAGGACCCCTGCGTCACCTACCTCCACGAGCTCGGCGTCGCCCTCTGCCGCCGGTCACCGTCACCACCGGCCCTGCATGACCCTCAAGCCCATCCTGCACCCCAGGTGAGCACCAGCGAGATCTCCTCTATGTGTTGTGCTAGCTATCGTAGCCCGTGATCCGCATCTGAGCCCGGAACGCGCACGCCGGCGTCTCACAACCGCACCCACGATGGTTTCCCCATGGCGGACCTCGCCGCAGCACGACACAGCCACCACGCGACCCTGGTTCGGGTTCGCGCTCACTAAACGCACGCACACGCACCCTTGGGCACCCGTTTCCACCCCAGTTCGGCCTGTACGCCACGCCCCGGCGGGTGCCATGGCCTAGCACCGTCCCCCGCCATTGCACTACATGCCTGGGCCCTGATCTTGCCCTCCCTAGCGCCCAGATGAGTTCGTCTCCGCGCGTACTCCCTCCCTGGCTAGACCCGGTCTAGAATCGAGCCCGGATGGCCGAGATCGACCTTCACCGGCGCAGCGCCACCACGGGATGGCTCACCGGCGACTGAGCACCGCCGCCCCGCGCGCCCCTTCGCCCGTGGCCATCCGATCAAGATCCGGCGGCTAGGATTAGATCGGCCCGAAGTCAAATCATTAGAAAACGGTCAGCGCTGGTACCTTTTGCTAAAGAGACCCTGCCTTTTACTGGATTCAACCTGCGGTCCTATATAGTGTAAAAATATTTACACTGAGGCCCAGATTTTAATGCGTAGCCCCCTGAGTTTCTTTAAAATAGTACTCGCAGTCCAGGCTTGAAGTTTTTGCGGGTTAGACCCTGAAGTTTTAGTTTAATTACGTGTTAGTCCCTCTGTTTCTGCAGAAAAGCCCCTGGAACCCTGTTTTTCTTACAAATAGGTCCCTGAACCTTGTTTTTAGCCTAGAAAATGTGTTTTAACTCCGTTTTAAGCGTTCTTTATGTCCACGCGATCGTTGTAACACGTAGAATAGTTCTAGACTAGTTTTGTTCACTGTTTTCATGTATTGTTGTACCGTTTCTTAATTTTTTCTCTTGTTTGCATGTATGTTTTGTGCTGGACATGTTTTTGGCCACGTGTTCGTGAGTAGACGTTGAGCTACCGGAGGAGCATCAGTACCAGTACCAGGAGCCATCTTCTGAGCAGTTTGAGCAGCAGGAGCAGTACGAGAAAGGCAAGTGTAACATGAACAACCTATCACTTTAAATACATTTTTCATACTGCATTTTAATACTGTATGCCTATAAGGATTTCCTAGCCACTTTATATCCTTTATATATACCTTTGGGTTGCATTTTGTATAGTTGTGCTAGGTTGCTGCGCTATAACACTCTCTGGTCCTTTTTAATTAATTTGATTAATGGTTTACTAGAACTTAATTCTGAGAGTGGCCCTCTGTGCTTCGTGCTTGGGTGGCTCACGTCTCGTTAAAATATGGTTTTTGTAGAAACATGGTTTAGGGGGCCAGCACGGTGCTTAGTGCTTGGTTGGCCACTCTCCATAAGGACCGGTTCATAGAGCGACAACCTGGGACAACAGCGCTACCACAAGGCTAGAATAGGATAGACTTGGCGTAATAATTAGATCTTTTTGGTTTGGAGTAACTTACCTGCGGGGCAGGGGCGGTAAGCTTCTATGGCCCTCGTGCTGAGTGGCCTCGTCTGTGCTTCGTGTCTTGACGCCCCCTAGACCTGCTCCATAGTCGCTGATCCACCCTCGCGGTTACTCCCTACCAACGAGATTCTTTGTAAAGGCCTCGTAGTGAGTCGCTAGTCATCTCACTTAAGGAAGTGTGATGAACAACTGGCGTAGCTCACGACTTGTGGGTAATGATGTGCAACCTCTGCAGAGTGTAAAACTGGTATACTAGCCGTGCTCACTGTTATGAGCGGCCCAGATCCTCCTTTTGATTAGTGGGGTTGTCTCCTTCCGACGAGGGAGGTGCCTCTCGGGGTTACCTTGGTGGCTTGGTTTTGGTTTGGTTCTCAGTAGTAACATGATTAATTCTGATTAATTACTATGTAACTGGGTTAATGGTAATTCATCAACTCGTAGTAAATAGCTTTAATAAAATTTTGCCAAGATTAAAAGCTAATGCAGTTCAGTCAGCCAACCTAGAGCCTCATAGTTTGTGTTATACTTATTGAGTACAAGTTGTGTACTCACTCTTGCCTCTTCTCTACTTTTTCCTCTTGGCTACGCTACTGCTGCTCAGTTCCTGCTGACATGAGGGAGTTTGTCCAGCACTACCAGGACTACGAGGACTTCTAGGTGTTCGTCTCCCAGTCGACGTCCCTGTGGCGCCCTGCTCAGATTCGGAGAGCTTTTACCGTATTTTGTACTTCGTTTCCACTGTATCAGACATTTTTGTCATTAATGTAATAAATAACATTCGTACTTCGATTTATTATGTCTTATTTGTGATATGTGCTGTGATATACTGTTCATTCTGTTGTATATACGTGTGACTTGATCCTGGCACGTATATGATTGCTCGGTTTATGTCCTTTTGTAAACCGGGTGTTACACCCAGCTAGTCACGACCACGAGGCAGGGGGGTCCAGAGAGCCAGCCCCAGAGTCACCCACTGCTGCTACAGTCACAGAGTCCCGGGTGACTCAGCCGTCCGAGCTTACCTCTCTACTTCCGCAGCGAGAGGATCGGATAGCACAGGAGGAGGCTAGGAGAGCCCATGAGCCTCAGCTTGCAGCGATACAGAGGGAGGCCGCCCGAGAGCATGCTGCAGCTGAGGAGCGGGTTGTCAGGCTTATTGATCGAGTATCACAGAGGACAGACGCTCAGTTTCAGCAGATGCAGCAGGGCATGATGGCGATGTTCGGGATGATTACACAGCTCTACACTCACACCGGACTCGCCCCGCAGCAGCTAGGACAGCCAGGCCTTCAGGGTGTTGGAGCACCTCAGCTTGCAGTCACTCCAGCTCCAGCGCCCACTGCAGCTCTAGCTACTACGGCGACACCGGAGACCACGTTCTCGATGTCCGCACTACTTGGGTCTGCCAGTCGTCCACTCTTCTCACCACTGCCAGCGACTTCACTCTTCCAGGACTCTCCGTCGGCAGTTCAGTCAGTAGCCCTCCCCGTCGTACCACAGACACTACCTTCAGGGGGAGGAGGAGAGGGTTCTTTACTTCAGCAGTCGACTCAGCCGGCAGCTTCAGCACTTACTACTTCAGATGTTGACACATCTTCTGCTGAGCCGGTTACCACTTCTACGGACCCTCTTCCAGGCAGTGCCAGCACGAGAGCCTCGACGACAGCTACACCCCCAGTCAGTTTAGATCCAGTAGGCAGTTCTGACCAGCAGCTCCCGTCTGTCACCGAGGGTTCACCGTCCGACGACGACGACGATGACGACCCAGACCGCTTCCTCGCCGTACCACGACAGCCGGACCAATAGCTCGCCTTTTTGGTGCTTTGATGCCAAAGGGGGAGAGAGTCAGGGGGAGTTGGAGTCAGGGGGGAGGGTAGAGTTAGAGAGAGCTCGTAGTTTTCAGGACCTTGATGTTTTATTATCATTTGATGTTAGTTCATGGATATGTACATTTGTCGCTTGAGTATGCTGTGGTTTGAGACATATCTATGGATTTCGTTTGAGCCGTTGAGCTCTTTGGTCCTTTTTCGAGTTTGCTTGTGTTTTTCCTGTTTTATCTTTCTCGCTCTCTCGTTATTTATGTTTCTGTTGTCATCAATCACCAAAAAGGGGGAGATTGTAAGCATCTAGGCCCTCAAGGTATGTTTCGGTGATTAATGACAACCATTATTGTGACTAATGAGTTTGTGCAGCTTAATAGATCATTATCGCTCATTTGGTCATATGTCAAAAGAGGCCCCTCAATTTCGTTATCCAAAAAAGCGATCTCGGTATTCAACTCAAATATATGTCAAGACTAAGGGCCTTTCTAGTCCTAAGTGTCGTAAGGTTGAGAATGACACTTAGGTTAGTATAGGTTTTATAGTTTTGTAGTGATCGCACTATTAAGAGGGGTTAAGGTCAAGTAACTAGAGCATGGACATGGTCATTTGAAAATGGATGCACACTATGGTCACTCAGGTTCCTAGAAGTTCAAATAAGTGGTTTTCAACTTATATCTCAAGAATATTTGGATTTCACTCAAGACTCAAATCAGAAAAAGCAAAATCAAAAAAAGTCTATACAACGGTTTAACCGACGCTTCCACTTTTCTATACGTCGGTTAAACGCAGTCAGCAGAGTCTGGACAGATTCTATACACCGGTTAAACCGATGTTGTTTGAATTAACGTCGGTGCATTAGTCCAGAGTTGGTTTTTCGAGGGCATTTCAAGTTCAATACACTGGTTAAACCGACGCTGTTTGAAATGAGACGTCGGTGCAATTGACCAGTGAGATGGTTTTTTCTAGGGATTTTAGAAGTTGTACTCACCGGTTAAACCGATGATGGTTTTGAGTTAATGTCGGTGCAGTTGTCCAGAGACTTGGTTTTTTAGTTGATCAGTGGACAACTACACTCACCGGTTAAACCGATGATACGTCGGTTAATCTGCCCAAGTTGTAACGGCTAGTTTTCAGAATGGGCAGTTTACATTCATCGGTTAAACCGACGCTGACTATTGGAGGTACGTCGGATTAACCGGTGCTACGCAGTTTTCTGGCAGCTTTTCTCCAACGGCTCTGTTCATGTGAGCTGCCTATATATACCCCTCCAATGGGTCATTTTGCACTCTCTTAACACCAGGCAACATTCATACACTCATATATTGTTGAGAGCCATCTTGAGCTTCATCTTCCACATATTTGTTCATTCAATCACTCAAGAAGCAAGACTAAGGACTTGAGTAGAGAGAAGCTTGTGTGCATCCGTTCTTGGTGATCGGTTCTTGCTCAAGTGAAGGCCCTAGCTTGTTACTCTTGGTGATTGGCAGCACCTAGGCAATCTTGGTGATTGAAGGTGTTTCTTCCGGAGCTTGCCAACGATTGTGGGAGCCTGAAGAAGTTTGTACGTGGCTTGAGCTCCACCACACCGGGAAGGTGAACGGAGACTCTTAGTGAGCGCCCTCGTCTCGGTGACTTGGGAGGTGACAAGACTCTTAGTGAGTGTCACAACGTGGATTAGGGGTGTGTCTGCCAACACATCGACACCACGGGAAAAAATCCGGTTGTCTCTTGCCCACTCTTTACTTTCAAGCACTTACTTTCATGCAATTAATCATGTGCTTGACCTTAGAGATCATAGCTTAGCTCTACCTTGCTTAGTTTCTTATCTAGTTGTATCTTTAGAAGCTTGTGTAGTTTGCTTAGCTAGCCGGTTGGTGAATTGAGCCTTACTAGTATTGCATAGGTTAAGGTTGTTTTACCTTGTTTTAGAAATTTGAAAAAGGCCCAATTCACCCCCCCCCCTCTTGGTCCATCGATCCTTACAATCTCCTCAGAAATCTTGTGAGGGGGACCTGAGGTCGCATGGGAAAAGGGAAAAAGAACAGACAAAACTCGTCCTTCAGCTGAATCCAATCTCCTCCAACTCTCACTGCAGTCCGGTAGTACCAGGTCTTCGCCCTTTCCGTCAGAGAGAACGGAAATAGCTTCCACCGCAAGGTGTTCTGGTTCATCCCGGGTATGATAAGGAGAGAGCAGTTCTCCTCAAATTCGTGCAAGTGAGCGTAGGGGCATTCGTCTCTTCTACCAGAGAAGGGTGATGCACGAACCATGGCTACAAGACTGGGACGGATCTCATAGCCATCAGACAGAATGGGATGGCAGGATGGAGGCGGTTCCATAAAGTCACGGTATGGAACTGCCGGATAACTAGGAGGAAACTCCATGTGGAAAGGTGGATGGTGTAACACCCGGTTTATAAAAGGACATAAACCGAGCAATCATATACGTGCCAGGATCAAGTCACATGTATATACAATAGAATGAACAATATATCACATCACATATCACGTAAAAAGGTATAATAAAGCAAATACGAATGTTATTTATTATATTAATGACAAAATGTCTGATACAGAGTATGCGGAAGTGTAAAATACATATACGAAGTCTCTCGGAAGCTGGGCGCCACAGGGACGTCGACTGGGAGACGAACGCCTAGAAGTCCTCGTACTCCTGGTAGCTCCGGGTGAACTCCCTCGCGTCGGTAGGAACTGAGCAGCATTAGAGTATCCCCAAGAGGAAAAAGAGTAGAGTAGGCAAGAGTGAGTACACAACTTGTACTCAACAAGTATAACACAAACTATGAGGCTCTAGGTTGGCTGACTGACTGCATTAGCTTTTAAGTCTTGGCAAAATTTTATTAAAGCTATTTACTACAAGTTGATGAATTACCATAAACCTAGTTACATAGTAATTAATCAAAATTAATCATGAACTACTGAGAACCAAACCACAACCATACCAAAACCCCGAGAGGCACCCCCCTCTTCGGAAGGAGATAACCCCACTAATCAAAAGGAGGATCTGGGCCACTCATGACCGTGAGCACGGATAGTATACTAGTTTTACACTCTGCAGAGGTTGCACATCTTTACCCACAAGTAGTGAGCTACGCTAGTTGTTCATCACACTTCCTTAGGTGAGATGACTAGCAAACTCACAACGAGGCTGTTACAAAGGACATATTGGTAAGGTGTAACCGCTAAGGATTCAGGCAATGCAACGATGGTGCCCACCTCGAGGGGTACACAGACCAAGCCTCGTAGCCTGGGGACCATTGAAGCTCGACCCCCCTCGTGCCCTGTCGGTAAGTTACTCCCGAATCAAAATGACCTAATTAGTAAGCCAAGACCGTCCCATTCCAGTCTTGTGGTAGCGCTGTTGTCCCAGGTTGTCGCTCTATGAACCGGTCCTTATGGAGAGTGGCCAACTAGGCAGTAAGCACCGTGCTGGACCCCTAAACCATGTTTCTAACAAAAACATATTTTAACGAGACGTGAGCCCCTCAAACGGGCCACTCTCAGAATTAAGTTGCATATACCATTAATCAAATTAATTAAAAAGGACCAAGTGTGTTATAGCGCGGCACCTAGCACAACTAACCAAAATGCAACCCAAGGATATATATAAAGGATATAAAGTGGCTAGGAAAGTCCTTATAGGCATACAATATTAAAATACAGTATGAAATTGTAATTAAAGGTGATAGGTGTTGTTCATGTTATACATGCCTTCCTCAAACTGTTCCTGCTGCTCAAACTGCTCTGAAGATGGTGTCTGCTCTGGGTACTGGTGCTCCTCCGAAGGATCAACGTCTACTCACGATCGCAACGCCAAAACAAGTCCACATATACATATACATGCAAACAAGAGCAAAAACTAAGAAATAGTACATCAATACATAGAAACAGCACACTAAACTAGTCTAAAGCTATTCTACACGTTACAATGATCGCGTGGACATAAAGAACGCCTAACACGGAGCTAGAACGCGAAAACTAGAGCTAAAACAAGATCTAGGGGCTTATCTGTAAGAAAAACAGAGTTTCTGGGGGTTTTCTGCAAAAACTGAGGACCTAAATGTAATTAAACCTTAGTTCTAAGGGCTAGCATGCCAAAACATAGGGCATGGACTGCGGGTTCAAAAACTGGAAGGATCAGGGGGGTAAGTGTAAAAACCTGGGCCAAACCGCAATTACTTTTATACTACCACGGAGTGCGGGTTGATTTCGGATAAAAGTGGGGTCTCTTTTGCAAAAAGGCGGGCGCTGACCGTTCTTTCCCCTCAGTTGACTCGGGCCAGTTTGTTTTGGGTCGTTCGATCGAGATCTAGCGGCTCAGGGCAAAGGGTGCGCAGAGCGGTGGCGGAACACCACCGGAGCAGAGCTCCGCGGCGGCGAGCTCGCCGGAGAAGGGGTTTCTGGGGCTACCGAGCTCCGTTTGGGCCGGGGTTTGGCCGTGGAGGGTCAGCGTTGAACAATTAATCCACCCATGGGGTTATCGGGGTTCGGGGAGGTCTGGAGTGGGGAGGGCTAGGGCGGCGGCGGCCCTGCGCACGGCGGTGCTACGCCGAACGGCGTTCTGGACTCAGGAAAGGCCTACGTGCCACAAAAGCTAGTGCAAAAGAATCAGGAGAGGGCGCGGGTGCTCACCGTGGTTTGGATTGGGTCGGGGATGTCGCGTAGAGTGGTCGGCGACGATGGCTAGCGGCGGCGCACGGACGGCATCGGGGAAGAGGTAGCTGCAGTGGTTCTTCTAAACTGCTGATCTGTCGAGATGATGTGGGAACGAGCTGCAAGCAAGAACCGGGGATCTGCTGAACATGAGGGTCAAGGACGGCGAGCAACTGCTCAGAATCGGACTCACCGGCGACGATGATGTCGGGCACGATTCCGGCGATGGCGAGATCCAGGGTCGGGGCAACAAGCTCGGAGAGCCTCCTGGGCTTGATGCGGAGCTTTTGCGCGGCTCCGGTGGGGCTTGGGCGTGGCGGAGCATTGTGCCCGTGGCGGCGCAGAGTCCTAGCGCGGCGGAGTGAGGTGGTGGCGGTGAGCTAGGGTTTTCGTTGGAGGTTGCAGGGGAAAGGTGGGCTGCGGGATGGTTTAAAGAGGGCACCGTGATCTCGGCGTGGAGCAGTGGGATAAGGATCCCGGCAACCTCGCCGGTGATCTCGGGCGGCTGTTGCGCGGAGCTGGAAAGGAAGGGGAGGGGAAGGTGCTGACGCGTGGGCCCGGCGTGGCAGCGGGTGAGGCGAGCGCGTGCGGTGCGGCGTGCGCTCCGCGCGGAGAGGGGCTGGCAGGTGGGTCCGGGGGTGCGTCCAAGGGAAGGGAGACGAGGAGAGGGACGGGCCGCGCTGGGCCATGCGTGAGGGAAAGGAGGGGGGACGGCCTGGGCTGTACGTGCGGGGCGCTTTGCTGGGCCAGGAAGGTGGGTTCTGGGCCGCGAGAGAGGGGAAAGAGAGTTGGGTTGCTGGGCTGCCTGGATTGGTTTTGGGTTGAGTTGCTTTGGGTTTGCTTCCCTTTTTCCTTTCTAGATTCTAATTACTCTCAACACAAAACTATTTGAATTCAAATTCGAATTTTGAATTCAAAACCCTAGCACACAACCAAATAAAGAAGTGCACTAGCATGAATGCAACAACACAGTTTAACCCTATGATAAATTTTAATTACTTAAGAAACAAAATTTTGATTAAATGCAAGACTAAACACAAATAACCTTAGAAATTTAAATAAAGCCCAATTAAATTTATTATTAAAGGCTGAAATTTAAATTAGGGTGTCACAGACCCTACCCCCTTATAGGAATCTCGTCCCCGAGATTCAGCTGGGCTGGCTAGCAAAGAGATCTGGATATGTCTGCCTCAGCTCATCTTCTCGCTCCCATGTAGCCTCAGCTTCACTGTGGTGACTCCACTGAACTCTGCACATATTGATGCGCTTGTTCCGAGTAACCCTTTCTAATGTCTCCAGAATCTTCACTGGATGCTTAGTATAAGTCAGATCTTCCTGCACATCTACTCGATCCAGTGGTGCCTACTCCTCGGGTACTCGCAGACACTTCTTCAGCTGAGATATATGGAAGACATCGTGAACTCCTGAGAGGCTGGGAGGTAACTCCAGGCGATAAGCAACTTCGCCTTTCTTCTCTAGCACCTTGAATGGACCAATATACCGAGGTGCTAGCTTCCCCTTGACATTAAACCTGCGGATTCCTCTCATCGGAGACACCTTCAGGTATACATGATCACCAACACTGAAAGTCAGGTCTCTCCGTTTGCCATCTGCATACCTCTTTTGCCTACTCTGTGCAACCCTCAGATTTTCCCGCACAGCTTGTACCATCTGTTCTGCATCTTCTATAATGTCAGGGCCAAAGAGCTGCTTCTCACCAATCTGATCCCAATAGAGAGGAGTCCTGCACTTTTTGCCATACAATGCCTCAAAGGGGGACTTCTTCAGACTGGCCTGGTAGCTGTTGTTATAGGAGAACTCAGAGTACGACAGGCACTTATCCCAGCTAGTACCATACTGAATAGCACAAGCTCTCAGCATATCCTCCAACACTTGGTTGGTTCTCTCTGTCTGCCCATCTGTCTGAGGATGATAGGCGGTACTGAAACGCAGCTTCGTATCCAATGAATCATGGAGCTGCTCCCAGAACCATGAAGTGAACTGAGATCCTCTGTCAGATATGATCTTCTTAGGCACGCCATGTAAACAGACAATCTGAGAGATGTACAACTCTGCAAGCCTAGCACCGGAGTAAGTAGTGTTCACTGGAATGAAGTGAGCAACCTTCGTCAGACGATCCACTACTACCCATATAGAGTTGTACCCTTTCTGAGTACGAGGCAATCCAACAATGAAGTCCATAGTGATCTCCTCCCATTTCCACTTTGGAATCTTGAAAGGCTGTAACAGACCTGCTGGCCTCTGATGCTCAGCCTTGACACGCTAACAGGTGTCACAAATAGCTACGTACTCTGCCACTGAACGCTTCATCCCATACCACCAGAAATGTTCCTTGAGATCATAATACATCTTCGTGCTGCCCGGGTGAATAGAGTAAGCTGTATCATGAGCCTCACTCAGAATCAACTTCCGGAGATCCTTCACATCTGGCACACAGATCCGGTTCTTGTACCACATGGTACCATGATCATCCTCTCTGAAATGAGGAGCCTTGCCTTTCTTGAGCAACTCACGGATCTCCTGCAGCTTCTCATCTTCCTTCTGATGCTGCCGGATCTCTGCCTCTAGAGTGGGCACTGCCTCGAATGCTGCACTCGAAGTATGATGCAAGAAACTCAGACTCAACTGCTCAAACTCCTCACATAACTCTGGAGGCATCTGGAAGGCAACGGCCATGTTGACATAGCTTCTTCTGCTCAGAGCATCTGCCACGACATTGGCCTTACCCGGATGATAGTGAATCTCCAGGTCATAGTCATTGACCAGCTCTAACCATCTCCTCTGCCGCATGTTCAGCTCATTCTGCATGAAAATATACTTGAGGCTCTTGTGATCAGTGTAGATATCACACTGTTGCCCATACAAGTAATGCCTCCAAATCTTCAGAGCATGCACAACTGCGACTAACTCAAGATCATGAGTGGGATAGTTCAGCTCATGCCGACGTAACTGCCTTGAAGCATAAGCAATCACTCTGCCCTCCTGCATCAGAACACAACTAAGACCATCCTTCGAAGCATCACAGTACACTGTGAACCTCTTGCTCTGGTCTGGCAGAGTAAGGACTGGCGCCGTAGTAAGCCTCTTCTTCAACTCATCAAAGGCCATCTGACGCTCATCTGTCCATACGAATGTCGCATTCTTCTCTAGCAAGGAAGTCAAAGGCTTCGCGATCTTGGAGAAATTCTCAATGAACCTCCGATAATATTCTGCCAAGCCCAAGAATGATCGGACTTCCATCACCGTCTGTGGTGTCTCTCACTCGAGCACATCCTTCACCTTGCTAGGATCAACTGCAATACCTCCCTTGGAGATGATATGACCGAGGAATGGAACCTCGTCAATCCAGAACTCGCACTTGCTGAACTTAGCATACAGCTGATGCTCTCTCAATCTCTGCAACACGAGCCTCAGATGCTCTTCATGCTCCTCCTCTGTCTTGGAGAAGATCAGAATATCATCAATGAAGATCACCACGAAGTCATCCAGATAATCCATGAAAACCATGTTCATCAAGTGCATGAAGAAAGCTGGGGCATTAGTCAAGCCGAAGGACATGACCGTGTACTCATATAGCCCGTACTTGCAAGTGAATGCCGTCTTCGGAATATTCCCAGGACGGATCCTCAGCTGAAAATAACCCGAACGCAGATCAATCTTCGAAAATATACGAGCACCTCGAAGCAGATCGAAGAGATCCTCAATACGGGGCAGTGAATGCTTGTTCTTGATAGTAACTGCGTTCAGCTCCCGATAATCGACACACATCCTCTTCGAGCCATCCTTCTTATCTACTAGCAACAATGGAAAAGCCCAATGAGAGAAGCTGCGACGGATATAGCCCTTGGCAAGCAACTCATCAATAGTCTTCTTGACTTCCTCATGCTCTATAGGTGCCATGCGGTAGGGCCGCTTTGCAATAGGAGTAGTGCCAGGCAAGAGATCAATAGAAAACTCGATGTCGCGTTCAGGTGGCATACCTGGCAAATCATCCGGAAAGACATCCGGGAATTCAGACACCATGCGAATACCGTCCGTGGGTCTAGCCTCCATCTGATGAAGAAATCCAGAAGGCTCTGAAGCACTGACTGTCACCTCTTGGCCATCAGATGCTGTCAGGTGAACTGCTCGATGAGCACAATCAATTCTGACTCCCCACTTGGCAAGAGTATCTATTCCCAGAATCACATCGATACCCTTGGTGTCTAGTACCCTCAGATCAGCACTGAGCGTTGCCCCCCTTATGGCTATACTGACTCGGGGGCAAACAATATGGGATCTCAACTCCCCTCCTGGTGAAGAGACTAGAAGACACTTCCTTAATGCAGTGGTAAAGAAACTATGCTCCTCAACATATGACTTGGTGATGAATGAATGAGTGGCACCAGTATCGAAAAGCACTGTAGCTGGATGGGAGTTGACCATGAACGTACCAATAACCACGTTAGGAGCCTCGGCCGCTGACTCGGCCGTCACGTGGTTCACTCTGCCCTGTGCTGGCGCCCTGGGCTGAGCTGGGCGCCCCTGCTGTCCTGCCTGTGCCTTCCGGGGACAAGTGTTGGCGTAGTGCCCCAGCTGGCCGCAGTGATAGGACACGCGAGGAGGTGCTGGAGCCTGCTGTCCGGCAGGAGGAGCTACCGCCCGTATAGCCTGAGGTGCTGGCGGAGCTGGTGGAGCAGCACGAGCCGGAGGTGCCGGTAACCTCGGGCCCTGACCTTCCTGCTGCTGCTGTCGAGGCGGGTACTGCTGCGGCCTCTGCTGGTACTGCTGGGGAGGCCAGTACTACTGCTACTGGTACTGTTGGGGCAGCTGGAGGCGAGGACGAGTGTTGCTGCCGGAAGCAACAGGGACAATCTTCCTCCTCTTGTCCTCCATCTCCAGGTACTTGCGTTTTGTGTTGAGCGCGCTGTCAACCAGATGGTTGAAGTCGTCGAAGCGGAGGTTGAGCAGCACGTACTGGAGGTAGTCCTCAAGACCCTCCATGAAGTGCTCCTGCTTCTTACGGTCATCCGCAACCTCGGCAGGGGCGTTGTGAGCAAGCTGTAGAAAACAATCACGATACTCCATGACCGTCATAGTCCCCTGCTTCAGTGCAAGGAACTCCTTCTGCTTCATCTTCATAACGCCCGCGGGGACGTTGTGGCTGCAGAACCGCTCCCGGAACTGGAGCCAGGTGAGAGCCTCGCGGTCCTGAACTGGTGGGACTCCCACCAGTCCAAAGCTGCCCCTCGCAGCTGTCCTGCTGCGTACAAGACTCGCTCCCGATCATCGCACTGGGCGATGTCCAACTGGCGCTCCACTACACGGAGCCAGTCGTCTGCCTGAAGTGGGTCAGACGTGTGAGAGAACGTCGGCGGGTGACCCCTCAGGAACTCAGCACACCTGTCGCGGGTCTGCGGCGGTGGAGGAGGCGGCGGCTGAGCGTGGATCTGCTGCAGTGCCTGAACAGTGTTGTTCAGGGTGGCCATCATCTACATCTAGAGATGAAAGAACTGCTCCAGAGTCAAGGGTGGAGGCATCGGCATCCTGGTACCCTGGTTGTTTTGTCCCTGCTGCTGGCCAGAACCGGAACCGGTGCTCCTGGTGTTCACCATCTGATTTGAACAAGAGATGTATGAGCAAAGATATTGCAGAAATAATTTCAGACGGATATGATATCTTTCGGCAAGGAAGACTTAGGTATGATAAAAGTAGACATGATAGAGTGGATGGTTTTACCCCCAACGATCTAACTCATTTTATTAATTAATTTACTTTAACTTAAGACTGATTTTCTTTAAACAAATTTAACTACTAAACTATGCAATCATTCAAAAATCCAAATCAAACATGTAGCACAATAACAAGCATACAAATTTCACAACTTAGCCGAGTTTAACATACGACTCGACTAACACATCGCGTCGCAGAACGTGCTATCGTATTATTATAAAGGGTCATTTAGCTTACACCTATGATGGTCAAACGACTTTCTTCAGGCCAGAAATCTACGAAAACTAATTCTATAGAGAAGATTCAAGGCAAGACGAGTAAAAATCTTGGAATTTCAAGGAATATAATAGCAGAATAGTTTCAGCAGACAAAGCTGAGAGAGAAGAAGACTTAAAACTCGACCAGTTCTATCTAGGCTTTTGTCCTACAGTCGATACGGCTCTGATACCACTCTGTAACACCCGGTTTATAAAAGGACATAAAACAAAAAATCATATACGTGCCAGGATCAAGTCACACGTATATACAACAGAATGAACAATATATCACAGCACATATCACGTAAAAAGGTATAATAAAGCGAATACGAATGTTATTTATTATATTAATGACAAAATGTCTGATACAGAGTATGCGGAAGCGTAAAATACATATACGAAGTCTCTCGGAAGCTGGGCGCCATAGGGACGTCGACTGGGAGACGAACGCCTAGAAGTCCTCGTACTCCTGGTAGCTCCGGGTGAACTCCCTCGCATCGGCAGGAACTGAGCAGCAGTAGAGTATCCCCAAGAGGATTAAGAGTAGAGTAGGCAAGAGTGAGTACACAACTTGTACTCAACAAGTATAACACAAACTATGAGGCTCTAGGTTGGCTGACTGACTGCATTAGCTTTTAAGTCTTGGCAAAATTTTATTAAAGCTATTTACTACAAGTTGATGAATTACCATAAACCCAGTTACATAGTAATTAATCAAAATTAATCATGAACTACTGAGAACCAAACCACAACCATACGAAAACCCCGAGAGGCACCCCCCTCATCGGAAGGAGATAACCCCACTAATCAAAAGGAGGATCTGGGCCGCTCATGACCGCGAGCACGGCTAGTATACCAGTTTTACACTCTGCAGAGGTTGCACATCTTTACCCACAAGTCGTGAGCTACGCTAGTTGTTCATCACACTTCCTTAGGTAAGATGACTAGCAAACTCACTACGAGGCCGTTACAAAGGACATGTTGGTAAGGTGTAACCGCTAAGGATTCAGGCAATGCAACGATGGTGCCCACCTCGAGGGGTACACAGACCAAGCCTCGTAGCCTGGGGACCATTGAAGCTCGACCCCCCTCGTGCCCCGTCGGTAAGTTACTCCCGAACCAAAATGACCTAATTAGTAAGCCAAGACCGTCCCATTCCAGTCTTGTGGTAGCGCTGTTGTCCCAGGTTGTCGCTCTATGAACCGGTCCTTATGGAGAGTGGCCAACCAGACAGTAAGGACTGTGCTGGCCCCCTAAACCATGTTTCTAACAAAAACATATTTTAACGAGACGTGAGCCCCTCAAACGGGCCACTCTCAGAATTAAGTTGCATATACCATTAATCAAATTAATTAAATAGGACCAAGTGTGTTATAGCGCGGCACCTAGCACAACTAACCAAAATGCAACCCAAGGATATATATAAAGGATATAAAGTGGCTAGGAAAGTCCTTATAGGCATACAGTATTAAAATGCAGTATGAAATTGTAATTAAAGGTGATAGGTGTTGTTCATGTTATACTTGCCTTCCTCAAACTGTTCCTGCTGCTCAAACTGCTCTGAAGATGGTGTCTGCTTCGGGTACTGGTGCTCCTCCGAAGGATCAATGTCTACTCACGATTGCAACGCCAAAACAAGTCCACATATACACATACATGCAAACAAGAGCAAAAACTAAGAAACAGTACATCAATACATAGAAACAGCACACTAAACTAGTCTAAAACTATTCTATGAGTTACAACGATCGCGTGGACATAAAGAACGCCTAAAACGGAGCTAGAACGCGCAAACTAGAGCTAAAACAAGATCTAGGGGCTTATCTGTAAGAAAAACAGAGTTTCTAGGGGTTTTCTGCAAAAACCGAGGACCTAAACATAATTAAACCTTAGTTCTAAGGGCTAGCATGCAAAAACATATGGCATGGACTGCGGGTTCAAAAACTGGAAGGTTCAGGGGGGTACGTGTAAAAACCTGGGCCAAACCGCAATTACTTTTATTCTGCCACGGAGTGCGGGTGATTTCGGATAAAAGTGGGGTCTCTTTTGCAAAAAGGCGGGCGCTGACCATTCTTTCCCCTCAGTTGACTCGGGCCGGTTTGTTTCAGGTCGTTCGATCGAGATCTAGCGGCTCAGGGCAAAGGGTGCGCGGAGCGGTGGCGGAACACCGCCGGAGCAGAGCTCCACAGCGGCGAGCTCGCCGGAGAAGGGGTTTCTAGGGCTACCGAGCTCCGTTTGGGCCGGGGTTTGGCCTTGGAGGTTCAGTGTTGAATGATTAATCCACCCATGGGGTTATCGGGGTTCGGGGAGGTCCGGAGTGGGGAGGGCTAGGGCGGCGACGGCCCTGCGCACGGCGGCGCTACGCCGAACGGTGTTCTGGACTCGGGAAAGGCCTACGTGCCGCAAAAGCTAGTGCAAAAGAATCAAGAGAGGGCGCGGGTGCTCACCGAGGTTTGGATTGGGTCGAGGATGTCACGTAGAGTGGTCGGCGGTGATGGCTAGCGGCGGCGCACGGACAGCGTCGGGGAAGAGGTAGCTGCAGTGGTTCTTCTGGACTGCTAATCCGTCGAGATGATGTGGGAACGAGCTGCAAGCGAGAACCGGGGATCAGCGGAACACGAGGGTCAAGGACGGCGAGCAACTGCTCGAAATCGGACTCACCGGCGGCGATGATGTCGGGCACGATTCCGGCGATGGCGAGATCTAGGGTCGGGGCAACAAGCTCGGAGAGCCTCCTAGGCTAGAGGCGGAGCTTTTGCGCTGCTCCGGTGGGGCTTGGGTGCGGCGGAGCATTGTACTCGCGGCAGCGCAGAGTCCTAGCGCGGCGGAGCGAGGTGGTGGCGGTGAGCTAGGGTTTTCGGGGGAGGTTGCAGGGGAAAGGTGGGCTGTGGGATGGTTTAAAGAGGGCGCCGTGATCTCGGCGTGGAGCAGTGGGATAAGGATCCCGGCGACCTCGCCGGTGATCTCGGGCGGCTGTTGCGCGGAGCCGAAAAGGAAGGGGAGGGGAAGGTGCTGACGCATGGGCCCAGTGTGGCAGCGGGTGAGGCGAGCGCGTGCGGTGCGGTGTGCGCTCCGCGCGGAGAGGGGCTGGCAGGTGGGTCCGGGGGCGCGGCCGAGGGAAAGGAGACGGGGAGAGGGACGGGCCGTGCTGGGCCATGCGTGAGGGAAAGGAGGGGTGACGGCCTGGGCTGTACGTGCGGGGCGCTTTGCTGGACCAAGAAGGTGGGTTCTGGGCCGCGAGAGAGGGGAAAGAGAGTTGGGTTGCTGGGCTGCCTGGATTGGTTTTGGGTTGAGTTGCTTTGGGTTTGCTTCCCTTTTACCTTTCTAGATTCTAATTACTCTCAACACAAAACTATTTGAATTCAAATTCGAATTTTGAATTCAAAACCCTAGCACACAACCAAATAAAGAAGTGCACCAGCATGAATGCAACAACACAGTTTAACCCTATGATAAATTTTAATTACTTAAGAAACAAAATTTTGATTAAATGCAAGACCAAACACAAATAACCTTAGAAATTTAAATAAAGCCCTATTAAATGCTGAAATTTAAATTAGGGTGTTACATATGGATGGATGGATAAGTGTACAGCTGAAAAGCTCTAGTACTAGTGTTGCTACCGTTCCCCGACAATGGTGCCAGAAAGCTTGTTGGCACTCCTTAGCCTAACGAATTACTCCGCAAGCGCACAGAGACCGATTGTAGCTTTCACCAGGTGAGTAAGCCTGGGATATCAAATCCAAGGAACGATAAGCTTCGACTAGTGGTCTAGAGCGGTTCAACCGAACCCGCTGGGAAGCAGAGGTACAAGGGTAGAGGGCTTATCTCTAGATAGAATCCTAATTACTAAGATTACTTGAAGAGCTGCTAACTTGATCTATTTCGGCGGCCTAAGCATAGGGCATAGACAGGGGTGAGAAGGGGCCCTACTTACCTTCGGCAATCCTAATGCTATGAAAACACCCGAACATGGTGGACTACTAGGGACGGACAAGGCGGTCACCACTTGCCGCCTACCACTGCAGTGCCGTGGGGTGGAACACAACCCAAGGTAACTACCGAGCCTAAGCACCACGCCTAAACTATCGAGTCACTGACTTCCACCTCGCACTAAGGCAAGAAGAAACCCCAAATGGACAGAATTTGCTGTCCACACAGACAAGGGATCCCACAGATCAAAGAAAATAACTAAGCAAGTAACTTAAGTAAAAAGTAAACTAGCAAGGAACACTTACTTGATTATAAGATTCCCCCGAGGTGGGTACAAAGTGGGGTAAGGTCGAGCGAACTCGACTTCGCCCCTTTAGCTCGGCTTCCGCCCAAGCTCTCACCTCACACTCTCTCTATTCTACTAAAGCTAAACTGAAATTATGAGGCACTCAAGCTCCCAAGGTATGTGTTACAAGGGAGGTGAGGGGGTCCTATTTATAGTGTGCCAAGGTCAGTTCTCGATGGTTATGACGGTTAGCGCTAGTTGTACGCAGCAGAGGAGGCGGTGCTTGACCTTCACGCGAAGCCGGGAGCCGAGAGGCTGTACAGTGGGGCCGGGCAGTCCAATCTAGGCCGGCCGGCCTAGGATTTTGCCACCTGGCCACCGACCTTCTGTGGGTGGCCTCTGATCTCTCCTGGACGTCGGTGCTCGGGGTATCTTCCTCAGAATCTGGAATCTTAGGCTGGGCGGCCCGGGGGAGGCCGGTCGGCCTGGCTCCGGGGCCTCTCGGCCCTCCGTTTTGCCGACGTTGCATATCAACACTCCACATTGCCTCTGGACTGGGTGCCTTCCTCATTTGGCACTCGTGGCACTGACAGGTAGGATTTTGGATGTGGGTCCAAGCCTTCCGGGTCCAAGTTGTGGATTTCTTGACATGTCCTACTGGAATGGCTTGTATTCTCCCTCTTAGTGACTTTGGTAAAGTCTCATGCCAAGGTTCCACCGAAAGTATGCCGGTCGGCCAGATTCGGGCCTTCCGGCCCAAATGGTGTCCGTTTTGGGTAAAATTTGGATATGTCATCCCTGAGATCAAATAAACACCAAAACTTGTGGAACTCATTAGTAATAATGTTTATGGCATGGTTGTGGCCTATATTTCATGAAATCAGACGGAGCGTTGGCGGCGGAAACAATCGTTATTGACCGCCAACAGCAGTGTGGGTTGCGTCCATGTGCCAAGGACACTTGCCATCCAGGAGTCGATCCAAGTCCGCTTGGTTGAGGGTGGAGCGGAACTGGGATCTTTCGGCGACGGCGATGGTGTTCTCGGGGCCACACTTGCGGTCCCGATTCTTGGAGGACTCGGCGCGGTCGTGTTTTTTCCCGTGGCGAGGAGGGCGGTCATCGCGGCGGCGTTCCGAGTGGTTGTCCCGCTGAGGGGGACTATTGGAGTAGTCGTTCTTGTGCCGGCGGTGAGCCCGCTCAGCTTCCTCCATGTCGGCGTGCTTGTTGACGACCGTCATCATGTCGCCCACGGTCTTGGGGTAGGTCTAGAACATCTTCCTCCACAATTCAATATTGTAGAGGCCTTCGTTCAAGTAGTGGATGACATCCCTGTCATCAGCTTCTGTAATGGTATTACGATTAGCAAAGTACCTCTTGATGTAGTCGCGGAGGAACTCATCCAGTTGCTTCACAACACTGGCCAGATCCCATCTAGTCTTGGGACCCGAGCAAGATGCCTGGTAGTACTAGACGAAGGCACTACAGAGATCCTGCCAACTGTTGATGGAGCCAGCGGGAAGTGCTTCGAGCTAGTTGAGAGCTTGGGGACCCATCATGACCGGGAAGTAGGCAGTCATGATGTAGTTGTCGCTGTGAGCAGCTCGGACGGCGATGGAGTAGGTGCGCAGCCACGACTTGGGATCCAACTCACCGTCGTACTTCTCGATCCCGGCAGGCTTGAAGGTGGCAGGCCACTGGATGGCCCGGAGCCGGCGAGAGAAGGTGGAGAAGCCGTCGAGGTCGTTTCCGGGGTCGTTGTCACGGCAAGGACGTCGTGGGCGGTGTCGCCCCGTCGACCGCAGTTCTGGTAGTCGATGTCGGAGTCGCCGTGTTCCTCGTCGTACTGGCGACGTCGCTCTTGCTCGGCGGCATCGCGTTGGTGGTGACAGTTGTTGATGCACTAACGCAAGTCTTGTTGGTTGAGTTGGAGGCGGGGGTTGCCTTGATTGACCTCTCCATCGTCGCCGTGGGGTCGTGCCGAGTGGTGACTCGACTGGGCGCGGTAGGCCGAGTTGTCCTCGCGCAGCTGCTGAGCTTGCATGGCGGCCACGTGCAGGCGAGCACGGGCCTTGACGATCTCGAGGGTCTCCTGAAGACCCTCAAGCACCTGGAACACTGCGGCGAGGTTGGCCGACGGTGTAGAGAAGACGTCTTGGCCGTTGTAGTTGAGGACGAAGTCGGCGTCGAGGTTGCGGGGCCGGATCGGTGAACGCCGATTCCTAGGGTTGCGGCGTTCGGCGTTCTCTAGGTCGCGGTTGGCCCAATCAATGGCCTCGTCGTTGCGCCTCATGTCGGCGCGGACCTCGTTGCGGCGGAGTCGTTGGACCTTCTCCTCGTCGGTCTCGTTTTCATGAGTGTCGAAGTCGTCAGAGACGATGAAGATTCGGTGATGCTCTGTCGCAGAAGAGAGGTTGGGTCGGAGGGTGAACGAGGCGTGTTGGAAGCCAAGTTCCTCTCCCGAAGTCGGGTCAGATCGGATCTGACCGAGGGTTGCCGGGTCCTCCCCAAAGCTAGCTTCAGGCTCACTACGGCTGATCGGGGTTGAAACCCGTCTAGCGGCAGTACACCCTCCACTCCTCCTGTCGCTGCAACTGCGACTGCTCCATGTCGTGGAGTCTCTCGCCAGTGTAACGCTGCCATGCTTGGGTACCATCAATGTGTTCGTTCAGTGTCTCTTGTATGATGTCACCCTGCACCCGCAGCTCACCTAGCTGCTAGGTGATGGCACCGAAACCTCGGGATGAAGACGTCCGTCTGATGAGGTTCGGGGCTCCACCGAAGCTTGAACTAGTGGACCTGTGGCCTGGTGCCTGCCGTGTCCACTCCTCAGTGCTGGCACTGTGCCATGACGAACCACCAGCCCCATGCTGATATGAGTGATGTCGCTGCTGAGGTGGTGGTGTCGGCTCTGCCTCCCTTCTGGTCCTGCTTCTTGTCATCCTGCAAGGCAAACCGAAGACCTATGCCTACGACCCCCTTCTCGTGGAACGTGAGGGATGGTTAGCTAATGGCAATTATACAAATGGAACTCCGCATTGGGCAGCGGAACCTCATTTGTATAGCCAATGTAAAAGAAAATCAAAGAATCATTCGGGCCCTTCTTGAGTGTGTGATCTTAGATCAAATAGTCCTCATCGATATACGCACGGTTGCCCTCAATGAAAGGAATAAAATTCCCCTCTAAGGCACCGATACGTGTAGCGATGCGAGTAATCAGAGAAGTGCACTCAATAGGACCCGTCATCTTGAAATTCAAAAGCCACTGCTTAACCAAAGCTTGCACGGGGGAGATTTTGATCTTATTGACCATGGCATAGAGAATGAGCAACTCATCGTTGCGCACGGGTCAGACATCATCTCTTGGAAAGAGAGTGATGGTCAACCATTTGTGCATCAACTGAAGAGTTGGATTTTGAATATTGGTGCACCGAGGTGCAAACTTGCCATGGACAACTTGACCCGAAATCTGGCCCCAAAACTCATGACGATTAAAACCTCGGCAAGCTTGGTCCAAAGAAATAGGCTAGCGTTTGTTGAAATCGAGGTGGCCGGCAAAGGTTTTCCAAGAAAGCAAATACTCTTTCCCGAAAAGTAGAAAATAAACCCCATTTTCCACCTCCCGAAGAGTGCAAAGAAATTAGATGGTGTGGAGTCGAGAACCATACTCCTCAACGGGAATGAAATTATCCCATCCAATTGCATGCCAAACGTTAGAGAAGTCTTCGTGCATACATGTTTTGATGAGGAGGTCTGGATCGAAGGCTCGGGTGTGGATGAAGCTTATGTTCTTGAGGATGGCATAGCCTTGTCGTTCACGATATTCCGCAACAATCTCTATGACTCCGGCTTGCGGTTTGGCTTGCATCTCTTCATATTGTTCTTCTTCCTCGTAGTCCATCGTGCTTGGTGTAGGCGTAGGTTCGGGTGTGTACGAGCTTGAGCCACCCCAAGAACGGGATGAACTTCCACCCGTCATCTTCTGGAATGCGCCGGAGACCTTCCGTCCTATGACTTTCATGATGGAACAAAAATGAATGCAACTCGAAACGAGTTATGTTAGTGAAACCGAATTGAATATTCTTACCCGTGAGTTGCTCTTTCTTTCTTGCTGCAAACAAATGAGAGAGAGTGGTCTCTTAAATTCAAATCTTGAGTAAAAATCCAATGAAAACCCGAGAGCAAAGTTTTGAGAGAGTTTGAGAGAGAGTGAGTGTGTGAGAGTTGAGTGTGAGATCTCAACACCCACCCCTCGGCCTCTATTTAAAGGAAGAATGGCCTAGCACCGTCGGGTTATTATTCCAGCCAGTCCACGAGGGGTGTACCCGGCGGTAGAGTTTTAGGACGAGGATCTCAGGACCAAGAGCTCGATGGTAACACAAAGACGCAGGGACTTAGATAGGATCGGGCTGCGATGTGTGTAATACCCTATGTCCTGTGTTCAGGGTTGTATTAGGGTTTGCAGGATGCTGCGAAAAGGTGGAGAGAGTCTATGGGTTGGTCTACGTCTCCTTTATATAGACCAGGAGGCGTAGGGGTACAAGGAATGATATACTCGGGTTGTTTTACAAGGAAGGAGGTCGGTTAAGATCCCTAGATATCCGGGTCTCTAGCTGGAGCCTCTCGTCCTGATCCTCTGAAGATCCTTTCTGCGCACGGCCAAGTCCCGTACGCCGAGTAGTTGTAGCCGAGTCACCAAGCAGGGCAGTCTCCCTGGTTCGGGGACCCCACTCGGCAGGGAGGTACATAGATCTACCTCCGTCAAGCCCCCGAGCGCTGAAGGGCTGAGTCGAAGTTTGTGGTATTTGAACGAAGTCCTTCGGTGCTCATGATGATTGTCCACCGTGTCTTGCTGATGCTGAATGGGATGCGCCCTTGGGCGCACCCGTTGGGTGTAGCCCCCGAGCCTCGGAAGGATTCGGAGAAGCTTTTCGAGGGTCAAAGAAATGATCCTTGACTCGTCTTCCTAGATACCTGGGTATCCAATCGATGATTTTGCTGTTCTGTCCTTCTGGGTTTAGTCGGCCACCCTGAGGCTGCTGCAATGATCAGTCCTGACATGGCAATCCCAACTCTGAGGTCATAGATTAAACCATTGAGACTTTCCAAGTTCACCAAGCTTGTAGGCCCTGAAGTCTTAATTGCATCATGGAGACGCACCATGTGGTTATCAGCACCCAGCCCCGAGCAGGGTCGCTAGCGGAGTCATGGAGACGCGCCGGGTAGTCACGGCGTCCGGGCCCTGAGGCCCTGGCTGGGTCCCAGAGACACGCCGGGTCATCTGCGGTGCCCAGCCCCCAAGCAGGGTCACTGGCGGAGTCATGGAGATGCGCCGGGTAGTCACGGCGTCCGGGCCCTGAGGCCCTAATTGGGTCACAAAGACACACCGGGTCATCTGCGGTGCCCAGCCCCCGAGCAGGGTCACTGGTGGAGTCATGGAGACACGCCGGGTAGTCACGGCGTCCGGGCCCTGAGGCCCTGGCTGGGTCACAGAGACACGCCGGGTCATCTGCGGTGCCCAGCCCCCGAGCAGGGTCACTGGCGGAGTCATGGAGACGCGCCGGGTAGTCACGGCGTCCGGGCCCTCAGGCTCTGGCTAGGTCACAGAGACACGACGGGTCATCTGCGGCGCCGAGCCCCCGAGCAAGGTCACTGGCGGAGTCATGGAGACGCGCCGGGTAGTCACGGCGTTCGGGCCCTGAGGCCCTGGCTGGGTCACGGAGACACGCCGGGTCATCTGCGGTGCCCAGCCCCCGAGCAGGGTCACTGGCGAAGTCATGGAGATGAACCGGGTCATCTGCGGTGCCTAGCCCCTGAGCAGTGTCACTGGCGGAGTCATGGAGACGCGCCGGGTAGTCACGGCGTCCGGGCCCTACGGCCCTGGCTGGGTCACGGAGACTTGCCGGGTCATCTGCGGTGCCCAGCCCCCGAGTAGGGCCACTGGCGGAGTCATGGAGACGCGCCGGGTAGTCACGGCGTCCGGGCCCTAAGGCCCTGGCTGGGTCATGGAGACACACCGGGTCATCTGCGGCGCCAGTACCCGAGCAGGGTCACTGGCGGAGTCATGGAGACGCGCCGAGTAGTCACGGTGTCCGGGCCCTGAGGCCCTGGATGGGTCACGGAGACACGCCGGGTCATCTGCGGCGAACAGCCCCCGAGCAGGGTCACTGGCGAAGTCATGGAGACACGCCAGGTACTCACGGCGTCCGGGCCCTAAGTTCCTGGCTGGGTCACGGACACACGCCGGGTCATCTGCGGTGCCCAGCCCCCGAGCAGGGTCACTGGCGGAGTCATGGAGATGCGCCGGGTCATCTGCGGTGCCCAGCCCCTGAGCAGTGTCACTGGCGGAGTCATGGAGACGCGCCGGGTAGTCTCGGCGTCCGGGCCCTAAGGCCCTGGCTGTGTCACGGAGACACGCCGAGTCATCTGCGGCGCCCAGCCCCCGAGTAGGGCCACTGGCGGAGTCATGGAGACGCGCCGGGTAGTCACGGCGTCCGGGCCCTGAGGCCCTGGCTGGGTCACGAAGACACGCCGGGTCATCTGCGGCGCCCAGCCCCCGGGCAGGGTCACTGGCGGAGTCATGGAGATGCGCCGGGTAGTCACGGCATCCGAGCCCTAAGGCCCTGGCTGGGTCACGGAGACACGCCGGGTCGTTTATGGGAATATTCGAAGCATATTCGCGTCGGAGTTAAAATTCAACCGTTATTCACCGCGCGGATTTATCGCGACTGACAGGGGAGTGGGGTTGTCAGGGGCAACGGTAAAAAAGGAAGTTACCATTTACCCCGCCTTCTCCGCTGCGGATCGCCGGCCTGACAAAATCTAGCCTTTAATTTCGGATCTGCCCGTTATAGGGCCCTTGAAATTTAAACGGGGGAAAGCGGCGCGGGGCAGCCACTCTGTTCCCGAGCACTCCAGAGCTTTCCGTCACCTTAGCGAACTTGGCGAGTCTCCAGAGCTCTTGGCCTTCTTCACCCTTGTGGTTTCCTCTTCTCGTCTGCGCTCCACCACCATCGCCATGGCCGCCTCGCCTGCTGCGTCTGGGTCATCGACCTCGGGGGGCTCCGGGGATGCCCCGCCGCCATCATCGTCCTGGCAGATGTGCTCTAGGAGAGAGACATCCAGGACCTTGTTGAGCACGGCCTCCTCCCGGAGAAGCAAATCTCCGGGTGGTGGTGCTGCTACGGGGAGGATTTCCCATCGGAGGACACAGACCAGACGGTCATGTTCAAGTCCTTCTATGAGAAGGGCTTCTCGCTGCCCGCGGGGGCGTTTTTCCGCGGGCTTGTTCACTTCTACGGGCTCCAGGTAACTTATCTCAAGCCCAATCCGATTGCTCAGATTGCGATCTTCATCCACCTCTACGAGGGGTATTTAGGGATCGCTCCCCACTTCAATTTGTGGTGGGCTCTGTACCGCCTCAAGGGGCACCCGTCCAACGCTCACCTGAACATTGTGGGGGGGGGGAGCCGCCTTCTTGCTGCACCAGGGGAGCATCTACCCCGACTTTAAGCTCCACGACACCAACAAAGGGTGGGCGCGGGAATGGTTCGGGGTGCCGAACCCGGTGCCCTGCCTCCCGGCACGCTCCGGCCGCGCGCCAGAGTACAAGGCGTGCTAGGAAGAGCTGCCGACCGCTGAGGAGATGGCGCAGGTGGAGCGCCTCCTCAACGAGATCTCCGACTTGTCGGCACGGGGCCTCACGGGGGCCGCGGTGGCCATCTCCTTCTGCAGGTGGCTCGCTCAGTCGATACAGGAGAGGGTCCACCTGGCCTTCGAGTACTGGGGTCACCGAGACCCCACCTGGGGATATAAACGCAAGGTTCCCCGGGACGAGGTCGTGAACCGGGTCGCCCGCATCATGGCGGGACATATTCGGGACAAGGGCTGTCCCAAAGCCCACTGCCTGAAGCAGACGACCGACGCCGTAAGTGTTCTTGAATCCTGCCGAGTTGTTTTTGTTCGTTCCGAGTTGTTTCTTCTGTTTTGCTCTGTTTTTTCGAGTACACCCATTGGTATGTATAACAACTCGGTGCTTTTGCAGGTCAAGGTCTTGGAGTACTGGTGCCCCGCTCCTCTGCCTGAGGGGGACCCTGGAAAGGATGCCGCCGCCCCCGCCGAGCTGCGCCAGCCGGCGCAGGAGGAGGCCGAATTCTCCTCCGACTCCTCCATGGGGAGCGAGCCGGAGGTGGAGATCAACGGGGCCTCAGGGCCGCCAACGTCTGGTGCCTTGGGGAGGAAGACACACGCGCCGTTAGGAAGATCCTGCTATCGAAAGCTGGGTTGGTGGCGGCGCAGCAGACGCAGAAGAGCTCGACCCGGAGGGGGACGAGCAAGGTCTAGGGGGGCATCGGCACCCCTGGTCACCACTGAGGTGGGGTCGGTGATGGCCGGCCCCCAAGTCGAGGAAGAGGCGGCCCAGTCGCTGGGCTAGCTGCGCGGGGAAGTGGCATCCCCACGCGCTGGCTCTGGGACGCCGCCGACCGTGCCACTGGGGTTGAGGTTCCTGTTGCGTCACAGTGGCGGGTAAGCTCTGTTCCTGATGTGGTTCAGTCTTGATTTTTGATTTCTGGAATCCTTTCTTAGTGCCTTCATTATTGTTGCAGAAGGGCGACGCTCAGCGGCGCCAAGAGGAAGGCAGAGAAGTCGTCCAATGAGGCGAGCCCGGCACGGAGAGGAGGATGAGGAGGCCAGCAACAAGGTCTCCCCCTCTCCCCATGATGTGGAGATGCAGGACCTACCCCGCGATGAAGGGGCGGTGATCGTTGAGGTCGGGGCCTTGGATGTCCCGGCCATCGAAGAGGTCAGGCCTACCGAGGTCCCGGCCGCCGAAGCGGAGAGGACCCAATGCGAGCCCACCGAGGGGGTCAAGCACCCGCCAGCGAAGGAAGGGGCCGCGGAGGATGAATCGCTCGGCAGCCACATGATCGAGTGTGCCAAGTTGACCCACGAATGGGTTGAGGTGAGTCCCCTGCCTCTCTTCTTTTGTGAAGCTGACTTGTTCTTGGAGGTGTTGTCGTGTAACGCCTGTGTCTTCGTCAGGCTCTTGTGGATATGTCCGAGCAGGCCGCCCAAGAGCTAGCCAAGGGGAAGGCCGCCCTTGGTCAAGTGGCGGAGCTAGAGGCCAGGGTGGCCGAGCTGGAGGCACGAAGCCATTGTCTGGAGGCCGACAAGGTCAAGGCCAACGATGCTCTGCGCAAGGAGAAGCACGGTATGTAGTCGAAATCACATCTTCCGGATTTTTTGTGCGTTGTTTGGTCTATGACATGCTTTTGTGTAGAGTTGGAGGCCTGCACCAAGGCCAATGAGGAGCTGCAGAAGCTCTGGGATGTGGCCGAGGCGCGGGAGGCCGCCACCGAGGAGAAGCTTTGCCTGGAGTGGGAGGCTCAGAAAGGTATGACCCGGAGATCATACGCTATGTTCTTGTTGTCATGTTCTTTGGCTTGGGCTGACCTAGCCGGGTGCTTTTTGCAGAAGCGGAAGAGCAGGTGGCGCAGGACCGGGCGATGCTGGATCGCCTAAGCAGGCCGCTATAGGCACTGCTCGGGGCTTTTGAGCCCGAGGGCGTGGCTGCTGCCGAGAGCCTGGCTGAGAGGCTGGAGGCGTCCCGTAGCCGACTGGAGGCCTGCATCCGAGGAGCTGCCAAGGATGCTGTGTAGCACACCTTGGGTCTTGTGAAGACCCATCTCCCTGAGGCAGACCTGGACCCGGTGGGAGACGGCATCCCTGAGGATTGCTCGGATGCCGAGAGGGAGGCCAACCACGCCACCGTCCTGGAGATTGCCGAGCGCATCGTCACCGAGTTGTAGGCTGCCAGTCTCCAGGAGCTTGTTTTATTCCTTTTGCTGCGAAGAAAGTTGGTCAGAGTTGACCAACTAAGAACAATATTTGTGTAAATAATGTTTTAATTTTAATGTTAGTGTTAAGCCCACGATCCGAGTTCTTTTCTGAATTTGCCGAGTAGGTGGAAAGCAGACTCTGAGCCCTTTGAATGGTGCTTGAGAGCGTATCATCAATGTGCGCGTTCAGTCAGGGTGACACGGAGTGGTTCCTGGACGTACTCGGTTGTGTTCAGAAAAGACGAACCGGGTTGTTCTTGTCCGACTAGTCGGACTCTGAGTGGAGGCTGTCTGGATGGCCGAGACACAGCCCCCGAGCGTGTTGAAAACGACTCGGTAATGAATGACGAGGAAGTAGTGTGCAATATGGGAAATATAACAAACTTTATTAAATGAGCAGATGGGTACATAGCTTTGTATCTCCTAGAGTCGCTTCAGCCTCGTTCTCGTCATAGTTCTGGATGCACGGAGCACCAAAAGCTATGTCCAATGGGTAGTTCTTTGCGTGCGAAGTCCCCAAACTACTCTGGGTAGTTCTTGGATCCATTTCGCACCATACTTTTCGATCGGGTCAAAAATTCTAGCTTTAAGCCCCTGGAGGATCAAGCCGTTGGCCCTTTCAACTTGGCCATTGCACCTAGGGTGCGCCACGGAGGCATAGTAGATGTCGATGCAGCTTTCTTTGCAGTAGTCCCAGAACTCAGAGCCCGTGAAAGAAGTACCCAGATCTGTGATGATCCGGTTAGGCACCCTGAATCGTTGTGATATCTCCTCGATGAACTCGGCTGCCTTAGTTGCTGTAGTGGCAGTCACTGGTTTGACTTCGATCCATTTTGTGAACTTGTCAATGGCCACAAATATGTGACTGTATCCGCCGATGGCCGTCTTTAGGGGTCCCACCGAGTCGAGTCCCCAGCAAGCGAAGGGCCATGACGGCGGTATGGTCCGTAAGGCCTGAGCCGGGACGTGCTGCTGCTTGGAGAAGAACTGGCATCCAGGACATCGCCTGACAATGTTCCGGGCATCGGCCAGAGCCGTGGGCCAGTAGAAGCCTGATCGGAAGGCTTTCCTGTGACACCCCAGCCTACAGATAGTACTGGATAATTTGAGAATCTCTCGGATGAGGCAGAAGAGTTAGGCTATAGTTTCTTTTTTTCGGATTTATGTAACACCTATCTGGAGTTAGCAGCAGTAATGCATGGGTAGTGTTGTCCAAATAAGATAGAACCTTACATAGTGAGGTTTTTCCCTCTTCCTTGACCTTACCAATCTATGCTTCCTTTTATCCCAGCTCAGATGTCGGCAGAACAAAAAGACCTTGGACACAGTGCAATGGGAGATGGTGTTCGTGCAACAGTTTCTGTGGAGCAACCGATAACTGTGCAAGATCAGTCTTCGCAAACAACATACAACCAAAAAAATGGTGAGAAAGCTTGCCCATGTTGCCAATTCTATGGCATTCCTTGTCGTCAAGTTCGTGCGACTGAAGATGAAGCCACAACTAGGAGGAACCAGAGTTTGTTCTCCAGTACAAAGAGAAAGATGTCTCATCAAGAGCAGCTAGCTGAGGATTCCCTTTTCCTCGACTCCCCATCAGTCGATGAGCTACAGACCATCCAGAAGAGAAAGGATCATGAGTGCTCTAGAGATACACATGTCAAGAACCAAGCACTCTATGATTATGTTGATGGGTTGACTATCACTATGAATGTGATTCAACCAAGTAGCGCCATTCACCACCACCGCATGTGCTACAAATGCGGGCAAAAAGGTCATTATGCCAAAAGTTGTCCACAGAAGAGCCTGTCACCGGTAGCACAGGATGCCCAGAATGATCAGGATCAGCAGCAGGTGATACCAGTATGCAGTGATTGTACAAAGCGTAAGCGAACTAAGAAGGGACCAAAAGAGTACCAAGAGATTCGACATGCTTCCAACTCACATCATATGGGTATGAGATCCTGACTCAGGAGTGAGTAGAACTTAATCCCATCCTTGTTTCTCTTTGCTAGCTAGCCTAGAATCTCGGGATGAGAGTCCTGTAAGGGGGTAGGATTTGTAACACTCTAATTTAAATTTCAGAATTTAATAATAAATTTAATTGTCTTTATTTAATTTTCTAGGATTTAATTTGCTTAGCCTTGCATTTATAATTTATTTTTGCTTCATAAAGTAATTAAAAATTTATCTTAGGATCAACTTGTTTGTGCATTCATGCTAGTGCATGGTTTTCTTTTTGTTTGAGTGCTAGGGTTTTGAATTCAAATCTGAATTTGAATTCAAATAGTTTTGAGTTGAGAGGAAAAAGAAAAGATGAGAGAAACCAGAGAAATAGGAAAAACCAAAACCCAGCGAAACCCAAACCTCGGCAGCCCAAGTCGGCCCAATCCTTGTCTTCTTTCCCCGCCGGCCCACCTTTCTCTTTCTCTCTCACTGTGACACCCTAGGTGTCTGCACATTAGTGTTGCATACCTTATATACATCATGTGCTTGTTTTGCTTGAAAAAGGACCTTTTTGTAATTAGAAAAGGTTATATGTGTAATATTGATTTTATGCAAGGGTCTTTCTATAGTTTAATTTGAATTGAATGTGTGATTATAGCTTTTGTGGAGGGTGTTTTTGCAAAATGTGGTGTAATCATTACATGGCAGGAAACTTTTCAAATCAGCCCAAGTTTGAAGTGAAATTTCATTGAAAAAGACAAGTTTCCTTTGAATTCAAATTCCCTTCTTTGTTTTCAAATTTAGCTCTCTATCCTTTGATCAAATAAATTTTTGCTCAACATCAAAGTTGTAGATCTTGAAAAGGTGAACAACTTTCATATTGGACACTTTTTCATTTGAGCCCTATTTTAAAAGTTATCTCTAGTTTATAGACTAGTCCCTGGAATTTTCAGAAATTGCAAAATGATCCTTTCTTCCACCTCCACCTCCTTCCTCTGTTTTCCCCCCGCCGCTGCTGTGCAGAGCCGTCGCCGGCGCAGTGGAGGGCCTGCCCGGCCACGTTCTGCATCGCACTGGCGCCCACGCGTCGAGCTGCTCCTCCTCCACCGCCCTTGGCTGCGCGCTGGTGCCTCCTCGCCTTGCCACGCCGCCCAGAGCAGCCCGCGCGGCCGCCACCTCGCCGCCGCGGTGGCGAGCCTGCTACAGAGACCGCCGCCCTCTCCTAGCACACGCCCGAGCACTATAAAAGCCCTAGCAAGCTAATCCATTCGTCCTTTCGCTTGCTCCTCGCTTCCAGACCCCAGAACACGCCGTCGCTCCACCGTGAACGCCGGCGAGCTCAAGCCACCGTCGAACCCGCTCCTCCGCCCTTCCCCGTCCTCAATCAACCCCACCAGTAGCTCCGCCTTGGCCCCGCGAAGCTCACCCACCCCTCCTTCTCACCCTGTCCTCACCGAAGCGCCGCCTCCGCCGTTCTTCTCCGCCGCCGACCCGCCCTGCTCCGTCGAGCCGCCGCCTCCGAGCTCCTCTCCGCACCCCAAGACCACCCAGAGGTGAGCCTTGGACCCCTGTAGCTCCCACGCCTTGTTCCCCTAGCCGCCGGTGAACCCCTCGCCGGGAAACGGCCGGTCAAACCCCGCCTCCCCCTCTGACCCGGCCTAGGGACCTCGGGTTTAGAATTCCAGAAACTCCAGGGTGTTATTTGAATAGCCATAGACTCAGTTGAATAGTGCTCTAAGGACTCGTTTGTAATTTTTGCAGTGAACTTTGAAATTCCATAGAAATTCGTAGAAAATTCGTAAAATAGCAAATCTTGATGTTTTGGAATACTTGAGAGTATCTCTTTGCAGTAGAACCATAATATTGTAGGTGTTTGTTGCAAGTTTTTGCTGTACAAGTTGTTTTGTGTCACTAGGTAAATAAAGACTAGTTATTTAATCTTTTTCTTATCTGATGATTGAAAGCTTGTCTTGGTCTGAAATTTTTATGGTAGTTTTCCCATGCGACACTAGTTTTTCTTTAAAAATTTCGTGATCAGTTCTCATGCATAGCTATTTATTTGATTTAAACCTTTTTTATTATACTTTAATTATGATAAATAGTTTTTGCTGATCATAAATCATGAAAATATTTCTGAGTGATCTTTTTGGATAGCTTAGCTTGTACATGAAGTTTGAGCCCCAGTTCATTAACATAACAGGAGCTAAAAATGAATCTTGCTAATCTATTGTTCTGTTTTGTTTATTTTCTCTGAATTAATTCTGTGCAGATAAAATCATGGAAAATTCACAGTAGCTAATTCATCCCTGTGTAGGTCTTTTGTTAAATTTTAAGCTTCTGTTTTGCTTTAGTTTAATCTGTGTAATTCAATCTTGTTCTAGGTGTGGTCTGAATGGTTGATTTGTTATGAATAATTGGATACATGTTTTGGAATGAATTTTACAGGAGAGCTTACTCTGTTCCTGTTCTATTTAGGGTAATTTTTGCTAAATTTATTTCTGTTTGTGCTTTGAGTTGTTTATTTATTAGCAAACCATAACTTACTTGTTATAGGAAATCACCCCCACGTATTTATGAAGTTAGTAAACTTCATTTGTGCTGTTGATCATGATGCCTTGTGTTGTTAGATTTGTTAATTAACTACTCTATAAACGATTGCCCATGTGTGTTTATAATACTGTTCTTGCATTACATATAGATACGACTGCTTTGTCGGACGGGACGTACGAGCTGATCCCGGAGTCTGACGGAGGTGATCTCGAAGCTCAAGCGAACACCGTCGTACTAACTGAAGCCCCGGACCAAAGTTCGGAAGAGCCTAGAGCTGAAATAGTTAGTGACTACCGAGAAGGTGATAAGGACACGCCTACGCTGTCCAAAGATTTGCCCAATCTTTCACGGTACAGATAGCAAGAATAAAGCTAACTGAATTTGGCCCAATTGATAAATAGTCCAAATAGTTGTTCAGTCAAGAAAATAGCAGTATTAATGTAGTACCACAGCTCAAGCTTTTCACGACAAGCAACAATATTGAGAACAATTTATTCCCTCAACCAATGATAGCAGCAGCAACAACTAGTGCTAATGAATCTCATGGCAAATAAATTGTCATCAGTTTGTCTAACCAACCAATCGGAGATCAATAGGTCTGTCTGACTCTCACGGCAACAACCTCCAATGCAATTTCAGATCCAATGAGATAGCAAAGTATTCCACAGGAACAAAATAATTCCGTCTAATTAATCACCAATACAAGCAATAGCACTGATAGAAGGAATCGGCTTACAGCAGATGATGCAAACCAATCTCTAGATAAATCTTCCACCCGCGGCCATGACGAACCACGATCAGAAGATGGGGATCCACTGAAGAATCCGGAGTAGCGCACCCAGGAAACAATCCTGATCACGCTCCCAATCACGATCCAGAAGAATCGGCAAGGTAGATGAGATCGGACGGCGTCTCGCTGTTCGTAGGAGAAACCCTAGACAAGAGACACAAATAAAATCCAATCTAATCTCTACACAAGGGTCATTACCCTGGCTTTATGGCTCGCAGGCCAGCCCTCGGCCCATCAGACTGTCGAGATGGACTCAACACAAAAGACCCAGTCTGACTCAAATACATGGTGCGCGCAGGCACCCAAACAAAAGGCCAATCGGACTCCCTAATTGTCTTGCTAATTAAAGCTGCGTCTACCAAAACCTGACTATAGAAAATTACTACATGGAACTAATAATACAATAATCCAGCAAGAATATAAGTGACTATATTAAGCTGCCATCATTACCAATGCCTTTTTATTCGCACAATGCAGAGCAGCACGCCCAATCCATCAACTTGGTGTCTCCTCAATAATTTCAACCTGCATGAGACCAATAAAAATATATTTTCTGGGCTTCTCAATATTCTCACGAGAAGACACATAACCAGATTTGATAAAACGCCTTTGCTTTGTTGCTTCTATTTTCTTAAGAAAATTGTCTCCTTGAAATATTAGATTCACATCCTCTGAAAATGCACCGAACTTTATAAAACAACGATCTTTTAGATTATTACTGGATGAAAACAATTGAATCATTGTTCTCATCCAAAGAGTTGCTGCCTGAATTAATTTGTCCAGCCATAGGCTCATCATTCTCTCCCCCTTGAAACAAAGCCGTCCTCGGCTTTGAGTTAAAATCAACCACTTTTGAGCTCTTGCTTGCAAGAATGGAAACACTGTCATGGTCCATCAATGTTTCATTCTCGAATGGATATTTGCTGGACATAACCAAAGATAAATTTTCTCGTTCACCCACTTTCAATGCATCAGCAGCAGAGGCAATTTGCATAGGAGGATCATGTATCTCAGTATTAACTAATTGAGCTTTGTAGGTAACATCATTTGAAATATCATCAAAAGTTCTAGCAGATGCAACCATGGAGTTCAGACCCTTGCTTGAGCTCTCGCAAGCAGTAATTTCAGAACTTAATGCCACATCATTCCCTTCCCCTTGAATCAAAGTCGTCCTCGACTTTGAGGTAGTGTATACACCAGATTTCTTCCA
Source organism: Panicum virgatum (assembly GCF_016808335.1). Taxonomy (NCBI): domain Eukaryota; kingdom Viridiplantae; phylum Streptophyta; class Magnoliopsida; order Poales; family Poaceae; genus Panicum; species Panicum virgatum. The sequence continues at coordinate 8,256,883 of NC_053151.1, read as the reverse complement.
TGTTGCACCAGCAAAAACATGGGCCTTAATATCACTTTCCTTCATTGGCTTTAGAATATGATGCACACCTTTATGAATGAATGAATAAGTATTGGAACGACCTCCATGAGTAGCATCAAGATCAAACTGCCATGGTCGACCCAACAATAAATGACAAGCAGTCATCGGCACCACATTGCAGTTCACAGAGTCAACATAATTTCCCACTGAAAATTTTACTCTAGCTCTGTGAGTAATTTTCAGCGTGCCGCTTTGATTCATCCATTGCATGTAACGAGGTGTAGGAAGGCGCCATGTAGATAAAGATAAGGCTTGAACAACATCTGAGCTAACTACATTAGTGAAACTGCCACCATCAATAATGAGTTTGCATACCTTATCCTTAATAGAGCATTCTGACTCAAATATGCTAGAGCGCTGCCCTTTCACATTAGCAATTGTGCCATCACACTGGACCTCCTGTGCCATCATAGACAAACCATCTGAGACATCATTAGTATCATCAATTTTAATTTCAGATTTAGTATCACAAGGAGAAGCACTAGAATCCAGCCCAGATGCTATAGAATAATCATCACTCTCATGTATAACTGGTGCTTGAACAACAGGCACATCAACCTGCTGGAACAACTGAGAATCTTCTTTTTGTATTGCTTTCGAGCTAACAAGTGACATGGTAGCAAAAGCTTTTTGGGTAGCAGCTGCAGCAACCTTTTTAATGGCGTCAGATGAATAAACAAATCATTGTCGGAGCAAAAACTTCATATCTTCCCATGTCCGACAAGGGTCATCCACATCAAGCCACCAATGCAAAACATCTTTAACAAATGTCTCTTCGGCATAATACATCTTGACAACTGAGCTAAATCCACGGCCCGCAAAGAAATTCTCCATGGCATCTTGCCAAGCAAAGTATTCACTAGGACTTGTTGCGAGAGACAGTTGTGGCATAAATTTCATCTCATCGAGCAAATAAAGTTGATCATCATAGATCAATAGCAATAATGTCAAAAGTACCGTGAACAACCTGTCTCTGAATACCAACTGATAAGGACACGGCTACGCTGTCCAAGAGTTTGCCCAATCTTTCACGGTACTAGTGGCAGCAAATACTATCACTGAGTATTTATTAACTACTAAAACACTAGGATGTGTTAATGCCTCACAATTGCAATTCCTCCTCCAAATAACTAGCAGATCGTCACTTGCAAAGGATTGCAACTAGTAGAAAGCAATAATATTAATTTAATCTCACTGTCCAGGCAGCTTCTCAAATGACTAAACAAATAATTTGCTGGGCAAAGAACAGCAGCGGGACTCAATTTCCCAAGTTGAGTAGCAATCGCAGTATCACAATTCACAAATTAGTATCAAACTCGATCTCTTGGCAACAGTAGATAGAATATCGACTCAAGTGTTCAGATATATTTAAAAGAGGGAATTGACATGCAAACCAGATAGATCAACACGGCAATACCCCAAGGCCTTCCTCCACCCGTGATGCTTCAGATCACGATCAGAAGAACAGGATTTCCACAGGAAAACCAGACGAGCACAGATTGATGATCAACGTGCTCACGCCCTTCGCGATCCAGGGTTGGATCAACTTCAATTCTTGATAATAGATGGGATCACCATCTAGGGTTCCGGCCGAGAGCGACGGCGGCTCGACAGGAGAAGTCCACCATGAAAACAAAAGTCAATCTGCCCCAATACAAGGGACAAGGCCCTGGTCATATGGCACGCAGGCCAGACCTGACATAACCGGACTCAAGTCTGACTCAGAACTAATAGAGGCCAAAGCGACCCAGACTCAAAGTAAAACTCCTGAACAAGCTTCACGTGTAGAAGTAATAAACTAATATAGAAAGGATAAATATCACGTCATGTGACCTCCACCAGTATGTAACCATGTCCATTAGACATATTATAAAATAATCCGGCCAGTGCTAATCACGCCAACTTCTTGGTATTTTTTTTCTCCTCATTTTTGAGCAGCACCGCACCATTAAAAATGATATTTGATGATAGACCAGAAGAAGCAAATTTTGCTCTGTTCCCGCTATGTTCCAACTCAAAATGAATAGCACCAAATTGAAGGACAGGACAATTAATATAACTATTGTCTGTCTTACTTGAGATAACACAAGAATTCGGAGTAGAAATAATATGAGGAGTTATGGGCTCATCATCCTCTCCTCCTTGAAGCAAAGCCGTCCTCGGCTTTGGCATAATCTCAACTGGCTTCATCATCTTTGTAAATATTATATTTTCATCTTTCTTGCTGTGGTGTCCCACAAAATTAGGAAGAGAGCCAAACTGTATAGGAGATTTACTAGCATCACATGATTCACCCAAACAATGAATAATAACAGAAGAATTCCCTTTGATGGTTATATCATGTTCTGATGGCTCATTCAGTTGAGCATTGATGTCGAGAATCTTCTTTGCAGCAAGAGTGCCTCTTGTCATCACTACATTGTTCCCAAAAATATTATTAGAGATAGAACCAAATTGCATTGGTGATTTAATTGGCTCCTTGCAATGAATCACGGACTCACTAGCAGCAGCAAAAGTAGGAATATTCACACCATTCTCCGTCCCTTGAAGCAAAGTCGTCCTCGACTTTGGGACAATTTCAGCAACCTTTTTCTTTACTTTCACATGAGGAAAAATGATAGCCTTAATAGCACTCTCCGGCATTGGTTTCAGCACATGATGAACTCCCTTGTGCACAAAAGAATAATTATTGGAACGACCACCATGTGTTGCATCAACATCAAACTGCCATGGTCTTCCCAACAACAAATGACATGCACTCATCGGCGCAACAGCACAATCTACTGTATCCATATAATTTCCAATAGAAAATTTTACTCGCACCTTATGAGTAATTTTCAGCGTGCCACTTTGATTCATCCATTGCATGTAACAAGGACTAGGAAGCCTCCATGTAGATAAGGACAAGGCATGTACTAAATCTGAGCTAATAATATTAGTGAAGCTACCACCATCAATAATTAGCTTGCATACCTTATCATGAACTTTGCATTCCGAGTGAAATATATTAGATCGCTGCCCTCTCACATCAATAGTAGTACCATCACTGTGAACTTCCCGTGCCATCATAGATAACCCATTTGATGCAACATCATTATCATCAATTTTAATGTTAGGCTGAGTATCACAAGAAGAAACAGTAGCATGCAGCCCTGATGCTAAAGAAAGATCCACCCTCTCATCAATAGAGATTTGCTTAAGCACTCCAGCTTGCTGCTCAAGTGGAGAAGAAATATCTGAAATACTAGTATTCAATGGGACATCTTCTCCAACAATGGATGTGGCTGTAGGAATATCACTAGGCAATCCCATGATAGCCGGCTGGTTAGTAGAATTATTCTTCTCAAATGGTGTAGCAGAAGAAAATTTAGAAGCAACTAAATCAGAACTCCCACTACTTGATAATATATTCTTCTCTGGCTCAAAAGGAGGAGCAAAGCGTCGGCGCAATGCCTCCTTCATTGCATACCAAGAAGTGCAATAGTCATCACCATGTTCTAGCAGCATTCTTCGGAACCATAATGACACAGAAATAGAGAAGCTTTGTTTTGCCAAATTAGCCAACTGGTTTAACGGCAATTCACCAATAGAATAACAATTTATTATAGCATCCTCCCACTCATAGTATTCTGATGGAGATGTTGTTGCACACAACATCGGTACAAACTCAAGGTATATGTCAAAAGAGTAATCCATCACCAAAAATTAGCAGAGTACCGTGAGCAACCTGGCTTTGATACCAACTGATAAGGACATGGCTACGCTGTCCAAATAATTTCCCAATCTTTCACGGTACAACTCTCCACAAGACCAAGTTTCTGAAATTAAACAATCACGGACTGGACTGGATAGCTGTATAATCCACACCAAAAATAATTAACTTGATCAACCACACACCAGCAATTGCAGCAACGGCCGGGACAAGTAATTATCACAGCAGCAATTTCAGGAACAACACCAAGCCAATAAAATATATATATTGTATTCCAGCTCGCCGAACAAGGCCCAACAATCTCGTTTATCCGATCAAATAGGAACAGTAACAGTGACAGATAATAGATGGATTTGGCTTACAATGATTGCAATCCAAACCCTAGACAATTCTTCCACCCGCGGCCACGACGAACCACGATCAGAAGATGGGGATCCACTAAAGAATCCGGAGTAGCGCACCCAGGAAACAATCCTGATCACGCTCCCAATCACGATCCAGAAGAATCGGATCTACAACTTTCGTGTTGTAAGTTTTCGTGTTTGAGGTCTCTAAATTTGTCAAACAGCCTGTATAAGTTTGTGCAGCAAATCTGTAATTTACAGACAATAATTTTGTGATAGTGTGGAGTTGTCTCTTGCTCTTGTGCCACTTTTGAATAGAAAAAGAAAGAAATAAAAAGGCAAGTGCATAAAAAAGAGCCGCACAAAAAAAAAAGAAAAAAAAAATCAGAAGTGCTTGCATCCTTTTGTGTCCTTTGTGCTTGGTATATGTCGCTTGCTTGCTTGAACTAGTTCTAGGAACACGTTTAGGCCAGCAACATTGATAAGTACTTTGGATATTTATTCAATTTTTGCTATCTGATTTTCAATTGTGCTAATCCTTGCTACTAAATAAAGCCTCCCAAAGCTCTACATATTATCTTCAGATCAGTACACCCAGAGGATCTTGCAATCTTGGTACCACTTCCTCACAGGTATCACGAACCAGCCACCGGTTGTACCATCCTCTGCTTTGCATTGGTAAGAACACTTGTAAGAGCTTGGTAAGACGTGCGAGATTGTGTTTCCACCATCCACATCCACATATAGTAGTTGATAGGGATAACCTTTTGTGTTTTCTCTTGTCTACTTACTAACAATGTTAGGAAACACTGAGATTGCTCAACGAGTGTTGAGTTCTCAAATGGAGAAAGTGGAGCAAAATCAATTCAACAATTTGTTCCAGACTTTCTTTGCCGTGATGGAACGACGTTGCCGAGTCATCATTGACGGTGAGACTTGCAACAACCTTGCAAGTTTAGAGCTGGTCGAGAAGCTTGGTCTGACCACAAAGCCACATCCAAATCCATACTACATGCAATGGGTAAATTCTTACGAAAAGATTAAGGTAACTGAATTTGCACATATTGAATTTAGCATTGGTTTTTACAAGAGTAGTGCTGATTTTGATATAGTACCCATGCAAGCATGTCATTTATTGCTAGGAACGCCATGGATTAATATAAATGATGTGGTACATAAAAAGGTTGCAAATAGATATTCTTTGAACTACAATGGAAGAAAAATTACACTTAAATCTATGACCGCAACTGAAATTTTAGAAGCTGATCTTGAAAGAGCAGAGAGAAGAAAGAATGAGCCTTTTAGAAAAGAATGGATTATTTCAGATGTTACATTGCCTTCCTCTAAATCTGATTTTGTACAAATTAAAGATATCGCTTTGTCTTCTGTTGGACCTAATATTTTGCAGCATGTATCTAAAACAGAAGACAAGATGATAGAGAATGAACAGGTAATTGTCTCAGGTAAGAGCTCTCTTGATGTGCTGAAATTGTCCACCACTCATGCTATAATAGAGCAACATTTAGTGGACACCAAATCTGAATTGACTTTGTCACATGATAAATATTCTACTGATTTTTGTGATAAAGAAGAGTTGTGTGATAGTTCTATGTTTATCCCTGTGCCACAACTTGTGAAGGAAACTGATCCTTTTGTTTTGGAACCAAAGACTTATGCTAAAAATAAACATTTGATTCCAATTGCTACAGAAAAGGATGAAAGGACATTGTTGTCTTCTTTAAATACTTTGGGTTATATAGAGTTTGATACTTTGTGTGCACTTAGTAGTTTGGAAGAGAAATTTAAATGTGTTGGATTGCCATGTTTATCTCGATGTACATATCACTTTATTGGCAATTATAATTGTAAAGGAGAGTACATGGTGCATCGTGTTTATATGTGTTCAAATCTGAAATCTCCTTTTGCTATGCAACAATTTGATGAAAAAGAGGGCTATTTTAAGACTAATCCTATCACGCAGAGTTCCTCTTGTTCTTCTTTGTTTGTTTTGTCACAACATGTTCAATTTCAAGAAGGGGAGCACCGCAGGATCATGTCAAGAATGGGAACAACTACTTCCGCAAGCATCAGCGACTTTGAGTCGAGGACGACTCAAAACCAAGAAGGGGAGAATGATGAGGACATGACCAATACGCATATGACCAAGGCCCAAGCAAAGATAGAGTTCAAAGCCCACTCCACATTGAAGTCCGATTTATTCGCGAGTCCGGTTCGGACTGCAGGAGCAGACCTCACGAAAACGGACGCCCAGGCCACATACGGGCTCCGTTTTGGGTGTTCTATATATCGTTGGAAAGCTAAGGAGATAAGCTTTCCAACCCAACTGATCCCATATCAAAATACACTCGGAGTCGACGGGAATCGTCGAAACAACATGACGACCAGAATCTGCCTGGATGCAGCGACGCCAGTTTTTGGGCCCGATGGCCTTGTACTCCCTAGGGTTGCCCGGCCACCCCCATGGCCGCCCCCTAGCCTCTCTCTTATATATACATAGCAGCCGCCATTAGGTTACTTGGGTTTTGCTTAGATTCATTCTGTCAAGAACAGTTGTCGCCGTTCATCGGTTTGTGAAACCCCAACTTGTGAGATTAATCATTCATCTGCAGAGTCACTCTATTTGAGCTGCGTTTCTTTCGAGTTCTTGCTTGTGTTCTTCGTTGCGCTTGCAGGGATTAGCCTTCTTGGCGAGGTCAACCGGGTTGTGACACGGTTGATAACCAGAGGAGTTGTGGTGCTAAGATTGCTGGATTCGGGTCTTAGGATCTGAAGCTGGATCGGTGTGTCTCGCTCCGCCTACAACGAGAGTTATCTAGAACCTGACGGAAGATCGGGAACCCACGTCCCCATTATTTACTTATCAATGTTGCTGGCCTAAACGTGTTCCTATAACTAGTTCAAGCAAGCAAGCGACATATACCAAGCACAAAGGACACAAAAGGATGCAAGCACTTCTGATTTTTTTTTTCTTTTTTTTTGTGCGGCTCTTTTTTATGCACTTGCCTTTTTCTTTCTTTCTTTTTCTATTCAAAAGTGGCACAAGAGCAAGAGACAACTCCACACTATCACAAAATTATTGTCTGTAAATTACAGATTTGCTGCACAAGACCTGGTCATGTCCTCATCAGAAGGCAAGCCCCGGACATAACCTATATTTCAAATTATTATCATTCAATGTTATTACTTACTTGTGCAATTACAGTTCTTAGGATTTGAATTGAAACCCTAGATGCATGATCCTAGGAACCTATGTACTGAACACTAGACCTGAGTTCGACTACTTGCTAAGCTTATAGGACCGGTAAAAGTCGAGTGATTGCCTGTCACTCGCGAGCTTTATAGGAATTGCTTGTTTACTTTCTGTTATCAATATAACGATGACAGACGGGGTTGTGATCGACATCATGACTTTATGTGAGACCCCGTCTGTGTTGATGAACTTGCTAAGGTCGCGGTGTGTGGTAGCGGTGGTTAAGTTTTTGAAAGTACTAGCCACATGCCATAAATATGGTACGTGGCAAGCCTAGTAGCCGATTGGACCGGGGAGTGGATATACCTCCCACTCTCTCTTAGGGATAGGTTTTATTTTTATGTTGCGCAACACTACGACTTCGAGGGACACGGTTTGGCCTTGGAGCCCTGTAGTCGGGGAGAGTGGCACTATCCACAAGCCGGAAAGAAAGGTCAACGGTTGTTTGGGAACAACCCGACGGTGTTCCAGACGTGTGTGTTAGGTTTGCCTGGCCAGGTTAAGAAATTCGATTCGAATCGTCTGCTTCTCACAGATTGGGACTGCTTGATCCCTTTGCCACACAGAGTAATAAGAGCAACAATATTATTTATCAATCTTGATGTTTGCTTAGTTTTCTACCATGATTGGATAGTAGTTGCTTACATAGAAGGGTTAATCAACCAGAATCTTGAAAGCTAAAACTTGAAAGTAAGGATCTACTCTTTATTGCTTTTCAGCAAAAGGAAAACCAGAGCCTCACAGAACCTTGCATAGTCTAGCTAAAGTGGGCTACGTATACCCGTGGACGGTTAAGTCTTGCTGAGTATTAGAATACTCAGCCTTGCTGTTGAAACCCCTTTTTCAGGTATGAGTTTTGAGGAGCAAATCGCTAGCTTAACCTATCCTTGCTCGTTGCCTCCTGGCTGGTCCGTAGAGTGGGATACGTCTTCGACCGGCAATGACCTTGACGAGTGATACCATGCTTGGGCTAGCTTGGTATACTTTTGCGACGTGTTATAGCCGTCGAGTTTTATCTTCCGCTGTTTTAACTCTGAAGTTTTACTCTTAAGGCTTGTATTACTGTTTTACCAAAGTTGGTTTTGTAATAATAGTTGAAACTGGTTTGTAATCTTTATTATGCCTGTGTTGTAAAAATTGGTGGTTGTAATATCTCTGGACTCGCCTTCGTGCGGGGTATGCTTGTTTGATCCGAGAACCGGTGGTTGTATCGGGACGTTACCCGACAGACCAAGGATTGTTCCGTTTGAAGTGCGGTTGAGCCGGTATTGCCTTTATGGTGATGGCCTGCGCACTTGAGCCGGGATAATTCAGGTGGTTCTGCCACAGCGCTCGCGGCCCGCTTGCGCAGCCCCGGCCCAAGCGTCGCGGCCCAGCTCTCTCCTTCCGTGCGGCTTGCTCCGCTCTACCCAGCTCCACTCCGCACCTGAGCCAGCACCTCACGCGTCGCCGTTCGCCCGTTCCCTACTGCTGACAGCCCTGTCCCACCGGTCAGGACCTTCTTCCCCCGCAGCGCAACATCTGCGTGGCTTCACCGCCGAGAGCGCCGACCTTCCTTCCCGAGCGTACGCGCCGTGATCCCCGGCCTCCTCCTTTATCTAGCGCCACGCGACCCCTGCGCCCTCCACCCATCCGCAGCCACCCCGCCTTGCCTCTGCTCGGAGCAGAGCACCCCGCCGCCGTGCCATCACTGCTCCGCTGCCCCCAGCCTTTAAGAGCCGCCGCAGGAGCACCTCCTTGGCGCCAGGAGCCTCCTCGAGCCCTCCTTCCACGACTTCGACCCTTGCATGCACGGGATTTCCCCGTAGCGCCGCCGCAGGTAATCGGACCGCCGCCAGATTCCTCGCCGCCGGTGGCCCTCAGCCCATCTTGACCCCTTGTACACCTCTACAGCACATCTACGGACCGCCCTGTGGAGACCATACGCCCGGAGGACCTATGCGTCACCTACCTCCGCGAGCTCAGCGTCGACCTCCGCCGCCGGTCAACGTCACCGTCGGCCCTGCATGACCCTCAAGCCCATCCTGCACCCCAGGTGAGTACCAGCACGATCTCCTCTATGTGTTGTGCTAGATATCGTAGCCGTGATCCGCATCCGAGCCCGGAACACTGCAAGTCGGCGTCTCACCGCCGCACCCACTGCGGATCCCCCATGGCGGACCTCGCCGCAGCACAACACAGCCCCATGCGACCCTTGTTCGGGTTCGCGTTAGCACCATGCACGAGCACATACACGTTGCACTTGGATCCCAGCACCAGAACGTCACGAACACCGCACGCCAGTGAACCCCCACCGCGCAGAGCCGCCGCCGCAGTCGCACCCGGCGCTCAGATCTCCGCCGAGCCACACTCTTGGCCCAGGTGGACTACGCATATCACGTAGTCCCTTCCTGACCCAAACCCCGCTCAAATCAGCCCCGGGAAGGCCGAGTTCCGCCAACTCCGGCGAAGCCCCCGCCGCGGAACGCTTGTTCCGGCGAGCCGCGCCGCCGCCTCGCGCGCCCAGCCTGCTCTGGCCACCCGATCCGCAGTCTACGGCCGAGATTAGATCGGCGTACTGCTGTGCCCAGAACCGCCAGATCCAGATCCGACGGCCCTCATCCTTAGATACCGGTTCAGCCTGACCTTTTTGCTAAAGAGCCCTCAAACTTTTGCAGAATTAACCCGTAGTCCTAACCAGTGTAAAAGTAATTACATCCAGGCCCAGTTTATAACGCTTAGACCCCCGAACTTCTTCAAAATGGAACCCGCAGTCCACCAGGCCGTTGCCCTTGGTCTTTTTGCACGCTACCCCTTGTGTCTACCCTTTAATTATGTATAGGTCCCTGGTTTTTGCGCAGAAGCCCCTAGAACTCTGTTTTTCTTGAAGTTTAGCCCCTAGACCTTGTTTTAGCTCTAGTTTTCACGTTCTGGATCCGTTTTAGGTGGTTTTCACACTCACACGATCGTAGTAATGCGTAGAATAGTTCTAGCTTAGTTTTGT